>NC_133575.1:40456358-41081358 GCF_048773025.1 Camelus bactrianus
GAATGTTCACTCTTCAACGTCGTGCGTTTTCAAAACAAAAGGTTGAGGAAAATGGGTTGCTCATATTTTAGAGTATGCACTGAAATAGTACGATAAAATAAGATGATTTCTGACGCTTTCTAGAAAATACTCTGGGAGGGAGAGGGTAAAAGGTATATATGAATTGAGATTGGCTATGAGTTGTTGATGGTTGCAATAATTGGAGGTTCCTGCACTATTCCCTTTTTGCACAATGATTCTCAAGTGTGGTTCCCCACCAGCAGCAGCTGCAACACCAGGGAACTTGTCAGAAAAGCAAACTCCGGGTCCCACCCCAGAATTTGTAATTTGAGACTATAGCTGCAGTCTGTCTGAACAAGTCCTTTGGGTGATCCTGATGCAAGCTCATGCCCCAGGACCACCGTTCTACTGTAATGAACCTGGAGATTGCTTGTAAGTTTGTACACAAACTCCATTTGTATATGTTTGATATTTCCACAGTACATCTTTTTTTTTTTTTCAAAAAAGCAAAGAAAACAGGCATCTCAGCTGTTTAGTGGTCAAGTTTTAATAAAAGTTTCAAGACAGATCATCCTAATCTTATATGAACACTTCCAGAGGATAGCAAAGATCGACTTTTGGCCAACTCAGTCTATGAGAATAGAAAATCTTGACGCTGGAACCAGTAAAGATTTAATGAGAAAGAGAAACTTCAAGTCAATCTTGCTCATAAACAGAAGATTCAAAAATTTCTAAGCAAAACTTTAGCAAAGTGAAGCTGCCAGCATACACAAGAGATGATACACCATGACTAATTTACATCTATCCTAGGAGAGCAAAACTGGCTTAACACTAGAAAACCTATGGATGGAAGGGGACGTGAGAAGGGTTTGTGTGTTGCTAATATATTCTGCTGCTTGCTCTAGGTGCTAACAGAATGTGCATGTTTAGTGTTTGGAAACTCATTAAGATACACATTTATGATTTTTCCCTTTTTTGATTATAAGGTATATACTTCACTGAAGATTTTGAAGAAAGCTAGAAATGACACTTACTATATTAACAGATTAAATGAATAGAGTCTTGATCATTTCAGTAGAGGCCAAAAAAAGTAAACTCCAATGTCTATTCGTGATTTTTAAGACAACCATGTTAAACTAGAAATATTAAGAAAAATCCCTTAATCTGAAAAAGGGAAAGAAAGAAAAGAGAGTGAGAGAGGAAGACAGAAGAAATGAAAGAGAGAAGGAAGAAAAGAAGAAGAAAGGAAGGAAGGAAAGGAGAGAGAGAGAAGAAAGATAGAAGGGAAAGAGAAATAGAGAGAAAATTTTTAAAAAATGAAATACCGCAAACCTATTTTAATAAAGAAATGTTGGCAGCACTCTATTTAATATTAGGAACAACCCAAAGATGCCCAATTTTGCCGTATCTGTTTGACCTTGTGGTGGATGCCTTAGCCAGCATAGGAAGAAACTTGTAAGTTGATTGTCTTACTTCTGTTACTCACAGATTCATGGAAAACTGTGGAACCCCTGTAGACACATTATTAGACATTTCAGAGTTAAGCATGGTGGCTGACGTTAAGGTCAATATATTTTTTAAAAGTCAAATGGATTTCCATAAATTAGATACAAGTAGAAAGTGTCATTTTAAACAGGTATCGAGCACCAGAGCTGCAGCATTCTACAGTCTCTTGAGATAAATGCCATAAAAGATGTACAAGATCTGAACGTACGAAAGATAAAACTAAAGACTAAACTGAAAGATTCTAACGTTAAGGAAGGCCCACAAAAATAGAGCGCCATCCCATGTTGGTGACCAGGAAGGCTGGCTATCATGATAGTCAGTCCTCCCTTAACTGATCCACGGAGTCAATGAAAACGCAATTCAAATCGGCGGCAAATGAGTTTTCAGGGAACACGGCGTGCTGATCCCAGCATTTATATTTTAGAGCTTAAGAAGGGCAAAAGGCGGAGACACGGCGAAGATGAGCCCGGAGATACTGAATAAGATGTGAGGACTTGCTCTACCAGAGATCAAGCTGTCTTACCAAGAGATAAAAATTAAGACAGTGTAGTATCGGCACAGGAATAGACCGACTGATCTGTGGAACAGAACAAGGAACTCAGAGACACGCAAATAAAGACCGAAATGACTCCAGGCACTGACAAATGTTCCCTGGGGCTGCAAAATCTGATTGTGAATTGAGAATCCCTGGCTTAGTAATAAGGATCGATCTTTAAAACACACCTTGAATTTTGTAAAAGTGAATTACAGGATACCAAAGACATGAGTTCAAAATGCATGCACACACAATAGCTCACGTGCAAAGAGAAAATAGTTGGGGAAACAAGGCTCGCGAAGCACAAAGCTCCACGTCACTTCCGGAGTTAAATGGCCCGCCTCGTAGAGCGAGCTTGAGGAGAAGTGAGAGGGAGTTGACGACAGGGGCGGGGCTCCAGTGGGTGACCTTTGGCAGAACTTGAAGATCATTGGTTGCTGGCCACAGTGGTGGGAGGTGAAAGGAAGAGCTGGAAGCTGATTGGCCTTTGAGGGAAGAGCGGGAAAGGGAGCGAGAGCTGGCTGTTCCCTCAGACCTCTTATCCCAGACGATTGCTTCTGAGCTGCTGGAGGCTGGGGTAACCACAGACTGGCATCAGGAATACGACTCTCATTCTCCACCCCCCCCTCCTTTCCTCCCTCTCTCCTGCTCTGGATCCTCAACCCTTTCTCCTCTCCTCCACCTCAACAGGGTACCTCATGCCCCATTCCGCCCTTTCCCCACCTCCCACCCCACACCTCCCACCTCCCACCTCCACCCCGTCCTTGGCAGAAGTCCTGTGGGAAGACCCCTTGCCCAGCCTCCTGACCTCTGGCCTCTGGCCTCTGGCCCCTGGGGAAGGGCTTATGCCCCTGCCTTTGATTCTGAGGTGGGGGTGGCAGGGAGTGATTGGGCAGCCTGAGAGGAGGTAGTGCCCTGGGGAAGGGCTTATGCCCCTGCCTTTGATTCTGAGGTGGGGGTGGCAGGGAGTGATTGGGCAGCCTGAGAGGAGGTAGTGCCCTTTGGGTGTGGGAGGAGGGGAAGGGGTGCTCAAGCATCGTTGTTGAAGCTTGGAAAGGAGCATGGAAGGTTGTTGGGAGGCTGTGGAGGGAATGAGTGAGTTTGCATGAAAGCAGGGAGGGTGTTTTGGTGCAAGAGAACCGTTAGTGCAGTGAGGAGTAGGCTATTGACCAGATCGGGCAGATCAAGGTCCGGCATTCAGTAGAGGGCTCGGTAAACGTCTATTTGATAAATAATCAAGGGGATGAATGAAAATAATGGTTGAAAGAAGGGCTTAGGAATCCAGCAGAATAATATGATTTCATGAGATGCAGAGGGGTTCAAGCTTAAAGAGGGAACGAGTGAATAATTAAGATTTGATGAGGTGCAAGAAAAAATCATCAGAATGGAACGTGAGGGGAAAATTGAATGTGGGGCATTCATGAGACTAATAATTGACTTGAGTGCAAGGGGCATAGAATCATGAGTAGGGAGTGAATGCAGAAGGTTAGGAAGACAACTGTGGAAGTGGATGCCAGGAATAATAGTTGGGCATAGCAGAGAACAGGATGGTACATGAGAAGGGGCAGGAGTAATTGTTGAAGGGGACACGAGAGTGCATGTGTATGCCTGAGAAGGGGGGTGTCTCTGTGGAGTGAAGGTAAGCAAGGAGAATAATAATTGGATTGAAAGTATACAGGACCCGTGCCCAGAGTTTCTTGGAACCAGCCTATATGTGACTGGCAAGGAGGCTACATGAGCAAGGGGGGGGGGTGCAATCTCAATTCAGTGGTGAGCTGGATGGAAGAAGAATCCTACCACCTCAGAGGGGGCTTCCCAAGGGCAGAGGAAATGCACTGGGGGTAGAGGATCATGTGGCTATCCTGACCTTCACTCTTTGCCCTAGAACCATGGATCCCAATGAAATGCCTGCCGTGTCCTGCTGTCCCCCCGACCCCATCACTGGGCTTGAGACCGGAGCCCCGTGGGGGATTGGATTTAGGTCTATAAGAGCTATACGTCGCTGTGTCCGCTACTGGAACCATGGCATCACTGACCAAGTCAAGGACCCAGGGCACCTCTGCCTCTTCCAGGCCTGCAAGCGTCGCAATTGTTCCCGCTTCTCGTGAGTGTGACATCTGACAAGGGGAGGGGAGGGGGCCTCCTCTAAAGGTGACTGACTTTGGACCTGCAATCCACCCCATCACTTTAGGGAACACTGCAGCATCTTGCCTGCTGAGCATGCCTTGAAGAGGGAGCTGGGGCCACACCAAAGGGGGCCCCTGACTCGAAGTCAGCTAAAGAGACTGAGCACCCTTCCGAAAGCTCAGAGCCATGTCGAGAAGGAGGCCATTCAAGAAGGAGTCATCAGTGAGTGTCTCTGGCCAGGGAGGGAGTCTGAGTTTGGCTGTAGGGAGCATGAGTAGTTCTGTCACCAGGCCTGCCACCCAATGTTGATGTGGCCTTGGGTAAATTACTCTTTGGGCCTTAGCTTCCCCAACTATAAAATGTCATCAATATTATCTACCAAGTCTTGGTGGGAAGGAGAGATCGGGGGGGGGGGGGGTCAAAAGTGTCCACAGTGAGATGAGACTTGAGATCGAGAGTGAGGCGGAGTTGGGTGGGGTCAGGGGGAAAGGCTCGTCTAAGCTGTCATCAGTGTCTCACAGCTGGGAAGGAGAATGTCATGTCCCGGCTTGAGGCCCACCCCTGTGCAGCCAGTGAGGGAGGCTCCCACATCAGCCACTACCCAGACCCCCTCCTCTGTGTCCTGAAGGCCTGCGTACCATCTCTAACCATACTGCAACTTGCCACGTGACCTTGGGGAAAAATAGTATTCTCTGGGCCTCAGTGTCCCCAGTCCCAAAATGAAGAGTAAGACTAGCTGGTGTTCAAGTTCTTCTCAGCTCTGCCATTCTGGGCCCCTATCCTCATCCCCAAACATGCCCACATCTCCTGTCCATGGCCGGCTTGGTTCCTGACTCCAACCTGCACTCTCCGCTCCTGCAGGCAAGCTGCCAAGGAGCTCTGCTGATCGGTCAAGCCTCGGAATCTTTGTCTCTGTCCTGGACTCCAGCACCCTTGACGAAGCAACTAACAATTTCTCTTTCGAAGAAGTCCCACAGGCCCCCTGCCTTGCCCAGCAGGTGAGTAGAGTGGGATGAACCATGGAGCTGGTCGGACACTGTGTTACTTCTGGGTGCCCAACCTTGTGCTTAAGGCCATGGGAGCTAGAAGGAGGAGGCGGAGGCAGTGCGCTGGAGGCAGAGGAGGAGGAGGGGGAGGAGGGGGAGGGGGAGGAGGAGGAGGAGGGGGAAGAGAAGGAGAAGGTTGGTTGTCAGACTAACGGGCAAAAGCGGGGCTCTCTCAGCTTTGCCACTTCCTATTTGTGAGACTTTGGACAAGTGACTTTGTATTTCTGAGCCTCTATTTCCCTACCAGTGTACTGAGAGGGGACAATATTCTGCACCTTTGACAAGGGGACTAGCACATGGCCTGCCACATAGCAGGCCTTTGATAACTGGAGGCCGTTATTCCAGATGAAACAGACCGATGGGATACAAGGCCCTATTGAGAAGGGGCAGCCGTGATGGTGAGGGCCACAGAGGCCCAGGCGAGAGTCTAAAGGTCATTAGAGAAAGCTTCCTGGGGATGAGCCAAGCTGGCCCCTCCAGTCCCGTGAGGACTGGGGAATTCGGAGGAGAGAATCAGTCCCTGGACAGGGACAGTAATCACGTCTCTCCAGGTGCCTTGTAGAACAAGACACAGACACCTGACGTTTCCCATAATCTTCACTGTTGCTCTGGGAGTTTTGAAAAGGCTGGCAGGAATCAGTGTCGCAGGAAAGATATAGAAAAAAGATTAGAAAAGAAAACAGCCTGAGCGGAGGAAGAGACTTGTCTAAGCCACAACGACTAATGGTCTGTAGGCATTCAGACTCCCACATCCAGATTTTGCAAAATCCTACCCCTCTCTGTCTACTTGTAGTACATGTCTGCCAGAGGGTTAAATCCCTTGGCCTCTCCTTCCCTTTTTTCCTAGATGCTCAACTCTGATCCTCCAGCCCTGTGCCACCTGTAACCCTCTTCTACTGCTGCCACAGAGACTGGGGAAATAGTGGGGTCCGGAGCCCCGGCAGGGGCCAAGCTTAGTGACTGAAAAGAAGCAGAAGGCCTTGGGGTGGGTGGGGCCTTCCGTGGAACTGGGGGACGAAGGGGCACAGGAGAGGAGAGGGTTCCCAGCTCCCATTCTCTCTCATCCTTTCCTTTGCAGGCTCCCAAAGCTTGTGACCAGGCCTCGGTTTCTGCCTCCTTAGAGTGGCAGCGGAAGCTGGAAGCGGCTGAGGCTCTGCTGGCTCTGAGAGAATCTTGCCAGGCCCCTTCTAGCTCCATCTCCCTGCTCCAGCCTTGCACTGTGCCAGGTAGCCTGGTCTTTGAAAGGAGAACATGGGGTGGGGGATTTTTTGGAAATGGGAGGGCATTGTGGTAAGCAGGGCCTAACAGGGAAGTCAGGGTCGGAGGGAGGGTGGGAAGTTGAACCTCCCTGGGCCCAGGCACCCAGGCTCCTCAGTCTGATGCTTGAGGTGGCAGCCGATGGTTGTTCAGTGAATCATCGTTTTGTCGAGCTTTGTGCTCAGCAGCAAATGTCCAGGGCCCTGATGTCAAGAAATGAGGAAACGGAGGCCCTGAGAGTGGCAGAGACTTGCCCTAGGGCATGAAGCATACCAAGTGGAAGAACCAGGTCTCCTGACTCCCAGCCCAGAGCCTTCTTCCCAGACCCCTGCAATCTGCTGTGATCTGGGGAGGACACACATAGGTGATAAGAGCCTAGTCTGGGAGGAGATCTGTTCCCTGCCTTCAGGGAGTTTCCAGTATAGATGTGGAGCCCGGATGCCTTCACAAGTTGTGTTTTGTGGCTAAATCTCAACAATGAGCCTGGAGAGGAAGGACTGGAGGAGAAATAGACACCTGAGGAGGCTGAGAGGGAAGTATAGGCACTACCAGACCAAAGTGGTGGATGGGGTACAGTGTGTGAGTGAAGCAGCAACCCTGGAGGAATGGCTAGAACAGAGGGGATGAGGGTGGAGAGGCCACACAACACAGAGGTCTAGCATGCCAGGCTTAGGAGGTTAGACCAGCGGCTGTGGGTGATGGGGAGCCAGGGAATGTCTGAGCTAGGGAGGAGCATGTTCAAAGACCCTGGGCTTGACAAAAAAGAAATACGGTGGCGGTGATGGAGGGATTGGAGGAGGCAAGACTTGAGATGGGCAAATCAGCAAGGAAGCGTTCTGTGCAATATAGCCCAGGTGGCAAAGCCTTGATTGGGTGGAACAAAAAAGAAGGGAGAGCTGGGAGGGGAAATGGATGTGACCTGGCTCTGACCCCATCGTTTCTGTCTACAGCTCCTGCCGGAGATAGAGGACTTCAGCCTCCTAGCCCCTCTCCCCAACCCAGGCCGGCCAGCGCTGTTTCTGTGCCTGTTGGACACCTGGGGTGCATCCCCCTCTCAAACTAGGAGCCTAGAGAAGGAGAACTCACTAGAATACTGCCTATTGATGCATTTGCAAAGTGCTTAATGTCCAAAATTCTTAGCATCTTTTCTTTAAACCTTTAGGAGCTCTTATAAGCTTTCAGACCCTTTTTATTATATGGGGCGATTCCTTGACTGAGGGTGGATATCCTTGTACCTCCATCCTTTACCCTCTTGGATCCCGGGGCCTTTTAATGTCTCTTATAAAAACAGGGTTGTGCAATCTAAGCCGACCAGTCTCTAAATAGGGTTCTGTGTGAGTTCATATGTTCATCTGCCAGAGTTTTTATTTGACTCATGATTGCGAACATACTAGTGCACTCATGTACTTATCCACGCATGTGAAAATCTGAAGATGGTTCCATTTTGTGTCTAGGTTTGTGTCTGTGAACAAATAATAAACCCTTGTTGCAAGGCACTGAGATATAGGAGTTGTTTGTTACGGCAGTATAACCTAGACTATCCTGACTCTAACAGACCTGTTCAATTCACTTTTCAAAGTGAGAATCACTTTACTCAATAACTGGGATTCCTTAACATGGCTAGATAAGAAAATGGTAGAGAGAAAAGGGTAGGGGACTTATTTCATCCAGCAGGTAAGTGCCTACCCTCTGCCTGGCAGAGACCACTTCCAGTTGTCCAGAGGGCCACAAATTGACATGTCTGCAGGATCAAGCAGATTATATAAATGAGTAGAGCAGGCCAGATGAGGTCTGGCCAACTGACAGTGCACACTCTACCTACGGGGATAGCTGTCACTTGGCTCTAGCCAATTGTTGCCATGCAGGAATGTGGACTCATTGTTGCCACATCTCCTGATTTTTCAAGAGAGGATGGAATTTTAGACTTCTTTGTAAAATATCTCAATTTTAAAACGTTGGCTCTGGTTTCCTCTTTAAGCCCTTTACGTGGGCCAAACAAAACATCCAAGAAGGCCAACTTTGGCCAATGGAATGCCAGTTTGATTCTAGTCCTGTATGTATTTTACGGTGGGGGAAACTGAAGCCAATCAGGACAAGAATAATCAAAGAGGGGTGATGAATTAGACCCAGAGCCTACTTCTGAAGGACCTGTGAAATACAAGGAAGAATCACTGTCGTTTATTTATTCTGCGCTCGCTGTAAGCTAAGCACATATAACCTCACAGCAGCTCTGTAAGCTAAGCATTAGTACCATTCTTTTACATATGAGGAAATGCACTCAAAGACTAAAAGTAATTTGTACAAGTGTTTTAAGGAAAATTTTTAGCCAAAGATGGGGAGTGACTCCATTCTCTTTGCCTTGCCCTAAGTTAGCTAGTAATTTACTTTTTTTTTTTTTTAAAGGAATGAGGGAGAGGTTTAAAACTTGATGTGGCAGACACCCAGTCAGAAGGGTCTTTCAAAAATCATCCCTTTATTTTGTACTCAAGGTAGCAATGTGTAGTAATCGACAGATCCACCTGCACTTGTTTCTCAGTCCTCTGCTGACGTTCATAATCCTGCCCACCACGCCCATGCCCCCCTCATACGTGTCGAGCTATACCTTTTAAAAGAATCTCTTAATGGCTTACTATGGGCAACTTAGGACACTGTTATAAATGTTAGATTGCAAACATCTTTTGTGAACTATCCTTTGTTCACTACTCCAGTTCACAGGTTTAAAATATCATTTTCTCTAACAGTGTGAGTTAGCTCTTGACTCTGGTATGTTATATAGCAGCACTAGTTGGATCTGAGTATATCCACCACATCAGAGCATCTGCATGGGGTGGATCAATCCCAACCAGTGCTATGCAGGTAAATATTTAACAACAGGTTCTGTAGGGGAGGAGGAGGGTTGGAAGAAATGCCCTGTGTTGCAGCATTTGGCGATTTCAAGCTACCAGCATGATGTCAATTAATGCAGAGTTGGAAAGAGATGTATTTCCACCATTCAGTTACAATATATATACATAATCTCAAGAGCATGGATAACAGTAAAGTGTAGGGAAAAAATTAGGTATTGATGAGTTTTGAGTATGTATCATGTTCGTTTTCAGTATAATGTATGTAATATAGTTGTTACTTTATACAATTTAGTTTTGAATAACAGCTGTGTTTAACAGCTGGCTCGCAAAACTCCTGAAAATGTGACCGTCGCCACTTATGTTCCAGTAAGAGGCCCCTCCAGCACTCCACTGCTTTCAACTCTTTCCCAGAAAGTCACCCCTTCCAAAGTAGGCCACACTATCACTGCAGGGCTGTAAAGGGTTGCTACCACTGGGCTCTGACCAAGAACAGCCTAAGGTGTGGGGAGAGTATTTGTTATTAATAATAATAGTAAAAAAAAGAATGGAATGGTCTGGAACAGCTATTGAGCAAAATGAATTGTCAAACGTTGTTTTTGGGTAAACGTGCCTTCACAGGTAAAGGCCAGAATAAGCAAGACCCATGCAGGAAGGGATGTAGTTAACAGATTTCTTAAAGGTTAACGGAATGGGGCAACTGGTGTTACCTGGCCATTGGCTCTGTATCTCTCATCGAGAGACAGACATTCATCACACTCCCTCCTCCTTCTCAGACGAATGGCACATAATCTACAAAAACTTCTCCACCTTGCCTTTTTTCACTTAAAAATATATCCTCCATTATTAAGTATAAGCACTATGTTATACAGCAGATCTCCAGAACATACTCATCTTGTATAACTGTAACTTTGTACCCATTAAACAACTCCCCATGGCCTCCATTCCCTGGCAACCACCATTCTGTTGTCCACTTCTGTAAGTTTCACTATTTTAGGTGCTTCTTGCAAGAGGTATTGTGCACTTAAAAATTTGTTAAGAGGATAAATCTCATCTTAAGTTTTCTTATCACAAGAAAGCAAAACCAAAACAAACAAAAACACAGTAACAAAGGGACATGAGGAAACCTTTGGAGGTGATGGATATGCTTATTACCCTGATTCATGGAGACAGTAACATGGACGGTATGCACTTGTCCAAACTCATCAAATTGTATACGTTAATACAGACAGTTTTCGTATCCAAATTATACGTCAACAAAGCTGAAAAAGCAATATCCTTGAGATCACTCCATAGTGCTCTATAAAGACATCTCTCACTCCTTTCAACAGCTATAGAGTACCATACATTGTGAGAATGTACCATAATTGAGTCGACTAATCTTCTATTGATGGACGCTTTGGTTATGCCTACTCTTGCTATTACAAATACAACTGCAATGAATAGATGTGTGACATCATCTTTAGCAATTTTTATCAATATGTCTTTGAGATCGATCCTTAGATGAGCTATTGCTGAATAAAGGGTGAAAACACATGTAATCTTGCTCATTACTGTCAAATTCTCCTTTGTTAAAGGGTGTACCTATTGCCTTTTCTCCATCAATGTATGAGAGTGCAAATTTCCAAGTTTTACCAGTAGTGTTGCCAGACTTTTGAATTTTGCCAATCTGATAGGTAATAAATGGTATATCAGTGTATTTTTAAACTTGCATTTCCCTTAATGTGAACAAGATTGCCCATCTTTTTCATATGGTTAAAACCCATTCCCACTTTCTTTTTCCTTGTGTGCTATTAATTGATATTTTGGGCCCAATTTCTATAGAATCTTTGGTCTTTTCTTCTTTTCAAAAGAGCTCTCTATACCTTAGGGATGTACTAGGACATTTGCCCTTCTTTCTCTGATGAAAGTCGAAAATATTTTTTCCAGTCATTGCACACTTCTTTTTCACTATGTTTATGGTATTTTGCCATGCAAAAGCATTTTATGTTTATGGAGCCAAATTTATCAATATTTTGCCTTATTTCTTCTGGATTTTCATTCATTGTTAGGAGAATTTTTCTCATTTTTAGTGTATAGAGGATTGTTTCTTGTAGTACTGAAATGGTTTTGACTTTTACATTCTAAACTCTGGTCCGTTTGGAACTCATCCTCATGTATGGTGTGAGGAAGAGATCCAGTTATTCCAACATCACTTGTTTAAAAGTGCATCGTGGGAATGACTTCATGAAGACGGCAGAATAGAAAGCTCCAGCCCCTCCTCCCTCCACAGAGCTATTGAGTTAACAACAATGTATGGACCAGTATAACTGTGTGAGAACTCCAGACACTAGTTTAGAAGCTACAGCACTCAGGTCGTTGTAAAACCAAGACAGGGATTCCAGCAAAAGGGGCAGGAAGATTTGCTGTGTTTTGAAGCCTGTTTGGCCTCCTCCCCTTACACTGCATAGCATGGAGAAACCGGGAGGAAATGCCCCATTATGCAGCCCCAGCATGTGGAGGGAAACAAAAGAGTGGACTGTGCACCCAACGTCTGGCTTGTTCAGGGGCTTCCTGAGGGAATGGTTTCTGTCTTGCCTGACTCAGAGCACTGGGGGGACTGGTGACAGAATTTGAAAGCTGCTGACAACAGAGGCCAGCAACACATTAGAGCTGAAATTCCACAGCAAACTGCAGGGGGAGAAAGAGACCAGAAAAGGTGTGAGAGGTCCTAGAACCTCCAGCTGGGCTGATTTGTGATCACCTTCCCATGTACAAAACCAGTATGCAAAGACTTGGAGAGGGCCCTGTTTTTTCAGAACGCCCAAATCCCCACAAAGGATTATAAGGCATATAAAGGAAGAGACAAACATGACCCAATCCAAGGAACAAATTAAAACTCCAGAAACCACCCCTAAAGAAACTCAGATCTATAAGCTCTCTGAGAAAAAATGAAACTGACTGTCATAAAGGTGCCCAAAGAGCTAAAAGAGAACACATATGGACAAGTAAACAAAATCATACAAGGAACACGTGAACAAACTGATATTATCAATAAAAATAAAAACTAGAGAAGAAACCAAGCTGAAAGTCTGGTGCTGAAAAATACAATAACTGAACTGAAAATTGCATCAGAGTGCTTCAACACTAGACTTGAGTAGAGAGAAGAAATAATCAGTGAACCTGCAGACAGTTCATCTGAAATCGTTGAGTCAGAGGAAGAGAAAGAAAAAAGAATGAAGAAAACTGGAGAAAGCCTAAGAGACTATTAGATGCTATCAAAAAGACTATCACATGCACTAGGGTTGTTCATACTGGTTTTGAACATGGGAAGGTGATCACAAATCAGCCCAGCTGGAGGTTCTAGGACCTCTCACACCTTTTCTGGTCTCTTTCTCCCCCTGCAGTTTGCTGTGGAATTTCAGCTCTAATGTGTTGCTGGCCTCTGTTGTCAGCAGCTTTCAAATTCTGTCACCAGTCCCCCCAGTGCTCTGAGTCAGGCAAGACAGAAACCATTCCCTCAGGAAGCCCCTGAACAAGCCAGACGTTGGGTGCACAGTCCACTCTTTTGTTTCCCTCCACATGCTGGGGCTGCATAATGGGGCATTTCCTCCCGGTTTCTCCATGCTATGCAGTGTAAGGGGAGGAGGCCAAACAGGCTTCAAAACACAGCAAATCTTCCTGCCCCTTTTGCTGGAATCCCTGTCTTGGTTTTACAACGACCTGAGTGCTGTAGCTTCTAAACTAGTGTCTGGAGTTCTCACACAGTTATACTGGTCCATACATTGTTGTTAACTCAATAGCTCTGTGGAGGGAGGAGGGGCTGGAGCTTTCTATTCTGCCGTCTTCATGAAGTCATTCCCACGATGCACTTTTAAACAAGTGATGTTGGAATAACTGGATCTCTTCCTCACACCATACATGAGGATGAGTTCCAAACGGACCAGAGTTTAGAATGTAAAAGTCAAAACCATTTCAGTACTACAAGAAACAATCCTCTATACACTAAAAATGAGAAAAATTCTCCTAACAATGAATGAAAATCCAGAAGAAATAAGGCAAAATATTGATAAATTTGGCTCCATAAACATAAAATGCTTTTGCATGGCAAAATACCATAAACATAGTGAAAAAGAAGTGTGCAATGACTGGAAAAAATATTTTCGACTTTCATCAGAGAAAGAAGGGCAAATGTCCTAGTACATCCCTAAGGTATAGAGAGCTCTTTTGAAAAGAAGAAAAGACCAAAGATTCTATAGAAATTGGGCCCAAAATATCAATTAATAGCACACAAGGAAAAAGAAAGTGGGAATGGGTTTTAACCATATGAAAAAGATGGGCAATCTTGTTCACATTAAGGGAAATGCAAGTTTAAAAATACACTGATATACCATTTATTACCTATCAGATTGGCAAAATTCAAAAGTCTGGCAACACTACTGGTAAAACTTGGAAATTTGCACTCTCATACATTGATGGAGAAAAGGCAATAGGTACACCCTTTAACAAAGGAGAATTTGACAGTAATGAGCAAGATTACATGTGTTTTCACCCTTTATTCAGCAATAGCTCATCTAAGGATCGATCTCAAAGACATATTGATAAAAATTGCTAAAGATGATGTCACACATCTATTCATTGCAGTTGTATTTGTAATAGCAAGAGTAGGCATAACCAAAGCGTCCATCAATAGAAGATTAGTCGACTCAATTATGGTACATTCTCACAATGTATGGTACTCTATAGCTGTTGAAAGGAGTGAGAGATGTCTTTATAGAGCACTATGGAGTGATCTCAAGGATATTGCTTTTTCAGCTTTGTTGACGTATAATTTGGATACGAAAACTGTCTGTATTAACGTATACAATTTGATGAGTTTGGACAAGTGCATACCGTCCATGTTACTGTCTCCATGAATCAGGGTAATAAGCATATCCATCACCTCCAAAGGTTTCCTCATGTCCCTTTGTTACTGTGTTTTTGTTTGTTTTGGTTTTGCTTTCTTGTGATAAGAAAACTTAAGATGAGATTTATCCTCTTAACAAATTTTTAAGTGCACAATACCTCTTGCAAGAAGCACCTAAAATAGTGAAACTTACAGAAGTGGACAACAGAATGGTGGTTGCCAGGGAATGGAGGCCATGGGGAGTTGTTTAATGGGTACAAAGTTACAGTTATACAAGATGAGTATGTTCTGGAGATCTGCTGTATAACATAGTGCTTATACTTAATAATGGAGGATATATTTTTAAGTGAAAAAAGGCAAGGTGGAGAAGTTTTTGTAGATTATGTGCCATTCGTCTGAGAAGGAGGAGGGAGTGTGATGAATGTCTGTCTCTCGATGAGAGATACAGAGCCAATGGCCAGGTAACACCAGTTGCCCCATTCCGTTAACCTTTAAGAAATCTGTTAACTACATCCCTTCCTGCATGGGTCTTGCTTATTCTGGCCTTTACCTGTGAAGGCACGTTTACCCAAAAACAACGTTTGACAATTCATTTTGCTCAATAGCTGTTCCAGACCATTCCATTCTTTTTTTTACTATTATTATTAATAACAAATACTCTCCCCACACCTTAGGCTGTTCTTGGTCAGAGCCCAGTGGTAGCAACCCTTTACAGCCCTGCAGTGATAGTGTGGCCTACTTTGGAAGGGGTGACTTTCTGGGAAAGAGTTGAAAGCAGTGGAGTGCTGGAGGGGCCTCTTACTGGAACATAAGTGGCGACGGTCACATTTTCAGGAGTTTTGCGAGCCAGCTGTTAAACACAGCTGTTATTCAAAACTAAATTGTATAAAGTAACAACTATATTACATACATTATACTGAAAACGAACATGATACATACTCAAAACTCATCAATACCTAATTTTTTCCCTACACTTTACTGTTATCCATGCTCTTGAGATTATGTATATATATTGTAACTGAATGGTGGAAATACATCTCTTTCCAACTCTGCATTAATTGACATCATGCTGGTAGCTTGAAATCGCCAAATGCTGCAACACAGGGCATTTCTTCCAACCCTCCTCCTCCCCTACAGAACCTGTTGTTAAATATTTACCTGCATAGCACTGGTTGGGATTGATCCACCCCATGCAGATGCTCTGATGTGGTGGATATACTCAGATCCAACTAGTGCTGCTATATAACATACCAGAGTCAAGAGCTAACTCACACTGTTAGAGAAAATGATATTTTAAACCTGTGAACTGGAGTAGTGAACAAAGGATAGTTCACAAAAGATGTTTGCAATCTAACATTTATAACAGTGTCCTAAGTTGCCCATAGTAAGCCATTAAGAGATTCTTTTAAAAGGTATAGCTCGACACGTATGAGGGGGGCATGGGCGTGGTGGGCAGGATTATGAACGTCAGCAGAGGACTGAGAAACAAGTGCAGGTGGATCTGTCGATTACTACACATTGCTACCTTGAGTACAAAATAAAGGGATGATTTTTGAAAGACCCTTCTGACTGGGTGTCTGCCACATCAAGTTTTAAACCTCTCCCTCATTCCTTTAAAAAAAAAAAAAAGTAAATTACTAGCTAACTTAGGGCAAGGCAAAGAGAATGGAGTCACTCCCCATCTTTGGCTAAAAATTTTCCTTAAAACACTTGTACAAATTACTTTTAGTCTTTGAGTGCATTTCCTCATATGTAAAAGAATGGTACTAATGCTTAGCTTACAGAGCTGCTGTGAGGTTATATGTGCTTAGCTTACAGCGAGCGCAGAATAAATAAACGACAGTGATTCTTCCTTGTATTTCACAGGTCCTTCAGAAGTAGGCTCTGGGTCTAATTCATCACCCCTCTTTGATTATTCTTGTCCTGATTGGCTTCAGTTTCCCCCACCGTAAAATACATACAGGACTAGAATCAAACTGGCATTCCATTGGCCAAAGTTGGCCTTCTTGGATGTTTTGTTTGGCCCACGTAAAGGGCTTAAAGAGGAAACCAGAGCCAACGTTTTAAAATTGAGATATTTTACAAAGAAGTCTAAAATTCCATCCTCTCTTGAAAAATCAGGAGATGTGGCAACAATGAGTCCACATTCCTGCATGGCAACAATTGGCTAGAGCCAAGTGACAGCTATCCCCGTAGGTAGAGTGTGCACTGTCAGTTGGCCAGACCTCATCTGGCCTGCTCTACTCATTTATATAATCTGCTTGATCCTGCAGACATGTCAATTTGTGGCCCTCTGGACAACTGGAAGTGGTCTCTGCCAGGCAGAGGGTAGGCACTTACCTGCTGGATGAAATAAGTCCCCTACCCTTTTCTCTCTACCATTTTCTTATCTAGCCATGTTAAGGAATCCCAGTTATTGAGTAAAGTGATTCTCACTTTGAAAAGTGAATTGAACAGGTCTGTTAGAGTCAGGATAGTCTAGGTTATACTGCCGTAACAAACAACTCCTATATCTCAGTGCCTTGCAACAAGGGTTTATTATTTGTTCACAGACACAAACCTAGACACAAAATGGAACCATCTTCAGATTTTCACATGCGTGGATAAGTACATGAGTGCACTAGTATGTTCGCAATCATGAGTCAAATAAAAACTCTGGCAGATGAACATATGAACTCACACAGAACCCTATTTAGAGACTGGTCGGCTTAGATTGCACAACCCTGTTTTTATAAGAGACATTAAAAGGCCCCGGGATCCAAGAGGGTAAAGGATGGAGGTACAAGGATATCCACCCTCAGTCAAGGAATCGCCCCATATAATAAAAAGGGTCTGAAAGCTTATAAGAGCTCCTAAAGGTTTAAAGAAAAGATGCTAAGAATTTTGGACATTAAGCACTTTGCAAATGCATCAATAGGCAGTATTCTAGTGAGTTCTCCTTCTCTAGGCTCCTAGTTTGAGAGGGGGATGCACCCCAGGTGTCCAACAGGCACAGAAACAGCGCTGGCCGGCCTGGGTTGGGGAGAGGGGCTAGGAGGCTGAAGTCCTCTATCTCCGGCAGGAGCTGTAGACAGAAACGATGGGGTCAGAGCCAGGTCACATCCATTTCCCCTCCCAGCTCTCCCTTCTTTTTTGTTCCACCCAATCAAGGCTTTGCCACCTGGGCTATATTGCACAGAACGCTTCCTTGCTGATTTGCCCATCTCAAGTCTTGCCTCCTCCAATCCCTCCATCACCGCCACCGTATTTCTTTTTTGTCAAGCCCAGGGTCTTTGAACATGCTCCTCCCTAGCTCAGACATTCCCTGGCTCCCCATCACCCACAGCCGCTGGTCTAACCTCCTAAGCCTGGCATGCTAGACCTCTGTGTTGTGTGGCCTCTCCACCCTCATCCCCTCTGTTCTAGCCATTCCTCCAGGGTTGCTGCTTCACTCACACACTGTACCCCATCCACCACTTTGGTCTGGTAGTGCCTATACTTCCCTCTCAGCCTCCTCAGGTGTCTATTTCTCCTCCAGTCCTTCCTCTCCAGGCTCATTGTTGAGATTTAGCCACAAAACACAACTTGTGAAGGCATCCGGGCTCCACATCTATACTGGAAACTCCCTGAAGGCAGGGAACAGATCTCCTCCCAGACTAGGCTCTTATCACCTATGTGTGTCCTCCCCAGATCACAGCAGATTGCAGGGGTCTGGGAAGAAGGCTCTGGGCTGGGAGTCAGGAGACCTGGTTCTTCCACTTGGTATGCTTCATGCCCTAGGGCAAGTCTCTGCCACTCTCAGGGCCTCCGTTTCCTCATTTCTTGACATCAGGGCCCTGGACATTTGCTGCTGAGCACAAAGCTCGACAAAACGATGATTCACTGAACAACCATCGGCTGCCACCTCAAGCATCAGACTGAGGAGCCTGGGTGCCTGGGCCCAGGGAGGTTCAACTTCCCACCCTCCCTCCGACCCTGACTTCCCTGTTAGGCCCTGCTTACCACAACGCCCTCCCATTTCCAAAAAATCCCCCACCCCATGTTCTCCTTTCAAAGACCAGGCTACCTGGCACAGTGCAAGGCTGGAGCAGGGAGATGGAGCTAGAAGGGGCCTGGCAAGATTCTCTCAGAGCCAGCAGAGCCTCAGCCGCTTCCAGCTTCCGCTGCCACTCTAAGGAGGCAGAAACCGAGGCCTGGTCACAAGCTTTGGGAGCCTGCAAAGGAAAGGATGAGAGAGAATGGGAGCTGGGAACCCTCTCCTCTCCTGTGCCCCTTCGTCCCCCAGTTCCACGGAAGGCCCCACCCACCCCAAGGCCTTCTGCTTCTTTTCAGTCACTAAGCTTGGCCCCTGCCGGGGCTCCGGACCCCACTATTTCCCCAGTCTCTGTGGCAGCAGTAGAAGAGGGTTACAGGTGGCACAGGGCTGGAGGATCAGAGTTGAGCATCTAGGAAAAAAGGGAAGGAGAGGCCAAGGGATTTAACCCTCTGGCAGACATGTACTACAAGTAGACAGAGAGGGGTAGGATTTTGCAAAATCTGGATGTGGGAGTCTGAATGCCTACAGACCATTAGTCGTTGTGGCTTAGACAAGTCTCTTCCTCCGCTCAGGCTGTTTTCTTTTCTAATCTTTTTTCTATATCTTTCCTGCGACACTGATTCCTGCCAGCCTTTTCAAAACTCCCAGAGCAACAGTGAAGATTATGGGAAACGTCAGGTGTCTGTGTCTTGTTCTACAAGGCACCTGGAGAGACGTGATTACTGTCCCTGTCCAGGGACTGATTCTCTCCTCCGAATTCCCCAGTCCTCACGGGACTGGAGGGGCCAGCTTGGCTCATCCCCAGGAAGCTTTCTCTAATGACCTTTAGACTCTCGCCTGGGCCTCTGTGGCCCTCACCATCACGGCTGCCCCTTCTCAATAGGGCCTTGTATCCCATCGGTCTGTTTCATCTGGAATAACGGCCTCCAGTTATCAAAGGCCTGCTATGTGGCAGGCCATGTGCTAGTCCCCTTGTCAAAGGTGCAGAATATTGTCCCCTCTCAGTACACTGGTAGGGAAATAGAGGCTCAGAAATACAAAGTCACTTGTCCAAAGTCTCACAAATAGGAAGTGGCAAAGCTGAGAGAGCCCCGCTTTTGCCCGTTAGTCTGACAACCAACCTTCTCCTTCTCTTCCCCCTCCTCCTCCTCCTCCCCCTCCCCCTCCTCCCCCTCCTCCTCCTCTGCCTCCAGCGCACTGCCTCCGCCTCCTCCTTCTAGCTCCCATGGCCTTAAGCACAAGGTTGGGCACCCAGAAGTAACACAGTGTCCGACCAGCTCCATGGTTCATCCCACTCTACTCACCTGCTGGGCAAGGCAGGGGGCCTGTGGGACTTCTTCGAAAGAGAAATTGTTAGTTGCTTCGTCAAGGGTGCTGGAGTCCAGGACAGAGACAAAGATTCCGAGGCTTGACCGATCAGCAGAGCTCCTTGGCAGCTTGCCTGCAGGAGCGGAGAGTGCAGGTTGGAGTCAGGAACCAAGCCGGCCATGGACAGGAGATGTGGGCATGTTTGGGGATGAGGATAGGGGCCCAGAATGGCAGAGCTGAGAAGAACTTGAACACCAGCTAGTCTTACTCTTCATTTTGGGACTGGGGACACTGAGGCCCAGAGAATACTATTTTTCCCCAAGGTCACGTGGCAAGTTGCAGTATGGTTAGAGATGGTACGCAGGCCTTCAGGACACAGAGGAGGGGGTCTGGGTAGTGGCTGATGTGGGAGCCTCCCTCACTGGCTGCACAGGGGTGGGCCTCAAGCCGGGACATGACATTCTCCTTCCCAGCTGTGAGACACTGATGACAGCTTAGACGAGCCTTTCCCCCTGACCCCACCCAACTCCGCCTCACTCTCGATCTCAAGTCTCATCTCACTGTGGACACTTTTGACCCCCCCCCCCCCGATCTCTCCTTCCCACCAAGACTTGGTAGATAATATTGATGACATTTTATAGTTGGGGAAGCTAAGGCCCAAAGAGTAATTTACCCAAGGCCACATCAACATTGGGTGGCAGGCCTGGTGACAGAACTACTCATGCTCCCTACAGCCAAACTCAGACTCCCTCCCTGGCCAGAGACACTCACTGATGACTCCTTCTTGAATGGCCTCCTTCTCGACATGGCTCTGAGCTTTCGGAAGGGTGCTCAGTCTCTTTAGCTGACTTCGAGTCAGGGGCCCCCTTTGGTGTGGCCCCAGCTCCCTCTTCAAGGCATGCTCAGCAGGCAAGATGCTGCAGTGTTCCCTAAAGTGATGGGGTGGATTGCAGGTCCAAAGTCAGTCACCTTTAGAGGAGGCCCCCTCCCCTCCCCTTGTCAGATGTCACACTCACGAGAAGCGGGAACAATTGCGACGCTTGCAGGCCTGGAAGAGGCAGAGGTGCCCTGGGTCCTTGACTTGGTCAGTGATGCCATGGTTCCAGTAGCGGACACAGCGACGTATAGCTCTTATAGACCTAAATCCAATCCCCCACGGGGCTCCGGTCTCAAGCCCAGTGATGGGGTCGGGGGGACAGCAGGACACGGCAGGCATTTCATTGGGATCCATGGTTCTAGGGCAAAGAGTGAAGGTCAGGATAGCCACATGATCCTCTACCCCCAGTGCATTTCCTCTGCCCTTGGGAAGCCCCCTCTGAGGTGGTAGGATTCTTCTTCCATCCAGCTCACCACTGAATTGAGATTGCACCCCCCCCCCTTGCTCATGTAGCCTCCTTGCCAGTCACATATAGGCTGGTTCCAAGAAACTCTGGGCACGGGTCCTGTATACTTTCAATCCAATTATTATTCTCCTTGCTTACCTTCACTCCACAGAGACACCCCCCTTCTCAGGCATACACATGCACTCTCGTGTCCCCTTCAACAATTACTCCTGCCCCTTCTCATGTACCATCCTGTTCTCTGCTATGCCCAACTATTATTCCTGGCATCCACTTCCACAGTTGTCTTCCTAACCTTCTGCATTCACTCCCTACTCATGATTCTATGCCCCTTGCACTCAAGTCAATTATTAGTCTCATGAATGCCCCACATTCAATTTTCCCCTCACGTTCCATTCTGATGATTTTTTCTTGCACCTCATCAAATCTTAATTATTCACTCGTTCCCTCTTTAAGCTTGAACCCCTCTGCATCTCATGAAATCATATTATTCTGCTGGATTCCTAAGCCCTTCTTTCAACCATTATTTTCATTCATCCCCTTGATTATTTATCAAATAGACGTTTACCGAGCCCTCTACTGAATGCCGGACCTTGATCTGCCCGATCTGGTCAATAGCCTACTCCTCACTGCACTAACGGTTCTCTTGCACCAAAACACCCTCCCTGCTTTCATGCAAACTCACTCATTCCCTCCACAGCCTCCCAACAACCTTCCATGCTCCTTTCCAAGCTTCAACAACGATGCTTGAGCACCCCTTCCCCTCCTCCCACACCCAAAGGGCACTACCTCCTCTCAGGCTGCCCAATCACTCCCTGCCACCCCCACCTCAGAATCAAAGGCAGGGGCATAAGCCCTTCCCCAGGGCACTACCTCCTCTCAGGCTGCCCAATCACTCCCTGCCACCCCCACCTCAGAATCAAAGGCAGGGGCATAAGCCCTTCCCCAGGGGCCAGAGGCCAGAGGCCAGAGGTCAGGAGGCTGGGCAAGGGGTCTTCCCACAGGACTTCTGCCAAGGACGGGGTGGAGGTGGGAGGTGGGAGGTGTGGGGTGGGAGGTGGGGAAAGGGCGGAATGGGGCATGAGGTACCCTGTTGAGGTGGAGGAGAGGAGAAAGGGTTGAGGATCCAGAGCAGGAGAGAGGGAGGAAAGGAGGGGGGGGTGGAGAATGAGAGTCGTATTCCTGATGCCAGTCTGTGGTTACCCCAGCCTCCAGCAGCTCAGAAGCAATCGTCTGGGATAAGAGGTCTGAGGGAACAGCCAGCTCTCGCTCCCTTTCCCGCTCTTCCCTCAAAGGCCAATCAGCTTCCAGCTCTTCCTTTCACCTCCCACCACTGTGGCCAGCAACCAATGATCTTCAAGTTCTGCCAAAGGTCACCCACTGGAGCCCCGCCCCTGTCGTCAACTCCCTCTCACTTCTCCTCAAGCTCGCTCTACGAGGCGGGCCATTTAACTCCGGAAGTGACGTGGAGCTTTGTGCTTCGCGAGCCTTGTTTCCCCAACTATTTTCTCTTTGCACGTGAGCTATTGTGTGTGCATGCATTTTGAACTCATGTCTTTGGTATCCTGTAATTCACTTTTACAAAATTCAAGGTGTGTTTTAAAGATCGATCCTTATTACTAAGCCAGGGATTCTCAATTCACAATCAGATTTTGCAGCCCCAGGGAACATTTGTCAGTGCCTGGAGTCATTTCGGTCTTTATTTGCGTGTCTCTGAGTTCCTTGTTCTGTTCCACAGATCAGTCGGTCTATTCCTGTGCCGATACTACACTGTCTTAATTTTTATCTCTTGGTAAGACAGCTTGATCTCTGGTAGAGCAAGTCCTCACATCTTATTCAGTATCTCCGGGCTCATCTTCGCCGTGTCTCCGCCTTTTGCCCTTCTTAAGCTCTAAAATATAAATGCTGGGATCAGCACGCCGTGTTCCCTGAAAACTCATTTGCCGCCGATTTGAATTGCGTTTTCATTGACTCCGTGGATCAGTTAAGGGAGGACTGACTATCATGATAGCCAGCCTTCCTGGTCACCAACATGGGATGGCGCTCTATTTTTGTGGGCCTTCCTTAACGTTAGAATCTTTCAGTTTAGTCTTTAGTTTTATCTTTCGTACGTTCAGATCTTGTACATCTTTTATGGCATTTATCTCAAGAGACTGTAGAATGCTGCAGCTCTGGTGCTCGATACCTGTTTAAAATGACACTTTCTACTTGTATCTAATTTATGGAAATCCATTTGACTTTTAAAAAATATATTGACCTTAACGTCAGCCACCATGCTTAACTCTGAAATGTCTAATAATGTGTCTACAGGGGTTCCACAGTTTTCCATGAATCTGTGAGTAACAGAAGTAAGACAATCAACTTACAAGTTTCTTCCTATGCTGGCTAAGGCATCCACCACAAGGTCAAACAGATACGGCAAAATTGGGCATCTTTGGGTTGTTCCTAATATTAAATAGAGTGCTGCCAACATTTCTTTATTAAAATAGGTTTGCGGTATTTCATTTTTTAAAAATTTTCTCTCTATTTCTCTTTCCCTTCTATCTTTCTTCTCTCTCTCTCCTTTCCTTCCTTCCTTTCTTCTTCTTTTCTTCCTTCTCTCTTTCATTTCTTCTGTCTTCCTCTCTCACTCTCTTTTCTTTCTTTCCCTTTTTCAGATTAAGGGATTTTTCTTAATATTTCTAGTTTAACATGGTTGTCTTAAAAATCACGAATAGACATTGGAGTTTACTTTTTTTGGCCTCTACTGAAATGATCAAGACTCTATTCATTTAATCTGTTAATATAGTAAGTGTCATTTCTAGCTTTCTTCAAAATCTTCAGTGAAGTATATACCTTATAATCAAAAAAGGGAAAAATCATAAATGTGTATCTTAATGAGTTTCCAAACACTAAACATGCACATTCTGTTAGCACCTAGAGCAAGCAGCAGAATATATTAGCAACACACAAACCCTTCTCACGTCCCCTTCCATCCATAGGTTTTCTAGTGTTAAGCCAGTTTTGCTCTCCTAGGATAGATGTAAATTAGTCATGGTGTATCATCTCTTGTGTATGCTGGCAGCTTCACTTTGCTAAAGTTTTGCTTAGAAATTTTTGAATCTTCTGTTTATGAGCAAGATTGACTTGAAGTTTCTCTTTCTCATTAAATCTTTACTGGTTCCAGCGTCAAGATTTTCTATTCTCATAGACTGAGTTGGCCAAAAGTCGATCTTTGCTATCCTCTGGAAGTGTTCATATAAGATTAGGATGATCTGTCTTGAAACTTTTTATTAAAACTTGACCACTAAACAGCTGAGATGCCTGTTTTCTTTGCTTTTTTGAAAAAAAAAAAAAGATGTACTGTGGAAATATCAAACATATACAAATGGAGTTTGTGTACAAACTTACAAGCAATCTCCAGGTTCATTACAGTAGAACGGTGGTCCTGGGGCATGAGCTTGCATCAGGATCACCCAAAGGACTTGTTCAGACAGACTGCAGCTATAGTCTCAAATTACAAATTCTGGGGTGGGACCCGGAGTTTGCTTTTCTGACAAGTTCCCTGGTGTTGCAGCTGCTGCTGGTGGGGAACCACACTTGAGAATCATTGTGCAAAAGGGAATAGTGCAGGAACCTCCAATTATTGCAACCATCAACAACTCATAGCCAATCTCAATTCATATATACCTTTTACCCTCTCCCTCCCAGAGTATTTTCTAGAAAGCGTCAGAAATCATCTTATTTTATCGTAACTATTTCAGTGCATAACTCTAAAATATGAGCAACCCATTTTCCTCAACCTTTTGTTTTGAAAACGCACGACGTTGAAGAGTGAACATTCTTTTACTTAGATTCGTATTATCCCATTGCTCTGTCTCTCTTTTTTCTTCTTTTTTGCTTAACCGCTTAACAACTCCAAACACTTCATCCAATTACTTCAGAATATATCTGCTAAGAACTAGGATGTGCTCCTGTCTAACCACAGTACTATTATCACATTGAAGAAATTTAACAATGACATGATAATATTATCTAAGTTCATATACGGTCCTTATTCAAATTTCCTCCATTGTCCCAATAATATCCTTTTGAGGATGAACAATCCAATCAAGTATCACACATTGCATTCAGCTGTCTTTTCTCTTTAGTATTCTCCAGTCCCAAACAGCCCCTCCACTTAAATCTTCCATGACAATGACTTTTTCCAAGAACCTAGGCCCATTTGCTTATAAAGTGCCCACAATATGTGTTTGCCTGATACTTTTCTCTTGTCTAGATTTATGTTTTTAGATGTAATAGTCTTGGCAAGAATATTAAATAGGTAATGAGTAGGTCACACTTCATCGCATCTGGAGGCGCCTAAGATCAGTTTGTCTAGCTGTTAGTGCATCAGTGCCGCTGTTGGCATTACTCAGTTTGATCACTTATTTAAGGCGTTATTGGACAGATCACACCATTGTAAAGGTACCTCTGTCCCTCTGTGATTTATGAGCAGCCTGTGGCATGATATTTTGAGACCATGTGGGTATTCTGTTCTCCAAAAATTTTTCACTTGGCCTTAGTTTTAATTCAGGGTCTGGGACTGATTTGATTATTACTTTGGTGATTGAAAACACGGTGCTTCTCTAATTCTATCATTGCTTTCTACTTTTCTTGGTGGGCATTTTGCTGTAAAGATGAGCATCCCAGTCCCCCAACCCCACCCCCTTACTGTTGTTGCTGCTGTTGTTGTGTCTGCAGCAGCAAAAAAGCTGACAGAATCCAACAGCACATAAAAAAGATTATACATCATGATCAAGGGGGGTTCATCCCAGGGACACAAGGGTGGTTCAACATATGCAAATCAAACAATGCAATACATCACATCAACAAGAGAAAGGACACAAACCACATGATCATCTTAATAGATGCAGATAAAACATTTGATAAAATTCAACACCCATTTATGATAAAAACTCTCGCCAAAGTGGGTATAGAGGGAACATATCTCGACATAATAAAAGCTATATATGACAAACCTACAGCCAGCATAGTACTCAATGGTGAAAAACTCAAAAGATTCCCACTGAAATCTGGGACAAGACAAGGCTGCCCACTCTCACCACTCTTATTCAACATAGTCTTGGAAGTCCTAGCCACAGCAATCAGGCAAGAGAGAGAAATAAAGGGGATTCAAATTGGAAAAGAAGAGGTGAAAGTGTCACTATATGCTGATGACATGATACTACATATAGAAAACCCCAAAAGGTCCACACAAAAACTACTAGAAGTAATCGAAGAATTCAGCAAGGTAGCAGGTTACAAGATTAACGTTCAAAAATCAGTGGCATTTCTTTACACTAACGATGAATCAACAGAAAAAGAAAGTAAAGAAACAATCCCCCTTAAAATAGCACTCAAAGTTGTAAAACACCTGGGAAAAAAAAATCTAACCAAGGGGGTGAAAGACTTATACACGGAAAACTATAAATCATGGTTGAAGGAAATTAAAGAAGACTTAAAAAAATGAAAAGACATCCCATGCTCCTGGATTGGAAGAATCAATATTGTTAAAATGGTCACACTGCCCAAGGCAATCTACAGATTGAATGCAATCCCTATCAAATTACCCAGGTCATATTTCACAGAACTAGAACAAATCATAATACAGTTTATAGGGAACCACGAAAGACCTAGAATTGCCAAAGCATTACTGAAGAAGAAGAAAGAGGCTGGAGGAATAACTCTCCCAGACTTCAGACAATACTATAGAGCTACAGACATCAAGATAGCATGGTATTGGTATAAAAACAGACATATAGACGAATGGAACAGAATGGAGAGCCCAGAAATGAGCCCACACACTTTTGGTCAAGTAATCTTCGACAAAGGAGGCAAGAGTATACAATGGAATAAAGACAGTCTCTTCAGCAAATGGTGTTGGGAAAACTGGACAGCAGCATGTAAATCAATGAAGCTAGAACACTCCCTTACACCATACACAAATATAAACTTAAAATGGATCAAATACTTAAACATAAGACAAGATACAATAAACCTCCTAGAAGAAAACATAGGGAAAACATTATCTGACATACATCTCAAAAGTGTTCTCCTAGGGCAGTCTACCCAGGAAATAGAAATAAAAGCAAGAATAAGCAAATGGGACCTAATGAAACTTACAAGCTTCTGCACAGCAAAGGAAACCATAAGCAAAACAAAACGACAACCTATGGAATGGGAGAAAATTTTTGCAAACGATGAAACCGACAAAGGCTTGATCTCCAGAATATATAGGCAGCTCATAAGACATAATAAGAAAGAAACAAACAACCCAATCCAAAAATGGGCAGAAGACCTAAACAAGCAATTCTCCAAGGAAGAAATACAAATGATCGATAGGCACATGAAAAAATGCTCAGTATCACTAATTATCAGAGAAACGCAAATCAAAACTACAGTGAGGTATCACTTCACACCAGTCAGAATGGCCATCGTTCAAAAGTCCACAAATGACAAATGTTGGAGAGGCTGTGGAGAAAAGGGAACCCTCCTACACTGCTGATGGGAATGCAGTTTGGTGCAGCCACTGTGGAAAACAGTATGGAGATTCCTCAGAAGACTAGGGATAGACTTACCATATGAACCAGGAATCCTGCTCCTGGGCGTATATCCAGAAGGAAGCCTCCTTCAAAATGACACCTGCACCCCAATGTTCATAGCAGCACTATTTGCAATAGCCAAGACATGGAAACAGCCTAAATGTCCATCAACAGAGGACTGGATAAAGAAGTGGCGGTATATTTATACAATGGAATACTACTCAGCCATAAAAACCAACAACATAATGCCATTTGCAGCAACATGGATGTTCCTGGAGAATGTCATTCTAAGTGAAGTAAGCAAGAAGGAGAAAGAAAAATACCATACTAGATCGCTCATATGTGGAATCTAAAAACAAACAAAAAAACCCCATAAATACAAAACAGAAACAGACATAGAATACAAACTTGTGGTTGCCTAGGGGGCGGGGGGTGGGAAGGGACAGATTGGGATTTCAAAATGTAGAATAGATAAACAAGATTATACTGTATAGCACAGGGAAATATACACAAGATCTTGTGGTAGCTCACAGCAAAAAAAAATGTGACAATGAATATATGTATGTTCATGCATAACTGGAAAATCGTGCTCTACACTGGAATTTGACACAACATTGTAAAATGACTATAACTCAATAAAAAAAATGTAAAAAAAAAGATGTCAACTCTCCAGTAATTCATCTGTGGATTTGCCATAATCATAATTAAAATGGAAAGCTATTTCTTTTTTAAAATATTTTATTTATTTATTAATTATTATAGTATTCATTTTTATTTTGGCATGGAGGGGAGCTAATTAGGTTTTTTTTTTTTTAAGGAGGTACTGGAGATTGAACCCAGGACATTGTGCATGCAAAGCACGCACTCTACTAGTTGAGCTACGCCCTCTTCCCCCCGAAAAGGTATTTCTAAAACGTGTATATAAATGTAAATGACATAGAATAGCCAAAGTCATTTGGAAAAGAACAAAGATGGAGGACTTACACTACCAAATTCCCTGACTTCAAATAAAGGTATAGTGGTCATGACAATGTGGTATTACCATAAAAATAGACATATGGATCAATGGATAAAATAGAAATCCCAGAAATAGACTTACACAAAAATATGGTTAGTAGATTTGTGACAAAGGTGCTAAGATAATTAAATTAACAAATATGTAACTAATAAAGCTGGAGAAAGTGGATCTCCATATGGAAAAAGAAACCAGAAACAAATGTTAATACCTCACATTATATGCAAATAAAAACCCCTCAAAATAAATAAGAGAGCTACATATAAATTATAAAATTGAACACCTGCAAGAAAATATGGGAGAAAACTTTGAGTCATGAGGTTAGGCAAAGATATCTTATTTTCGTTCAAAAAGTATGAATCACAAAGGGAAAATAATCCATGGACCGTTATCAAAATTAAAACAAAATACAAATAGTTTTGCTTCTCAAAATCCAGGTTTCAATCCCTCTGTGCGGCAACATTTTCTACTCCTGTAACAAAGCCTCATGACTAATCTTGACTTCTACTTAACCCCTAGGACAGAAATCTGGGTATAGTTATTTTCAGATGCAAAAATGCACTTTATCGTCTTGGGCATCTGCTTGCAAAGCTCTCCCCTTCCTCTATTTCCTGGCCAACTTCTTTCCTCACTCATTTCAGGCATGCCTTCTCTGGGAAATCTCCAAGACCCTATTCCATCTCTCAAGGCTGGGCGGCTGCCGCTTCTCAGTCCTCCCACAGGAGCTCTCACCTCAGTTGTTCTGATTTCAACTTAGCCCAGCCCAGGCCCTTCCCCTTGCTCCCACACATTTTCCAAGCCCTCCAGGCCCCAAGCCACCTGTCCTCTACCCATCGGACCCCGACTGTCTCCCAGACGTGGCATCTCACGTAGTAGCCCCCTGAGAGGAAAACCTCTGCTGTTGATTTGGGCTGTGGATGCCATCACCCAGCTCACCATCCTTGCTTTGATAACCCATTTGGACCCATACACCTCCCCAGGGCTTTAAGGTACATGATCCTAGCAATCTGAATGTGGGTAGGGCCCACACGAACACTCTTGCCTATGGCATCCCCACGAAATGAGAACTCACCATCTGCCTGAACACCTCTGCTGTTTTTTGGTTCAGCAACCAGAAACCTGGCTTAAGCCTGCTGGGAGGTTCAGAGGAAAGAAGAAAGGGACAGAGAGAGGGGAAGAGTGGGAGCAAGAGACAGAGGAACAGAGGGGATGTCACATACCAGAAATGTATCCACTGCTTGAGCACAGTGCACTGGGCTGCAGGAGGGAGGAAATACAGGGCGGGGCCAGAGGGGCTAATGGTGCATGCAGGGACCAGGCCCTCAGCCATTTTGCATCCAGCAGAGTGAGGAGCTCAGCTGGACTCCTCAAGGAAGTCCTTTGGTCACTACCAGCACAGCACAGCCTCACAGAAGCATAATCTTCACTCCCTTCCTTCCACCTCCTGACCTGGTGAGCCTGATTTCCCTCCATTGTCATGGGATATCAGCCCCAGAGGCAAGGATGTGGTCTGTAGAGGTCACTGCTGTATCCTCAGCACCTGGAACAGAGCCAGGATGTATATACTACTTGTTGAATGAGGTAATGACTGTCAGGGAAGGCAGGGACCATTAGGATGAGGCTATTCTCTTCTCTCTCTCTCTCTCTCTCTCTCTCTCTCTCTCTCTCCCCTCCCCTTCCCCCCACCCCACCTCTATTTTGGAGAAAGTGAAAGGCCAGCTTAAAGACACTGAGGAATTCATTTTTTGTCAACAGCATGGAGAACCCATCCAATGGCACAAGCTTGCCCAGGGAGCCTGCTGGCCCCCGAGGGTCTTGGAGGAGCCAGTTCCAGAGCCCTGGTATGTATGTTTCACCAAGTCCTTCAGGTGAGAGCTGAGAGCCAGCCTCTGCCTCTCTCACTGCTCACAGCCGAGCCAACATGCCTTTCCTTCCCTTTCCACCCAGAGAGCCCCCAGGCCAGGCCTGATTCCCTCCAGGGTTCCCAAGGGTCCAGTTGTCACTGATTTCCTTTGTAAGGAAGGATAGTAGACACTCAGAAGCAGAGACCTCAGGACTCAGAGGCACACACCCATGAACGGTGATCAAGCCCCCTCTGCTGCTACCTGTCCTCTGCTTTCCCCAGTTTCTCAGTCTCTGGGCCTGAAATAAATGCTGGCACACTCCACTGTTTTTACTTCAACTTTTCAACAATGTAGTTTTCAACACTGACACCAGCCTCAGGTGAATGGGGGGTTGTCAGTTGTGGTGGTGGTGGTGGTGGTGGTGGGATGGTGGAGGGAGGGAGGTAGCATCTCCCGTAGCCCTCTAAGGCTGTACACCTTCCTTCTTGGGGAAGGGCGGCGTATTCCTCCGTCATGGCTGCAATAAACTTCAGCCAATGAAGAGTGAATTTTCTGCAGCAGACGGGTCTGACCCTGATGGGAGAAGTGTCTGCAGGAATGAGAGGGGAATAACATCTCTCTTCCCCCAACACCGAGTCATCTTATCTGAGAACCACTGGGCAGTGTTTATATGGAAGGGGGTGGGGAGGGATACATGGAAAAAGAATGGATACTAAGAAAAACTCTTAGACCTCTATACAGATAGTTAGCTGCTAAGTACCCCCACCCCGACCGGAAGACAGAGACCCTCCAGTAGGCAACATGGTCTACAGACTATTCATTTTCATAAGATGAGGGATTTTTTTTCCTTTCTGAGGTGACCTTGATATGTATTGCAACATAATATCAGCAGGGGAAGTCTATCCTGGGGGTTGGACTATGCTTGTCCTTTTTACCCAGCAGCACGTGAAGGCCCTGAGATGTTGCAACACCAAAGATCACCCAGCAATGGACAAAGATACAGGATGTACTCTTCAATATCAAAGAGCCTAACTGACACCCACCAAAATATTCTTTTCCCCCAAGTCACATAGTCCCCTATTCAATACCAATAGAGAAAAAGTGCTTGGACAGCACCTGCTGTGTGAAATAACTGACCTTTAGTTACTCAGAGGTCACATGTCTTTAAGACTAATGAACCCCAGGTGGGTAGGGTTCCGGTAGAGACAACATTTGGGAGTCCCATAGATAGCCGTTTTATAGCCCTTTTCCTCCATCCTGGAGAGCAGCCAAGGTGGAACCCACAGGTACAGAACAGAGGAAGCTGTTCATCTTAGTGTGACTGGTTTGCTTCAGATCTCGTCTCAGAAGCTGTTCCTGATGGCCTAGGAGTCACCCATTTCTTTCCCCACATGGCCTTGTTCTCCTAAGCTGGGCCCTAACTCAGTGAGTATGCTCAGTTCCACATCCCTGCTTCTCCAAAAGGGGCTGGAATCTCACATCCCGGGTCTGTGCCCTGTCCAAAAGAGGAGAGAAGCTCCAACTCCCAGGGTCTAGGGAGCTTGCTGGGCTTTCACTCCTTTGTAGCTGCTGTCACCGCTCACATCAGTCCCTGGACAGGACTGAGGATTACAGAAAATGTCTGTCCACGCATGCATTTGTGTGTGTGTTTGTGTGTGTGTGTGTATGTGTGTGTTTAGGGTGTGAGTATTTGTGGAAACAAGGCATTATAGGGTGAAATCTGGTGGGTAAACATGGGGCATAGCTCAGCAGCCACACTTGAGACCCAGGCGGCAGAGGTGGGATTGAATGTAGCAGGACTTGGCATCAAGGAGTCCTCACCTCTGTTACACACCTCTGAACAACCCCACCCTGTCCAGGTTTCTCAAATCTGACCCTAACATTTTTTAAGCCCTTTAGGCTCAGAACCATCTGCCCACTTAACTGCCAATTGCTGACTGACACCCAGACACAGCACTACACATCATCTCCTGAAAGGAACACTTCTGATGTTGATTTGACCTCAGGCTGCCGTCACCCACCTCAGCCCCTCTTGGCTCGGATGCACCACATGGCCTTACCTGCCTCCCCTCCCACTTTGTACAGGCCTTTGGATTCTGCAGTCTCACAGCGGGAGACAGTTTCCTCTGCCAGCCCCAGACTCACAGGCTGTTCCCTGTATGCCTCCCCATTTACATCCCTGTTCTCCCTGCCTGGGAGAAACATAATCCTTCTGGCTGACCTTGGGCAAGCCCTTCCTCCCCTTTGGGCTGGGCACTTCTGGAAGTGATTGCTTGGGTTTTCGGTAAGTCACGTTGTCTGAGCTGTGTGCATCCTTAAACCTTCTGATCCTTCTCAGATTGTGGAGGGCTCAGAATCAGCCAGAAAGCATCAAATATGCCTCCCTCTACTGACAGCCATGACTAGGAACTAGTGAACTTGTGCATCTCAAGAGGGGTGCCCAGTCAGAGCACACAGGGAACTTACGTAGAAGAAGTGGACAGACGGGGAAAGGCTTGGGTCATCAGTTTTCCATCTCTGTTTCTGAAATATGACTGAGCCCAAGTTCTGAGTGCTCCTCCTTACATCCCCACACCCACGCCCAAATGCATCATGTCACAATCCCCGCAACCTAGGGGACGGCTTAGGTAGATGAAGACAGTGGACAGTTCCTCAGGAGAGGGAGTAGGGCCAGCAGGACCTCTCTGCTCTTATGGTGAACAGCTGACCATGGGAGCCTGCGAGTGTGCAAGAGATTAGGCATGTTTTCTTTGCCCCATCCACCCTTATTCTCTCTGGTGCTACATCCCAGTGAATCCTGGGCAACCTTAGGAAGGTGGCAACATTTGTCCTCAACTCTGCCAAACGGTACACAGCTTGCTGTCTGACAGGGGCTTCACACGTGTTCATTTTATTCTCCGGTCATCCAAAACGAGGTGAGTGGTGTGAGCGCCATTCTGAGGTCACATGACTCGCAGGGGTCAGAGCCAGGATTTGGTCCCTGGCAGATCTGAGGCAAGCGCCCTTCCATTACTATGCACCATTGCCCCCAGCTAGGAGCCATGAGTCCCGATATGCTGTGTCACAGCTCATCCTTCTAGGGACAGGGATTCTGTACTTGCTGTCCTACACCCAACAGAGCTAAAATACTAAGGGGGTCAGGGTTCCTAAGCGACAAGATCTCCTAGAGACAGTTGCCACTGCTCCCTGTCCGATCTCATCCCTCACCACACTGCACTGGGGAATTATTCATACTAATAGAATGATGGTGGTAATCTAATGGGGAAAAGAATGCCATCTGCTGTACTCTTCACCAGTTGCTCCCTGAGGCACTCCCACAGACCTCCAGGGCACTCCTGAGCATGGTCTGAAAACCACGGGCCTCATGCAAAAGATAGAGCCTAATGGTGGGCCTTTCAGGCACACAATAATAAGTGAGTGGGCCTCATAGGCATCCCCATGCAATCCCATTAATCTTCTGTTCCCTTACTGTATGGGGAGAGCCGCATCTCTCTGGGACCTCCAGTGTGTGGCCCTCAGCTTCCCAGGGCAGGCATCTTTGGGCAGTCTTTCAGCCTTCCCAAGGGAGAGCACACTCTTGAGGTCCACAACCACAAAAGGCTGACCCATCCTTCCTGGGGTGGTTATAAAGAGGGACTTGGTTTCTCTGTGACTCCATTGTGAGGAAATGGACTGAGATCTTCTCAGTGGGGGTCCAGCTAGGCTTTGCTTGTCTCCACGACCCTGTCAGTCGATTTTGCTCGCCACTATCCATCTGTAGACTGTCTTGGTCTTAACCACAGACAAAAGACAAGCAGACAGAGAAATTGCACCCACTCACTTGTGTGTTTTTAAATGTGTGCTAACAAGTAGTGGAAAAGGGGGTGGAGGGAAGTGGCATGACTTGAGAGATGTCTTACATAAGATAGATGGTCTTAGGTTGGGGGTCGTCCAGGGCAGAGGGGCAAAGCGGAGCCAAAAATGACACCCTAATTTCTAGCTCGAGTGACCTGTGGCCTGAAGTTACCATTCACCAAGATAGGGATCACAAGTGGAGAAGCCCAATTCAGCAGGTGGCCGAAGACATCAAGTTTGGACTTGGACTGCTAAAATTCATGGTGCCGATGGGGAGGTAAGAAGCAACTTGAAATATGCTTGCGATGACAAGGAAATGAACAAAATTCTATACCACCTGGGGAGTGGTTACATATGCCGTTTCACTTATTTAATTTTTTTACATTCATGATAACCCATAAAATAAGTGTGTTCCATTTTGTTGTATGGTGTGAAGGTGGAGCTCAAACTCAGTGGTAACTCTACCAGGCATATGACCACCAGTGGGCATTTAATCATGAATAGCAGTAACAGTTACCATTGATCTCAGTGGACTAGAAACAGCTCTGTTTTTCCTGCGGTTGAGTGAACTGGGTTGAACTTGTATCACTCTCAGTGCCTTCTCATGTGTCCCAGTGCTGTCAGCCTTATGTCATCAATCTCCACAGCATTCCTGAAGGGCTGAGAAGGACTTTTGGGGGGATGAGTCCAGAGACTCAAGGGAATAACAGCTTCTGCCTCCCAGAAGGGCTGTGAGGATTAAGTGGGATGCCCCTTCCACAGAGCAGCAGGTGTCCAATCAGGCCCAGAGCTGACACAGCAGTTTCCTTGGGGTCAGGCCCTTTGGGATTGGCCTTGGACCTCACTTGTCCTCCTGACCCACACCAGCAGCCATATGCACGAAAATCATGAGGACGCTAGCAATAACCGGGAGCTTGCAGTGAGGAGGACTATGTGCTGCCGAAATGATTGCTGGACGTATAGCACATCTCCTTCCCCTTTTAACCCAGCTGGAGTCAAAGAACTCCACCTGCCCCAACTCTGTGAAGTGAGAGTCAGCACTCTTATTTCGGTTTTAGAGAAGCGGCCAGGAGAGAATAGGTTACTTGGCCAAAGTCACAGTCAGGGATGTGTCTGGTCCAGGCCCCCAAATCTCCTGACTCTTGATTACAGAGTTCTTCTGCCTGCCCAGGAGGCCTGCTATCACAGTCCGTTCTTCCAAAATAACTTGTTGTGGGGGGTTAAAATAGGCACAGTCCTCTGTGGGTAAAAGGGAGTAGTCTTATGTACCTTATTCCCTCCATGCCTGGGAGGAGGCAGGTGTGAAGGGGCTTTAGTGTTGGCTGACAAATGGTGGGCCTTTCAGAAAGAAAATAATTCATGAGGGCCCTCATAGAGCCCTCCATCAAATGAAATTAATCTCTTTCTTCATTGTATAGGGAGCTGAATCCTACTGGAGCCTCCAGAGTAGGGCCCTCAGCTTTGTAGGGAGAGCAGATCTAATGTCTCAGTCTACCCAGGGGAGAATATACTCTACAGAATCCACTCCCATAAAAGGCTAACCCATTCTTACCGCTGCTACATTCTCTTGCTTTCTCCTCTTTCTTTCTTATTAAGACAAAAATAACTCTAGGAATGTTTGGTGGTTTTTCCATAGCAGTATCTTTTTTACATCTCCTCTGAAAGGCATTAATTTTGTTGGGAGGGGTTTGCTTTCAGAGATGGGGAGGAGTTTGAGATATATCCACAGGCTTGTACCCACATACGTGGTCCTAGACACAGCACAGTAATGCCTGTTCCTAAATACCTGTTAGGACAATGGCCTATAGGCAAAGATTTTTTTCCACAAGTACCTTGTTATGCCCTTTGAGCATAACAATGTAAAAATTCAATGTAAGGATGAGGAAAATATACACCCTTCTATCTGATAATAGAGATGGCCCTCAAATGGGGAGGCAGTGACTTGGAATCCTAAATAAAGGCCTTAGATTGATGTACATATAATCAGCCTCCAAATATCCCCACCCCAGATGAAGATAGAGCCCTTCAAAAACACTTCCTCTATTCCTCTCAGATTGCACATTCCCATATTATAATATCTTTCCCACTACCTCCCAGCATTTCCTTGATACCAGTAGATAAAAGAATGTGACTGAGGAGTTACAGTGTAATATTTCCTGGACCCTACATATCCTAAAGCATGCTTTGAGAAAATTGGTGCCAGTATCCCATGGGGTTTGTGTCTGGAGGCACAAAAAGATTCCCAAGGTTAACAGGTAGGGAGATAAAACATTCATATCCCAAACTCCTAATTTATTTCTACCCCTCCTTCTCCCTTTGGTAACCATGTTTGTTTTCTATGTCTCAGTCTGTTTCTGTTTTGTAAATAAGTTCATTTTAAGATTCCATATTATGTATACCTGAATCATTATGCTGTACACCAGAAACTAACACAACATTGTAAATCAAGTATACTTTAACAACAAAAAAATGCATATCTATCTCTAAAATTGAAAGTAATTCTAGCCAAATTATTATCATCATTATCCCCACCAGGGCAATTCTAAGACATGGAGAATACTGGTCCTTTAAAAAATAAGCTAGTTCTGGCCCCTGTAGTTTTGGTAAGGTTGTGTTTTCATCAGATCCCTCCCCTGCTCAAAAAATCTCTGTAACTTTCTGGGACCATCAAATTCAGTTTGGGTTCCTCAGTTTGGCCATCAAGGCTCTTCCTGGCTTCAGTCCAAAGCTAATTTAGATTTATCTCTCACCCCTGCAAACAGCTTTCCCTCCACATAAACAGGACCACTTGTACATTCTGACATCTGTTTGCTTTTTTGAAACCTAACTGTTTATATCAATGCTTTTATAACACAATGAGTTCTGGCTCTCTCAGGCTACAGGGGAGAACGTCAGCTAAGTGGCTTCTGGGAATCAACTCAGGTGAGTGCAACACTTACCCCTTCCTCCATCACTCCTTAGAGGTGATGAATATTAAGTACCTGGTATATGCACTGCAGAAAATTGCACAGGGACAGGAGTCCAGGACAGTTTACAGATCTGCCACAGATGGAGTCTTCTTTGACTCATCCAAGACCTAAGAGCAGCTGCTTTGCAAAAAGTCATTTTCCACCCCAAGTTTTTCTCTCACCAGTTTCCCGAAATTCTAACCTTCCAGTTCCACTGAAGAACATGGAATTCTTCAAATGTCCACAATACTCTGTCAAAAGGCCCTTGTACTTACTACCCCTCTAGATCTTCAGATCTCAGATGACATTTCTCTGCAAGGAAGCCCTCCTTGTTCCAAGATGCCCACCACCCAGGGTTAGCTGTCCCTCCTTTAAGTTCTCATAGCACCTAGTTCTTATCCTCATTCTAGCAGTTATTACATTGAACCACCATGTCTGGCTGATTTACTCACATGACAGTTACATCTAGACTCTCAGATCTGAGACAGAGGACAAGTCTGGCACATTCTTGTACCTCAGTATCTGGCATAGTGCCTCATACATATAGTAGGTGGTTAGTAAATGTATGTTGAACAAATGAGTCAATGAGCAAGGAATTTATTAAATTTCTATTTCTCCTTACTCTCTGAAGAACTAAGCAAATACAAGTAAATATATCAGCCATATCTGTGTATAATAGATACTGAACAAATTTTTACCTTATTTTTTTATATTTGTAGGAGGGAATCATTTTACTGGTAGTTTTTTTAATTTTCAGAAAACAGTTTATTCCAATGATTTATAATATGTACCTGACAAAATGATATCGTATCTCAATTTTCATGAAATAGCAAATCTCTTATTCTAAAACTGAATAAATAACAATAAAACATGTAGAGGTTCAACTGAAATATTTAATCAAATGTCTGTAGAATCAAGGATTTTAAAAGAATGGTGTCTTTTGTCTCAATTTCTATATAATACTGTTATCATTTAGTTTTAACTTATTTATTCCTATAAATTACTAATTATTAGGAAAAAAGTTAATTAAAGCAAACAAAACTTTGCAATATACAAATTGAAAGCTAAATCACCAAGAAACACAAATAGAACTGGAATACAAATACTATGGGCATATGTTCTCCCTAATCCCACTCTACACCTCCACGCTTTATAACTCAGAGCCCCAGTGCCCACTGGTACAGGGCCCCCTTTGACAACCCACAACAAAACAAAGTGAAGACTCAGCCTCAGCCTTCCTCAGTGGCAGGAGGAAGCCTGACACTAGCCTAAGACTGGCACCAGCACTGGCACCATTCCTGGTATTGATACTTGCTCTGGCCACGGCTCCAACCCTGGCACTGGCATTTGCACTAGTTCTGGTCTTACGCTGTTGCCAAAACTCGACATGCGTACCCCACTTACCGAATTAAGACTTGAGGACAGAGTTTTGAATGAAGTAGAAATGGTAGCTTTACTTCTTTGCCAGGCAAAGGAGGTCACATTGGGCTAATGCCTCCAAGATTGTGAGTCTGCTAGGGAGAGAAGTCAAGGGGGTTTACAGTAAAAGTTCAAGAGTTCAAGAGGTGGAGCTAGTTTCCATAGAGATTATATACAGGATAACAAAATGTTGCAAAGTTGTTCTTTTTTCTGCAGATGCAGTGACCTCCCTTCCCTCTGCTGGATATGAAGTTCACCTCTGGCTTTAGGACTTTTCTAATATTCTTGTACCTAGAACAAAGGATGCATAGGAAAGCGGTCTGTGGAAAAGAGCTCTAGAGAAAAACGGGTAGTTTAAAGTCAGGTCAATAAATGCTTTTAGCCTTTTAAGAAGGCTGAGGCCTGGGACCTCCTGCTGCAGGTTGAGACCTGCAGCTGGAACAACAGGACACAAGAAAACTAAAATGGCCAAAAACAACTGCAGACATGCACAGTTGGGGCAAGTTATGAACAAGATGTATGAAACACCCAGCTGTCGTCTCTGAGGTGTTGGGGTCAAGAGGAGGGCACTGGGGTCAATAGCAGGGCACTGGGTTCAGGAGCAGGGCACTGGGGACAAAAGCAGAGCACTGAGCATGATCCCTGTACACAGACCATGAGGGGGTTGGGCAGGCCACCCAAGTCTTCCTCCTCTCCAGCCCAACACTAGTGAGCAAGAGCATGAGAAAAACCCTTTAAACCATTATAAAGTTAAGCAGTTAACAAACACCATTACAAATACCAGATGGTCACCAATGATGACAATAGATTCCTGCTTAGTTACAATGCTTTCTTCAGCCATGGCACAGGCACTGGAACTGAACTGGCCCTAACACTAGCACTTGTCACATCGCAGCAGCAGCTGCATCTCTGGCATGGAATGTTTCCTCCCCTCCTTTCAATGCCTCATTTACTACCATAAAGAGGATCTAGGTTGGGAATCATTCATTTTGGCCACAAACTCCAGGACTTTCATCTTTCTTGTTTCCTTTGAGAGCCCCACAGGAATACACAGAACATGAGATTGCTATTGGACACCTACTTGTGTTTCTATTGCACAAAATCTTTGGCAATGAGTTTAATGAACTCCCCAAAGATAAAATGCTTTTTAAATGAATATACCTCTAACACCCTGAACACCTCCTACACCAAGTGCCCTGAGAGCCCAACATCTCTAATGCTTTAGGTGGTGCTGCAGCCACTCTGAGAAGACCCAGAGCCCCAAATTCTTGAATCAGAGGCTGCCTCGCTCAAGCCTAGAGGAGGAGAAAGTGGGGAGCTAAGAGAACTAAGCCTCTGCCATCCAGGCATACCTGGAGATATCAGACTGGTGGGTGCCACCCTGCAGTGCTCCTTCAGGTACAGCATAGGTACTGGATGCTGGTCATTGAGCAAATCTCTGCTCCCAGAGGCCAAGTCACTGATGTGAGGGTTGAAAATGTAAAGGCCTTAGGCCAATGTCTGGCCCAAAGTAAACACTTAATAACTGTTGCCTATTATTGTTAAGAATCAGATCACCCTGGATTATCTTATTCCCCCGTGAATAAGGCACCCTAGAACATGCCTCTGTTCCTGTCTGCAAGCATTAATCCAGCAGCAGCCCCTGCCTCTTCCTCTTCAGAAAATTTACCTAAAGTTGTTTTGCTCAGTGCCTGGAGTGGAGTAAGCACTAAGTGAACATTATCTTGTGTTACTTTCATTATCACATTATATATCATATCTACATAGCTTGTACCCTGTGGCCATCCAGATATGGAGGTGTTAGAAATCTCCATGGAGAACTGGAGATGTATTTTCCTTTTCTTATAATCAATGGATCTAGAGAGCAAAACATCAGTTATCTTGTGTATTATTTCTCTAGACAGTCCAGAAAGTTATTGCTATTGGTAATCTAACTTTTCAAATCACCATTCTTAATGACATTATCTTGTTATTTCTCTTACTCCCATGTTACTGGGGCTCATTTTCACTCTACAAAGTGCTTAGTCTCTTTCTCTCATCTCTTATTCTCTCATCTCCTCCACATCTCAGAAGAGAGAGATTCAGGGACCTTAAATAAATTCTTCCTCTCACATCAGCCCCTAACAAAGCCCACAAATAAGATTTCTCCACCCTGTGAATGCATCTTTTTATTGTACTATGTGGGACAATTTAGCATTCCTTTTTTTTTTTTTTTTTTTTTTTTTGATAAACCTAACCCTTCTAGACAGTAACCATTGGAATCTTCTGGAGCCTAACACATTGTCTATTTTTCTATAGCAATTTTTTTCTCACTATAACATTTACTAAATTTCCATGTTCCTTATTCAGGACTTTCAAATTTCTTCCATTGATCTAAATTCCATTGCTTCTAAATCTATGTAGATTCAGAAATTGTTTTTATTATCTGAATAGAACAAGTTCTCCCTCAGTATTCTTCTTTTTCAAAAATTCTTTAACCATTTTGAAAAATATAATTCTATGAGAACTCCAGGATACAATTTTTCAAGGCAAAAGAAATCCCTTGCTTGGATTTAACTAGAATTGCTTAGTTATAGTTTAATATGAGAATTAACATCTTTAAAATATGGAAGCTTCTCATCCAGAAAAAAATATAGTATGCCCCTTTCATTGATTCTAGTTTTTAGTCAAAGTACTTCAATTACCTTTTATAGTTTGCCTTATAGGGCTCCTAGATACTCCTCAAGTTTGTCCATGGAAGTTGTTTTAAAGTTTTATTGCTGCTGTGAATTGGATATTTTTCCATTATATCTTCTAATTACCTATTTCTGATGTATAAGAAACCTAGTGATTTTGTATATTTTATCTGGTATATGGCAATCTTAATAAAAACTCTCCTCCATTATAATACTTTTTATTGATTTTTTTTTTGCATTTTCTAGGTAGACAATCACATTGTCTGCATATTATAATTATAGTACTCATTTTTCTTTTTCTTAATCACATTGGCTAGAACCATGGTACCATTAGCATTAATAGCAGTGATATGAAACTTCCTTTTTCCTGCTTTCAATGGGAAGGACTCTATTGATGTAATTTAAAAAAAGAAGAACAAATCTGACTCCATTTTAGATCTGTTCCTTTAGCTCTAACCTTGTGATCTATTTCCCATGCTGAGTCATGCTGATTCTGCACCTTTTGTAAAAGAATGTTACCCATAGTCTGAAATATACAGGATAGCCCATTCTCAAGGCTCTGACCTTTAAAAGTATAACACTTTCCCATTCATATAAAGATAAAATGTTACAGAATGAAAAATAACATTTGTCTTGTTGGAGGTTTTCAGAAACACCATGACCTGACCTACGTGGACAGCTGCAAGAACAAAGGGTTCCAACACCAAGAAGTTTTCAACAACCAAGCACATCCCCTCCCTCTTTCTAGTATAAAAGGAGCCTGAATTCTGACTTGGGGGAAGATGGTTCTCCAGGACAATAGCCTGCCATTTTCTTGGTCTGCTGGCTTTCTGAATAAAGTTGTTATTCATTGCCCCAACACTTTGTCTTCTGATTTATTGGCCTGTCATGCAGCAAGTAGAGCAAATTTGGACTTGGTAACATTGATTTTTAGTAGAATATGTTGGTTTGGGATACCAATTGTGCTAGTCATCAACTTCTTAACTCTTGGGTAGAAATCAATCTTTCTTTTCCCTGCTTTGCGATACTACATCTGGTCCCTGTTAACATTCCATCTATGCCAATTAAATGAATGTTAGGCTTTGTCAATAGAGAGCACTAGAGTGATCCTACAAATGCCAGAAAGAAAATGTTGCCCTTCTAGTTGCATTCTTCCATTTTATTTTATTCACTGCAGAAGTTCAGAGGTCAGTACAGAAAAGCTCAGGCTGTGCTCTCCTTATCATCAGCTGCCTCTGAGCAGCTCAAGCCTCTCCATGTACCACCACCATTTACCACCATCCTGAAACTGTGGTCTCCTCTACAGACCAGCAAAGGCCCACTCTCTCTGGCAAGTTTCTTCACCTCTGGCAGGCAGGGTGGACTTTTGGTAGCCACACCATCTCAAAGAGGTCCGATTCTCAGCTAGAGAAAGAAGGCAGCCTCTATGATTCGTTTATCATCTGCTCTTCCTCGAGAGGTAGTGATTGCTGTTTTGCACCTGCTACTTTTACTCCTTTTAGTAGTTAACCACCTTTTACTACTTAACAATTCTTTGTATTAACAGTTCTCTCTCCAAATGGTTCTCTCTCCATGGTTTCTGCTTCCTGACTGGACTCTGACTGATATACCAATTATCAACCTAGAGATGTTTCCTTCTAAACCAAACTTTCTAGGGTATTTTTTCAATTTGTAAATGCATTTTAAATTTTACCAAATGACTTTTCATCATACATCAAGTTATTCACATAGTTTTTTTTTTTTGCATAATGGCTTTCTAATTGTAAAGAAGCCTAGAGATTGGGATTAACAGATACACACTACTGTATATAAAATAGATAAACAATAAGGACCTACTGTATAGCACAGGGAACTATATTCAATATCTTATAATAGCCTATAATGAAAAAGAATATGAAAAGGATATATATGTGTGTATATGTATAACTGAACTGTTTTGCTGTACACCTGAAACTAACATTGTAAATCAAATACACTTCAGTAAAAAATAAAACAAAGAAGCCTAGGGAAAAATGCAGAAAACATGAACAAAGAGGTATGCATTACAAATCACTAAAGTTTAAAGAATAATACAAATTTCTTTAAAACTCATTGATGAATCTTTTGTTGCAGACTCTCATTAAGATACTCCAAGTGCCATATAACCCTCTCCCCATTGCTCACTAAACCCAGACTGTTGACTATGTGGAGGTTTTATACTATGAATTGGAGGAGAGCTTTGTTTCCTGGAATTTCACCCCCCCACACACACACACACAAAATTGTAGAATTTGTTTACGATTACTCTCTGTTCTCCCCATGATGAAGTCACTCAACCTCACCAAACACAGATCCAACCCCCTACTGTGTCCACAGCCAGACCAGAGAAGGACTCTGAAGGCCAGGGAGAGGAGGGAAAGCCAAGGTCAAAATACATTACTTTTCAGAAGAAGGACCACCAGACAATGATCCAAACTTGAGAGCTGCCTGCTTTTTGAGCCCATTCAGGGTGAGTGATAATAGTCAAGCTTCCATTCATGCTCTCTGCTTATCTGCGCAGCAGCATAGGGCTATGTCCACCCTCCCCTCTACCAACAAACACACTGCCCACACTAGCCTGCTCTAAAAAGTTAAAGAAAAAGTAGAAAATGGACAAAACATATGAAGGCACTATTCCCAGAGTCAGAAATTCAAATAACAGTAAAAATTTTTGTTTATTTTGTCCCCACTGTTAGGGAAATGCTCATTAAAACAACAGCTACAATTTTTACCCAATATATTGGTAAGAAATTAATAGATCAATATCAAATATGGTAAAATACAACTGCTAAGACTGTAAATCAGTAAACAATATCCATTAAAATTTTAAATGTGTATGCACTTGACAAAAATTCACTTATAGATGTTCATTCTAGGTACAGTTGCCAGATGAAATACAGGATACCAAGGTAAACTTGATTTTCAAATAAACAACAAGTACATTTTTAGTATAAGTATGTGTTATGCAGTATTTGAGATGTACTTATATATCTCAAACAATTACTAAATACTAAACAATTATTCATTCTTTATATGAAATTCAAATTTAACTGAGCATCCTAAATTTTTATTTGCTAATTCTGACAACCTAACCCTAAAGAACAACTCAATCCTATATACAAGGATAAATGTACAAGAATTTTCATTGCTGTGTTGTTTATAATAATGAAAATAGAAATATTTATCAATAGAATAATAATTTTAAAAACTACACTGTGATTAAATATGCAGAAGTTAAAAAAGACTAAAGTGGATTTATAAGCACTGACATGAAAAAATTCCTTAAAATATATTCTTGGGTTAAAGAATTTTATGAAACAATATTTAGAATTTGATATCATTTAGTAAGACAAAGCAAAACTAAATTATGCATTTCTATAGGTACAAATACATTAGCAAATGCATAGAAGTAGGTCTTAAAAGATACTCATCAACTTTTTGTTTTGTTTTGAGGGGTCTTTTAAATTTTTTTAACTGAAGTTAGTTGACTTACAATGTTTCAGGTGTACAGCAGTGATTCAGTTATATATATGTGTACGTATGTATGTGTATGTATATATATATTCATATATGTATATGTACATAGCCTTTTTCATATTCTTTTCCATTGTAGGTTATTACAAGATATTAAATATAGTTCTCTATGCTGTAAGGAGGTCCTTGTTTATCTATTGCATATATGGTAGCGTGTATTTGTTAATTCCAAATTCCCAATTTATCCCTCCCCCCACCTTTCCCTTTTGGTAACCAAAAATTTGTTTTCTATGTCTGTGAGTCTATTTCTGTTTTGTAAATAAGTTCATTTGTATCAATTTTTTAGATTCTACATACAAGTGATATCATATTATGTTTGTCTTCGTCTGACTTACTTCACTTAATATGATCATCTCTAGGTCCATCTGTATTGCTGCAAATGGCATTATTTCGTTCTTTTTCATGGCTGAGATATATATATACATGACATATATTGTTTATCCAGTCATCTGTCAATGGACATTTAGGTTGCTTCCATGTCTTGGCTATTGTAAATATTGCTGCTGTGAACACTGGAGTGCATGTATCTATTTGAATTAGAGCTTTTGTCTTTTCTAGATATATGCCCAGGAGTGGGATTGCTGGATCACATGGTAAGTCCATTTTTAGTTTTTTAAGGAACCTCCATACTGTCAGCCATAGTGGCTGCACCAATTTATATTCCCACCAACAGTATAGGAGGGTTCCTTTTTCTCCACACCCTCTCCAGCATTTATTATTTGTAGACTTTTTGATGGTGGCCATTCTGACCAGTGTGAGGTGATACTTCATTATAATTTTGATTTGCATTTCTCTAGTAATTAGCAATTTTGAGCATCTTTTCATGTCCTGTTAGCCATCTGTATGTCTTCTTTGGAGAAATGTCTATTTAGGAATTCTGCCCATTTTTTGATTGAATTGCTTGGGGTTTTTTAATTTTTATTTTATTCTTTAGGGGGAGGTCATTAGGTATATTTACTTACTATTAGTTTTTTTTAATTAATGGAGGTACTGGTGATTGAACCCAGTATGGATAGAAGGAATGGATGGATGGATGGTTGGATGGGTGGTGTAAGGAGAAAAGAGGGAGAAAGGGAAACAGGGAAGGATAAAGGAATAAAATAAGGATGGAGAAAAGGAAGGAGAAAATGAGAAGCAAACCAGATTTTCCTGCTCTTTTGCATGGCCCAAGCAAATATGTCCTTATCTTTAGACTATCTTATTTCTTATAGGATCCTTAGTTACTAGATGTCTGCTAAGGTGACATTTTATTTTGAAGACAGTCTTGACTTCTATTACTCCTATTTGCTGCTTTCACTCTTTTTTTCTTTCTACTCTTCCTCCCTTGTTCATCTTATCCATGCGCATGGCTTCTCTTACTATTCTTCAGTAGAAGTCTTCCAATTCTCTTCCTCCAACCTCAGCCTCTTCGCCAAGTAGCAATCCTACATTTCTAGTTGTACCACATGGTGGCGCTCAAGGAGAGGGAACCTTGGGCATTCTTTTTCTATTCAAGTTCTGGATGCTCTAGCCACATTCCCACTTTTGTCTTCTGCATCTTACTACAGGCTCTTGGAGTCATGGACCTCAGAGGAGGAGGGGTTTTTGTAAGAGGACGAGGTCATAATTTGAAAGTAACAACAATAATATTTGCGGAGGGTTCCCATCTGGACGGATCAATGTTAAGCACTTTACATGTTATCTCACTTAAGCTCGATCTTCAATTTTAGGATTAACAATCTTGGGAGACCAGGTTTATTACCTTTATTTATAATTAAGGAAACAGACTTAGAAAGGTAAATTCACTTGCCCAAGGTCACACAGTAAGCAGAAACACCAGATTTGAACCTGAATCTGTTACTATACAGCTGGAGTTCTTGACTGCTGTGTTATATTATTTGGGGATAAATAAGAGAATGATGTCTCTTTCTATATAGTATGTGGGGTATGGAAACAAGAGACTCCTCTATTGGAAAACACTGCAAGACAATGGTGTCTTTAGGTAAATTAGACAAAAATTTTAAAATGATAACTAATTCTCTTTGTCGTAGCATTCTATTGCTAAAATTAAAACAAGAAGTGGGAGTGAACACTGGAAAAAAGTAGAGGATGAGGTTGTCTTTTTTAACCATGAAACAAAAAAGCCAGAGTCCATTCAAGAAAGAATTGGGTAGAGACAGATATGGAGAAAAGAAGAGGGGAAAAATTGACCAGAAATTCCTGCATTTGGGGCAGTGTTCAAGAATGACAAAGACATGAGTCTTTGTGGCATCTGCTGGTTTCAAGTTACCAAGCAGAGAAAACTCTGACTAAAGTCAGCCTGTGCAGGTACAGCAATATTCTGAAAGATGTAGGCAACCTGATGACTGAAGGTGGATGGCAGCAGCAAAGGGCATTGCTCAGGGTTCAAAAGTAAGCTTTAGTGGAAAATTGTGATAGTGCCCTCTGTCAAAGAAGGGGCAGCCAGGTCATAGGGCAATATTTCATAAAAATAAGAGCACAAACTCTATCTTGTGTTCTCATTGTTCCTGATATGACTGATAGACTCTTCCTGATGTGACTTAGGAAGGTTTCCTCTACATAGAGCATTCCTATTTGAGGTATCCCTGGGAATAACAACCAGAGAATTTACCAGAATGCTCCATTTAAAATGTTTTCAAGACCCAATCTGCCATTCCAACAAGAGAGCAGGAAGGATGTAACCTTACAGAGATTATAAAGATTTATTGACTTGGTTGGGGAGAGGGTATAGAATACTTATGAGAAAACAAATTGAATCAGGTGACTGACTTATATGGGGAAGTTGTTGGCTAGACGTGGGAAGGAGAAGCAGAATAGGAGCGCATTTTCTAGAACATATAACTGCTGAGGAGAGGACCTTCTTAAAGGTATAGTCCACTGCAGCATTTGGGAACAAAGTTGGAGAAGAAAGCACTTTTTCGTTCTGTGAGGCACTTGGAAATAAGAGAATATAGCCCCCAGTCTCCTTCCTCAAAAGCCAAAGGCCAGGCCTGATGACCTAGATAAAGCTGTTTATGTTCCTTGGAAGTCTTTACTTCTTGCACAAGAAACTTCTGGGGGGAAAAGGCCGTGGTAGCAGCAGTACTGGTAGGGCAATGCCTTGACACTAGGCTTTCATACTCATTGAGAACAATTGGGTACTGCCTCAAAAACATGGGAAACAAAGAGGCTCCAAGAGAACAAACAACAAACTAGTGGTTACCAGTGGACACATTTAAAACCTATCCTTCTCAAACTCTTCCAAAAAATTGTAAAGGAGGGAATGCTTCCAAACTCATTTTACAAGGCCAATATTAATGTGATACCAAAACTGACAAGGATGACACAAAAAAGAAAATTACAATCCAATATATCTGATGACCATAGATGAAGAAATCCTCAACAAAATAGTACATCAAATAGGACAACACATTAAAAGGATCATACACTATGATCAAGTGGTATTTATTCCAAGGATGCAAGGGTGTTCAACAACTGCAAATCAATCAATGCGACAAACCACATTAACAAAGTGAAGAATAAAAATTATATAATCATCTCAATAGATGCAGAAAAAGCACTCAAAAAGATTCAACATCCATTTATCACAAACTATCAATAAAATAGGTATACAAGGAATGTACTTCAACTTAACAAAGGCCATATGTAACAAACCCCCCACTAACATCATACTCAATGGTGAAAAGCTGAAAGCATTCCTTTCTAGATCAGGAATAAGACAAGGATGTCCACTCTTGCCATTCTTTTCTTTTATTATTGAGTAATAGTTATTTTACAATGTTGTGTCAAATTCTAGTGTAGAGCACAATTTTTCAGTTATACGTGAACATGTATATATTCACTGTCACATTTTTTTTTTCACTATGAGCTACCACAAGATCTTGTATATTTTTTCCTGTGGTATACAGTATAATCTTGTTTATCTATTCTGCATTTTAAAGTCAATCTGTCCCTTTCCACCACCCCCCGCCCCCTTGGCAACCACAAGTTTGTATTCTATGTCTATGAGTCTGTTTCTGTTTTGTATTTATGTTTTGTTTGTTTGTTTGTTTGTTTGTTTGTTTGTTTTAGATTCCTCATATAAGCGATCTCATGTGGTATTTTTCTTTCTCTTTCTGGGTTACTTCACTTTGAATGACATTCTCCAGGAACATCCATGTTGCTGCAAATGGCATTATGTTGTCGGTTTTTGTGGCTGAATAGTATTCCATTGTATAAATATACCACAGCTTCTTTATTCAGTCATCTGTTGATGGACATCTAGCCTGCTTCCATGTCTTGGCTATTGTAAATAATGCTGCTATGAACATTGGAGTGCAGGTGTCATTTTGAAGTAGGGTTCCTTCTGGATATATGCCCAAGAGTGGGATTCCTGGGTCCCACGGTAAGTCTATTCCTAGTCTTTTGAGGAATCTCCATACTGTTTTCCACAGTGGCTTTCCTTGCTTCCCTCTCCCACTCTTAATGATTTAGAAGTCTTCTTTTACAATTTTGTGTTTATTCTTTTTGTAATTCATGGCAGTTATCTCCTTTCCAGTTATGAGTTTCTCATTTTTGTAGCATCCTGCTTCTTTTCTATTTAGAGTAGACCTGTCAATATTTCTTTTATCATGGGTTTAGTGTTGCTGAACTCTTTTAGTTTTTGCTTGTCTGTGAAGTTCTTTATCTCTCCTTCTATTGTAAAGGATAGCCTTGCTGGATAGAGTATCCTAGGCTGCATCTTTTTTTCATTCAGGACTTTGAATATATCTTGCCACTTCCTTCTGGCCTGTAGTGTTTGTGTAGAGAAATCAGCTGAGAGCCTTATGGGGGTTCCCTTGTAACTCACTCTTTGTTTGTCTCTTGCTGCCTTTAGGATCATTTCTTTATCCTTGACTTTGGCCATCTTGATTATGACATGTCTTGGTGTGGGTCTGTTTGGGTTCTTCCTGTTTGGAACACTCTGAGCCTCCTGTACTTGGATATCTGATTCCTTTAGGTTTGGGAAGTTTTCAGTCATGATTTCTACAAATACCTTTTCAATCCCCTTTGTTCTTTCTTCCCCTTCTGGAACCCCTATTATGCATAGATTGTCACGCTTTATATTATCCCATAGGTCCCTTATATTGTTTTCATTGTTTTTTTTTTATTTGTTTTTCGCTCAGCTGTTCTAATTGGGTACTTTCTGTTGTCCTGTCTTCAAGGTCACTTATTCGTTCCTCTGCATTATCTAGCCTGCTTTGTACAGTCCTTAGGTCAGCTGTCATCTCAGCAAATGAGTTTACTAATTCTACTTGGTTCTTTATAGGTTCTATTTCAGTTTTGACATACTTTATATCTCTAAACACTATTTCTTTTAGTTCCTTCAGTACTTTGATCACTCCTTTTTTTGAAATCTTGATCTAGTAGGCCATCAATGTCTGTTTCCTTGATCATGCTTTCAGGGGATTTCTCTTGCTCTTTTAATTGGGAGTGGTTCCTCTGCTTCTTCATCTTGCTCATATCTCTCTGGCACTGTGGCTTAAGGAGTATCAGTTATCTAGTTCTCCTGGAGACAGTGTGCTCTTAATGATTTTATTGAGAGGTCTTTGTGTCTTCGCTCTGTTTCATGAACTCAGCTTGCTGTTTCCAGAGGCCCTCTGTTGGCGCCCTCGGCTGTGCTGCTCCCAATGGCTGTCAGCTAGCAGATCGTGCTGCCTCCTGACACTGGGTCAGGAGCTGAGGTCTTACCTGGTGGGCGGGCGGGTCACTCCCCCTCCCGATGCAACAGTCAGATGCTGCGCTCAGGGGGAAGCAGGTGGGCAGATTGCCCCCCCTCCCAACACCATGGTCAGGTGCTGCATTCCTGCCAGGAAGAGGGGTGGCCGCCCGTCCTCTCCCAGTGCCAGTCACTCCGCTGCTCTGTGCGTCTGCGCTCCAAAGACGGGCTCGGGGAAGACCGGGGAACAGCCCCGCCCCTGCTCTGTGCCAAATCTCAGCTCCTTGTTTGTCTTGGCGGGGTGAGTTCTCTGAGGTGCCAGGGCAGAAAGATCCTATCTGCCTCGGGCTGTAAACAAGTCTCAGTCCTGCCTAGGAGGTTGCAGAGCCCCCAGGTGCAGATTCAGGTCTTGGTTCCTCCCCTGCCCTGGCGCTGCGCACAGGAGGAGATGGCAGCTGTGGCTGCGCCCCACCTCTCTTCTCTTGAGTAGCACCAGTAATGGCGGCGCAGGCCTGAGGAGACAAAGGATACGGCGCCCCTCCCCCCATGGTACACCAGCCATGTTGCTTTGCTTTTTTCACAATTTATGGGGGACCGAGGTTGTTCTGCTCCATATCCCTTCCCAGCCACGGTGCGAAGCCCCCTGCAGTCCCCCGGGGCTGCCTCAGTGCTGCTGCCCCAGTCCTCCGCCCGGCTTGGGCAGCCTGTCCCGGCCCCAGCTGCTGACTCGCATCTCAGGCTGGGTGTCATGGGGACCCTTTGTACCCGTTTAACTCAGTTCTGTCGGTCAAGGGGTGCTCAGGGCAGATCTGAGCCTCAGAGGCTCCCCTTCCGTCCCACTGGCCTCTCCGTTGGAGGAGGGGGGAACCTAGCGAATGAGCGCCAGTCCTCCTTTGCTGCTCCCTCCCCGCGGGATCGGTCCCGCACTGTTTTGCTTTTTCTTCTTTCTTTTTTTCTTTTCTCCTACCAGATTTTTGGTGTCTTTGTCTTTCGAAGAGGGTGATGTTCTGTCAGAGTTCAGCAGGTGCTCTGGTTGGCTGAGTGGGTCTGTAGATGTGAGTTTTGGTGTATTTGTGGGAGAGGGTGAGCTACAAGCATCCTTCTACTCTGCCATCTTGCTTCTCTCTCCCACTCTTGCCATTCTTATTCAACATAGTATTGGAAGTCTGACCTACAGCAATCAGGCAAGGGGACAAAAAACATCCAAATTGGAAAAGAAGTAAAACTGTCACTATTTGCAGATGACAGAATACTATATACAGAAAACCCTAAAGGCTGCAAAAAAATTAGAAATAATAAACATAGTAAAGTTGCAAGGTACAAAATCAATATATAAAAATTTATTGTGCTTTTATACACCATCAATGAACTATCAGAAGGAGAAATTAAGAAAACAACCCTATTTACAATTACAATGAAAAGAATAAAATACCTGGGAATAAATTTAACCAAAGAGGTAAAAGACCTGTACACTTAAAAATATAAGACATTATACTTTTTTTATTAAAGTGTGGTTAATTTACAATGTTAGTTTCAGGTGTACAGCAAAGCTATATATATATATATATACACATACATATGTATATTGAAAAATATAAGGCATCATTAAAAGAATTGAAGAAGGTACAAGTAAATGGAAAAATATTCCATGCTCCTGGACTGGAAGAAATATCATTGTTAAAATGTCCATATTACCTAAAGCAATCTACAGATTCAATGCATTTCCCATCAAAATACTGACATTTTTCACAGAACTAGAACAAAAAATCATAGTATTTGTATGGAACTACAAATGACTCTAATAATCAAAATAGTCTTGAGAAAGAACAAAGCTGGAGGCATCACACTTCTTGATATAAACTATATTACAAAGGTATAGTAGTCAAAACAGTATGGTATTGGCATTAAAAACAGATACATAGATCAATGAAACAGGCTAAAGAGCCCATAAATAAACTCACACATATATAGTCAATTAATTTACAGCAAAGTAGCCAAGAATATACAATGGGGAAAGGGCAGTCTCTTCAATAAATAGTGTTGGGAAAACTGGACAGCCACATGCAAAAGAATGAAATTAGACCACTATTTTACACTATACACAAAAATTAACTCAAAATTGATTAAACAGTTGAATATAAGACCTGAAAACATAAAACTCTTAGAAGAAAACATAGGCAATAAGCTCTTTGACATCAGTCTTGATGATTTTTTGAATTTGACACCAAAAGCAAAGACAACAAAAGCAAAAATAGACAAGTGGGACTTCATCAAACTAAAAAGGTTCTGCATAGCAAAGAAAACTATCAACAAAATGAAAAGACAATCTACAGAATGGTAGAAAATATTTGCAGCTCATATATCTGATAAGGGGTTAATATCCAAAAGATATAAAGAACTTACACAACTCAATAGAAAAAAAATCAGATCAAAAAATAGGCAGAGGACCTGAATACGCATTTTTCCAAAGAAGACATACAGACAGCCAACAGGTATATGACAAGATGTTCAACACCACTAATCATCAAGGAAATGCAACTCAAAACCACAATGAGATATCACCTCACACCTGTTAGAATGGCTATTATCAAAAAAAAAAAAAAAAAAAAGAAGAAGAAGAAGAAGAAAAGAAAAGAAAACAGGAAATAACAAGTGTTGGCAAGGATGTGGAGAAAAGAAAACTCTTGTGCAATGCTGGTGGGAATGTAAATTGGCACAGCCACTATGGAAAACAGTATGGAGATTCCTCAAAAAATTAAAAATAGAACTTCCAAAATCAAAAATTAAAAATAGAATATGATCTAGCAATTCCAATCCTTAGCATTTATCTAAAGAAAATGAATACACTAACTTTAAAAGTTACATGCACCCTCCCTCCATATTCATAGCAGCATTATTTGTAATAGCCAAGATATAGAAATAACCTAACTGTCCGCTGATGGATGAATTTATTAAAAAAAAGTGATATATATATAGATACATATATCTATATATATATTTATTTATATATATATAGATATATATATATATATAAAATGAATGCTATTCAGCCATAAAAACGAAGGAAACCTTGCCATTTGCAAGAATATGGATGGACCTTGAGGGTATTATGTTAAGTGAAGTAAGTCAGACAAAGACAAATGCCATATGATCTCACCTATATATGGAGTCTTTAAAAAACAAAAACCTGAACTCATAGATACAAACAACAGATTGGTAGTTGCCAGAGGCAGGGGTAGGGGTGGGCAAAATGGGTAAAGGTGGCCAAAAATACAAACTTCCAGTTATAAAAATAAGTAAGTCCTGGGAATATAATGTACAGCATGGTGACTAGAGTTAATAATACTATATCACATATTTGAAAGTTGCTAGGGCAGTAAATCTTAAAAATTCTAATCACAAGAAAAAAATGTAACCCTGTGTGGTGATGGATGTTAACTAGACTTATTGTGCTGATTATTCTGCAATATATACAAATACAGAATCATTATTGTTAAACATGTAAAACTAATATAGTTCTATATGTCAAATATATCTCAATAAAAATATATTAAGAAAGTCCAATTCCATTTACAATAGAATCTAAAAGAATAAAATACTAGGAATAAATTCAATCAGGGAAGAGAAAGACTTGTATACTGAAAACTACAAAACATTGCTGAAAGAAATTAAAGAAGACCTAAATAAATGGAAAGATAATCTGTGTTCCTGGATTGAAAAACTGAATATTGTTAAAGATGTTATTAATATCCAAAGTGATCTACAGATTCAACCCACTCCCTATCAAAATTTCAACAGCCTTTTTTGCAGAAATGATAAGGCCAATCCTCAAATTCATATTGAATTTCAAGGGGCCTCAAATAGAGAAAATAATCTTGAAAAAGAACAGAGGACCCACACTTCCTTACTTCAAAACTTACTAAGCTGCAGTAATCAAAACAGTATTGTACTGGAAAAGGACAGAAATGTTGACTGAGGGAATAAAATTAAGGGTCCAGAAATAAACTCATGCATCGATGACAAATTAATTTTTGACAAGTCTATTCAATGGGGACAAGTTCTTTTAACAAATGGTACTGCGACAACTGATTTCCACATACAGAAAATGAATTTGGGCCTCACCTCACACATATACAAAAATTAACTCAAAATGGATCAATGACCTAAATATAAGAGCCAATATTAGAAAACTCTCTGAAGAAAACATAGGGGTAAATCTTAATAACCTTGGATTTGGCAATGGATTCCTAAATGTGACACCAAAAGCATGAACAACAGAAGAAAAAATAGATAAATGGTATTGTATCAAAATTTTAAAACTTTTGTGCATAAAGAAAGGTATCAAAAAAGTGAAGGCCAATCTACAGAATGGTAAAAAAATTTGCAAATCACATATCTGATAAAGTTTAATATCCAGAATATATAAAGAATTCCTACAACTCAGCAACAAAGAGAAGAAAACCCAATTAGTTTTAAAAATAAGCAAACGACTTGAACAGACATTTCTCCAAAGAAGATAAACAAATGACCAATGAGCCCAACATCACTAGTCATTAGGAAAATGAAAATGAAAATCACAATGTGATACTATTCATAGCACTTCACATGTACAATTTTAAAAATATAACAAGTATTGGCAAAGATATGGAGAACTTGGATCCATCATACCTTGCTGGTGAGAACGTAAAATGGTATAACTGCTGTGGAAAACAATTTGGCAGTTTCTCAAAGAGTTAAACATAGAAATTACCGTATGACTTAGCAATTCCTCTCCTAGGTATATACCCAAAAGAATTGAAAATAGAATCTTAAACAGACACTTTTATGCCAATGTTCAATGCAGGACTATTCACAATAGCCACAAGGTGAAAACGACTGAAGGGTTGTTACACTTCATGTAAATGAAGTGTGGTGTATATATGCAATGGAATATAATTCAGCTGTAAAAAAGAATTACATTCTGATATGTGCTACAATACGGATGAACCTTGAAAACATTACGTTAAGTGAAATAAGCCAGACACAAAAGACATAAAGCAGATTAGAAGATACCAGGGGCTGGGAGAAAGGGGAAATGGGGAGCTATACCTAATGAATACAGAGTTTCTGTTTGGGTTGATGAAGAAGCTTTGGAAATATGCTATACTATGTAAGAAGGAGATAAAATACAAGCATATAGTCATAGTTACATAAAGAAACTCTGGAAAATAATGTATTTATTGAGATGAACTGATTAGGGGAACAGGGTGAATGGGGAAAATGGGAGAGGAGTAGAAGCAAGACTTTTCACTACATACTTTTTATTATTGTTTGAGTTCTGAATCATATGAATGTATTACCTATTCAAGAAAAGGTTAACTACAATTAAAAATAAATACAGAATTCCAGGCAATAATAACAAGATGAGAAAAGAACCGCTGTTCAATGAGTCAGTAAAGCATGCTACAAACTGTGTCATGTTTCAAAGAACAGAAATACTGAACTATTTTAGATATGTTAAAACATTTTATAGTTAAGAGTACATATTAAAAATTAAGAGCAGCCACTAAAAGAATGTAAGTGCAAACTATAGTTTCTAAGCCAGCACAGGAAACAAAAGGGAATATAGAAAGATTTATCAATCCAAGGTCAAAAAATGTGGTAAAAAGAGAATACAAATCAAAATGGTGGAAACAACACTCTAAATATGGCAATCATAACACTTTAAACAGGTGGACTTAATCTATTAAAAGTGGATTTTGAGAATGAATAAGAGACATGCAGAAGGCTATTTGTTCCAGCATTATTTATAATATGAAAAGACTAGAAACAACCCAAATGTTCCATCAATAGAGGTCTAGTACATCCACATAATGAAGTACTATATAGCTTTGAAAAGGATTAAGAATATCTCTATATATTCTGATGGAGTGATCTCCAAAACATGTAGTTCATTTGAAAAAGCAAAGCAGAGAAAAGTGTGCATGATACCATCTACATAAGAAGGGAAGAGATAGAAATACATATCAATGCATTTGTTTATACAAAAGGGAAATATATATCATAAAATAAAGAAAAATTGTTACCTATAGGGAGTGGGAAGGAATAGCAATAAAGAGATAGGGATGAAAACTAGACTTCTTTGAGTTTACTCCTTTGTTCTATAGATTTGACTTTGGAACCATGTAAATACATCACATAATTGTGAAATCATTTTTTTAAAAAAAGCAATCCCTAAAAATCAAAAGCAAAATAAAACAAATGAATCTGTGTATCCAGATAGCGACATCGTAACACGTAAAGTGACTTTAAAACACAGCAACATTAATGTATACCCCTAACAGGATACATCTTAAGATAAGGACAAAAATATCTACAAAAGAATATTAAACTCTTTGTGGTGATCATATTTTTGGTAGTATGATGCTGGTATAGTTATTTTGACACTGTTGTCTGTATATTGTGGAATAAAGCAAATGAGTGATAATGTTGTTGTTTTGAGAATCAGGATTTTGTTGTGATAGAAAGAAGATATAGATTGTTGAGGTTAAGTAAAAATTCATGGTCCCAAATTTAAATTGGAAGGAGCATGATGCCCAGGGCCCAGATTTTGATTTCTAAATACCATTACACACTAAACTAAAAGGAACTAGAACTCCTCAGGGGAATGGCTGAGTTCTTGTCTGAGATGGGAAATATACATGTAGAAGCTCCAATGTCTTGCATTCTCAGAAAGCAAGGAGGCTATCACAGACCACTAGGGTTGTGTCAAAAGGACCCAGGGGCCAGTGTATAGGGGCTAAAGATGGGACAATCTGAGTATCAGTAAGAATAACTGTAACAGATTAAAATACATCAAATGTTTAAATCCATATGTTTATGGTAATACTAAAAAATCACATTTTAAAAATTATAATTAACTCATCACTTTGAAAACCAATAAATAAAGGCATTTATTCTGCCTTTCCTATGCAAACTGTACCACTAGGTACCAAACAGTAGATGAATTCTTTCATGAAAGAATTTCCGCTAATAAGTGAATATGGAATGACAGAATATCACTGTTTTGCAACTCTTAATGAATAAATGGATCTAACCACTGAGGGACAACCAAACATTATGTGTCACCTGACGGAAGAACTCCATATGTGCAGTTTAGCCAAGAAAATGGAACCTGAATCTGATTAAGCCTCTAAAGTGAAGGACCAGTTTGTAGGAAAAACAGAAGACAGGAGAATATCTTAAAAAAAAAAAACTACCATGAAATGGAATTGGCAAAGTCCAACTGGGGAAACCCTATAGGACAAACAACCATACTTTTTTTTAACAAATTCCAAGGAAAAAAGGAGAGATATGTGGGAAAACCTATGGCTTAAAAGAAACTTAAAAAACTTATAAGACACATAAATCAAATGGATCTTCTTCAGATCTTGATTTTCTCTCTTTCTTTCAATCTCTCTTTCACACACACACACACACACACACACACACACATATGCATTTATGAAATAGTTGGGAAATTTGAACAAAGAAAGGATGTTTGATGATATTAGGGAACTATATTTTTAGGTACAATAATGGTAGTGTGGTTATATTTAATAAAGCTTTCTTATCTTTTATAAATGCATAATATTTATGAATGAAAGAATATGAAGTCTGAGATTTGCTTCAGAATAGAATGGGAGGAAGAGTAGGTGGGAGTTTAAATGACAGAAACAGGATTAGCTATTAGTTGGTAATTGTCAAAGATAGGTGGTGAGGTTCATTGTATTATACATTCTATTTTTGTAATAAAATATTTTTTAAAAGTATCCAAAGGAATACAAAAATAAAGATATAATCAGTCAATAAAGCTAAGAGCTGGCCCTGGGAAAAGATAAATTTCTAGGCAGATTCATCATATAAAAGAGAGAAAAGACACAAAGTACGTCAGGAGTACAAAGGGGGGCATGATTCAGATTCAGAAAAGGCTTAAAAGTTGTAAGAAAAGTTTGCCACAATTTTCTAGTAATAATGTTTGACCCCTCCCCACCACCACAAAGACATTTGGCAAGATCTGGAGAGTGGTTGTCACAACCTGGTTGGTGGTGTGGGGCAGAGAGGTAGTGCTACTGACATCTAGTTGGTAGAGGCCAGGATTGCTGCTAAACATCCAAGAATGCACAGGACAGTCCCCACAACCAAGAATCATCCAGCCTAAAATGTCAATAATGCCAACATTGAGACATCCTGACCTGGATTAAATTGGCAGGCTTCTAGAAAACTATTAATTATCAACATTGACCCAAGAAGATGTTGAAAATCTAGATAATGAAATAATCAAAAAATAAATTTAAAGCACTTTCACATATCTACCTGTTTCCAAAAGACACCATGTCATCAAGTTCTGCCAGATGAGTTCTACCAAGACTTCAAGGAACACATGACATTCATTTCATGTAAAGTTTTAGAGAATAGAAAAAGATGGGAAAGGGGAAAGAGTATAGCTCAAGTGGTAGAGGGTATGCTTAGCATGCACAAGGTCCTGAGTTCAATCCTTAGTACATCCTCTAAAAAGTAAATAAGTAAGTCTAATTACCTTCCCCCACAAAAATTTGTTTTTATTTTTAAAAAGATGGGAAACTACCAATTTCATTTCACAAGCAAGCATCAACAATAAAAATAAAAGATTATAGGCCAATATAATTTAAAAACAGATGCAAAAATCCTAAAAATGTATTAGTTAATTGAATCTAGTGCATATTAAAAGAATAGTTTATCATGACCAAGTGTGGTTCATCTTATGAATAAAATTATGGCTCACCATAAGGAAACCTATTGTATAATTCACACATTAACCAAGTAGAGGAATAAACTATATGACTTTTTTCAATACATGCAGAAAGAGCAGCCAATAAAATTCAACATTTATTCATAATAATATTAATGATAAAGTTCTAGGAAGCCAAAGAGAGAAAGGAATTATTTTAAAGTGATAAATGGTATCTTCTGGAAACCTACTGCAGATATATTTAATAGTGAAACATTAGACTCAGTTAAAATCAGGAACAAGAAAGGATAACCACTATCCCCGCTATAAGAGTTATAAAGATTTGAAAGGTAACGACACAAGTGTTACTGTTTGCAAACGATATGCCTGTCCACTTAGAAAATCCAAAAATATCACCTTCAAACCAGTACATCTAGTGAGCTAACATAGAAAGTGTATATAAGATTACCATACAAAAATCATTTTCCTATATGCAATAATAACCAATTAAAATATAATGAGGAAATATCTTATTCTTAATAGCAAAAAAAGCTGTAAATTTACCACACAATAAACCTAACAAAAAAGTCCAAGTGTTTCATGGAGAAACCTATAAAGTTTACTGAAAGAAATAAAAGAAGGCCCAAATAAATAAATACACATTGTTTGTAGACAGTAAAGCTAAATATTCTCAACATGTCCATTCACCCCAAATGAGTCTATAAATTCAGTACAATCACAATAAAAACCAGGATTTTCCTTAGAACCTGACCAGATAATTCTAAAGTTCTTATGGAAGAGTAAAGCTCAAGAATGGCCAAGGAAGTGCAACATTGATGAAAGAGTAGAAAAATAAATTAATAGAACAGAGTAGTGATCCAGAAACAGACCCACGGGTGCCATCAAAGTAGCATTTCAAATCAATGGGAAAATGGTACTCATTAAGTGGTATTAGTGCAGTTGGCTAACCATTTAGGAAAACGTTGTTAAGTTTCTATCTAAACTCATTTATAAAAATGAATTATAGAGGAATTGAGAGAGTTATGGAGAGATAAACAACAAGTTTCTTCTGTATAGCACAGGAAACTATATTCAATATCTTGCAGAACCTATAATGAAAAAGAATATGAAAAAGACTATATGTATGTACATGTATGACTGAAACATGCTGTACATCAGAAATTGACACAACGTTGTAAACTGACTGTAGTTCAATAAAAAGAAATTTTAAAGAGTTATGGTGGATAAAAAGCAAAACAATAAAAGTATTACAAAGAACAATAATGTGTTAATGATCTTGCAGGCAGGAAGGCTTTATTAGTTTCTTAGTGCTGCCATAACATATTACCACAATCTAGGTGGTTTAAAATAACAAAATTTTATTCTCTCACAGTCTAGAAGCCAGAAGTCCAATATCAAAGTGTCAGCAAGATTGGTTCCTTCTAGAGTCTGAGGGATTATCTGGTCCATGCTTCTCTCCTGGCTTCTTGTGACTGCTGGCAATCCTTGACATTCCTTGGCTTGTAAGTGCATTACTTCCATCTCTGCCTCTGTCTTCACAACGCCTTCTCTTCCCTATGTGTCTTCTTTTCTTATAAGGATCCTTGGCATTGGATTTATGGCCCAGTAGGAAAATCCAGCATGATCTCGTCTCCAGATCTTTAATTATGTCTGCAAAGACCCCTTTTCCAAATAAGGTCTTGTTCACAAGTTCCGGGTTAACATATTTTTGTTGGGTCACCATTCAACCTACTATACAGGCCTTCTAAAATAAGACGAAAAGGAAAAGACTCATAATTTCATTAACAATAAAAGCTATGTGAAAAAAGAAACCATAAATAATTTTAATAGTCAAACCACTTTTGGGGAAACATGTGCATTATCTCTTTCGGAATTCTTTTTTAAGTTAAAATACAGAATATATCATTTTTAAAACTTCCTATAAATCAGTAAGAAAAACAGCCCGAGATAAATGACTAAGTATATAAACAGTTATTAACCAGAAGAAATAAGATAAAATAAATAAGTTTATTATTAGTTTAGTTAGTTTCTTAGCTGGTTTCTTAGTTTCTCCATAATATAACATAAATTAAATTTAAAAAGCATGAAATGCCCAATGACATTACTATTCAGATAAATGAAACTTAAGGAAGATACCATTTTGCACCCATCAGATTGCCCAAAATTAAAGTTTAATGATGTGTATTTGTAAGGATGGGGAAAATGGAGACTTTCATACACTACTGGTTGGTGCAGATAATTTGAATGGCTTTTTAGTTATATCAAAGTTTTAAATGCCTATTTCCAAAACACCTGTATGCACTCACAAGAAGACATATATGTATGTTCATTGAAATACTGTTTTCAAGAGTTCTAACCTGGAAACCAACCAAATGTTCATCAATAGAGGAATGCCTACATAAACCATGGTATATGAAGTAGATTCTTATGCAATAACATGACTAGATCATCATGACATAATTTGGGATGGATAAGACAATCTGCACAACAGTAGGTACAGTATCATATTGCTTATATTAAAAGAATACACAGAAAATAATGTTTATATACATTGCTATATATATGTGCAAATCCATAGGGAAAAATCTGGAAGGATACAAACCAATACTATAACAATGGTTACCTTTGGGGAGAAAGATAAAGGAGATGGTAATTATGGGTTATAGACATAGGGAACTTTAACCTTATCTGTAATAGTTGAACTTTTTTCATGAAGAATATGTTTGTAGATTACCTATAACATTTTTTTTAATTTAAAGGGAGTGAATGGGAAATAATGGAAAGGAGACAGTATATGAACTATTTTTTCAATAAATTCAATAATAAAAGATTTATTATTAATAAATAGAGAATAGCTAAGGAAAATGGAACATCTACTAGAGGGAAGATTAATGCAGACATTAACATGTAATGTAAAACCAGGGAAAATATTTATAAATGGGAAGTTAAAAAATTTTTGGATTTTTGAAAATTAGTATGATTAAAACTTCTGGGTAATATAAAGGAGCAACAGTAAAATATTCTCAGGAACTTGGAAATAAAATTTTATTCAAAAGCTAAACTATGAAATGAATATACAATGAATTAAATGAAAAAATGACCTTCAAGAAACATAATGGCTTCCAAATGGACAAGACTTGAGTATAATTTGGTTGAATAATTCCCACGTATCTAAAGGGAGAACGTGTCAGTGAACCAAGGAAGCATAGAAAAGGAAGAGTCTGTGAAGCCAACATAGACAGAACAGACTTATTAGTTACTTAATCTTTATGCGCCTTAGTTTCTCCATCTCTAAAATGGGGTTAACAATAATATTTACTTCGTAGGGTTATTGTATAAAACAAAACAGCACTTGGTAAGGAGCGAGGCTTATACATTTTAAAGGGAGGGAATGTGGTGGTCAGGCTAATATAAACTGTCACAGTTCTCTTTCTCATTATCAGCCAGTATCTGGTTTTCATACATCAGTCTCTCATGAGGTAACCAACATGAGTCAGCCTTCTGAGTCTGATCGGTTCAGTGACACTGAGGAGATCAAGTTTCTGAGACTGTAGGACAGAAAGGCTCAGCCTGGAACGAGGTTGAAAGTACCAAGGTAATGCCATCCAGCAAGGTCTCTTGGTAGCCAGCCAGTTACCTTTCTTGATGACATGCTACCCTTGACATTCCTAATTATTCACACCTCTAAATAACTTATGGGGGGGGGGGGTCTATGCAGAAGAAATTAAAAAACTAGAAAAAACCTAAAATATTAATAGGTGGTTGTTTGTGTGAAGGAATTATGGGTGATTCGCTTTACTTTTCTACACCTTCCAAATTTTCTTTAGTGAGTATATATTACTTTAATATTTTAAACACATTTTAAAATGATGGTGAGGTGAAGAAAAGGAGAGGGCAGTAGCTTCAAGGGGACAAGGGTAGAGAAAGAGTTTTTGATGCAACAGGCCAAGGGGAAGGTATGAGGGAGTTAGGACCAGAGCAGGGACAGTCAAGCACTCTTTCCTCCAAAATGGAAGCAGTTTTCCTTGGAAAGACTTTTTCTCCCCTGTGCACCTGGGCCTTGAAGCGGCTTGTCATTTGCCAGTCACAGCATTTGCGTAGCCAGCGAATGCAATGGAAACTATTTGCTTGCGAATTCTAAGTATATCACCGTATCTAACTATATCACTGGCTGGCTGTTGAACTTGAAATTCCCAGATATGAGTTCTTGAGCATTCCCTCCCTCCTTCTTCATCATCGTTACCAAATATTTTCTAGTCACCTCCTAGGTGCCTGGCGTTATGCTAATTTGGGCGGGGGGGGGAGGGTGGGAGTTGGAATGGAGGGAGCTTACGAAGAGAGACTAAATTTAGAGAAATAAAAAGATAGACAAAAATGCAAAATCACTGTGGCCTAGGAGAGGTGACTAGGGAAGGCTTATAATCAGAGACTCTCGGAGTTGGACCTTAAAGGTCAATTGGTCTAATTCTCTTACCCCACGATTCAGAGAGCAGGTGGTACTTAAGCCGTGTCTTGAGAGACGTGCAGGGTTTGGCTAAGTGGAGATCAAGATGTGGGGGGTGGGGGCAGTAAACAGAGGGAGCAAAGGCCCTGAGGCTAGGACACCCGGCGGGGTGCAGACCGAGTATCCTTTGGCCGGTGATCAGCGTTAGCTACAGGCCTGTTTCTAGTTTCCCTTTCTTGCCTTCATTTGCAGCTGTCTTTGTTGCCTCAGCCTTGTGACCTACGTGCGCACGAGGGAGCCTTCCAAAGCCGTTATACAATCTCCGCCAGCTCCTCTCCGTCCAAGTCCATCCTGAGCACTGCTCGCTCCAAGCCAATTTCCCGCCTGGGGCACTCGCTTCCTCAAAGCACACCACCGCCCCGTCCTTCCAAGGGCGCCGATTCGCCACTTTCTAAGGAATAAAGTACCTCAGGGACTTATTTCTTGTTTGGTTTGGGTCAGAGTGAGTTTAATCTGAGCTTTGAGTCAAAAGTGTAAAACACAATAAAGACCCGGAAATTCCAATTCTTTAGACCTTTAACGCAAACGATCGTTCTTTCCTTTCAGATTTGAAGTTACCGTAGGTTCCTATAACTATCCCGGCGGAAGAAACAGCCTCCCCAACATCCTGTGTGCACAGTGAGTGTGGACAACTGAAACAGTCACTTGAGGTGTTTCGAAAATAACTCCCAGATAGCACATTGCCTACGGTGACACATTCTCGGCCCCGGGGTGGTAGAAGGCGGGGCGGGGCGAGTTCCTCGGTGTCATGCGCAGCTGCCGGACCCGCAGCGCCCGCCCCGCCTCCCGCTCGCCTCTGGCGCAAGTTGGGGCGGCGCCGAAGCCGGTGAGCCGAAGCTGCCGGCCGGCCGCGCGGGAGGCTCTGGGCCGCGGCAGTCTCTGGGAGTTGAGCGGAGGATGCAGGAGCCACGTGCGGAGGCCCGACGGGCGTGAGGACGGCTACAAGCGGCGCCGGAGGCACTTCGGCGGGGCACTAGACCGCAGGAGGCTCGGGCGCGCGCCGGCGTGTGGTGGCTCCGGAGGCCGCCGTGGCCGGGACAGCCGGCCCCAGGCCTGAGCGGTGGTAGGGCTCTGCCGGGCCTGGCACTCGGGCTTCCCACAGCGAGGGTGGAGCTGCGTTGGAGCCTCCTTTCTTGGAAGACTGTAAGCCCCTGTGGCACCCGGGCCATTTGTCTGAGGGGACTGGAAACGCGGCGCGATGAGGAGCCGGAGTAACTCGGGGGTCCGGCTAGATGGCTACGCCAGGCTGGTGCATCAGACTATTCTGTGTCATCAGGTAAGTGAAGGAGTGGAGTGTGTGTGTGTGTGTGTGTGTGTGTGTGTGTGTGTGTGTGTGTGTCCCCCAAACCACAGCTGGGTTCCAGGGGGCAGAGCTGAAAGATGCGCTGAAGCTTGTTTATTGATACCGTCCCCCGCCCGCGATTTGGGCGTCATCTCCTTCCCCTCCCGCCAAAGAAAAGAGGTAGGGGACATTTTAAGACTAAACTGTTGTGAAGATTTGACGTACCTTATATATACTGTCAATTTTATTTTTTCTACTCTTAATGCTGATTTTTCGTTGGTAGTTCATTCTCTCCAACTGGAAAGTTACAACACTCCCTTTCTATTAAGAATACCCACATTTCAGGCTTGTAAGGCTTCAGTCAGCTCTTTCCCCTTATTCAGGATAGCACTTATTTGCACTTAGAAGAGGAGATTGAAACTCACAAGTGGGGAAACAGAAGAAGGACCAAAGTCCTTAAGTATCCATTTGATAGATTCTGTTTCCTCATATTAACACCCTATGGTTACCTGCCTGTCCCTTTTTCTTATCCCTACAGAACCCAGTGACTGGCTTGCTTCCAGCCAGCTATGATCAGAAAGATGCCTGGGTCCGGGATAATGTCTACAGCATCTTGGCTGTGTGGGGTTTGGGCCTGGCCTATCGGAAGAATGCAGACCGGGATGAGGATAAGGCAAAGGCCTATGAACTGGAACAGGTACTCAGAATGAAAATACAGAGATTAGGAGCTGGGGCGGGGCAGGGATTGAAGGAAATACACAGGAGCTAAGAGAAGTGTATTTTGCATTTCTCCCTCTTTTTTCACCTTGCTATAATTACATTTCAAAGAGCTTTCCTGTATTGTACTGATTTTTTTTTTTTTCGTAAGTGGAAACTTGAAACTTGCTGATTCAGGGGGAGAGGGCACAGTCTGTTCTGTTACAGTGGAAAATCCCATCCTCAGATCTTTGCTAAAATTTATAATCCTCTTTCCAAGTAAATGTATTTTTCGATCTCCAGCATATTTATTCTCATTGAGAAGAATGTTTGGAGGCAGGTATCTGCCATGTCACTTTGTTTTTGAAAATGATAGGTGGTATTTGTATGAGGGTAACTGATACAAATTAGCAGATTTTCCCAATTAGACACAAGTGAAGACTTCATTTGTTGATTTTTTATATCTATGGCCACTGTCAGTCTGTTGTGTGTCCTCCCCCCATGCCCGCCCCACCCCCATCTCCCAGGGCAAAATGAGGTTAGAGTCCACAGATACCTTTAAGCCAACTTTTAAGGCCCTCTCCTCAGTAAAGAAGCATCCTTTGTAGAACTGTTTAGACACAGGGTCCTACGTCCTCTTGAATGACTAAGAAAATAATATTCTGGGCTACATGGGACTCAGTGCTGTCAGTTGTAAGGTGTATGTGAATTCTTTTCCATCAGTGGGAAAAATTCTCTCCACACCAGCCTTTTTCTCAAGCGGTCTCCCTCGACTTTGGCAGTCTGAGCTCCAGTCTTCATCCATAAATCAGAATATTGAGATTTGGTTATTTTTAAGGACACCAACATACTGTGAGTGCACATAAAGCAGTCTTTGGCAATAGGGAAGTTTTACTGCGTTGTCCTCTACAACGGCAGGTACTTGTTATTCCCTCAAGCCATTATTGAGAGGTACTTAGATCCACAGAAAAAATTTGTTGCAGTTTTTTCTCTAGCTCAGGAAGCACAGATCAATATTGTTATGACTTGCAGGAACAAATGTACATAACCATTGTAAGAATTTGGAGAATATAGAGGAGTGTTATAAAAAAAAATCACCTGTAATCCTACTCCCTTCACAAATCCTATACCATACTCTAATGTTTTGCTATTTTGATCTCAGTATTTTGTTTGTTTTGTTTTGCTAGAAGTTAATATCAGTGGAAACAATACCCAAGATTTTATACCTGGTACAATTTGGCCAATGTTTTCAATACTATTAGAAGAAATCTGTGTCTCTTTGTTGACCAATCATTCTGCAAAATTGACATTTTTCCTTATGTGCCCCAAGAAGAAAGAATTTAATAGAGGAAAGGGGAAAAATTAGGGAAACATTGAATTGTTCATTGTGAAATTTTAACGTTGCAGTAAATAATTTTTCACATAACCCCCAAATATTTTCTATAACACCTCAGTAGTAACTTTGGAATGTCTCAAAAACATTATGGCAATAGAAAACATCTTCAAAAAGAAACATTTATTTGGGATTTCTAAAATTTCTATGAGCTTTCATTATGAATTTAAACAGATTTTGTTATTATGACTCATTAATTTTTTTTCTCAAAACTGACTCAGTTAATTCAGACCAGGGATCAGAATACCATCTCTGTAAAGGCCAGATAGTAAATATTTTTGGCGTCGTAGGTCATATGTGGTCTCTGCCCTACTACTCAGCTCTTCCAAAAGCAGCCAGAGACAATACATAAATGAATGAGCATGGTTATGTTCCAATAAGCTCTAGTTACAATAACAGGCCGTGAGCTAGCTGCTTTTGTCCCCACTCTACATGAATGGTTCTAAACTCTGGCTGTACATTGGAATGGCTTAGAAAGCTTTTAAGAAATACCCTTACTGGACCTCACCCTAGAACAGTGTAGATAAATCTCTGGAAGTGGAGCCCTGGGGGCAGCAATTTTAAAAAAAACTACCTAGGAGATTCTAAAGTGCAGCCAGGGGTAATCACTGATCTGTGGACAATAAATGAACATAGGTGAAATCAAACACGGTAAATCCATAGATTAAATTCCCACCTACTGTCAACTTTCCATTCCTGGGCAGATTTTCCAAAACCGTTGATTATTAGTCATCTCTACCCTTCCTTCCAGTTCTCACCTAGGTTTCTTTCTGAGAAATAATGTTAGAGAATTCTGGATAAAAAGGGAACAAGGGTTTAGATAACTGTTCTATCTTAGGTTGAGAATAGAATGTGCATACCCATAGAAATAAATAGGCACACAAATAGAGCTCTTTGGCTGCCTCCAGTTCTACTTCTTCCTCAGTTTTGTTCTCCTTGTGTAGGCTCATCTTTTCTCACAGCTTTAACTGTTAACCTTTATGAAAATGACTTCCAAAGCTCCATCTTTAACTCTGACCTCACTTCAATTTCAAACCCTGATTTTCATTCTGTCTTCTGATCAGTTACACCTGCATATCTTGTGGCTTCTCAAAGTTGACAGGTCTGAAACCCCACCTTCCCTACTAAAAACAAACAAAATAGACTACTAAACAACAGCAGCTCACCACGCATCCCTTTTTTTCTTATTGATATACTCACTCAACCAGTCACCTGGGCAGCATTACTTAGACATTTCCCAGTGTGTTCCATGGAACGCTAAGTCAACTAAATTTGGGGCTATGTTAAACAGTGAGTTTTTGTTTTAAATAATTTCTCAGGGCCTTTGATGTACTGATGTGCATTTTGAATCTAAGATGGGATTGGATTTTACAGCCTTTCCAGAATTTTTTGGACTAGTGTTCTATAAAACAGTGTGAAAAGTGCTGCCTTAGGGTAATTTTTGACTTGTCCCTTTTGCCTTTTGATACGTGCAGACCAAGGTTTGTTAATTCTTACAATTTTTTTGAATCCATCCCCTCCTTTCTATTCCCTTCTGCCTCAACCCTAGTCTAAACCCTGATCACTTAACACTGTTGTGAGAACAATACTTAAATTACGTATTTTCATTCTCAACAATCTTTCTATGGCTCTCATTTCCCTATAAGTAAAATCCAGATGTTTGGGATTGATAGGCAAGACTCTTTAGGGTTTGTTCCTAGCCTGTTTTTTCAGTATTATATCATGCTGATACCCTGTATTCTACCCCTAGTTCTAACCAGGTTGGTGTCCTCGTTATTCTAACAATCCCTTAATAAAAATACCTGACATTTGTGTAAAGACTTTTTATTGTACTTCATACTTCCCCATAATTACTAATATTTTATTCTTACAACACCCTGTGAATTAGGTATGACTTTCCCCAATAAGTGGGGGGTTTTACAAATGAAGGGATTGAAGCAGGGAGATGAGGTTGGAATTTGATGGTAGCATGAATACTACCTGGGTATTATAACTTCAGATCTAGTCTTTTTGAATTTTTCCTCCATGGACGCCATGGACATTCCCACCTCCAGATCTTTTTATGAGCTGTGTCTTCCGCCTGTGAAGCCTGGCACTAATCCCACTTTTTCTGTGGTTCTTGTCCTCATGGACCTCTGAGTTTTACAGTGATCACTTCTTTCTCAGGATTGCTTTCTTGGAACTTCTACATTACTATGGTCTATGCCATTCAACATGTTCAGTTTTTCACTGAGCAGACTTTGTGTATCATGTGCTGGGCTCTGTAATAAATATACAAAATAACATGGGGCAAAATGTCTATATTTAACTCTTAATTTTGTATTTTAAAAAATTTTAAATTTACAGAAAAGTTATAGGAATAGTAAAATGAACATATTTGCATATACTCTTTATCTAGAATCGCTAGTTAACATTTTGTCATATTTGCATCCTCCCTCTAAATGTGCGTGGGCACACAGGTGATTTTTTTGGTAAGCCATTTGAGAGTTACTTGCGGACATGGAATATATATTTTTAAACATACAATCTGCTTTGTGCTTTGACTTAAAGGTCTATTTCTGAACTGCTCTCTGCCTCTTTTTCTTAAGCATTTCATAGCCTGATGGGGGAGACAGATATATAAACATAGTTATAATACATTAGGACAGAGACTGTAGGTACTATGTATATAGGAGATAAGTGCAACGTTCTGGAAAGTCTAATTTCCCCTGAACAAGGCAAATAAGGATTTACAGAGGAGCTGGGTTTCAAAGGATAACCAGGAATTGGTAGGTAGACTATGTTCATACTTTAGTTTTTTTTAACGTATCTGTCCTGTCTTCCTTGTCTTTTATGTTTTGCAAAGCCTAGTAGGGTGCTTTGCATATTTTAGATGCTTATATGTATCTGATTGTACACATACCTTGAGAGAGAGACAAAGATTAATACTTACATAGCCATGGTTGTATGTAAATAGTTATATATCCTCATATAGTCAATTCACAAACACATAGATCCATATCCTCAAAAAAAAGTGGGTTAGAAGAGGGTGTCACTTGGTATAGTTAGGAGCCCTGGTGTATGAATAAACATGTATAATTAATGTCAACCAGTACACTTGAATCAGGAAATGGGCAGTTTGGGGGAATACAGGTACAGAGACTTCCCCTCATTCCATGCTTTCTATTAATTTTATCCTGACTTGGAAGTTGGAACTTGAGGACACAAATGTCTGACAGTGGCCATTCCAGGAGGACAAAAGTAGATGGCAATCAGGAATCCTTCACTGCGTCCATCATTCCCCAGGTCTGCTGTTTAAGTTAAAGAAAATATGGACAGTAGTAGCAGGGCTGGATGGCAAAGGGAATTGAAAGGATAGAATAGAAACCGATGACATGTAGAAGATAATCTAGAATTAAATAAAGTCTACCCACAGAGTGAGGAGGCTGTGTTAAAATCTGTCTATAACAGTATAATAAAGGATGGTCCTTTTAATTAGGATCAGAGTAATGATAGAGATTTTCTTGTAGGGTTGCAGTCAGTTTCATTACTTTATAATAAATGCTGCATGCTTTAAAAGGTGACAAGATCATACACTGCCTGTTTGTTCTCTCTCTCTCTCTTTCTCTCCCTCACTTGCTCTCTGTTTCTTTCCTTGATCTGTAAGGGCAAGAGACCATTTGTAGACAGAAATTACTTAAGAAAGGGAACTCTTCCAAGGAAACACTTTATTTTCCCCTCAATGAAAGACTTCATAAAGAATTGGAACATAATTTAATAGATACTTGTCCTTATCATATCTACTGCTTGTAGTCTCACTTGAATGTTTTGAAAAAATAACAGAAGGATGCCGCTCCCAAGTAGATTAGTTTTCAGAGATGTCCTGAAGCCACCTCTGAGCAAGCATTCCCTGGAGTAACCTGGTTGTATTTCTTCTGGACTGTGAAACAGAAAGCTTAGAGAAATGGAGAAGCTGTTTGGCGCTATATTCTTCCAAAACATATTGCCTACCCATGCCACTGTTGATGGGCCCTTCTAGTGTTACGTAGTATAACAAGTATATTACAGTATATGATTTTACACTATATTATAATTAAATATACTTCTTATATTAACTAGTATAGTATAACTGATATGGTATAAGGTATACTATATTAGACTATACTATAATTAAATTTAATTATTGTTACTATATTATACTAATAAAGCATATAGTTGGTAATCAGAATTTTGGAGTGTTTTGTTTAGAAAATTAATTACTTTAGAAATTGCCAAGTCCTAGTAAGAGAAGTAGTGATAACTTGAGACATAAGTTTGTGTTGTTGTTTTTGTTGTTTTTCAGGGAAAGGGGTCGAGTTGGACTAACAATTCCCTTTATAATTATTCTGAATTGAAGTTCATTTATCCTCTAGGGGAAATGTCCAGAAGAATATTTCTGTGGACTCTTGAAGATAAGTCTTGGCTAGTTTAGAAAAAATAAAAGTGATGCTCTTGGCTATTCTAGGCCATAGGATGTATTTTAGAATATCCTCATAGCTTTATGATTTTTGAGCTGACTTGCCCTTCTTTTTCCAGGTAGAATATCCTCTAAGAGGATGGTTGACTTAGTTTTACAGAAACCTGTTGGAGCTTAGATATTTTTTTTTAACTTGAAGGAGTCACCAGCTGCAGCGTTTGGTTCCACTTTTGGCTGCGATCTGCTCTTCTGTGTACCTATAAAGTAAATGCCATGTAAATAGGAACCCAGGATAAGGTTACTTGTTCTCAAAAGGTCATGTACCAACTGCAGTTGCTGAGTAAGTGTTCTTGTATCTAGGATGTTTATAACAGTCTTGTTTCCATTTATTTCTGCAGAGTGTAGTGAAGCTGATGAGGGGACTGCTGCACTGCATGATCAGACAGGTATGGCATTGTTAACAACACCCTCTCTAATAAAAGCACATTGTAATAGTATCTCTATCCTTACAAAATAGTTATAACTTATTTTTTTTCAATTTCACAAATAGTACATGCTAATTTTATAAAATTTGTAGAATCAAGGGATGTAGAATGTCATCCATGATCTCACCACCTAGTTACCACTGGAATGTTACCTTAGAAGTCTTTTTCCCCCTCTACAAATGATTTTTAATATACTTCATCATTATTGTACATACAATTATGTATATTGAGTAAATGATGATACAAGTCTCTAAGCCCTCATCTGAAACCCTTGGGACCAGATAAATTTTATAATTCAGAATTTTTCAGATTTTGAAAGGTAATACAGTACATATGCCATATATTAGGTTATGCCCTCAGCAAGCCCAGAACAGCACTCTGTCATCAAAAACATTAATCTCTCTGTAGAAAAACATGCATTTTCACAATTAAGTAGAATAAATAAAAACTACAAATAGCTCCATGTCACTTTAAATCAGGTGCTGCCACCAGATGAATTTTGGTACAAAACTTAGGGGAAAAAAACCTTTTGGAAGTGTTTTAAATTTTAAGATTGGACATGAGGGGCCAAAGACTTTTATCTCCTATCATTAATTTGCATTTTCCTGATCTTGAATGAAGTCGAGCATCTTTTTATGTGTGGATTGAAAATTTTCATTTCTTATGTTAATTTCCTGTTTGAGCCTCTGCCTGTTTTTCTTTTACGCTGCATCTTCCTTGCCTATTTGAGGAGTTCCTGTACATTATGGATATTAATCCTTTGTCACATGTACTGCAATTATTTTTTAGCAGTCTCTGGCTTATCTTTTGGGTTTGTTTATGACATTTTTTTCCATTCAAAAGTGTTTTACTTTTTTCCTAGGAGATCTTTACATGTGTTGTGCACATTGACTCTGAACTGATTTTCTTGAGCCCAAGGTTACATTTTATTAGAAGGAGAAATTCAGGCCCAGATTAATAAAGTGACCATCCCCAGGCACACAACAAGTCTGAAGTAAAAAGAAATCAACTCCAGACTTCTGAACTTTATCACTGATATCTCTACTGGACTGTCTCACAGCCATCGTTTTTTTCCTTCTTTGCCACTTTTTAATTTTTTTTGTATTTTAGATATTTGCATTCTCTACCTTACCAAGTAGGTTTAAAGTCACTAATTTCTTTAACCGTATTTAAAGGTATGATAGTTACTATCATATATCAGATGCATACATAATCAAATGGAAGTTTCAGGAAGTAAGTCTTTCATTTGTTCCTTGCACAGTGCTTCCTTTCTGACCTTGGTTTTGGCTTTCTTTTGTATCTTTTCTTTGTCACTCCAGGGATCCCTCCACAGTTCTTTCCATTACTCCTTCCAAATATATACTCTTGTTCTAATTTCCCTCAAAATTCCTACCTGTTTCAGGAACAGACACATCTTTTTTACAACTCAATTATCTCTTACTAAGCTGTTCTCACTCAACCTCTCTGCATCTTAGTTTTTATCTACAAAGTGACAAAACAACCATCTGAAGAATGAAAGAAAGGTAATGAACAGGAAATAGCTGGTTTTGACTGGTATTATTTTCTAGTTAAATTGCTTAAATTGAAAAACAGCAATAACAGACTTTCCTAATTGTATTAGTGTAGGGAAAAAGAGGTAATAATGTATTTTGAATATTCACAGTTGCCCAGTTGCCTGAAGACTGAATGCAATGGTATATGTTAGAGTACTACAGAAGTGTGGCATATGGGTTGATTTTTCTGCATAGCCTTCTTTTACTGTTTTTGTTTGCTTCAGGTGGATAAAGTAGAATCCTTCAAGTATAGTCAGAGTACCAAGGATAGCCTCCATGCCAAGTACAACACCAAAACCTGTGCCACTGTAGTGGGTGATGACCAGTGGGGACACCTGCAGTTGGATGCTACCTCCGTGTACCTGCTCTTCTTAGCACAAATGACTGCCTCAGGTCAGTACAAGGACAAAAGTACTGGGAACCACTGCAGTGTGGAGCACTAGCTCTGGGCAAAAGTGGCTTCTTCAAAGGTGTTGGCCAGAAAACAACATCACTGTTTACATTGCTCAAAGATACACATTGGAAATTTTAAACAAAAAAAACCCCAACTCTCTGAGGTCTAGTTAGTATTCTTTTACATTGAGAGACAAGTATGGGGTACTAATATATATTTTTAGTTGAGGACTAGGAAGTTTGAGGTAGATTTTCTTTCGACAGGTATTTTTATCTTTTATTAATCTCCAGATACTCTAAGATGGGAAAGAAGGGCTAGGGTTTATTGTTTGTTCTCATACTATGCACTGACAAGTATATAGTTAGTATTAACATCATCTATGTTGTACTGCTCTTTATGGATATATTATAAACAAGGCATCTGTCATAGGCATCTAAATTATATTAGGGGAGTTAACTTAAGAATCAGAATTCAGTTATTTTAAATTATTGAATAACACACCCTTTTCAGATGGTTTCACTAATAGCTTTAGATGTTTTACCTGAAAAAGGGAATTATAAGAACTAACATGATTCCCTTTTATTTCTTCTAAATCAGGGAGGACTTTGAATCTGATCACACTCAGTTTGTAAATTAAATAAGACCTTTGCCAGATCTTCCTAAGTAAATAAATATACTCCTCACAATACCACATTTTTGACATTTCATCTTTATCTTCCTATCTGATGACAGAGGTCTTTGGTACTAAGGGAATTCAGGGGGAGAATTACCCCAGAATACTTTTCTCCTTTTCTCGTATAAGTAAATATTTGGTGATAAAGCCTTACTATATTTTCCCTTCTGAAAAACACACAGCCCAGAGGCTGAATAACCTTTTCTTAAAGTTATATATATCCACATACACCCTTCTTTTGGAGGGAAGTTTCCTCCTGGAATAAATATTTTTTTAGGTTTCATTTATTTAAATAGAATAGTAGCTATAACTCCATTTCTAATATTCTTTTAGCACCAACTGTGAAGTGTTTTTCTACAAAGCAGTGTCTAAATATCCACTGTGATTTTTTTCATTTTGCATCCAGAAGGGCAGCTGAAATATACTAAAGAGGCTTGTAAGAGACATATTCATTCATTCAACAATATTTGTTGATTCTTGACTTAACATCTGATTTTCAACTCAGTGTGCTGAGTTTGATAGGTGCTTGGAATAAAGTAGATATTATTTGGTCAGGCCTTAGAGGTATAAGTAGGAATAAATAGAAAATCACAAGTCAGAAAAGGAGAGGGAACAGCATGAGTATATCCCAGAAGTTTAAAAGGTACTGTTCACCAGGGTAAGGTTTGATATCTTCTATGGTTAGAGTATAAGATAGATCTGGAAAAATGGCAAAAGATGGAGCTAGGAAGTTGGGGCTAAGTGTTTAAGGGCCCGTGTACCACCTTAAGTAGTTTGGAGTTTAGTCTTTAGTCAGTAGAGAGCCACTCAAGGTAAATTATCAAAGTTTCAGATGATTCACTGCAGTAACAGGAGGATAGAGTGGCTAGGGGAGGAAATTAAGATGGACGGCTAGTTAGAAGGTTAGTGAAATACTTTAGGCAAGAAATGATGTAAACCTATGTAAGGCAGTTACCTTGAGGAGGAAAAGGATAGATGTGAGAGATGATTGGTGGGTAGAGTATGAAAGATCTTCATGGAAAATTTAGCAATTCTCTGCTCATTGTTGATATCTTAAAAAAAAATCTCAACCTTGATTAAAAGAGAGGCTTACACAGAAGCTGATTGCAACTTTCAGGATAGGGGCAGAGGAGCTCCAGAGATCCTCTCCCCAGCAAAATAACCATAAGTAGTGAAAATTAATTTTAGAAAACCAATCATTTAAAACCACTGGATTCTTCTGTATAGCACAGGGAACTATATTCAATATCTTATAATAACCTTTAATGAATAAGAATACGAAAATGAATGTATATACATATATGCATGACTGGGACATTAAGCTGCACACCAGAAATTGACACATTGTAACTGACTATGCTTCAATTAAAAAAAAAAAACAAACTATGGATACAGGAAAAGGAAAGAAAAATAAATAAATAAATAAAAATAAAACCACTAGAAATTCCCCTAAGGGCACACAGCAAGTGGAGAAACATTAATTCAAGGAAATCTAAATCTTAGCAATGAGAGTGTATAGCATTTGGGCCACAACCTACTCCCTCTCCCACTCCCAAGCTTACCATTACAGAAGCACTACTCGAGGTGGATGCAGCCAAGAATACAAGGCTTTCTCTCCCCCCAGCTCCCAGTCTGATATCTCCCTGAGAGATAAGTTATGATATCTCCCTGAAATAGGTAGGTTGCCAGCATTTCTCATCCTCGCCAGCTCTGTGTTGCAGACGCTCTAGTCCAGCCAAGAATAACTAAGAGGTCTGGGACTCCCTTCCTACCCTCCAGTCCCACTTATGGAGTGGAAGCTTAACCCCAGGCAGAGCAGACAGAATACTTGGCTTGACCCACCTTTCTAGTAGCATGGAGGGTGACACAGACCACAAGAGCAGAAAACTCCATCACTCCTCCCGAGAGAACTGACTCTATTTGGAGCAGTGTAGGAAAGTTCAAGCCTAAGGGCACTCTCAGAAACAATGAAAATTTTGGTTCTAAGAAATTATGAGGGGGCTGATAGCTCAATAAGAGCAACAAGCTAAACCATAAACTAGCTAGAGGTTTTATCAGAGAACCAAGGAAAGAGACAGCTAAAAAGAGCCCTCCTAAGGTTAGAATAAGTGTCAAAGACTGGCATCAAAGAACACCTGAAATAGGGGGAGGGTATAGCTCAGTGGTAGAGCCCGGGCCTAGCATGCTGGAAGTCCTGGGTTCAATTCCCAGTACCTCCATTAAAAAAATAAATAAGTAAACCTAATTACCTACCCCCTTAAAAAATAATTTTAAAAAATTAAAACTGCAAAGAACACCTGAAATGGAGCCTGAATTTAACTGGATGAGAGCAATTTATGCTAAGTGAAAGAACCCAGACATAAAAGGCCACGTATGGTATGATTGCATTCATATGAATGTCCAGTAAGGCAAATCTTTAGAGACAGACAGTAGATTAGTGATTACTTGGAGGTGAGGGGAGGAGAATGGGACAAGTGTTGAAGGGAAATAGAGTGACTGCTGTGGATACAGAATTTCTTTTGGGGGTGAAGAAAATGTTCTAAAATTGATTCTGGTGGTGGTTGCAGAACACTGGATACCCTAAAAACCATTGAATTATATACTTGAAATAGATGAATTGTATGGTATGTGAAATATATCTCAGTAACATTGTTTTTAAAAATGAGGGGGAGAGAGGCTTAATTTTAGCTGAGTACAAGTCAATCTAAATGGAGTACACCACTGAGTCAGCCTCATTTCTGGAGCTCTGCATGTGTTAATATGCTTTATACAGCACTGCCATCTTTGGCAGCACCCAAGCCCTACTTCATTTCACCTTTGTGTCTCATGTCTGCACCCTCTATTCTGAAAGCAGTGCCTTGGCTCCACAACAGGGACAGGACCCAGAGGTCCTACATGTATGGTCTTGCTTCAAGAGATAGGTCCTTGCCCTGTGGTTAAAAAGATTGTTTAAGATCATTCAATAAATAATGACTGAACATCTTCTGTTGAGTATTATTTAATACCATTCACATTACTATGTGTGATGCTTTTTGGGGCTATGTGAGATACTTCTAGGGACTGCAAATATAAATAAGATATGCATCTTTCCTTCACATTCAGGTACAGATTTATCTATGGTACAGAGAAAAAAATAAGTTCATAAGAGCAAGAAAAATAAAATTTTATGAAGCACAGAAGAGGGGAATCAATGGCAGCATCACAAAAGGAGATAGCATTTGAGCTGGACCTTGAAAGAACAATTAGGATTTCAAGATGTAGAGAACGCCAGGGAAACAAAGTGTCATGAGCAAAGGGACAGATGGTAGAAATGTGTCGCATTTATATGGTATAATGATTAATCGTGACACAAGTCTAAGAGATGGGCAAAAAGTTTGTCACACCTCTTACCTTCTATCAATCTCTGTTCAACCACCTTGGCACACAAAAGTGACAAGGTAAAGCTATGAAGCTAATGTCCAATGTTACTATGTCTCCTCTCTTTTTCCCTCTCTATCCAAGAGGTAAAGTTCATTACTGCTTTAAGGAAACTCATTTGCTGCTGGTGCTGCCCTGTACTGTGGTTGCTATCTTAACAGAGCCATGGATCAGGAGGAGTTTGCAATCTGATGATCCAGATCATATAGTCCTTTTCAATTTTAGAGTTCCATGATTTAAAATATTTGTCAATAGATCAAAGATTTAAATACAAAAAATGAAACTAAAAATACCAGAAACATTCATGACATAAAGCTTTTTAATAAAAGTTTCTGGGAAGAAAAATATTCTGTAAACAAAATCAAAGTTCAAACAAGCTAGAAAAATACTTGGAACACATATGATGGGCAAAAGGCTAATTTCCTTAATATTCCTTAATATATTAATAACTAAAAGACCAGCAACTCAATAGAAATTGGTGAGGGACATGACCAAACAGTTCATAGGAAAAGAAATACAGATGATTTATAAACATAAGAAAAAACTCACAACATTACTCATACTGAAAGCACTACAAATTAAAGTACAAGGAGATTCTATTTCTCACCCATTACAGTGACAAAGATAAAAACTTTTATTAAAGCCTATGTTTACAAGAGTGTAGGAAACAGGCAGGCAGCTCTGGTTAGTTTGTAAACTGTGTAATTTTCTTTGCAAGATAACTTGGTGATTATTGTCAACATTTAATGTACACATGTTGAAGTATTTAGGGAGAAGTGTACTGATATTTGCACCTTACTTTGAAGTGTGTCAAAAAATAAGATGGGTTGCTGAATGGATCGATATGTAATGAAAAAGTATAGTAAAATGTTAATGGTTGAATCCGGATGGTTTGTATACAGGTGCCACTGTAAAATTCTTTCATTTTGCATTTGAAAATGTCCAAAATAAAATGTTACAAAAATAATATATATAAATCTGTGACCCAGAAGTTAAGAATTTACCTTGATATGCTGGTACGTGCGTACAAAGATATAAATACACAGATATTTATTGCAGCATTGATTGTAGTGATGAAAGATTAGATACAACCTAAATGTCTTTCAGTAGGGAACTGGTTATATGAATAGGGATTCAGTGGAATGCTATGTAGCCATTAAAAACATGAGGCAGGTATATTTAAAAATTGTCTCCAAGTTATATATGAAAAAAACAAGGTGCAGTATAGTATACAGCGCCCTTATGATATTTATGTTTGCAGAGGGAACTGGTAAAACTGGTTTCCTCCAGAGAGGAGATTTGGCAGGGTGGGAATGAATGTGATTCTGGGTAGGAGGAAAACTTTCACTGTGTAATTGTTGGTATTTCTCACTTGATGGTGGGGGAAAGGAGAGGAGTTAGTTTTTAAACAAAAATAGATCATATTGTACATATTGGGATGCAGTATCGTATCTTGGTTGGGAACTCAGTCTCTGAAGTGAAACAGAAGTTGATAGTCAGTTGAGTCCTGATTCCACTATTTATTAGTTACATGACCTTAGGCAAATATTTAACTTTTCTATGCCTCCTGTGGAAAATAGAGGCGCACACCTCTTAGGGTTGTTGTAAAAATTGAATGTATTCATGCCAAACATTTTATTTATAAACTACAACTATCTTTGTATAGCTTACATTTAGAATAATTATCATTTTTACTCCCCAAAGGATGGCTTTAAGTTCTTAAAAATCATAATCTTTACCTACTTCTTAGTATTTAGACTACCCTCAACTCTTTTTTGAAGTATTTGTCTTTCTTTTTCCAGATGCCTAGGTTTGTACATTTAAACACATCATAAATTAGTTGCCTATGGATTTAGGAGTCTGAGACTTTCCATTAAAACCTACAAATAGCAGTGAAAATTCTTCCATGTTAAAAGATGCTGGTATCTCACTTAGTTGAAGGCCCGCCTAGGAAAGACTAGTGGTATTGTTTTTATGGTTTAGGAATCAAAGTGTCTCCCATTATTCCTGAGCAGGAGTAGGATTACTTGGGAGTGGGAGGAGGGGTCAGTTAGTCACTATGGCTGCCTATAAAGCCTGTAGTGATAATTGACTAGCTCTATATCTTTATTCTATTTTTCTTCAGGACTTCATATCATCCACAGCCTAGACGAAGTTAATTTCGTACAGAACCTTGTGTTTTACATTGAATCTGCATATAAAACTGCTGTAAGTACTCATTTTAGAATGAATTTTAAACATATGATGTTTTTAAAATACAGAACAACCCATTCGTTCTCTTACCGCTGACCCTCATAGTGAACCAATCTATAAGGCTTCTGGCAGAAATTGCCTTCAGCCTTTTTCTTTACTAAACTCTGTCATCCTCTATTTGCCTTCTTCCCAAGGGATTTACAGAGTTAAGAGGGTCAAGATGCAATGCTTTCATTCCTTTCAAACTCTATTATACCTCATGGTATGTATTTGGCAGTCTGGGTCTAAATTGTGGTCTTATTTTAATGGTTTGTGAATAAACAGGAACAAGATGGCTAGGGAGTATTACGGGTCAGTTAACTACTTGGAAATAAAGTTTAATGTGTTTAATATCATCTGTAGACATTGGTCCAGTGCTTACTATACAAAAATAGTTACTTTTTCTCACAACTACTATGTGAGGTAGGTTTTTATTAAGTCATAGTATATTTAACGTCTTTTCTCTCAGAGACTGCTGTTCTTCATTGTATGATGTTCATTGTATTGAAAATGGCTGCGTCACAAATATTCTAGTTGTTTTTTAGTTGTTTAATTGTTTTAGTTTGTTTAGTTGCTTTTTAGTTATTGGTGTGAGGATAAATCTGGAACCTGTCACTCCATATTTGCCAGAAGGATAATTCTGATGTAGACATATTTGATGCAAATAGACATTACTTGTTGATGGACCACTTTGTTTTCTGATACCATAGGCCTGCTGTGATCCAGGGTTCTCTGGCCTCTCCATTGCAGCAAAGGGTTGCAGCAGTAGAATTAATGATCTTTGTGCCTTCTAATAGTCTGATACTTGCTGCACAAACTAAGGTAGAGCTGGGTTTAGGGGCAAATGAGACTAATCATGGGATAAATATGGGTTACCTTTCTGAAGCTTCATTTTTTAGCTCAGAGATATGTTATGAAGAGTAATTTAAGATAGATACCAAAATAAACATACATACGTGTGCACATGGGTGTTTCCAAGTCTTGTTCAATGAGAGGGCCTAGAAGCCTGACACCACAGTAACAGTGAACACCAGTGCCCAGGTCTTGTATGTAACTATCATTCTTTAATAAGAGAAACCAGGATTCCTTGTAGAAGTGGTTGATTCTAGGGTTGGGGCAGGGAAAATACAAGATGAGATTGGAGCATCTTATAGTGACAAAAAGTGAGGAAGTGTTCAAAAAGAATGGAGCATGTCAAAAGGGCACAGGAGCCAACCTAGAAGAACTCCCAATGGCTAAAGCTGGAACAAGTTGAGCAACAAAATAAATAATGATAACATTTTATTATAACCCAGAGAATAACCTAAATATTTTTAAGTTAATGCTAGTGTAAATAAATAACTGAGTAAATAAATGGGGTAGAGAGGATAGCTCTTCCTTAGAGAAGAATTGTAATTAATGAGTGTAGGGGTAATGAAGGAACTAGAAAATCACCGTTGAAACCCCACTATAAATTATTGCAGGCACAATTCACCGATGGATGCTAAGTTAGTGGGTGGATGAAGATAAACAGGATTATTTGCACAGTCATAAAGTATCTCTCTCAAGATATTAATTACAAGCATACCTTATTTTACTGTGCTTTGCTTTATTGCACTTCACAGTTTTACAAATTGAAGGTTTGTGGCAACCCTGCATCAAGCAAGTCTATTGGTGCCATTTTTCCAACAGCATTTGCTCACTTCATGTCTCTGTGTTACATTTTGGTAATTCTCGCAGTATTCAAGCCCTCCACCAGCAAAAAGAGTATGACTCACTGAAGTCTCAGATAATGGTTAGCATTTTTTAGCAATAAGGTATTTTTTAATTAAGGAATGTGCATTGTTTACTTAGACATAATACTATTGCACACTTAATAGACTATAGTATAGTGTAAACATAACTTACATGCACTGGAAAACCAAAAAGTCACGTGACTTACTTTATTGCAATATTCACTTTATTGTCGTGGTCTGGAACTGAACCCACAATATCTCTGAGATATCCTTATAAATAGTATAATAATATAATAGTATAATAGAAAAATAGTCTGCAGACAATATCTTAACCAAGTGATGAAGGTTAACATCATCAGTAATAAGACATATCAACATCATGTACCCCTGATATGATGCACTAAGAAGGAGCATAATGTCTATAGTATTCTTGCTAAAAATACTTAACTTCAATCTAATCAAGAGAAGACATCGAGCAAACCCAAACTGAGGGAAATCTATAAAATATCTGACCACTAATCTTCAGAAAGTGTCAAGGTCATGAAAGACTTGAGAAACTGCAACTGATTGGAAGAGACTAAGGAGGCATGACAAATGCAACATGGTATTCTGGATTGGATCCAGGAATATAGAAGGCTATTAATGAAAAAAACCAGTGAAATCCTAGTAAAGTCAATAATTTGGTTACTAGTATTTAACTGATGTTAATTTCTTCACTTTGACAATTGTACTGTGGTTATGTCAGGTATTAGCATTAGTGGAAGCTGAGTGAAAGGTGTGTGGGACCTCACTATTTTTGTAGCTTTTCTGTAAGTCTAAAGTTATTTCAAAACAAGAAAAATTTTAATTAATTTTAAATGTTTTCTTTATATTATCAAGGGAATGTATAGAGCTATGGTTAAGAATGTAGGCTTTGGAGCACTTGGACTCTAATCCTAGCTCTGTCATTTATTAGTGTTGTGACCTTGGGTGAGTCATTTAACCTCTCTTTGTACCTCAGTTTCATCATCTGTAAAATGAAAGGATTAAGGAAGATAATAGTGTAAAGTGCATAGGCAAGTGCATGGTACATGGTCAATGCCAATAGAGAGTAAAATTAGAATGGATGTTTAAGATAAAATACTTGGTTACTGTTTAGGCTCCGTCTCCTACCCCCCTGCGTATCTGCTTTTATGAAAAAAATTTGAGAAGCACTTCTTAAGATGGACTGTTACAGTTCTTAGTCCTGATAAACTGTCAGAGGGTCTTCTAACTTCTTGGAGGCCCCAATAGAATTTAAAGCTACTGGGAAAATAGCTACGGGGGGAACCTAACTCATTGGCATCTCCTTAGTAAGCACTGTGGGTAAACGTATATATGGCAACTTAGCTAATATGTGTACCTTTTATTCAAGGATTGTGTATCTAATAAGCATGACTTGCTAATGGTGTGTTGGTTATTTTATGCCAGGACTTCGGGATATGGGAACGTGGAGACAAGACCAACCAAGGGATCTCAGAATTGAATGCCAGTTCAGTTGGAATGGCAAAGGTAATTTTTCTTGCCTTGTTTTTACCACGTGTCGGGTAAGGAAGGCTTAACATGCATGTGGACCATCATCAAGTTAATTGTCCTTTTAAACCACAGGCAATATTACAATTCTCCCATAGAACTATGGGCATGTAGATGAAGACTTCTTTCAAAAGCTCCAGATTTGTATGTCCAACTGCTTTTGTAGCATATATCTACTTATATATCCTACAAGGACCTCAGAAAACATACCTTAAGCTAAACTCATCATCTGTGTCACTACAAAAACAAACAAAAGATGGCTTCTGTTCCTTCTATACACCAGTTGAAAAAGCTTGATATCAGGGAACCATCTCTCAATCCTCCACCCTAGTCATTCTCTTGCATCCCCTGTATTGTTATCTTCATCATTATTATCTTCTACTTGGCTTCATCTTTTCCTTCCTACTGCTACCACCTTAATTTCAGCTCTTATCTCTGGAAACAGCAAGAAGGCATAAACTAGGATAGCATGAATAGTATCAAACATATTCATTATAATGATAAATATTCATGACTTAATTTGTTTCCCCTACCAAAAGGCAAAGTTACAGATTGATTTTAAAAAAGAAAAGAGAAAAGAACTCCAGTATATACCTATACCACCTATAACTCTAAGACAACAAATTGCTACAGAAAGATTAAAAGCAGAAGGATGGGCAAAGTCTGGCCAAAATAAACAAAAAAGATCACAGGTGACTATGTGAATGTCAAATGAAGTAGAATTCAAAGCAAAAAAGTATTTATGACACATTGTAATTGACTGTGTACTTCAATAAAATAAATAAATAAATAATTTTTTTTAAGTATTACATGGAACAAAGAGGACAGAGAGGGTCAAGATAGAATTTTAAAAGGCACAACCTATAATGAGAAAGTCTGGTCTGGAATGTATTTTCAGTTAATACAGGCAAAATATATTAGAAACACAAGGCAAAATAGAAATAGCTATAAGGGGACAACTTAACACAAACCATTGACAAGCTATGACAGATAAAAATAAGAAATAGAAATAGAAAATTTAAACTATGTAATTAACGTGGTTGAATTTATGAATATATTTGGAACTTTGTGCCTATAAAATATTTATTCCCTGGGTAAACTTTTTGTTTTTATTGCATTTTTTAATTACCAAAGTGATACAGATATTGAGCTTATTTTTAAAAACTAAATCCTACTCTGTTTACCTCTTTGTTACCTGATTTTTTAAATTCAACAATCTCATATTTCACTGAACAACATAACCAAACATCCTCTTTCATACAGATAATCTAGTTCATTCTTTTCAGTTGCTGCACAGTATTTAATAATTACTGTACTGATAATAATGCTTTAGTGAGGATCCTTGTACATATATTCTGGTGAACTTGTACAAATATTTTTGTAGGATAGATTCCTAAAAGGGAAATCACTGGTTTAAGTGATATAAATTCTTTTAATTGCCCACCAAAATAATTTCCAGCCGTTTATGTTTTGCCCCATTCTTATATGATGGATGCATGCCATCATGTGCCATATGCGCATTTTTCTCAAACCCTCACTACTCTGGGTATTACCAATACTTTGGAATAATTTGACTTAAAAATTTTTTAACCACTGAAACTTTTCTTTACATTTTATTTTGAAATCATTTCAGACCTTGGGAGTGTTGCAAGAATTCTGCAAAGAATTCCCATATACACTTCATCGAAGTTCCCCTCTTGTTAACACTTGCTTTTTGTTAACACACACACATTATGGTTTTCCGAACCAGTTGAGAGTAAATTGCAATGATGCCTCATTTTTCCTAAATATTTCAGTGTGAGTTTCCTCAAAGACTCTTCCATAACCATGGTACAGTCATCAAAATCATGAAATGAACACTGGCATTATACTACCACCTAATCCAAAGACCCCATTCAGATTTCTTTAATTGTCCTAATAATATCATTTATAGCAAAAAGAAACAGACAAAAACCTTATGATCCAGGATCCAATCCAGGATAACATGTTATGTTTAGTTGTAATGTCTCTTTAGATTCCTTTAACCTGGAATAATACTTTAGACCTTACTTGCCTTTTATGACTTCGGCATTTTTAAAGATTACAGGCAAGTTGTTTTACTAATGTCCCTCAGTTTGATTTTGTGTGATATTTCCTCATGATTTGATTCAAGCTATGCATTTTGGCAAGAATACTACAGAAATGATGATGTGTCCTCAGTATATCATCAAGAAGTACCAGATGTGGATTTGTCCCATTGCTGTTCATGTTAAGTTTGATGACTTCATTAAGGTGGTATCTGCCGTATTTCTATGCAGTAAATTTGCTGTTTTTCTTCTTGTAATTAATAAGTATTTTGTACCTGAATGATTTCTGCTTACCCATTAGGTCTCAGTTTAGACATAATTTCTCCAGGAAAGCTTTTCAGAACTGCCTGCTATCCCAAAGACTAAATCAGCTCTGCCTCATAATTGAGGAACTATAAATAACTAATAAATACTTAAAAGAATATTCAACCTTATAAGCAAATTAATACAACAGACTCACCATTTTTCTATCAGATTAGGAAACAATTTAAAGATAATACTTTGTTTGCATTAAAGAAGTTTCTGTCATACACTACAGTATAGCTTACATGAAAAGCAATTTAGCATTAAGTCTTAAAAATTGTTCATGCCTTTTGACCCAGTTATTCTACTTCAGGGAATTAATACTTAGAAAATAACTCATTCTACTCTGTTTTTACAAGTTCAACTTTGTTGGTTTCCACATATAAGGGATATAATATAGTATCTGTCTTCCTCTGCCTGATTTATCTCAGTTAGCATAATGCCCTCAAGGTATATCCATGTTGTCACAAATGGTAAAGATTTCCTTCTTTCTTATGACTGAATAATATTCTGTTATATGCACATAGATACATACACACACACACACACACACACACACACACACACACATCTTTATCCATTCATCTGTTGACAGATACTTCTATTGTTTCCGTATCTTGGCTGTTGTGAATGATGCAGCAGTAAACATAGGAGTGCATATATCTGTTTGATATCCTGTTATCATTTCCTTTGGATATATACCCAGTAGTAAAATTGCTGATCATATGGTAGTTCTATTTTTAATTTTTTGAGTAACCTCCATACTTATTATTTTCCATAGTGGCTTAACCAGCTTGCATTCCCACCAACAGTGTACAGGAGTTCCCTTTTCTCCACATCCTCACCAATACTTATCTTTTTGATAATACTCATTCTGACAGATGTGAGGTGATATCACATTGTGGTTTGGATTTGCATTTCCCTGTTGATAAGTGATGTTGACCATCTTTTCATGTACCTGTTGGCCATTTGTATGTCCTCTTTGGAAAAAATGTCTATTCAATTCCATTGCCCATTTTTAATTGAATTATGTGGGGTTTTTTGCTGTTGAATTGTATGAGTTCTTTACATATTTTGGATATAAACTTCTCATGTGGTTTCCAAATACTTTCTCCCATTCTATATGTTGCCTTTTCATCTTTTTGATTCTTTTGTTTTTGTGCAGAAGCTTTTTAGTTTAATGTAGTCCCCCTTATTGATTTTTGCTTTTGTTGCTTTTACTTTTGGTGTTATATCTAAAAATCATTGCCAAGACCAATGTAAAGGAGGAGTTTTGTGGTATCAAGTCTTATGCTTAATCCATTTTAAATTAATTTATTATTCAGATAAATTTATTATGTATTATTTATGCCTGTATCATACTATTTTAATTACTATAACTTTGTAGTATAGTCTGAAATCAGGACATGTTATGCCTCCACCTTTGTTTTTCTTTTTCATGACTGCTTCAGCTATTTGGGGTCTTTTGTGATTCCATACAAATTTTAGGATTTTTTTCCTATTTCTGTGAAAAATGCCATTGGAATTCTGATAAGGATTGCACTGGATCTATAGATGACTTTGGGTAGTATGGCTGTTTTAGCAATATTAATTCTTCTTATCCATGAGCATGGGATATCTTTCCATTTGTTTATGCCTTCACTTTCTTTCATCAAAGTATTGTAATTTGCACAGATCTTTCATCTCCTTGGTTAAATTTATTAAGTATTTTTATTTTTTTTTTTTGATGCTATTGTGAGTGGGCTAGTTTCTTTCTTTTTCAGGTGTTTTATTGTTAATGTGCAGAAAACACCACTGATTTCTGTATGTTAAATTTTATATCCTAAAACTTTACTAAATTTGTTGATTAGTTTCAGCAGTTCTTTGGTTAAACCTTTAGGGTTTTCTATGTATAAGATCTTGTCACCTGCAAATAATGACAGTTTTACTTCTTCCTTTCTGATTTGGATGCCTTTTATTTCTTTTTCTTGCCTAATTGCTTTAGCTAGGACTTCCAGTACTATGTTGAATAAGAGTGGTGAGAGTAGGCACCCTTGTCTTGCCCTGATCTTATAGGAAAACTTTCAATTTTTTACCACTGAGTATAATGTTAGCTATTGGTTTGTTGTATATGGCCTTTATTATGTTGAGGTATGTTCCTTCTATACCAAATTTGTTGAGGGTTTTTATCAGGAGAGTATGACTGCAACCTCCATCTTAAGTGTCTCTGGAACAATATGGAAGACAAATAAAAAACCTCAGAAGCTCCTGGGAATAAGGAATATTATTATATTTTCTGTTCTGCTCAATATATTTAAAATGTCATGTGCATTAATATGATACAGGGTACAGGGAAAAGAAATATACATCTTTATAATGCTGAAGTTGTCCTTTCTTTCTTTGTTCCTCAAAGGCAGCCCTGGAAGCATTAGATGAACTGGACCTGTTTGGTGTGAAAGGTGGGCCCCAGTCAGTTATCCATGTCCTAGCTGATGAAGTGCAACACTGCCAGGTAAGAGAATAATGGACCACATTATAGAAAAATGTATTCTTACTCAAACTCAAATTTAGCATGAGCTTTAGAATAAGGGAACCTGAATGAGTATATAATCTGATTTATTACCATGTGCCAAAAATGTCTTATCAAGCATCCTACAGAGATAAGCCTGATATAGCATGGACTATAACATAGATCATAGTCCTGTTCTCTCACCCAAGGTTATGAAAGGATCCCACCATAGTGTATGGAATTCTCCAGTATTGTCCTATCAAGAGCCTCTGGGCTCTGCTCCTGAATATCTCCTTTTCTAAACATACCAAAAGAACAAGAGATGGTCGGTTTTGAGTGTTCTTCTTGATAGTGGCTCTGAAACTTTCTCTTGTCCCTGGTTGGCTCTAGGGTTAGATGTTTGGAGATTAGATTGTTTACGTGGTAAATATGTATCTTCAGCTTTATTTAGGATTATTCTCTGTGTTGAAAGATTAAGGTTCTTGTCATTGACAAGATGGCCTTTCTCCTCTTCCTCAAACCCTGATTAGACACTCATAGTGTTCTAGTGAATACAAACTCACCTTCTGATTTTTAAAATGCGCTATTTTCCATGGAAAAGATAAATTTCAGGAGTATAGGAGCTGAGCCTTCCATATCCTGCTTCCCAGCAGCTACATTTTATCTTTATGCTTAAGCGTAGTTGCTAATGGAGCCACAAGATTGTGGGTGGATGTTAGAGTATTCTTTATCCATTAGCAGCTGCTTAAGAATCAGGATTAGGAAGCTTTGAGAGCAAGATTAAGACAAGGGATTTCTAGAAATAGCTAGTTTTCTAAGTTCTCACTATTGAAAAATTTTTAAGTTTTCATCTGAATGATCCTCTTCCCTAAATCTTTTGAAACTAATGCTACTAGTTTTATAACCCTGAGTTATTTACTATGTGCCATATTTGACTTCCTTTCTTTTAGTCTATCCTTAATTCAATACTCCCCCGGGCTTCAACATCCAAAGAAGTTGATGCTAGTCTACTTTCAGTTATTTCCTTCCCAGCCTTTGCAGTAGAGGATAACCAGTTGGTTGAGCTCACAAAACAGGAAATCATCACCAAGCTTCAGGTATGTCCATATGTGCCTTTCTTTTCTTTAGAATTCTGACTTTAAGGGGAAATTAGTATCTTTGGCCTTGAATATGACCTGTGTCATTATTTAACCAAGTGATCAGGGTTAACATCACCAGTAGTAAGATATATTGACATCATGTATGCCCTGATACAGTACACTGAGAAGTGCACAGCACCTCTGTGGTGTCCTTCCCAATAATGTATTACTTCAGTCTAATCATGAGAAAACATCAGACAAAACCAAATTGAAGCAGGGGTGGGTATAGTTCAGTGGTAGAGTGCCATCTTAGCATGCATGAGGTCCTGGGTTCAATCCCCAGTACCATCATTAAAAATAAATAAACCTAATTACCCCACCCCTAAAAATAATAAAAAAAATAAAATTTAAAAATTTGAATAAAAAACAAATTGAGGGACATTCTACAAAGTAACTGAGGAACACTCTTCAAAAGTGTCAAGGTGATGAAAAACAAGGAAAGACTGAGGAATTATCACAGATTAGAAGAGAATAAGGAGACATGACAACTAAATGAATTGGATCTTGGAACAGAAAAAAAGCATTAGTGGAAAAACTGTTGAAATCCAGATAAGTTCTGTACTTTGGGTAATAGTGTTAATTTTTTAATTTTGGTAAGTGTTCTGTGGTTACATAAGGTGTTAATATTAGGGGACAGTGGCTGAAGGGTATATGGGGGTTCTCTGTACTGTTTTTGGAACTCTTCCTGTAAGTCAGATTATCTCAAAAAAATTTTAATGTGTTTCTTTTTTTTAAAAAAAAACTGTGATCTCTTATGAACTGTGTGAACAGGACCACAGAACTTAGTAATTGGGTTGTCATAGACTTACCCTATGGTGGAAAGCCATGAAGAAGATAATATAAGAACGCTACTTTAGGGAAGAGCCTGTAACAGCTCTCATTTGAAATCACATTGCTGAAATCAGTTTCTGCTGCTGAGCTGATAACCATGGTTTTTTTTAAAATTATTATTATTATTTTAAAATTTAATTTAATTTAATTTTTTGTGGGGAGAGGTGATTAGATTTACTTATTTATTTTTAGAGGAAGTACTGAGGATTGAACCCAGGACCTTGTGTATGCTAAGCATGTTCTCTAGCACTTGAGCTATACCCTCCTCTCTTAAATTATTTTTAAAGTATCATGTTTATATTGATGATAGGTTGGCACATGTAGCTGCTGCAAAAGATAGATTTCTGATTAATTATATTGCTGTGCCCATGTGCATGCTTCCAACTTGTCTCCTCTGCATTCCCAGGGTCGTTATGGTTGCTGTCGCTTTCTACGAGATGGATATAAAACTCCTAAAGAGGTAGGTTTGTTTTCCCCAAAAGGAGTCCAAAGTTGAATAATCACTACTATGTGCAGATTGACTCAGAGAAAATAGTACTCACTGATAGTACTTAAAGTAATCACTAAATAGAATAACAACAACTGATATTTGCTACCTTTGTTGGGACTAGTTGCCAAGTATTGTCTATGAGTCTCTCTGGATGAAATAAAATAGAGGAAGGTGTAGTCCTTATACCTCTTGCAGTTGGTTAGTTTCAGGAAAGAGCTATTGATGGATGCTTAAAGCAATGGATGAAAGTTTAGGGAGAAACAGAATATTTACATAGTCTCAAAGTATTTCCCCCCAAATATTTAATAATTATAAAGGGAAAAATCTATCAGTGGATCTTTTTTGGATCCCTCCCACCTTTTGCAGTTGGTTAGCTCTAAATGGTACTTGATCTTGAAAAGTTAACTTCCTTTTGTTCTACATATCAAAAGTTCTCCTTGGAAATATCATTGGAGAAAATTAACTATTATTAAAGGGAATAATAAACACTTTCATTGGCTTTGTAAACGTTATTGAACACTTAGGTTTGCTGGTCGAGAGCCATTATGATTTTTTTTAAATTATCAAGCTCAAACTCTTCTGGTTTACTTCCCCTTTTTCACTTTATTCTTTAAACCTTTTGACTTAACACCTTTGACTTCTGCCCGTATTGAACTATTAAAATTGTGCTCTGAAATATCATCATAATCTCCTAAGTGACCAGTCTCTAACCCCTGGTTGAAACTGGACCAAGAGGCAGCTTTGGGAGGAGAGGGGTGGGGCAGGGATGCTGGGATGTGCCCACCCTTGGCCCTGCCAAAAAAAAAAATCCAGCAGCCCTTTCTCAGTCCTTATTCACCTTGACTTCTCTGTCGTACATCACTGTTACCTATCCCTACATTTTCTTGAAGTTCTTTTCCTATTTTAATTTCCACAACTCTACCCCATACTAATTTTCTTCTCTTTCTATCCTTCTCTTATCAAACTATGAAGGTTTACCATAACTCTATTCTTGGGCTGCTTCTTCATTTTATATACACACACACACACACACAAACACACACACATACACACACACACACAAACACACACACATGCACACACACACACACACACTACATCTGTAACTTATCTTCATGTGTCACCTCTATAAGGAAGATTCCCAAACTCTCATCTCTTTCTGTCCTTCTTAACATTTCTGTTTATGTGTTCTGCTGCTACCTCAAACTTAACAAATACAAAACCGAACTCAAGTTTATTACGAATTAGACTCACATCTTCATACACCTGCTTGTGGTGTCATTATTATCCCAGTTCTACTAAGAGTCACATGACGAAGTACTAAGGGAGGGGATTGTGTATGTGCTCTGCCTTCTCTGAAACAAACTGTATCAGTGGTGAAAGACTGTGTTGTAATACTTCTGAACTAAAGGTATAGTCTAACCTTGGAGTGATAAGACAGACTTTGTTTATTGTGTTTTTACCAGGATCCCAATCGTCTGTACTATGAACCAGCTGAGCTGAAGTTATTTGAAAACATTGAGTGTGAATGGCCATTGTTCTGGACATACTTTATCCTTGATGGGATCTTTAGTGGCAATGCAGAGCAGGTAATGTGCTGGGAAAAGAGCATTTCAGTAGAATGTTCTTATTATGTCTTCCTCTTTTCAGTTAATGGCTGTGCTGAGCCTGTGTCCAAATGAAAGCCTTCCCTAATAGGGAGGAGACAGAGTTATCTTCTAGATACTAGTAGTTGAGGGCACTAGGTTAAGAGTTACAAGACCTGGATATTGTCAGCACTCAGACTTGACTTTTAACAAATAGAGAAAGCAAAATAACAAGTCCTGTCCACTTGCCTTAATCATTAGAGGTGCTTGAATTTACCTCCTGACTTTGTATGTCTTTTTTCTTTTAATAAATCTTGGAAATGATGTTCTGACCTAAACAAAAACAAAAAAACAAAAAACGAAACAACAACCCACTCATACCCTGTATTTCACCCCAGAAAATACGGTCATCATTGCTTTTTGAGCTACATAAATAAAGTAGTTTAGAAACCATTGCTGGAAAACAGTGAGGTTGGGAAATTTAATCAAGTAAGTTTAGTGTTAGGCACTCTGCAGACTGGCTGTGTTCTAAACTTGGACATAAATCCAACACATTTGGAAGTCATTTATACTTGGCTACATAAAATACAATTTTGTGTAATTTGAATGCTTTGGCCAATAGTAATCTGTAACTGCCAATATGAGTTTGAATAATAGGGTTATACCAAAGTTTCAGGGACCACAAAGTGCTATTTTACTCTAAATTTTAGTAAATGATAGAGTATCCATTTTTGAGCAAGAAATGAAATAAGCAGTAATAGAAATACCCGCCCTATTTTGACCACCCTATTTTGATTCTACCATTTTTCTCTGTCCTTCTCAAATTCCACAAAATTGTTTAGCAAAAACTGTGCTTGCTCAAAGGAAGATTTATTTATCAAATGTGCCAAGTAAATACAAAGCACATTCAGGTTTCTTGAACTCTGGGGGAAAAAGAGTTGGAAGGCCTGAATTCTTTTTTATTCTTTTTTTTTTTCCTGGCTTTGCTACTGACTACTGAGTAGCCCAAGTATTGTCATTGACTTCTTTGCTTTTTCTGTACAGGCGTGCCTCAGAGATATGCAGGTTTGGTTCCAGATTACCACAAATATTGCAAATATTGCAATAAAGCGAGGTGCATGAATTTTTTTGGTTTCCCAGTGCATATAAAAGTTATGTTTACACTAGAGTCTATTAAGTGTGCAACAGCAGTATGTCTTAAAAGAAACAATGTCACACCTTTATTAAAGTATTAATTCCATAATTAAAAATATTTTATTGCTAAAAAATGCTAACCATCATCTGAGCCTTCCATGGATCATAATCTTTTTTCTGGTAGATACTTTGAAATACTGCGGGAATTGCCAAAATGTGACACAAAGACACAAAAAGAGTAAATGCTGTTGGAAAAAATGGTGCCAATAGACTTGCTCAAACAGGGTTACCACAGACTTTCAGTTTGTAAAAAATGCAGTATCTGTGAAGCACAATAAAGTGAAGTGCAGTAGAATGAGGTCTGCCTGTACATATGATGAGAATAGTTCTTCTCTCTTCAGTGAAGAAGAACTTAGCCCTAAAATGCTTTGAATTTCACAGGTAGACATGTCATAAGTGCAGGGTACATTCAGTTTGGCTATAATGAGGCGAAAATCACCATGCTCTACATATTCAAGAAATAAAAACTGTAGGACTTAAGGGAAAACGTGGTTGGGAACAACACTTAAAAAGTTTGTCAGAAATACATACAAAATGATAGGAACGTAATAAAAACAGTATCACGGCTTTACATGTTAAATGCTTAAGAAATACATAAATACCACAATAGATATGAAACTTATGCCTTGAAAAACACCTGAAGTTTGCTTGTGGATATGTGCACCCACATTCTTACCAGCTTACCTGCGAGGCTCCCATGCTCATCCTATGTGCCACAGGAAGAGAACAAAAGAGAGAGAACGTAAGAGAAAAGAGGAAAAGAATATAGAACAGGGAGAAAGAATAAAAAAATAGGCTGAGGATAAAGGGGGAAATTAAAGAGAAGGGAAGGCACAGAGCCATGCAGCCAGGACAGCCACAACATGGGAGCAGCTCGGGAGTGGTAGAGAGAGCTGCCTGAAATTGGGTAGGAAGTTATAACACCACATATGGATGTTATATGTGGACGGGTTGTGGTTCATTGTTCTCATGTGTGCACATGTGTGTTTTGTGTATTACATGACTCAGTTCAACTGAGTGCATTCTCAGACTGAAATTGTGCATGAGCAGATATGAAATTCATGTTTTGCTCAAATTATTCTCTAATATATCAAACACACTGGAACAAATTTGTGTTTTCAAAACAACTATTACAGCAGAACTGACTGTATATTTTTTCACCATAAATTACAGTGGGTTTTTTGTTTTTACTTTTTATGTATTACTAATCTACAGCAAATTGTTAAACAAAAAATGTAAACTTGATCATAATAGAAACTTAATTTAGCAGATAAAACACAGTTTTAAAAGCAATTATATCTTAAGTCAAAAAGCTATACTTAGGGTAGTACATAGTGGCTAAAAACAGGCCCGTGGAGGCAGGCTGAGTTGGGCTCAAATCTGGGGTTAGCCTTGCACTCACTGTGTGATGTTTCACAAGCTCATAACCTCCTTGAGCCTTAATTTCCCTGTAGAAAAGCTTTAATTACACACCCCTGGATAATTATTAAAATTAAATGTGTTAAGGTGTCCAAAACTCCTAGCATAGTATCTGGCCTCCAATAAGCATTTAGTAAATGCTGCTTCCCTTTCTTCTCCCTTTCACTAGGTGAATACACTCCTTTGTAATAGGACCTTCTTTGGCTACAACTCTCCCCTTGATCCCCAAAGGGAAATCTCTATAAATTTTGTTCTCCTTTTCTTTTATCTACAGGTTCAAGAGTACAGAGAGGCTCTTGAAGCAGTCCTCATCAAGGGCAAAAATGGAGTCCCACTTCTGCCAGAGCTGTACAGTGTTCCTCCTGACAAGGTGAGCTGGACAGTGCTGTACCCAGGAGCTAGGAGAAGAGGAGCAGTACCTTGAAAGGAGTGCCTTGTTTGAGTCTAATAACTTCTAATCTTCCGATTTTAATGTTCTATAATTTGTCTTTAGGTATAGGACAAGAAAAATATGATTTTATTCCTTCGAAAATAAATTTTTAAAGCAGGCTCAGTTATGGCACTGTTGCATAATGAGACAAGGGTAAGACCAAACCTTACAGTGGTAGTTTCACGGGTGTGTACTTATCCTCAGGCTCATCAAGATGCATACATTAAGTGTGTATGGCCTTTTTGTATGTCATCCCTACCTCAATTTTAAAAAGTAAAACAAATTGTTCAGAGATTGATTTAAGAAATCAAACCTTATGGTTGACAGTGATACAGAGATCAGCAGGCAGAACTAGAGTGATGTTCTATGTAAACTCTCAGGATTTGATATTTTCTGCTTTGAGGCTAGTCATCTGGGATTGTTTGAGTAGATCAGGCTTGGAAAATGAAGTATGTCTCCATTTTCCCAAAATGCCGGTTGGGATTACCATCGTTCCTCTTCTCCATTGCAAAAGAGCATTAACCGGGGAGAGATGCAGTCTTCCATGTTGGTGGGGAATAAGTTGACTAAGCTCCTAGCAACATCAGCAGCATTACCTGAGAGCTTGTTAGAAATGCAGATTTCAGGCTTTCCCCCACACCTACTCAGTCAGAATCTGTCTTTTGGACAAGATCCTCAGGTGATTTGTATCCACGTACAGAGGAGCACTGCCCTAGGCTGTAGTCATGGTGCTTGACTTTTCAGTGCATTGCATGTGTGACTGTTTTATAGAATATGAATCGCAATTCAGACTCAGTCTCTTTGTTGTCTAATATCTTAAACCTGTTCTTTTTCTTCATCTCTTTATGTTTTTTTTTTTAGGTTGATGAAGAATATCAAAATCCTCACACTGTGGACCGAGTCCCCATGGGCAAGTTGCCTCATATGTGGGGTCAGTCTCTATATATCTTAGGAAGCTTGATGGCAGAGGTAAGGGGAAACTTCAAGGCTTTTCCCCTTTTTTCTGCTTTAGTCACCATAACAATCAGATTTGTGAGTAGCTCATTAAATCTGAAGGGTATATCTTTTGCCTTTGGTATTCTGCCTTAATTACATATTTTCCTCCAGGTCCTTGGAGTGGGAGCATGGCCAATCCTTGACAAAAATCTTTCTCTGGGCAACCATGTCCCTCATGCTTGCCCAGCATACTGTACTTGGAGCTGTTCTGGCATCACACCCTAAAAAGTTCCCTTTCAAAACGTCCCCTAGTGTGTTGCCTGGTTACTGCAAATGCAGCTGTGCTTAGATAGTAATGACTTATAATGGATTTAAGTGCTAACTTTTCCAAGCAACATAATGTTTCAGTCTTTAATTGAATAAACTGACAAGATAATTTTAGGTATCATGACTATGATTGGGAGCATCATAGTTTTTTTGTTTATTTGTATTTTTTTGGTAGAGGGCCCTTTAAATGTTCCTTATATTATATTAAATTCTGTTGAGATAGTTCTTAATGAAGCACTTGGGAATTTCTTACTTTATGTCCAGCTTATTTGTGACATTTTGAGCCATAAAAAGGGTTCCCTTTCCAAGTTTTCCAGATTTACTGACAAATCTATTTCCCCATTGTAGGTTATTATATAAAGTAAGCTATAACCCAGGCTTCTAGAGGATCTAGGTGGGGACTTAGCTATCCTTTTTGAGCCAGAGACTTTGGCCTGTTTATCTACAACTATTTATTTTCTGCAGCTGTTTTTATTCTGTTTTCTTTTGTTTTTCCCAGTTTTATTGAGATATAATTCACATTTATCACTATGAGTTTTGGGTACACAACATAAAAGTTTGATTATCTTTAGTTGACATTATTAGAATGTAACAATAATATGCTTAAAATAATCCTTACCTGGTGACTTTTTCATTCAATTAGAATAAATTAAATGCTATGAAAAAGGAGATGAATAGTATTCTTAAGGGCTACATGAGTTTATCCCATTTTATCAAGGACAGAAATTCAAGTCAAGTCAAAAGATATCTGCTGAACAGAAAGCATAACAAGCATATAAGTAAATGTGAAAGCAATAGGACTAGTGACTTAAATTATTGATTATAAGCATTGTGATCTGATCATCTGATCATGTACATCCAGAGAAGGTGGAGGAATAACTAGAAAACTTTCTGTGTATCATTTATACCCCATCTACTTCCAAAAAAGAATTTTTGGCAGCCACTAGAAATTAACTCCAGATAAAATTAATTTGGATGTGAATTCAGGAGTTCAAGCTTTTTTATACAGTAAAGGTGTTTATTTCCTTCACATACCTACCTCTCACATGTTATACAGGGTTCTGGCATGGGTATGTTGTTTCTCCTCAAACATTAGCTTTCTATAAAGATATATAATCTATCTTTTTATTGTTTTTCTTCAGGGATTTTTAGCTCCTGGAGAAATTGATCCCCTGAATCGTAGGTTTTCTACTGTACCAAAGCCAGATGTTGTGGTCCAAGGTATGTATTCTTTTTTTCTTATTGAGGTATAGTCAGTTTACAATATTGTGTCAATTTCTGGTGTACAGCACAGTGCTCAATCATACATGAATATACATATATTCATTTTCACATTCTTTTTCACCATGAGCTACTACAAGATACTGAATATATTTCCCTGTGCTGTACAGTATAAACTTGTTTATCTATTTTATATTCTTATTCCCAGCAGCAGAAACTTTATATTACAGATCTGGTTTGGGCCAGCAAATGATGACTTTATTCTTTATGATGTATTTTGTTAGGCTTCAAAAAGTATAGCATGAACTTGGTTCTGTTTGGTTTCAGGATTGCTTTTAATTCTAACCATGAACAAATGCTTAATAAATGATGTTATTTGACACTCTTAACCACTTCTTACTTCTGAGAACTCTTTTCTTTTCACCATCACGATATTATAGCCTCCTGATTATCTCTGCTTTCATTCTGAGTATTCCTTCTGTGCTTTTTCTGCCAGTATTCTTTTCTTCTCATATCCTCCTAATGGTTGTGTACTTAGTCTTATACTCTTATCTTCCTGTATTTATACCTGCATTCGTTTGCTAGGCTGCCTCCTTTGTAATCAGTTTGCTTCTGAGACTCCAACTATTACCTCTTTAGAGAATACTCCAAACCTTTATTTTTTATTCCTAGCAATGAACTTAAATTTTGAGGTTATCTACTCTATGCAAAACACTGGGCTAAGCTCTATAAACATTAAGAATTCTAGTCCCAGTATATATAAAACATCTTTACCACTTATACTTCAAATGCAAAACTAACCTTGTATGTCTCCATCCCATCCTTTTACCTCTCCCAAGAAAAGCAGATCTTTCCACCTTCCTTAACACTCTCAATGACATCACTACTATCCTAGTCTCCTAGGGTAGAAAACTCCAGGTGATTTTTGACTCCCCAACAACACTGTCCAATATGGGACGAGATCCTGCTGTGAGGTTCCTCTGATATGTCTCCATTTCAACCCCAACCTTCACTGGAGTTGATTCTATATAGAAAATAACCCTTTGTATTTTCTAAACCTTCTTATGTTTGGCATCCTATGTGTTCATACAGATAGTCTTTGCTTATCAATGTACAGGCATACGTTGCCTTAGTGTTCTTTGCAGTTATTGTGGTTTTTTTACAAATTGAAGGTCTCTGGCAACTCTGTGTCAAGCAGTTCTATTGGCACCATTTTTTCCGAGAGCATTTGCTCACTTTGTGTCTCTGTCACATTTTGTCATTCTTGCAACATCTCAAACTTTTTCATTATTATATTTGTTATAAGGATCTGTGATCAATTATCTTTGATGTTATTATGACTCGTTGAAGGCTTAAATGATGGTTAACGTTTTTTTAACAATAAAGTATTCTTAATTGAGGTATTTACGTTTTTTTAGATGCAATGTTATTGCACACTTAATGGACTGAAGCATAGTGTAAGCATAACTTTTATATGCACTGGGAAGCTAAAAATTTTTGTGACTTGCTTTATCATGATACTCATTTTATTGCAGTGGTCTAGAACCAAACCTGCAATATCTCCAAGGTATGCCTGTATATAGCAAACATTATATATAAGACCTTTACTCTTCCCATCCCATGAGAAACCTTGTTCTCCTTTGAGGCTTATGCCATCTGACTATATTGGCCTCCTGGTTACTCTGATTCATTCATTAAAGACTTTGAGACTTGGCTCATAGTGTTCTTCTTCTTTCCTAATTCCTGCCATAGTGAACATTTTAGCCTCAATATTCTTGAATATCCATAACTCTAGTGACCTTTCCTTCCACTGCTACTCCACTCACATTGAGGACCAAACTTTAGAACTGTTTCACCTCAGATATTCCATTCCCAAAAGTCCCAATATCTAGTCATAACTATATACTATTTAAATTTTCTTTTTCCCCTCATTATATTTGTCTGTATTTTCTACTAGTCTACCCTTCCATAATTTTAGTTTGATCATCTAAAATATCTTAATCACCAGTGCACCATACTTCTGCTACAGCCACCAGAAAAATCATAGCCCCAGATCAATTTCACAGTCTGTATTTTCTGATCCTATACATGGCCTGCTAAAATCTACCAGGAAAAAAGTCACACAAATGAGCAGAGTGCTATCCACAGTCTCCAACTCAGCTAGGCCCACCATACCTCCTGTTAGTCCTTGTTATTGTCAATCAGCATTTTCATTCTTCTCAACCACTATTCCACACCTTTTCTTTTTTCAACCCCACTGCTTGTTTTCAGCCTCTTTCTTGGCCTGCTGCTTCATGCTGGATAATATTGAAAGAAGAGGCTGAGAATCAGGCTGAAAGCTGGGCAGCAGTGGAGGGGACAGTGGAGACCAGAGCTATAGGTTGAAGGCACTGAATGTTAAAAGAGGGAGCATCCTTCCTCCCAAGAGAAAGTGTTTTTGTATATAATGTATTTTTTCACTTTTGGGAGATTCTTTTTGTACAACTTCAATAAAGACTATAAGTAAAGGTTGAGGCTTTGATGATTTTTTCCCTTAAATATTGGCTAAATCTGTGCCTTGGAGCACTCTGGGTTTTATGTAGTGACCAAAAGTTTTTGGTTTTTTCCTCTTCTATACTGATCTCTGCATTGAAAGTTCTAATCCAAATTCCTGTCTGTCTGATGTGGGGGTGATCAAATCAAGTGTGGCTGTAGGCTCTTTGTCTTCCAAAAGTGCTATATTTTTTCCATTATACTCAACTGAATCCAGCTGTCTTGCAAAGTTTGGGTGGTGCTGTCCCTGGATGGAGGCTACAAAAACAAGACTTGGTGAAGATCTTACTCTTGGTACTGATACTATTTGATGAACTTTGACTAAGCTAATAACATCTTATAAGCTAGGCCTTAGGTGGTGCCTGTCTTTTATTCACCTGGTTCCCAACTGGGGCCATAATCCTGTCCTGGAAAAAGTACTCTGAAGAAAACTTGGGGCAGGGGAGGGAAGAGAGACCTTTGGAGAAAACTGGTATGCTAACTGTAAAGAATTGAGCTTCCTGGTTTGAAAGTGGCTAAGGGACTGCCTGTGATGGACACTTTGGATGTGGTTGGAAGAATCTATGGGGAGACTGGTTGAGTTACATTTGTTATATTTCAACCTTTCTGTACAAAACGTATCAACATCTGGAATTGTTACCTGTCTGCAGTTTTGACTTCTTAAATAAAGATGCTTTAAAAAGCTCCCAAAAAACCCAAAAGTTAAAAAAATATATTATCCAGGATGAAGCAGAAGGCCAAGAATTAGGATGAAACTGATCTTTGTCAGTTTCCCAACCCCCCACCACAATCTTACTTATATCTTCATCTATCCTTACCTTAAGTCTCAGAAAAGGTGTTTCTTCTCTTCAGTGCCAACTCCTCCTCCTGATGCTTGATCCTACCCTCTTTCCCAGCCTTCCTAGAAACCTACTCTTTCCTGTCATCTTCAAACTTTTTTTCTCTGTTGGTTCTGATTTTAAGTACATTGACATGTTCATCTCCCTCTAGGTATCTAATTCTTCCTTTCTCATCCAAACTTCTACTTCTTTATATTCCATTCATTCTTCAGTCCTTTACAACTAGCTTATTATTCCTCTGAAAATGTTTTTGCTTAAGTTATTGCTAAACCCAGATATTTTTCAATCCATTTCTTAGTGGATCTTTCTGTTTCATTTATTGTTTCTATTTCTGGAAACTCTTAACTCCCATGTCTTCTGTGATACCATACTCTCTAGGATCTCCTTCAACCTAAATTTTGTATTTTTCTGTCTTATTCTAGGCCTCCTTTTCTTCTCTTTGCCCTTTAACTATTGACATTCCTGGGAGTTTTGTCCCTAGCCCACTGCTCTTCTTACTTGGAGTATTTGCTGTTGTCTCTCAGCCTCCTCCCATTCCTAACCTTTTCCCTTTTACTACCTCCGTACTTCTACCCTCTCAGAAGATGACCCCACCTCCTAAACCATAGAGAAAATATAAGCCATGAGACAAGAACCCTTCACTCCCACCGCCAGGCTTTTCTTCTTCTGCCCATTTCTTATATGTTGAAATTTCTCAGGATTATATTTTAGGTCCTTTTCTCTTTTTCTCTATATATTCTCCTTGACCCATCTCATTTCTTTCTACGCTCCTGACTCCTGAATCTGTATCAGTGTTCTTTAAGACAGGCTCACTTGGTTGTTTCACATGCACTTTAAACTCAGCCTCACCCTCCTAGTACTTCATCACCCATGCCTGCTTTTCTACCTATTTGACAGTGTCATTAAATGGCCCACCTTTCTCTCGGTTACACAAATAAACACCTGAGGAATCATTCTCAATACTTCCCTTCTCACCTCCTGTATTCAATCAGACAACAAGTCCTGGTTTCTTTACCTTCTAAATAATTCAGTAATCTGGTTTATCCATTACCAATGTCATGATCCTAATCTAAGTAATCAGCATCTTTTCCTTGCATTACTATGATAGCTTTTAAAGTGGTCTCCCTGCCTTCAGTCTAGTTCCTCTATAGTGTATCAGTTTATTCTTTAATCATCAACGTATTCAATATATTCTTTTCAACTTGGAGGCATGGATATGTTATTCTCCTGATTACTCATCTGCAGGGGCTTCCCATTGCCCACCTTCTTAACGTGCCTTACAAGGCTCATTATGATCCGGTCCCTGACCCCGTCTTCAGTGTCATTTCTCACCACTGCGTCTTCCAGCTGTAAAGAACTTTTTATAATTCCTAGATCTACCTTGTTCTCTTTTGCCCTTGAGCCATTGTCTATGCTATTTCTTCCTGTCTGGAATAACTTCTTCCTTACTTTTGCCTTCTCTTTTAACAGAATAATTCCTATTCAGCCCTCTAGCAAGACTCAATGTCAGTATCATTTTCTACAGGGATTATGTCTGTCTTTGTATCCCTAGCATATGGCAGTGCCTAGCATATAAGTGGTACCAAATAAGTGTTTTTCTAAGTATTTTATAAAATATAAACAAAGAGCTGAGTTGTTGGGGTTCAAAGTATTCCTGGGCCCCAGAGCATTGTTCTTTTGCATCTCCTTTAGTCCTCTCAACTCCTGCTACCCTCTACAGAACCCTGAGGCTCAGAAGAATACAATTTGGAAATCATTACCCAAGGATAAAATACAAAATCCTTAAAGTGACACATATGCCATCCATGATGATCTAGCACCTGTCTGCCTTTCCAGATTCATTTAGTTGTTGTTATTATTGGTGGTGGTGGTAGGTTTTTTGTTTTTCGGGGGAGTTTTTTTGGTTTTATATTTTGCCACTGTGCAAGATATTTCATGCTACAGCAATACTGAAGTATGTTGTAGTCCCCCTACTGTTCTCTCTCACACACACATACACAAACAACCACATTCTTTTCCATTTTCATGTCTTATCATTCTGAACCTTCTAACTGAAATGGCTCTCCCCATTCCTATTTCTTTCTTTCTCCTGGCTGAATTGCTCATTCTTTGAAATTCAGCTTATGCATCAACTCATTCAGGAAGCCTTTTCTGAAACCATCCCCTGCCAACCTCAGACTAGATAGCTGTCACTCTTTGGTGGTCTCATAATGTTTTATGCTTATCTCAGTTTACTTAGCAAGTTATTTTGTAATCAGTTTGTGTGTTTATCACTTTCACTACTCTGTAAACTCCTTTAGGGAAAGACTAACTTATTCATCTCTAAATCCCTAGTGCCTAGCACTGTACCTTATCCGTTTAGGTGCTTAGTAAATATTTATTCGTGAATGAATGAATGATCACATGTGTTTCCCTGGACTTTTGTCAGCCCACTATTATTCCTCCTCTGTATATTTTCCCTGAAGAATCTTTGTCATTTTCAGTTAGAAGTAATCAAGATGGTGTTGTGTCCAGGGGACTCTGTAATCACCATACCCTGCATATCCTGTCCCAGGCCACAGTAATACAATATCATGAAGTCCTCACGATAGACAAATATACAAAAGATAATGGCAAAGGAAAGCAGAATAGCACTTTGTGAACTAGGCTTTTGCCTCCAAAACTCAACACAGACAGTACTGGTAACCTGGAATGAACTGAGTGGTACCTTCGTTTTCTCACAAACCCAGTTCAGCACATTTAGCAGCACTAGAGGAGCAGGAAGAGGGTGCCTGTTTGACCCCAGTGCTTAGTGTTAAAACAGCTGAGGCCCTTCTCAGATTATTGGCCCCCAGACAGGTATCAGTCCCATAGAGGGAGAATAAACAGAAGAATCAGGGAGCTGGCCTGGACTTCTCTCATGTGTCTGATTACCACTTCAGAGACATGAGTGTGAGAAGAAGAAAAAGGAGCTGTCCAGGCTTGGCAGGCTCTGAATCTACAGAAGTGTTATCCTCATCCCCCAAAACAACCACACACAATTTCAAATATGGCACCTCAATTCTTTATCCTCAGCTTCCCTTGCCTTTTATCATTCTTTAGCTCTAGAACAATTCATATCATTAAAGTATTCTTTATTATCCTCATAATCCTGGCCCTCGTCTTTTTTTTCCTATTTAAACATGGAATCCCAGATGTAAGTGTGGCATTCTCTGGAAGCACATAGGTACTCAGCCAAAAACCAGAATTGAATACTCTAGCCATGAGATCTTGTTTCCTTTTCTCTTTAGATAATATTATTTTGTACCTAGCATGATACTTGTTTCATCAGTTTCTGCCATAACGATTAATTTCCTCCCATTCCTTTTCTCTTCCCTTCAAAAATATTATGTGGGTTGAGAGACCTTTAGATTCTTATTGAAATAAAATTTTCTGTTGACTTCATCTTTCTTTCCTAGTTTCCATTCTTGCTGAGACAGAAGAAATAAAAGCCATTTTGAAGAACAAGGGAATTGATGTGGAGACTATTGCTGATGTGCACCCCATCAGAGTACAACCAGCTCGTATTCTCAGCCACATTTATTCCAGCCTAGGTAAGGAGATTGGCCAGCCTGCCAGAATCAAAGCGTTATTCAGTACAGGCTGGTTTCTTTCCTTTTTATTCTTTCTTAATCATGTATTGCTTTATTAAACTGGATCTGAAAAGGAATTTAGAGTCTCTGGAATCTAAGTTTCTAACCCTATATATCTTGAGCAGGCTTTATAATTTTCAGTGTGTTTTATGAACTCTTTGATACATAGGACATGACTGTTACCAGGCAGTATTATCTCTTCATTCCAAGTGAGTGCTTAACCAACATGTTCTCCCCTTTCCTGGGACTTATATTTCCATTTTAAATACAAGCTAATTTTATGTAGCTCAATAGCCAAGGAATTTGTTTTTAGGTCTTTTGTACCTTGTCATGTAATGAATTAGTTGACAGTATTAAACAACTTCCACTTCTTAATCTAATACTTATTTTTAATTAATATTTATTTTTATTCAATTTATATATTAAATTTGGTGATAGACACATTAAACAAATTACTACCAATTACAGATTAACACAAGTTATTACAAATTTCACATTAAACAAATTACTACACTGTTGACTGAAAAATAGTATACACAAAATTTCCAAACTACTCTTGTAGAAGGCTTAATAATGGCCCCAAAAGATATCTAGGCCTCAATGCCTGTAACCTGTAAACATTACCTTATATGGCAAAAGGGATTCTGTATGTATGTTTAGGTTAAGAAGATTGAGATGGGGAGGATTATTCTGGATTATCCAGGTGGGCCCTAAATGTAATCACAAGTGTCCTTGTAAGAGGTATCCAAAGGGAGATCAGACTATAGAAATAGGAGATATGATGACAGAAGCAAGAGATTAGAGTGACAAGGCTACTAGCCTTATTGTCTAGAAGCTGGAGGAGTCAAGGAACAGATTCTCCCCCGGAGCCTTCAAAAAAGCCAGCCCTGCTTGACACCTTGATTTTTATTTTACCTCATAATATCCATAAGGCTCATTTTGGACTTCTGACCTCCAGAACTGTAACAGTATAAGTGTGTGTTGTTTTAAACTAGTAAATTTGTGTTACTTTATTGTAGCACCAATGGGAAATTAATACAATCTTAAGTCAAGCCACAAAGGGGTAGATATATAAATGAAGAATGTATCTTAGATAGTAGATTGCTACTTACAAACCCAAAGCCTAGTTGTGTGTGTGGTACTTTTTTTCTTCATCAAGAGTGGTCTGTTAGTAATTAAAGCTAGGCCAGATTTTGTCCAGCTCAAAACCAACCTCCTTGCCTTTTTACTAATACCTACTCCAGACACTCAATTTCCATGGGATTAATGTAGATCTAAATTGAGAGCAAATCAACCAAGGAGGAAAGGACCAACAGTCGGAGCCGACTGTTCTTTATCTTTCCTAGGCATCCATATTTTATCCCGACAAGGCCTGATCTCCCAGAACTATTAACATTGCATCTGGCTTTAGGAATATATACCCCTTTCTTCCACCCTAGCTATAATGTAAAAAATGCCTTTTCTTTTTAAATTAAGTGCAAGGTTGGAATTTTCTTAAGAAATTTTACTTAAAAATGGAAAACTAAAATATAAACACATAGAAATTATTAAGTTTATTGAATATAGGTCTCAAGTCCTAATTAATTTCTAAAATCTAGCCACAAATAAGCTTGAATATTACAAAATACTGAACCCCTAGTTCCCTCCACTTCCTCAACCCTATCTTAGGTGAATGCCAAGTCAAGACTCTGATACTTCTGAGATTAATTTGAGTTGACGCTTTACTAGGTGAGATGGGTACCTTAGTCCTCCCCAGAAGCAGGTTCCTGTTGTTTTTTTTTTTTTAATTTCCTTAGCCATTCCCTGTAGCTTCCAACTATAATGTGCTCCTAGTCTCCGATACCAGCCCACTAGCACAAATCTCTTGACATAAGGAAGGTGTTTCTCTAGCTAGCCCAAAACTTACTCTATGAATGTCACTATCTTCTTTGCCCTTCTTAGAAGTCTCTGTGGTTTTGGGTTTGAGCAAGTCCTATTGGTACCTTTGATGTGATTCTCTCTGGCTCTCACTTAGAGGTTGATACCTTTTACCCTTTTCTTCTTTATATCCATTGTTCTAAATTCAGCATAATCTTACTAGGATATAGGTAACTTCCAAGCTCTGAGCCTTCATTGCTGGAATCTACCTGCATCACTTCAGATCTCCCCAACAAACAGAAGCAAACTCCTTACTGATTATTACTTTTTCAAAGTCTGTACTTTGTTTTGAGCCTTTTACTAACTTATTGTTTCCTAGCCAAAGGAAATAAGGACAGCTAGGTCTTCAGGCCTTCAGTTTAATGAATGATTGAACATTTCAGGGACTCAAGTAACAAGTTATATTTATCTCCCAAGTATGCTCCATCATTTGTTTCATTCATTCATTCTTTCTTAAGGATCTATTGCTTATATTTATGTATCAGGCACTGGGCTTAATGCTGTGAGAGATATAGACATATAACCAAATAATTATAATACAATCTCATAAATGCTATAACAATGGTGTTATGTACAAAGTACAGGAGAAAGAGAATAGATTTGCCTGGGAAAGTCAAGAAAGGGATGATTTGGTGGTTTATCAAATGAATGACTTCAAAATTCCATTATTGCAACAATTTCACTAAAACAGAATTGCTTTAAGCATACATTGAATGACAGCTATAATTCTACCAGGGAAGACAAGATATTTCTCTACAAGGCATATTCATTTATATATATTAACTAAGTGGGATTCTCTGCCTCGCCTCAAACATTCAGTATTTCCGTTCCATAATATATGTTTTAGATTTTAAATATTATGTGGTTAATCAACTTTGGGAACGTAGGAGCTTTATAGGAGAGTGATGTCAGAAACATGGCAGAGTGATAAAGTACCTTTGTCTCTCCCCTTCAATCTACAACTAGTAAAACATTCATAACACAACAGAGGTGCCTCTGTCCAACACAACAGAATGCTGGAGAATTCCACACATCTGTACATCTAAAGGTGGGTGGATTGGAACATATGGAGAAGGTGGAACCAAGGGAACAGTGGAGTCAGTGCCTGCAATCCAGCCCTCTAACTGTGGCAGCTGAGCCCACAGCTTCAGAGAACCAATAGCAGCAGGTGAAGCAGCACACATGACTCTGGCTTCCTGATCACGCCTGCACCCATGATCACAGGTAACTGGGCAGCAGCAGCAGTGGGGCCTCTGATACCCCATCCCTCCAGCTACTGAGGCACCCATGACCCCAGACTCTGGCCCCCCTATTCACAGTGTCAGAGCCTGCAAACCTGACAGCACTGGACACAGTAGAGGCACCTGTGTGACTCCAGCTACGCCCCAACACCGTTCCCCTCCCCTAACAGCAGAGCCTGTGTCTCAGGGGATCCCCCACACAAGAGAAGAGCCCACCATCCTAGTAATGACAGCAGCTCTGGCAGAAGCAATGCAGCAATGACCCCAGAGGCACAAGAAGCAATAGCAAAGGCATGTAGCCACACCTGTTACACATATGGTGGAGGCTGGAAAGTGTGAACTCTCAAATATAATCAGCCACAGCTCAGGTAAGAGAAAAAAACAAACAAAAAAACCTTGTGTGATAGCGCCACCTACTGGAAAACAAAAGAAAGGACTCTAATTCCTAATCTGTCTTTTAACTTTAAATACGCCTGCAGAGGAACAATTCATCAAGCAACATGAAGAATCACGGTAACGGTATATCACAAAAAGAAAATGACAATTCTCCAGAAACCAAACTTAAAGTCATGGAATATTGAGGACTAATATTGATAGAGAATTCAAAGTAGCTATCACGAAGAAACTCAGTGAGATACGAGAAAACTCAGAAAGGCAATTTAATGAGCTCAGGGATAAAGTTAATGAACAGAAGGAATACTTTACCAAAGAGATTGAAACTCTCAAAAAAGAACCAAATTCTGGAGCTGAAGAACACAGTGAACAAGATGAAGAATGTGTTAGAAAGCACTGGAAATAGAGCAGATCATATGGAAGAGAGAATTATTGAGCTCAAAGATAGAAATCTAGAAATAATACAAGTAGAAGAAAGAAAAATAAAATATACATATAAAAAAGAGGAAATCCTGTGAGAGCTACATGACTCTTTTAGGAAGGGCAACATTAGGATAATGAGTATCCCAGGAGGAGAATAGAGGAAGAAAAGAGCAGAGAGATTATTTAAAGATATAATAGCTGAGATCTTACCAAACTTGGGGAAGGAACTGGGTAATCAAGTCCGTGAAGCGAAAAGAACACTTCATTAACCTCCCTGCAAAAAGACCTTCTCCAGGACACATAATATTAAAATTGTGAAAAATTAATGACAAAGAAAGAATTTTAAAGGTAGCCACTGGGGGAGAGAAAGGATGCTAACCTACAAAGGAACCCAGTAGGCTATCAGCAGATTTCTCAGCAGAAACTCTAATGTCCAGGGGAGAGTAAAATTACATTCTCAATACTGAAAGAAAAACTGTCACCCAAGAATGCTCTATCTAGCAAAATTATCATTTAGATATGAAGGAGAAATAAAGACTTTCCCAGACAAAAGGTGAGGGAGTCCATCAAGACTAGTCTTACCTTATAAGAGATATTGAAAGGAGCTCTTCTACCAGAAACAAAATGGCAAAAATACACAAAACTTTAAGCAAGGTGATAAATAGAACCAGAAAATTGCAACTCTTTATCAGGTTTTTAAAAACATTTTATAAAGGTTAAAGGGGAAAAAAGAAAGCAGAAAAATAACTGTAGCAATCTTATTTTGGTAACAAACCCACAGCATAAAAAGGGATAATTTGAGACAACAAAAACATCAAAGGGGAAGAGGAAAAGGGAAGAACTCATGTAGGTTAATGAACATAAGATGCTATCAACAGAAGAAGGACTATTTTAATCTATGAGAAATTTTATACAAACTCAGGGTAACCACAAAACATAAACATAAAGCAAAGATACACAGACACAAAAGAGGAAACTCAGAAAAATATCATAGAAAACCATCAAACCAAAATGGCTGACAGAAACAAAGGAAAAAGAAACAGTGGAGATATAGAGCAACCAGAAAACAAAAGATAAAACTTAAAAAAAAAAAGCAATACTAAGTCTTCATCTTACTTACAATAACCTACTTAAATGTAAATGAACTGAATTCACCAGTCAAAAGACAGACAGTGGCTAGATGGTTTTAAAAACAAGACCCAATTATGTACTGCCTCCAAGAGATACACCTCAGCTCTCAAGACAAACAGGCTAAAAGGGAAGATATGTAAAATGATACTCCAAGCAAATAGCAGCCAAATGAAAGCAGGTATGTCCATACTCATATCAGACAAAATAGACTTCAAGCCAAAAAAGGTAACAAGAAACAAAAATGGACTGTATATAATGATAAAAGGGGTAATTCATCAAGAAGACATAACAGTAATTAATACACATGTACCTAACATAGAAGCACCAAAATATATGAAACAATTATTAACAGGCCTCAAGGGAGAAATTGACAGCAACACAATAATAGTAGGGGACTTTAACACCCCACTTACATCAATGGTTAGATAATCCAGACAGAAAGTCAACCAGAAAACAACAGTCTTAAGTGAAACATTAGACCAGATGGATTTGATAGATTTGTAAAGAACATTCCATCCAAACGTAGCAGAATACACATTTTTCGCAAGTGCACATGGAACTTTCTCATGGATAGCCATATGTGGGGACATAAAACAAGTCTCAGTAAATTTAAGAAGATTGAAATATCAAGCATCTTTTCTGATCACAATGAAATGAAATGAAACTAGAAATCAACAAGAAGAAAACAAAAAATCACAGAAATGTGGAGACTGAACAATGTGCTACTAAACAACTCTTGGGTCAATGAAGAAATCAAAGGAGAAATAAAAAATTGCCTGAAGCCAAATGAAAATGAAAATATGACATACCGAAATCTATGGGATGCAGCAAAACCAGTACTAAGAGGGAAGTTTATAGCAATACAGGCCTACCTCAAGAAACAAGAAAACTGAGTAGCACCAAAAGCCAAAGCCCAGGTTATGGGACCAGACATTGGCCCAGGCTGGGAGCTTGATGCCCAGAAGTTCATAGGACTGTCAAGGAGCTGCCCCTGCCAGGGAAGTCACTCAAACTCAGATGTTCCATCCTAGTGTGACCCAGCTGGGTCTGAGGTGGGGCCTTACACATTGGGCATCCCACCCCCTTCCCCCAGGCAAAGAAGAATTTTAAAAAATAAACAAGAAAACTCTCAATTTAGCCTCATACCTAAAAGAACTAGAAATAGAAGAACAAAGCCCAAAGTTAGTAGAAGGAAGGAAATAAAGATCAGAATGGAAATAAATGAAATAGAGACCAAAAAGATAATAGAAAAGATTATGAAACTAAGAGCTGATTCTTTAAAAAGATAAATAAAATCAACAAACTGTTAGCTAGATTCACTAAGGAAAAAAGAGAGAAGGCCCTGATAAATAAAATCAGAAGCTAAAGAGGAGAAATAACAATGGATGCCACAGAAATACAAAAGATTATGAGAATATTATAAACAGCCATACACCGACAATTCGACAACCTAGAAGAAATGGACAAGTTCTTAGAATTATACAACCTTCTAAGACTAAATCTTAAATAGAAAACCTAAATAGACCAATTACTATTACAGAGATTGAAACAGTAATCAAAAAAGTTCTCAAAAAACAAAAAGTCCAGGACCAGAGAGCTTCACAGGTGAATTCTACCAAACATTCAAAGAAGATTTTTATACCTCTTCTTCTCAAACTATTCCTAAAAATTGAATAGAAGGGAACACCTCCTAACTCATTTCAGAAGACCAACATTACCCTGACATCAAAACCAAAGACAACACAAAGCAGATAAAATTACAGGCCAATATCTCTGATAAACATAGATGCAAAAACCCTCAACAGAATATCAGCAAACTGAATTCAACATCAAAAGGGTCATACACCATCCATGATCAAGTGGGATTTATTCCAGGAATCAACATTCGCACGTCAATCAATTGATACACCACGTTGACAAAATGAAGGATAAAAACCATATTATCTCAATAGATGCAGAAAAAGCATTTGACAAAATTTAACACTCATTTATGATAAAAACTCTCAACAAAGTGGCTATAGAAGGGACATACCTCAACAGAGTAAAGGCCATATGTGACAAACCTACAGCTAACATTCATACTCAATGGTGAAATATTGAAAGCTGTCTGTCTAAGATCAGGAACAAGACAAGGATGCCCACTCTTCCCACTCCTATTCGATTAATATTACAAGTCATAGCCTGAGAAATTAGGTGAGAAAAAGAAATAAAAGGCGTCCAAATTGGAAAGGATGAAGTAAAATATCACTATTTGCAGATGACATAATTTTATACATAGAAAACTATAAAGACTCCACCAAAAAACTATTAGAAGTAATAAACGAATACAGTGAAGTTGCAGGATACAAAATCAAATATAAATATTTTGCATTTCTATTTGCTAACAATGAGCTAGCAGAAAGAGAAATTAAGAAAATATCTAGGAATATGCTCAACATTGTTAATCATCAGGGAAATGCAAATTAAAACCACAGTGAGATATCACTTCACACTTGTCAGAATGGCTGTCATGAAAAAGAACACAAATAATAAATGTTGGAGAAAAGGGAATCCTTATACACTGTTGGTGGGAATGTAAATTGGTGCAGCCACTGTGGAAAACGGTATGGAGGTTTCTCAAAAAACTGAAAATAGAACTGTCAGATGACCCAGCAATTCCACTCCTGGGTATATTTTGGAAAAAAATGAAAACACTAATTTTAAAAGATACATGCATCCCAATGTTAACAGCAGAATTATTTACAGTAGCCAAGATATGGAAGCACTCTGTGTCCATCAACAGATAAATGATTAAAGAAGATGTGGAATACTATTCAGCCATATAAAAGAATGAAATTTTGCCATTTGCAACACATAGATGGACTTGGAGAGTATTATGCTAAGTAAAATAAGTCAGAGAAAGACAAATAATGTATGATATCACTTATATGAGGAATCTAAAAAATACAACAAACTAGTGAATATAACAAAAAGGAAACAGACTCAGATATGGAGAACAAACTAGTGGTTACTAGAGGGAAGGGGGAGGCACAAGATAGGGGTACAGAATTAAGAGGTACAAACTACTGTGTATAAAATAAATAAACTACAAGGATATATTGTACAGCCCAGGGAATATAGCCAATATTTTAAAATAACTGTAAATGGAGTATAATCTTTAAAAATTGTGAATCACTATGTTGTATACCTGAAACTTATGTAATATTGTGCATCAGCTATACCTCAATAGGGAAAGTTTTGAAAAAAGGTAAAATATTCATCACAAATTTAAAGTTTTATAGGACATGATTTCTGGTGTATTGATAATATTAACATTTTAAAAACTGTTATATTATCATTTAAAATATATCCACTGAAATCTAAATACTGTACTCTGGTAACTTGATATCCACAATCATCCCTTTAAAAAATGCATGAGCAAGATATTGTTCAACAACAACCAAAAAAAGAACAATATCTAGGAATAAATTTAACCAAGGAGATGAAAGACCTGTACAGTGAAAACTATAAGACATTGTTGAAGAAATTGAAGAAGAAACAAATAAATGGAAAGATATTCCATGCTCATGGATTGGAAGAGTCAACACTGTCAAAATGTCATTACCTAAAGCAATCTACAGGTTCAGTGCAATCTTTATGAAAATCCCAAGGACAATTTTCACAGAAATAGAATATGAAAATCTTACGTTTATATGGAACCAGAAATGACTGCAAATAGCCAAATAATCTTGAGGAAGAAGAATAAACCTGGAAGTATCACATTTCCTGATTTCAAATAACGAAGCCATAGTAATCAGAACAGCATGGTATTGGCAGAAAAACAGACAGCTCAATGGAACAGAATTGAGAGTCCAGAAATAACACCCATGCATATATGGACAAGTAATTTATGACAGATTTATGACAAGCAAAGAGCATACAGTGGAGAAAGAATAGTATCTTCAATAAATGGTGTTGGGAAAACTGTACAGCCACATGCAAAAAAAAAGAAATGAAACTGGACCACTAACTCACACCATACACAAAAATTAACTCAGAATGGATTAAAGACTTGGCTATAATACCTGAAACCATAAAACTCCTTGAAGAAAACATTGGCAGTACACTTTTTGACATCAGTATTATGATCTTTCTAGCTATGACTCCTCAGGCAAGGGAGCAAAGCAAAAATAAACAAATACGATTAACGTCAAACTAAAAAGCTTCTTCACAGCAAGGGAAACCATCAATAAAATTAAAAGACCACATACTGAATGGGAGAAGATATTTTCAAATGATACATCCAATGAGGGATTAATATCCAAAATATAGAAAGAACTCATACAACTCAACAACAGCAACAACAACAACAGCAACAACAACCTGATTAAAATGAGCAGAGGAGCTGAAAATACATTTTTCCAAAGAAGACTTATCAGATGGCCAACAGGCACACGAAGATGTTAAACATTACTAATTATTAAGAAAATGCAAATCAAAACCACAGTGAGATATCTCATACCTGTAAGAATGGCTGTTATCAAAAAGACAGGAATAATATACTACTCAGCCATAAGAAAAGATGAAACTTTGCCATTTCCAAAAACATGGATGGACCTTGAGGGTGTTATGCTAAGTGAAATAAGTCAGACAGAGGAAGACAAATACTGTATGATTTCACCAATATGTGGAATATTTTTTAAAAACTAATAAACAAAAGCAAACATGTAGATACAGAGAACAGAGTAGTGGTTACCAGAGGAGAAGGGGCCAGTGGTGGGGGTGTGTGAAATGGCTAAAGGGGATCAACTGTATGGTGACAGATGGAAAGTAAGTTTTTGGTGGTGAGAAAGGTATACTGAAGTAGAAATACAATGTTGTACATATGAAACATATATTGTTATAAATCAGTGTTACCTCAATAAAAAACTTTGTAAATATTAAACTCAAATCTTTACATAATGCTAATTCTATTCTAATCTATTAGTGCACATAGATACATTTTTATAGTTATATTCATTGTGTACATATTAACTTGTGCTGTATTTTTTTCACTTATTCTTTCATGTATTTTCACATATTGAAAGAGCTATATATTATTCCATCAAATTAAAGTAACTGTTTCCTTGTTATTGGCTACTTGAATTGTTTGCCAAAATTTTTATCCTTCTATGAATACCTTTGTATAGGCATTCATGCATATACTGCTGTTTTCTTCAAGTATATTCTCAGAAAAAGATTCTGGATAAGAGTATTATCTTGTTACATGTTGCCAGATTATTCTTTAGAAAGACCAACCAATTTTCAAGGACCTCAATAAATATAAAATATACCTTTTTACTTTTACTACTCCACCAACGTTGGACAGTTATCCTTTGTTCTTATTAGATTAATAGTTTTAATACATGTAAGTTATTCTGATTTCCTTTCCTTAATTAATTCCCAGTGAGGGTATGCATTTTTTCCTTTTTGCTTTACTTTTTAAAAAATTGTGTCTTCTATTACTTGCATATCTAGCAGGATCTGCTTCATATATATTTATCAGTTCTTTATATTTTATGGTAAGCTTTTTATCTGTGAAGTTTATAATGTATATCTTTCCTATTCTATTACTTTCTTTTAAGTAATTATTTTCTTGCCTTTGTGCAACTTTTTCAACATCACATACATTCATTTTATCAGATATATCTTTCATTTCTCCAGGAATTGTGGATTTATCTCCTAGTTTCACTTGAATAGACATGTTATTCTTGTTCTCTCCAATTTTCATAAGTAGTAGGTTATCTGATTCCAAATTGCTATATACATGTTGACTGCAGGGAACTGGAAGATAGAGAAAAGCACAAAAGAAAAAGATAAAAATCACCCATAATTCTCCAGTCTCAGTAAGCCACTGTTTCTGTTTTGGAGTATTTGCTTCCAATCATTTTTGTAAAATAAATACACACTTGTTTTTAGAAAAATGGTGTCAGAAAGAACAGCCTGCAGTCTGTTTTTTGAAACATGATATATGTTGAACCCTGTTACATTTTCTTAAATAGCCCCCACAACACTATTTTAATATCTACATTAGCATAATATCTTCAATTTTTGTCATGTGAATGATAAACTTGTTTTTGTAAAAATAAATACCCTTTTTTCTATTTGCTTTGCAAATTACTTATATTCTTTTACCATTTTTCTACTGTAAAATGGTCAATTTCTTACTGGTTTATACCAGATTTATTATATATAAGGGATGCTAACACTTTGTCTTGCACATGTTATTGCAGTATTTTGCTATTTTATTATCTACCTTTTGTTTGCATTTGATTTTAATATATAGAAGTTTCACATTTTTTACATAGTAAAATTTTCTCCTTTTTGGTTTCTTCTTTGCTGTTATGCTTAGGAAGATAGATCCATCCCTAGGTCAGATACATTTTCACTGCATTTTTTTCATTCTTTATTGTTGCATCTTTACCTTTAACTCTTAGTTTAGAATTTTAATTTTAGTTTATGAAGTAAGAATCATAACTTATTTGCCAAATAATTAGCCCATCTTTCCAGCACTATTGTTTGAATAATTCATATAAACACTATTTTAAAATGCCACCTTTATCATTTACTGTACATACATAGACTCACACATGTATGTGTATGTATGTTTCTGGTATTACTTTTTGATGCTGTTGATCAGTTTCTCCTTTCCTAGTAACACACTTTTTAAGTTATTACAGCTTCAGCCTCACCAACGACTGAAGAAATGTAAGATAAACAGCAATGAAATATAAGGTTTTACCCATCAATTTTATAAAAACTAAGGTTGATAATACCCAGTGCTGGTGAATATGTGGAGAAATGAACACTCTCAGCACTCCTGGTAGTAGTGTAAATCAGAGGCAGTTTGGCATTACCTATGAAAATTTTTAATGCATGTACTTTTGTTCAATAACCTTACTTCTAGGAAGCTACCCTATATAACACTTACACAAGTACATCAGAATATATGTACAAAGATGTTCATTACAACATAATTTGTAATGGCGAAAGAACAATTAGAAACAACCTAATGTGAATGAACAAGAATGACTGAATTATGATATATTGTGTCACAATTAAAAAGAATAAGGTAGCTTCAAGCTATGTTGAAATAGCTTTTATCAGACTAGCCTTCATAGTAAGAACAACTACCCTGGCTGGATTTTAAAAATAAAAATGAATGAAGGCATCAGAAAGTAATTGAGACAGCCAAGACTTGAGAGGCCAAAACCCTGGAGAGAAGAGAACCTCAGAGAAGTAAGCTCACCATTCTCTGTGCACTTTCTTTTTGAAGCATTTGCTGATTCTTAAGCTATGCTTGCATAGAGTGAGGGATTAAGAAACCAAGTATAAAGACTCACTGCTACAAAGACGGAAATTCTATTTCAGGACCTTCTTATGTGGAAGGGGCTATGATAAACACCTGAGGCTTTCAGTTGAATCCCTGAAGGATGGGCTACACCCTAAATGTAAAGGCGAATCAGAAATAGACCATTTCTCAGAAAATATGAAACACAAACCCTAAAACACAAATAAGTGGAAATACATCCATGTTCATGGATTGGAAGAGTTAATATTGATAAGATGTCAATACTATCCAAAATGATTGACAGATTCAATACAATCCCTATCAAAAGCCCAATGATATATTTAGCAAAAATAGAAAAGTTCACTCTGAAGTTCATATAGAATTTCGAGGGACTCCAAAGCAATCTTGAAAAAGAACAAAGATGGAAAACTGATATTCCCTGATTTCATAACTTACTACAAAACTACAATAATCAAAAGAGTGTAGGATTGGTGTAAGAAAATCTATAGAAAAATGGAATAGAATAGAAATCCCAGAAATAAACCCTTGTAGATATGGTCAGATGATTTTTGACAAAGGTGCCAAGTCCATTCAGTGGGGGGGAATGACAGTATTATCAAGACATGGGAAAACTGGATATCCATGTGCAAAAGAATGAAATTGGACCCTTGCTTTACACCATATACAAAAATTAACTCAAAAGGGATCAAAGCCCTAAACCTAAAAGCTAAAATTATAAAACTCTTAGAAGAGAATAGAAGAGAAAGCTTCATAACATTGGGTTTGGCAATGATTTCTTGAATATAACACCAAAAGCACAGGCAACAAAAGAAAAATTAGATACACTGGACCTCATCAAAATTTAAAACTTAAGTGCCTCAAAGGATGCCATCAAAAGGGAAAAGACAATCTATAGAATGAGAGAATGTATTTGCAGATTATATATTTGAAAAGGGATTAATGTTCAGAATATATAGAGGACTCCTACAACTCAACAACAAAAAACCAAACAACTCCCCAAAATCATCTATATAGACTCAATGCAATCCCTTCAAAACTCCAATAGCATTTTTCACAGAAATAGAAGTAACAATTCTCAAATTCATATAGAAACATGAAAGACCCTGAATAGCCTAAGCAATCATGAGAAAGAAGAACAAGGCTGGAGGCATCACATTCCCTGATTTCAAACTGTATTACAAAGCTGTAGTATTCAAAAGAGTATGGTAATAGCATAAAAATAGACATATATACAAATGGAACAAGATCAAGCCCCAAAATAAACCCACACATATATGGTCAACTAATATGTGACAAGGGAGCCAAGAATGCCAGATGGGGAAAGGATAATCTTTGACAAATGGTGCTAGGAAAAGGGATATCCCCATGCAAAAGAATGAAATTGGACTACTGTCTTACAGCATTCAGAAACATTAACACAAAATAGATTAAACACTTAAATGTAAGACCTGAAACTGTAAAACTCCTAAAAGAAAACATAAGGGAACAGTTCTTTGACATCAGTCTTTGTAGTGATTTTTTGAATATGACACCAAAAGCACAAGCAACAAAAGCAAAAATCAGTGAGACTACATCAAACTAAAAAGCTTCTGCCCACCAAAAGAAACAATAAAAAAAAGTGAAAAAGCAGCCTATGGACTAGGAGAAATCATATACCTGTTAAAAGGTTAAAATCCCCAAAATATAAAGAACTCATACCTCATTAGCATAAAAGCAAACTATTCAATTTTAAAATGGGCAAAAGAAGTGGGTTGCAGGTAATAGCTCAGTGGTAGAGCACATGCTTAGCATGCACAAGGTACTGGGTTCAATCCCCAATACCACCATCAATAAATAAGTATGAATAAAATGGGCAGAGGACTTGAATAGACATTTTTCCAAAGAAGACATCCAAATAACCAATAAGTACCTGAAAAGGTGCTCAGCATCACTAGTCATCAGGGAAATGCAAATCAAAACCACAGCGTGATATAACTTCACACCTATTACAAGGCTGTTATCAAAAAAAAAAAAGATGTAACAAATGCTAGTAAGGATATAGAGAAAAGGGAACCCTTGTACACTGTTGGCGGGAATATAAATTGGTACAGCCACTATGAAAAACAGTATGGAGTTTCCTCAGAAAATTAAAAATAGAGCTACCATATGATCCAGCAATCCCACATCTTGGTATATATCTGAAGGAGATTAGCTATCTGGACTCTCGTGTTTATTGCAGCATTATTCACAATAGTTAAGACATGAAAGCAACCTAAGTGTACATCAACAGATGGTAAAGAAAATGTGGTTTGTATATACATTATAATGGAATATTATTCGGCCATGAGAAAAAGGAAATCCTGCCATATGTGCCAATATTCATGAACTTTAAGGGCATTTTGCTACGTGAAATAAGTCAGACAGAGAAAGACAAATACTGTATGATCTCACCTATATATGGAAGCTAAAAACATCAGGCTCATAGAAACAGAGTAGAATGGTGGTTGCCAGGAGCTGAGGGGTGGGAGAAATGGGGAAATGTTAGTCAAGGGTACTAACTTTTAATTTTAAGATGAGTAAGTTCCTGGGATGTAATGCACAATGTAATGTACCATAGTTAACAATACCACATTGTATACTTGAACGTTGCTATGGAAGTAGAGCTTAACGTTCTCACCGTAACAACAAAATGGCAATTGTATGAGGTGACGGATGTTTTGACTAACCTTATTATGGTAAACATTTCACAATGTATCTGCATATCAAATCACCACATTGTACACCTTAAACTTACACAATGTTATATTCAATTATATCTCAATAAAGCTGGGGGAAATATTTTTGATAAAAAAAACCACGAATTTAATTGTGAAAGGCAAAGTACTTAACTAAACATTTTTCCAAAGAAAATATACAAATGGTCAATAAGCACATGAAAAGAGGCTCAACAACACTAATCATTAGGGGAGTGCCAATCAAAATCCCAGTGATTTCACTTTATACTCATTAGTATGGCTGTTATAAAATAAATAAATAAAACCAGAAAATTATAAGTGTCAGTGAGAACATGGAGAAATTGGAACCCTTATGCTCTTTTGGGGGAATATAAAATGATGTAGCCATTGTGGAAGAGTATGGCAAGTTCCTCATAAAAATTAAACCTAGAATTGATCCATCAATTCCGCTTCTGTATATACTACCCAAAAGAAGGGAAAGCAGGAATTGAAATAGATATTTCTTCATCAATGTTTAAAGTAGCATTAGTCACAGTAGTCAAGAGGTAGAAATAACCCAAATGTGCCTTGACAGATGAATGGATAAACAAAATTTTGTATATATAGTAATATTTTTATATAGACATATATCAGAATATTATTCATCTTTTAAAAAGATGGAAATTCTAACACATGCCACAACATAGATGAACCCTGAAGACATTATGCTAAATGAAACAAGCCAGGAAAAAAAGGATAAATAGGTATGATTCCACATATATGAGGTACTTGGTGTAGTCAAACTTATAGAAAGAGAATATAGAATGGTGATTGCCGTTAAAGGATTAAAGGGTGGTTGCCAGAGATAGGGGGTGATAGGGAGTTATTCAGTGGGTGTAAAATTTCTGTTTCGGATGATAAAAAATGTCCTGGAGATGGATGGTGGTGATGGTTACAGAACAATGTGAACATACTTAATGCCACTGAACTATATGTTTAAAGTGGTAAATTTTATGTTATATATATTTTAGTACAGTAAAAATCAATTAAATTTTAATGTTTTTTTAAAACAATTCACATTTTTGGAGTTATCAGACAGGACTCAAACTACTGTTAATATATTCAAAAATAGGTTTAGAAGGTGAATTTCACTGGAAAATTCGAATATATAAAAAAGGATCAAGTAGAATTTCAAAGCTAAAAAATACAGTAAGTGAAATTAGGAATGCAATACATGGGATTAACACCATATGAGACATAGCAGAAGAGAGGATTAATGAACTAAAAATTAAGTCAGTAGAAAATAGCCATAGTAGTAAAGCATGTAGAAAAAAAGGATGGAAAATTAAAAGATCATTAAGAGACACAGTGAAGGCTAGAGTCCAAGATCAAGAGAAGGAATGGAACAGTATTTTAAGACATAGTGACCAAAATTTTTTCAGAACTTACTAAAGATATCAAGTTACACATTCAAAAAGGCTCAAAATCTGTGAGCAAGATAAATACAAAAATCAAACCTTAAATTTAATAGTCAAACTTCTGGAAACTGAGACAAAGAGAAACTCTTAAAAGAGCCAGAGTTAAGAAAAGATACATTACTCTCAAAGAAACAGTGATCAAGCATACAGCTGACTTTTCAACAAAACCATTGAACTCCACAGAACAACTGAATGACACCTATAGATTACTGGGAGAAGATAACTGCCAGACTATAATTCTATATCCAGTGAAAATATCCTTCTGAAATAAAGTAATATAAAGGCACGTTCAGATAAGTAAAAACTGAGAATGCATTATTAGCAGACATGGTGAAACACTAAAGGGAGTTCTTTAGGCAGAAGAAAAGTGATCACAGACAGAAGCATAGGAATGCAGAAAAGAAGAAAGGAATGGAAAGTGTAATTATGAAAGACTATTGACTGTATAAAGCAACACTAATAACAATACCTTGTGGATAAAATAACAAAAGTAGAAGTGAAATAAATGACAAAAATATAAATAAATAAATAAATAAATAAATAAATAAATAAATAAATAAATAAATAGGCAGGATGTGAATGAAGTTAAAGTGTTATAAGATTCTTGCATTATTCAGGAAGTGGTAAAAGTACTAATTTAAGATAGACTCTAATCAGTCAAGGAGGCATATTTTAATCTCTGAGGCAACTTTTCTCCAGCAGGAGTTCATGACAGAATTAGGCCCTACAAAAAATGGGGTTTTTCCATTCTTCTAAGGGTGACATGCACTAGTTCCATTTTAAATACAAGGAAGTCAATATATACAATGGATATCTAGAGAATTAGGACATAATTCTCTGGTGATTCCAGTTGAGAAGACCTGCTCTGGAATAAACATTAAAAGAATAATAAAAGATTGTCTAACAAGCTGATAGAGGAGAAATGATACAATAAAATTCTTGATTAAACCAAACAAGGCAAAAAGAAGAAGGAAAGGAATAAATGGGACAAATGGAAATCAAGTAGTAAGATATATTTTAAATTCAAGTATTCAGTAATCATACTAAATACAAATAGACTAAATGCTTCAATTAGAAGACAGAGATTGTCAAGATGGCATAATAAAGCAAAATCCAACAACATGCTACATAAAGGAGACTCACCTGAAATATAAGGACACATGTTGAAAATAAAAGGATAGAAACAATATGCCATGCAAATAGTAAACAAGCTGAAGCTGATGTAACTATACTGATATCAAAGTATACTAAAGGCAAAAATATTAATAAAAATAACGAATAACATTTTATGGCAGTAAGGTGTCGATTTAACAGGCAGCTATTAAAAAAAACTGGACATACACATACCCTGGGCCTATAATTTCCACTACCACGTATATACTCAACAGAAATCCATACATATATGCTCTAAAAGACATGAACAACGTGCAAAAAGACTTAACATGACAGGCCAGAGAATGCCACCCTTAGAAGGGCCTGCTTGCAGGGTTGGCATCTGAAGACCTGGATTTTGGGAAGGTTTCCACCATCCCCTAACTGATAAGGATAGTTCACTATGTCTAAACTGAGCAAACAGCATGGCTTGTGCTGAACACCTGCTTTCCTTCTGAGAGTCAAAGAGTTTTGGTGCATGCCAGGCAGAGGGTGCCCATGTGATGAGCCCTTAATAAAAACATTGGGTCCTAAGTCTCTACTGCTAATAGGTAGCACTTCACACATGTTGTCACAGTTTGATGCTGGAGGAATTAAGCATGTGCTCTGTGACTCCCCTGGGACAAGATTCTTGGAAGCTTGTTCCTTGTTTCCTTTAGACTTTGCCCCATGCACCTTCTTTTCCCTTTACTGATTTTGCTTTACATCCATTGGCTATAATAAATATTAGCCACAAGTATGACTATGTGCCAAGTCCCATGAATCCTCCTCCCATGAGTCACCTCATCACCAAACCTGGGGTGGTCTTCAGGACTCCCAGCACACCTGTGACAGTGGTAGGATTGTGTAAAGTGACCCTAACTCACTTAAAAATGGTAAAAGCATTGTTTGAGAAAAGGAAATCGAGGATGACAAACCTGTGGTACCTGGGTGTCTATGTAGTTATCCATGGTATGAAGCAGACAGTAGCTCAGCTTATATGTATATTGTATAATATATTGTAAGAGGTAAAAGTTATCTATGGAATTTGAAAATGTTAGAGCCAAAGGGCTCTGGCTACTTTGGCCATGGTGGCCGAAAGTGCAGCCTAAGTGATGCCTTTGGTTCTTCTTTGCTCCTCCAGGCTGGAGGAGAAAGGGTCCAAACATTCCCAAAGGTGAACTTTGGATGGACCAAAACGTTGAAAAGTTTTTGTCCAAGTGGGAGGGGGAAAAAGGGTTGAATTACTTCCTAGTGCTGGAGCAAAGTTTTATAAACTGAAGGGAGAAAAGCACTCTAGCCACTGCTGCCACAGCCCCCTACCCCTACCCCTACCCCCACCCCCACCCCCACATTACAGCTGGGATCTCCCTGCAGCTATAACATTAAGCTTCTAAGTGCTGGATTTTCTGCTCAAAGTTTGAGTAAACTTTCATTTAAGAGGAAATGGGGGGACTTTTAAAAATAGCTTTGTGTTTTGTGGCTATTGCATCTGGATATATGATAAAAATTGAGGTAAAATGTTATATTCTTGTAGTCTCATAAAGCTGGAGGGGTCATCTTGACTAGGGAAAGTAGCAAAAAAAGAAAAAAAGAGCATCAGTTGGAAACAACTACCTTGCTTTTTATTGCCAGTGGGCAGATTGGAATTCAAACTCTTGAGTATTAGAAATGAAACTAATCTCCATAACTAATGATTTTTGCTACCACTTTTAACTATTGGAGTTTCTGGAAAAAGGACGACAACATAAAAAGAGAATCAATATTCAGATAAAAATACACTTTTTGAGTTTAAAAAGCAGTTTTTAATTGCTAATGTGCTTTTATGAAAGCAAATGTCTAACTCTTAAGAAGTTGATGACTTTTTCATCCTGATGTGTATATTTTTCAGTGGGTTAATTTGGACTGTAAGGCACAATAAAAAGAGCTTAGGAAAGTGTTCTTGACACTTGGACTTAGACCACGGTTGACCGGCCCTGCACTACCTCAGCTTTGCTGCTGCCTAAAAAAAAAGCCACTAGCTTTTTTTGGCATCCTAAATTCACATATTCTAATTGCCTGGACATGGCTCTCAGCTGAAACCTGATAAGGCCACTATAGTCTGTTCCCACATCAACACCAGATGTGCTCAACTGAAAGCAGGCACAGGCTAAATGAACTCTAAATGAACTGTATGAACTTCAAATGAACTCAGAAGTGGATTGTTGCAGATTTGGGTCACCCCTCTTGTGGCACTCTGAACTGTGAAACCACTCTGGTGCTGGCTGGACTATTTGGGTCAGTTGGGTCAGTTGCAGATGCCTGTAGGAAAAGTCTTATTCTCTGATGGGACCATTTGAAATAGATCTGCTGATTGGCTCTATATTTCTGATGCAGAAACTGATTGTGTTCCTAACGTGATTTCTGCAAAAGCTGCAAATTGGGGGAGGGCACATCAGGGGGAATGTGATCCCTCCCCGACTCCTGACAGATCAGACTCTATCCTTTCTGGGGCTGTGTCGCTGCTGTTGATGATTGTGTTTGACTTTCCAGATTGGCTGCAGCTTATAACAATAGATACAAAAGCTGATTCTACTTCCTTTCTCTTTCTCCTGATACATAAACCTTAGTAAGGCAATGTGCTTATTAAATGTAGCTGTCCCCATAAGGAGAGTGATCTTTTCTAGGCTGCTCACTGAATAAATGATCAGGATGAAAGGAGTGGGAAATATGAAAACCCACTTTTAAAATATTTGTAAATTCAGGATTTCATCTTGACCAGTTCCTGGACATGATATGTCTTTCTGGTTAAGTCATATAAAAATGTTTGCCTCTGAAAATACTTTTAAATTTCTTACATACAACTCTTCTAGCCAAAAGGTCTGGATGAGAAGAGGAGATGATTATAAAACTATGACTGCTAACTGGGACACACAAATTTTGTAACAGTGGAGGAAAAACAAAATCCTGACACCTGGGGAGGCGTGGGTGAGGAGAGGGGGCATTAATGATCTTTGATTTTTAGAACTGCTCCTAGAAGTTTTCCCCTCCTCCCTAATAAAAGCAGGTGTTGCCTTCCCTGCTGCTGAGGGTGCTTTGAATTCAAACTGACTTCTGAGCCCAAGGTCAAGTGTCACTAAGCTGACTATGAGACAGCAGGTGGTGGCTTCAGCTCCTACACCTTCCACTCAGCACCTCCACATGTCATCCACACTCACAAGGCAGATGAACTGGTACCATGAACAAAATTGTTTGGGTCCAGCTGCCTTCAGGAAATACTCCCATCGAAACCAAGTTCTGAACTGAATTTTTTGGATTGGATTGGAAATCCTAGGGCAGGAGGTCTCACAGTGGGAGGCCAGTCACATTAGGGATCCTGTTAACTTAGAATGCCTGCTTAATTTATGTCCTGCTCAGGATACCTTAACAATTGTAAATGTATTTTGTCCAAGGATACTGCATGTGCCTTCTGGAATTGTTCTTGTCTGTGAGCCCTGACTATCCAGGCATTGCCTCAGCCCTAGAAGGCATTCAGGTCAACTTCAGTTTACTGACAGGCTTGTGCTGCACCTGGGTTGATACCTCAAGCCAGACTTTTTAAAATGGTTAATACAGAAACTTAAGGAGGAAGCCACCTAGCTTTTGAAGATACATGTTTATGGTAATGGGTTGTTTTCTCTGGCTCAGTCTCAGACCCCTAAGGACATAACTGAGGACAGTACTGCAGATTGGTGTCACTCTTCTGCATGGGTCCTACCGACAAAGACACGTTGGCCAAGAGCCAAGGGGATGGATTGTACAGAAAAGAGTTCCCATGGCAGGCCTCAGAATTCTATCCTTAGAAAGGCCTGCTTACAAAGGTTGGCGCTTGGCTGGTGTCTGGGAACTTGGATTTCAAGAGGGTTCCACCATCCTCTGAATGTAAAGGTTGTATACTATGTCTAAACTGTGCCAACAGCATGGCTTATGCTGAACACTTGCTTCCCTTCTGAGATTTTAGAGTTTTGGTGCACTAAGCAGAGGGTGCCTATGTGACCAGCCCCTAATAAAACAAACATTGGGCATTGAGTCTCTAATGAGCTCCCTTGGTAGACATTTCACACATATTGTCACAATTTGATGCTGGACGAATTAAGCAGGTACTGTGTGACTCCACTGGGAAGAGGACTCTTGGAAGTTTGTGCCTGGTTTCCTCTGGACTTTACACCATGCACCTTTTTTCTTTGCTGATTTTGTTTGTATCCTTTTGCTGTAATAAACCTTAGCCATTACTATAGCTAGTATGCTTGAGCGCTATGAATCCTAGTGAATCACCAGACCTGAAGGTTATCTTTGGGATCACCAGCACAGCAAGAATATTCATAGGAGCTTTATTTATAATAACAAAAAAATTGGAGGAAAAACTTACATGTCTATCAACAAGTGAGTGGATAAATAATGATACATTCATACACTGGAATATTATACAGCAATTAAAATGAATGAACTAATTCTATGTACAACAGTATGGATGAATCTCATAGATACTATGTTGAGTGAAATAAACCAGATTTTAAAAGGAGATACTGTATGATTATATTAATATGAAGCTCAAAAATGGACAAATCCTACATATTTGTGATGGTTGAAGTTTGACTGGGGGTTAACTTTGGGAGCTGTGGGACGTTAATAACTGGGAAGGGGCACAAGGGAGGCTTCTGCAGTGCTGGTAATGTTCCATATCTTGGTTTAGGTTGTGTGTTTGCTATGTAAAAATTCATCAAATTTTACATTTAAGTTTCATTTACTTAACTTCGTGTATATTATACTGTAAGTAATTACAGAAAAAAAAGAACCTAGTGTCCACTGATGGATGAAAAGATAAACAAAATGTGGTATATACGTACAATGGAATATTATTCAACCAAAAAAGGATAAAATTCTGACATGTACTACAAAATGGATGAACCTTGAGACATTATGCTAAGTGAAATAAAGCCAGTCACGAAAGGATAAATATTGTATGACTCCACATATATGAGGTACCTAGAGTAAGCAACTTCATAGAGACAGAAAAAATGGTAATTGCCAGGGACCAGGGGGAGGGGAGCATGGAGAATTATTGTTTAATGGGTACATTGTCATTTTGGGAATATAAAATATTTCTGAAGATGAGCAGGAGTGATAGTTGTACAACATTGCAAATGTAGTTAATGCCACTGAACAACTAAAAATAGTTAAAATAGTAAATTTTACGTTACATATATTTTACCATAATAAAAAAAAAATGGAAGGAACAATGGATAAACCTGGTTGTGATATCAATCTCAGGTAGAATGTGTGCTTTACAGAATGGACCCTGGAATATGGCCAAAGGCATTGAACTGATTCTGTCCCTAAGAGTGAAGCAACACTAAAAATATTTGTTAAGTGACATAGTTAGTAAGTATCATACTGAGGATAAAGAAGGGGCAAAAATAAAATCCCCAAGAAAAATGTGTTCCAGCCTCCCCAACCCTGAAAAAAAGTAGTACTAATTTTGTCAGTACTGACATGAAAGGATATTTAATATATATTTTGGGGAAAAAGAGTTTGAGAACAATGTATATACTGTTATCCTATGTTATAAAAAGGAAAAAAATGTGAGTAGATGAACTGTTCCCTTATCGTAAGAAGTATTGATGTAATAATTGCCTTTTGAAAAACAAAAAGAAATTCAACTGCATTTAACAGACATCAATTAGATAGATTCTAATTTCAGAATGCTAAATTATAAAAAGATATTTTATGCTCAAGGAAATAAGATGGATATGTGTGTGTTAATGTGCACACGTGTGTACATACATGTATACACACAACATTTAGACACATGATGTAGATATTCTATTCAAATTTTTATTAACATTATGCCTTACGTTTGTAGCTGTCTTAGAGTTTTGTCTTCCCCCCTTCTCCAGTTTCCAAAATTGCTCCTCTGCAAAGTAAATTTTACTCTAAGGTTCCACAAAATTTCCTATCAGATACAAGAGTATTAAAATATTTTGACTTATTTGGATAAAATCTGTTGTCTCATAGAATAAAATGTGTCAGTACTATGCTACTGAAGGAGATCAAGATGCACTCTTATTTAATTTTTTCAGTTTGATAGGCCATCTTTAAGTTGATAAGGGTTTTCTTTAACTTTGTTGAGTCATAACTTACAGTGATTAGTTTGATCATCGATATAGCTTTAGCACTTTTCATGGACTTTAAGGAGATTCAGTGTATGAATATTGGTAATAGAATGCTGTCATTCATAGAGCTGTTAATTTTTGTATGCATTCTTGCCTCATGTAGATGATGTGGCTTCTTTCTAAAAGCATAAAGTTCTTTAAGAACAGAGATAACTGCCTACTCTTTTTCTTGGAAAACCCCACAGTGGTTATTAGTATGGCCATGTACATGACATGGACACTAACTTTGAGACACAGAACTTAGTTTGTTCAATCAGGAAGTGTAAACGAATATAAAAAATGTTTGCTGATAGGATTTGTGCACTAAAAAGATCTTGACTATTTCTCAATTCTATATCAGGGTGCAACAGTAGAATGAAACTCAGTGGAAGACCCTACAGACACATGGGAGTCCTTGGAACTTCAAAACTCTATGACATTCGGAAAACTATCTTTACCTTCACTCCACAGGTGGGTAGAATGAGCTTTAATGTGCATTGAGGTGAATGGAAATAAAAGAGAAACACTATAGAAATAAAGCATTTACTGGAGTTGGGACGAGTGTCAGAGTTCCATGAGGCCTTGTACATATTAAGTTGCTCAGTAAATGTTTGTTGAGTTGGACTGAATTGAACTTGCAGCACAGAGCGGTGCCAAGTGACTGGCTAACAAGTAGTCCTGGGTGTTGCAGAAATAGTGGCTAGGGATTTTACAAATGTTGAAGTAGGTTAAAAAGTACTCTTTACTTTATTAGAGGTCAAAAATAATACTATATTTACCCTTTATAAACAAAATATAGTCTGTTTTATTCAGCTACTGAATTATTTGTTCTCTTTGTTTGGGGGAGGGGCCCTTTTTACATGCCTGAAAATCTTTGATATCCTCTTCTAAACAAAAATGTCAGTACTGTTTTAGCCATGATTATACTCTGTTATTAACCTGATATTTATTAGCCATATTACAATAGCAAGCCTGATTATATATGTGTATAAGAGGAAAACTATCTTCTGGAAAGAAAGCCTAAGCTCCCCATTTGTCATCTTATGTCTGAAATAGTGCAGCTGAGGTATAGATGAAAGAATAATGGACCATAGATTCTATCTCTGATTTTGCCATTTGCTAGTCATAGAACTTTGCTAATCTAGTCAGTGTCTCTCGGCCTTATTTTTTCAATCTGTTAAAAAGGAAAAAGGCCCCATCTGGATTGTTACAATTAAAATCATGTACTTGAAAACACTTTGTAAACTATAGGACACTGTAAAAATGTCGAATACTACTATATGTACCAGTGGACCACCAGATATTTTGGGAAGAATTAGACATTACATTTGGAGGCATTGTTGCCCCTGTGACATTTTATATACCCTTGTGAATATGTGAGTACTTTAAAATATTATTTAATAGTTGTGAGAGTAAATTATTCTGAGTTGTCAATTTTTTTCCCTCAGTTTATAGACCAGCAACAGTTCTACCTGGCTCTGGACAACAAGATGATAGTAGAAATGCTTAGAACAGACCTCTCCTATCTCTGCAGCCGCTGGAGGATGACAGGCCAGCCCACCATCACCTTCCCCATCTCAAACAGCATGCTTGGTAAGGTTGTATGAGGCAAGGAAGGAATGTGTTTTTAGAATAAGTCATGTGGTTAGCCCTTCAAAGCCTTGGAGTCACTAGAGAGCTGCTATTTTCACTTATTCTTTCAGCAGTTTTTTATTAGCTCCTATTTTGTGCCAGGTCCTTTTCAAAGCACTGGTCATACATGGGGTGAATCAGGTAGATGAGGTTTTTACTCTTATGGAGCTTAAGATTTATAATAAATATGTAACAAATAAACAAATATACAAGAATATTCCAGGTGGTTTGAGAGCTGTGATTCAAAAGATGTAATACAATAACTTGGTTGGAGCTACTTCAGATAACTGGTTTCTAGGCCAATTTGCAGAAACAAAATTTGCAGTTACTAATACAATTCATTTTAAAAACAGTAATACTACATTCTGCATCTTTCTTACTCCAATGGAGCATTACAATTTTATAGATAAGTTCCCAGACTTCTCATTCCAAGACTTGCCTAACTGAAGCAATAAAATCTAGCAGGGAAGAGTAAAAAGGCTTTCAGTTTATCTTTCCTTTATTAGCCAGGCGTCCTGACATTGCTTACTTAAAACTGAGTGAAAGGCTTTATTGTTCTCTCAGTTCCTGGAGGACTAGAGCCAATACTGAAGCACTGCTTCCTTTCTGTGTCTCTGCTGTTGCTTCCAAAAGCCTGTTTGTACTGCCAAATTACATAGAATTCCTTTTCATTAGAGAAGAATCCTTTGTCATAAATCATTCAGAGTCCAGACACACTGTTAGGGATTTTGGTCACATCTCTAAAGTGCTTCAAAAGCACAGGAGTTGAGGAAGTAGGGTAGTCTTTCTTCTTTTTGTCTTTCTTCTTTATTCAAGACAGTTAGCAAGTACCCATTTAGTAACTACTGTGTTCCCAGAACTGCCTTCAGAAAGTATAAAGTCTAATTTGAGTGGCAAAGCTAACTCACAAAAACAATAGAAAACAATTCAAGACAGTATATAAAGAAGTACTAAACCATTAGACTGGTATTTTACAGTGACAGTGATCAAGTTGTCAAAGAAAATTTCTTGACTTGGTGGGACTCACCCAGGCTTTTGGGGATGTGTAGTATTCATATGGGAGGAGAGAAAAAGAAAAGGTACTTTAGGTGAGGAAAAAGTTACCATGAATGAAGCCTGGAGGCAGGGATGCACTTGCCTTGTGAGAGGACAGTGAAGAGGCCAAGCTGAACAGAGTGGGCCCTGCATGTTGGAGTATAATTATTGACAAAATTGGACAAGTAATGTGGGGTCAGATTATAAAGACCTTGAAAATAAGCAGAGATATTTAAAACAGATTTCCTCAGAAGTCTGAAACTATTAAAAGCTTTTGAGCAAGGAGTGACATGATGAAAGTAATGTTTAAGGAATATTGATTTGGTGACAGTATACATTGTAGTTAGGAGAACCTGATACGAATGAAACTAATCCAGGTATGAAGTGATGAGAAGATACACTGGATTGGTGGTAGTAAAAATAGAGTGGGAAAGAAGGATTCAAGAGTCATTTTAAACAACACCTGCGACCCAAGTGTTGACTGACTAGATATGAGATACGAATCAAGATAATGTGAAGATTTAGAGATTAGGTAAATAATGCTGCCATTGATAAAAGCAGAGAGATTCTAAAGGAAGATGCCAATTGTAAAGGGACATGTTCAGTTTGTAGTGATGAAGAGGTTTCAAAACTGGAATACCTAATACTTGGGATGAGATAAATAGCCATAGCTTAGGAAAAAGAATAAAACTAAAGATCTAGATTTAAATCACAAAGTTTTGATACTTGGAACATAAACACACATCAAAAAGAGCAGTGTCAATAGCAGTAACTACAGTGTTTACTGAGCACTTTCTCTGTACCAGGCATTGAGCTCAGTGCTTTCAATTTGTTATTTTGAAATCTCTACAACAACTCTGTTCAGGTAGGTACTATTAATAGCCCCATTTTATAGATGAGGAAGGTGACTCATTGTATAGTCACAAAGCCAGTAAGCAACAGAGTCAGATCTGTCAGTCTCCAAAGCCTACATTACGAATAGCTGTGTGTTTTTGTCAGGGAAAATTTTGTCCTGGTAAAATGAGAATGAGAGTATTAGTGATCACATTAAAAGGTGAATTAATTAAATTCTCATATTAAAGACAAAGATTTCTAGGATAGCTAAAAGAGCAAAGTCTACCTAGATCCTGTTTACAAAAGATATCCCTAAAATAAAATTATGCAGAAAAACAGAAAATAAAGGGAAGTGTAAAGATATATCATGTAAATGCTAACAGAAAAAGCAATGGTGACAATATTAATATCAAAATTGATAAATAGAATTCAAGGTACAAATCAGTAAATGAGACAAGGATATTTTATATTGATAATATTTACAGTACACCAAGGTGAACAGAACATTTATAAAGTTTTATCTACTGGAGAATATCAATGAAATATATAAAGCAGATATTTATGAAAACTTAAGGACAATGTGATAAAACCATTGTACAATCATAGTGGGAAACTATAACATATCTCTATCAGAATGTTACAGATCAATTATACAAAATAAAGATATAGGGGATTAATAAACCTTATTTTTGTGTTTATGGGTATATATAAAACTATATGCAGAAAGACAGAATACAAAAAGAATGTTTATTTTTAAAAAGTTGAGCTCATACACATGATATTGCCAGACATAGGACATAAAACTAATTAACACAAGAATACTTTTTTAAAAATCTGACCATGAAGGAATTAAATTTTTTCCAAATAATTCTTAAAGAGGAAACCAAATTTGAAATTAGTGCTTAAAAATGAAAAATGATACCCCTACTTATCAACACTTAAGAGATTTGAAAAAAGTCATACTTAGAAATTTTCATATTCTTAAATGCTTTTCACTTTCGGAAAAAAACCCAGTTCTGTTTCTAGACAAAAATGGAATAGACTCACTTCTCCCTATTCTTCCTGCTAAGTAGAGCTAAAAACCCTGGACATTATCTATAATACAAATATAAGAAGACTCTGAAAGTTGGACAAAAGAAGGGAGACTGGCTAGGGACATTGAACTTGAGAAGTGACACAGCAGTGAAGTTCCTGTTTTCTTTTTTCCTGTCTCATATATCCTGGACTGGGTGCTGGAGAAGCTGTTATCCCAGAAACACACATAGGTACAAATTTTTAAAGGTCCAGAAAAAACCTTCTACCTCTAGCCAAAGGAACAGGAGAGGGGCAGCCTAACCAGACAGAAAACTTCTAGATAGTAAATGTTCTACTTCACTCAAACACCACAGAAAAAAAACTGCAGCCCTACTCCAATCCCTATCAGTGAGGTTGAGTGGAGAACCTCAACTTCTGCCTTCACATAGCTGTGAAGAGGCAGCCCTCTCCCTCCTTAGGAACAGTGGGGATACTAGTGGGGAGCTTAGACTTTCATCATTGCCCAACAATAAAGGAACTTCTTCCACACCCATCTAGCACTAACAAGGCAGTGCTCCTTTCCCTGCTGCACAATATCAAAGGAGACTTGCTGAATCAGAAGATTTAATAAGATCCAGAGTCTCATAAAGCGATAATCCAAATTTCCAGAATACAGTAGAAAATCACACATACCAATGCCCAGGAAAACCCAACTTCAATGAGAAAAGATGATTAACAGACACCAATACCAAGATGGCAAAGCTGTTGGAATTATGACAGATTTTAAGGCAGTCATCATGAAAAATACTTTACCACGAAATTACAACCACACTTGAAACTTGAAAGTAGGAACTATCAGCAAAGTCATAAAAATGCTTAGCAAAGAAATTGAAGAGATAAAGAACCAAATGAAAATTTTAAAATTAAAAACTACAATAACTGAAATGAAAAACTCATTAGATAGGCTCAAAAGCAGAATGAAGATGTCAGAGTGAACTTGAAGATGGAACTATAGAAGTGACCCATTCTGAACAAGAGTAAAAATAGACTGAAGGAATATGAACATAGCCTCAGAGACCTGTGGGACTAATAACAAAAGCTCTAATATTCATGTTGTAAGAGAGAAGAGGAAAAAGAATATGGGACTGAAAAAAGTATTCCAACTAATAATGGCTGAAAAAGTGGCAAAAAGCATAAACCTATAGATTCAGACAGCTGACAGAGTCCCAAACAGGATAAATCTAAAGAAACCCATGCCAAAATGCCTAATAATCAAACTCCTGAAAAATTAAAGAAAAAGAAAAATATCTTGAAAGCAGTAAGAGAAATGATACCTTGCCTATATGGTAAAAACAATTACAGTGACAACAGAGCTCATCAAAAACCCTGAAACAGAGGGAAGTGGCACAACAGTTTCCAAGTGCTGAAAAAAAAGAATTATAAACTAAGAATTCTGTATCTAGCAAAAGTGTACTTGAATAATAAAGAGGGGAAAAAACCTCAGGTGAAGGAAAACTAAATGAATTTTTCTGAAGGAGATCTGCTATAAAAGAATAGCTTAAATGAAGTTCTTGAAATGAAAAGGAAATAATACAAGGATAGAATGTCAGAACATTAAGAAAGAAAAAGAACACTGAAAAGAGTAAGAATATGGGTAAATATAATAGACTTTCTCCACTTCAGTTTTCTAAATTATGTTTGACATTTGAAGCAAAAATCATAACACTGATATGGTTCTCAAAGTATGTAGAGGAGATCTTTAATGCAGTTATAAATGGGGGGAGGTAAGGGACTAAAAAGGATATTTACACATAACTGGTAAAATGTTGAAACTAATAGACAGTGATATATGTATAATGCATGTTTGTATATATAATGTAATACCTAGAGTAACCACTAAGAAATCTATACAAGGAAATACAGTCAAAAACACTAAAGATAAATCAAAATGGAATTCTTGTATGTGTTTTAGAAGGCAGGAAAAAAAAGAGAAACAAACAGAAAACAAGTAAAATGGCAGTCTCATCCTTAACATATCAATAATGACATAAACTGCAAAAGGCCTAAGTACACCAATTAAAAGACTGAAATTAGCAGAGTAGACTTAAAAAATGATCCACATATATGCTGTCTCCATGAGATTCAGTTCAAATGTAGCAATGTTGGTAGACTAAAATAAAAAGAATGGAAAATTAATTATAAAAAAACTCAGAAGTGTCCACATTAATATCTGGTAAGGTAGACTTCAGAGTAAAGAGAAAAAATAGAGATAATAAAAATAATTTTTGGAACGAGAAAGGGGATAGAGCAACAGAAATGGAGGAGGCTTTAAAAATTGTAGAAGAATGCCAAGTACAATTTTGTAAATCTAGAAAAATTGACAAATTTTCTAGAAAAGTAAATAATATAAGAATAAGCTTAATAAGAAATATGTATAGAAGTATATGAGAAAATTATAAAACTAATAAAGAGCATAAAAGATTTTAATTACTAGAAGACATACCATGTTGCTAGATGGAAATACTTAATATTGAGAGGATGTCATTCTTATTATTCTATCAACTTAGTGAATTCCAAGTCAAAATAAAGACAAATTTTTATGAACAAACTGTATTTAAGTTTAAAATGGAATTGAAAATGTACAAGAATAATCAGATTTTTAAAAAAAACTAGAAACAACGAGAGAAGATAGATCCATTAGAATTATGATAATGATAAAGATAGCAATCCAAATAGTGGCAAAAGAATGTAAATACATTTGGGAAAATCATTTATTTAGGCCTGCTCCTTTATATTTTATGAAAAATTAAATTCTAAATAGATTAAAAAGCTAATAAGCAATAAGAAAACCCTATCAAGGTATTAAAAGAAAGTATGAGAGAATATTTTTGTGATCTTGGACTGAAGGAAGCTATACTTTGCAAGACACCAAAAAAAGAAAAGTTGACAAAGTTAAAAACATGAAAATCTAAATAAATCTTTTATGCAAAAACGAAGTGTGGTGGAATTTGAAAGATAAATAATAAAGTAAGTAAAGTATTTGCCATATATATGATAGAGAAGAGGGTAATAGTCACAAAACTAAAGAGTACTTGAAAATCAATTGAAAAGAAAAAGATAAACTGTTTAATAAAAACATAGGAAAGGGGCATGAACAGGAAATTCATAAAAGAAATACAAATGGACAGTATATACATGAAAACATGCTCAGTCTTACTAGTAATAAAATTAAAACGATGTCTTTTTAACATACCAGATAAACAAAGATTAAAAGGATTATTAATGCCATTGTTGTTAAAGGTGTGGGGAAATGATCACTTTCTATACTAATGGTTGAAATTAAATTGGCACAACTTTTCTAGTGTGCAGTTTGGCAGTCTAAAATTTTTAGTAAGTGTTCCCTTTATCCTAACAATTGTACTTATAGAATTTATCCTAAGGAAATGATGGACTAAGTGTGTCACAGTGTTGCTTATAGTAAAACAACAGTCTAAATGTCTACTATGGAATCATTTTTAACTTTTAAAAACGATAAATTAGAAAAAGTGAATCACCAAAGAGTAAGTGTAGTATGATCCCCTTCACATAAAGTTGGGTATTTGTTAGCCTTCTAAACATTTTTTATACCTCCACACATACACACACATAAACCAAGGCTCATTGGATGAGATAATGTATAAAATGTTCAGCACATTGCTTGGCATGTAACGTTCAGCAAATGGTTGCTGTTACTATTGTCAGCATTCAGTAGATATTACATATTCTGCCATCAGGCAATGTGCTAAGTACTTACAATAAATAAGATACTGTCTTTGAGGAACTCGTCTATTGGTCATTATCCCTTACCATTTCCCATTCTGCAATGTCATTGGCTCTCAGATGAATTGTTGAAATACAGGGTGGTCAATGAGGAGTGTCTCATTTGTACCATCACTGCCAGAATGTTGATTTGAAATAATTGAAAGAGCCTCCTTATTTCAAAGTTAAAACCATAAAGATTGTTTCAAAATTCTCTTCATTTCAAGATGAAGATGGAACTAGCTTGAATTCAAGTATCCTGGCAGCACTCCGAAAAATGCAGGATGGCTATTTTGGTGGGGCAAGGTAAGTGACTACTACATACTCTTTAGTGAAATGAAATGAAATTTAGGTAAAGTAATGATAGACTTGTGATGTCTTTTTTTGTATCTTTAACAACATATACCCGTCCTATTCAGAGGAGCGGGTGTTTGATAGATTGAATCAAGGAATTTAATATTACAGAAAAGGATTGGAATGTTTCCCCGCCCTGTTCTACACTCCATAAATTCAATGGACCAGAAAACTTACTCTGAAAGGAAGAAAGGAAGGGAAAGAGGGAGGGAGGAAAGTAGGTTACTAGACTATTCAATTTTGTCTGCTTTTCTTTTTTCTCTAAGTTTTTATATTGAAAATTTTCAAGTATACATAAATGTGCAAGAATCTTATTGAACACAATATACCCTCCCTCAAGACTCACCTGTGGTTAACATCTGTCCCACTTGTGTGTTTTCTCTCCCAATCCCTCCCTCCCTTCTTTTCTTGTACCTTTCACCCTCTCTCACACACACATATGTGCACACACAGACACACAACTGTGAGTTAGAGCACTTTTTGCTAAACTGTGTGAGAGTTAGTCAGAAATATCATGACTCTTCAATGCTAGATACATCAGTTTCTATCTTTTAAGAAAGAGGGCATTCTCATACATAACTACAATATAATCATCACACTCAGAAAATTTAATATGGATATGATACTATTATCTAATATGGAGTCCATATTCAGAATTACCTCATTGTCTCAATACTGTTTTCCCATAGCTTTTTTTCCTTCTCCAGATCCAATGAAAGATTACTCATGGACCTTTAGTCATTATATCTCCTTGATGCCTTTTAATCTAGAACAATTTCCCAGCCTTTTATTAATATTTTATGCTAATTTTCATTACAGTTTTGCAGAAGGAAGGTCAGTTATTTTGCAGAACATCTCTCAGTTCGATTAAAGTAGTATATTCCAGGTTTCTCCGTTATCCTTTCTCCAACAATCTTTGACCAAGTAGCTTTAGCTTCCATTGAATCAGATATTACTAATGGGGCTGTAAAATGATGATTCTGTGTTTCTAGCATTCTGTGTACATTTAATAGTTAGAATCCTTCTATAAAAAAGACCTTTCCCTTACCCACTTTTATTTTGTAGTTTTAGTGTCAGCATAGAATCATATATCTTTATTTTATTCTTATGTCACACTCCATTACATCATTTATTTCAGTGTTCAAATTTATCCAAGAACTGGCCATTGGAAGCCCCCTCAAGCTGACGTCTTTAGAAAATCAGTACTACTGACTTTCCCTTTGTGTTTAGGTTTTGCAATTGCCTTTATACATAGGGGAGGATATCACTTACAATCCACTATAATTCTTGAAATTTTCAGATATCATTTTCCTTTTCAAAATGGTCTTTTTGAGTATTTTTGAAAGTGATATGATGGATTTGTGATGATTTATCTTCATTCTGTCCTGGCTTCTCTTGTAGCCAGTGGAAATTTTTGCCAACTGTTTGGCATAATTAGCAACATAATATATGGCAGTGAAAGAAAGCAAAACTGATCTGCTTGCTGCTGGATTGTGAACCCATAATTGTAATCTTTATTAACATGGCACCCTAACCTATATTACACTACACCTAGGAGTGCTATAAAATTTCACTTTAACAAAATTGTACCAACATATAAACATTGGTAATCTGCCAATAGAACATTCCAGTTATCCTTTCTTTGCTGAACTGCGTTGTTTTAAAAAGGATTTCCTATGATTTTCTGTTTTCTGTTTACCCTCTAATTGTCAGGATTCAAACAGGCAAATTGTCAGAGTTTTTGACAACATCTTGCCGCACACATTTGAGCTTCATGGACCCTGGACCTGAGGGTAAACTGTACAGTGAAGATTATGAGGACTACGATAGTGAGCTAGTGTCTGGTGACTGGATGAATGGTTATGATTCAGCCAGTAATGGTAAGGAGGCTTCATAAAGACACTGGACTTGCCAGACAAGAATACAAAGTATTGTTGAGCATCCTCCTTAATATTTCTCACTGCCAGCAGTCTCACGCCTATTTAATACACTTAGATTTCTACTTTTGTTTGGCTTCACTTTTCATCCTTCTACTTACCTTTGGTTTCTGGTCTAATATCCCTGTGGTGATTATGGAGTATAGACTTGGACTATCCCTTACTAAGGTTAGGGAAGATTTCTCTCCTGGGTACATAAAATGGCTGGTGATGTCAAAATGGGAGGAAGCAATGGTGAGTGAGATATTCAATCAAGTATGTGGGAGGAAAACTAGACATATATACACTACTGCTTTTTGAAGTTAAAAAACATAAAAATATGAAATTCAATTAAAGATTTTTATATAGAATAAGACAGGGGCACATCAGAATCTCTAAAGAGGTCTACATAGTTTGAAAAAGCCTATCTGGTATACCTGTTGCTTTCCTATTACAAACTAAGTAAATAAAGCAGGATAAAATCTAATTGGCCTTGGGGAATACAAAGATGATACAGTGAGAAAGTATAATAGGGGCATAAATTTAAAATGGCTGAGAAACACCCTAAATTGTTAAGATACTGACCTAGGCAGGGCAGGCATTACATTATTTGAATCCTAAAGAGAGAAGGGCCAATAGGAGTGAATTATTCTTCTGGCTGTCTAAAACATGGCTTGCCTGTTTTCGTTGTCTGAGTATTTGACTGTTAGTCATATCTTAAGGCAGCCAATTTCTTTATCTTAAGAGTGGTGTGCTGGAGAGAAGAAAAATAAATTAGCTTTCCTTGGTGAGCTAGCAAGCATAATCTCATATACAATAAACCAACACAACTAGCAGTCAAAAGGACTGTTTTCTTGTTTGGGCTCAGCATTTACTCACATAAGTACCATTTCATTCACTTTGTTTTCATAAGATCTAAAATAGTGTGAATTTCTTTGTTGGAAGAGTACATTAAATACAAGATTATTTCCTGTTATCAGTAATAACCAAAGTCATGATACCTATGTTGGCATAAGCTGAAATATTTTGAAAACCAGACAAGACTGATCTTATATTGAGATTGTTTGCTATTCCATGGGTAGTTGTGATTTATATCTGTTAATTCTCATTCGCTTAGATTACTTTATGAAATATATCTCTTTAATGATATGTTTGACTAAATTTGGTATTATGCATTCTGAGTCATTTCCCCTCTCTGTGTTTACTCATTGGTGGCTTCACAATGGATGTGTCTATTTCTTGCCAGCCCTTCCTTGGGGAGAGTGCTTCTCTCCAAATTCTTCATAATCCTCCACTCAAGTGTCTAGATTGTGTTCAAGGTTATAATATTTGTCATTAGGATGTCACTGCCATTTGTGGAATCTGTCTGTTTTCAGCTAGACTCAATATTTAGTGGAAGATTTTTGCCCTTCCCTACAAGTCCCCACATACCAGTGAGACTCAAGGGGCCCTGTTCTACTCCTCCTCCACCACTACCATCACACACGTACGTAGATTATGAAGTGCTCCACCCGGCCTAAAATAAGCTCATACTACTTTTCAGGGGCCCTAACTTAACTCAACAAAGTTGAAGAACAGCTGGGTCTTGGTAAATGACCATAGTTTCTGAGTGGTAAAGCTATGAGATTGTGTAATGATTACAAACTTTTTTTCCCCCATGAACTGAAACAACCTATTTCTGGTGCTGTGTTGTGGGCACAGGAGCCAGTCATTCTGTCTGGTGGGGTAGATTGTGAAGTAACTAAAATGTTTATTTTTTCTCTCCCCTCCCCAACTAACTGCAGCTCGCTGTGGTGATGAAGTTGCTCGTTACTTAGATCACCTTTTGGCTCACACTGATCCCCATCCTAAACTAGCCCCTACCTCACAGAAGGGAGGGCTAAATCGGTTCCGAGCTGCTGTGCAAACAACCTGCGATTTAATGTCCTTGGTGACCAAGGCCAAGGAGCTGCATGTACAGAGTGAGTAATGCCATGACTCACTGGAGTCAGGAACAGGATGACGTGAAGCCCACGATGGGGGTGGGATAGTTATTACAGTGTAAGCAGGAACTTTGTTTTGTTCACTGCTTAATCCCCAGCATTTCAGGCAGGACCTAGAACATATTAGACACCCAGGTATTTGTAAAATTAATGAATTGGGTATAGTTTTGCTGTAACCAGTGCTATATAGTCTGGTTTAACCAGTTACACGGCAAGAAGAGACAGAACAAGAGACATGGAGCATATTCTGTTTTACCATCAAAGTATTAAAATATGGAAAGTATTTTTTTTCTCCTTTGGAAAAGTTACTAATTTGGAAGTAATTTTATTTAAAGATAAAGCATGGCAGACTATTACAAGGTAGCCTTGCAACAGAGAGGGAGATATTCTCCCTTAGGTAAGCTGTATCTGGTTCCCTTGGACCAGCTGCAACTTACACAGTCTGTTGTTCCAACAGTATAGAGCTGTATTTGTCAACTACAGTACTCATTCTTCAGCAACTTTGCCATTCTCCTCCCCATGACCACTACCCTCCTCCTGTAGTATTTGCAGTGGAGGATGTCTTTTCTACTACACATTGCCAGTTGTAGACATGATTCCTAAGAGTGTCTAGTGCCTCTATGGTAGCTGCATAGGAAGGGACAGAAGGGCTCCTTGGCCACACACCTAGCGGACCTAAATGTTAACATTTCACAGATAATGAGAATGATCGAGATGCATGCTCTTACTGTCTAAAACTTTATTGATCACTACTAACCAAAGATATTAAACATGACCCTTGGGGAATCATTTAACATTTAGAATAGGAAAAAGCTTAGCATACAGAGCCTTTGCGTATGCTTCCTTGACAAAGGGCTTATGCAGAGATCAGCTTTATTAAGTTATACTTATAGATTGTGAAGGGGAATTTGAGCTTCACTCCCAGCCCTGCTACTTACTTGCTTGAACAGTTACTTGAGCTCTGTATCTCTCTTTCTGTATCTGTAAAATGGCAAAAATGACAAGAGAGTCTCTCCTTAGAGGTTATGGTAAGTATTTCAACAATGAACTGTGAGTAAAAATCTTAGAAATATCTCAAAGTTGGTCAGCCAGTACCTTTTTTGATTCCCTAGATATGAGCACCCATTATTGGGGGGGAGGTGGTAATCAGGTTTGTTTTTTGTTTGTTTGCTTGTTTGTTTATTTATTCATTAATGGAGGTACTGGGGATTGAACCCAGGACCTTATGTATGCTAAGCATGTGCTCTACCACTGAGCTATACCCTCCCCCTCATCTATTTATTTATTCTTGAGGAGATCCAACTGCTAGAAGCCAGATACTCTCCTAGATGAGTCCAGAAAATATAAAATATAACTGGATTCTTTCTATTATACATGATATTCTATTAAAGTACCAGTAATAGCACCACTGTGGTATTGATTACATTCGTAGAATTTAGTATCTTGTATGTCCAGCTGACACTACAATTCTAGATATTCCATTCAAAATATGTTTATTGATTGATTGAACATTCTTTGATTTATCTGACATTCCTATTTCTTTTCTTTGATATTCCCAAGAAAGGATAAATGTCTTATTCTCGTTCTGTAAAGAACCAACCCATATGTAACTTCACTGTTGAGGTCAACTGTGCATTTTTAATAGTATCCTAATTATCTAAGCTTTCCCATAAATGTCAACCTCTTGCAGATGTTCACATGTATCTTCCTACAAAGATATTTCAGGCTTCCCGGCCTTCATTCAACTTACTTGACTCACCTCACCCCTCGCGAGAGAACCAGGTAAACTTTCGCACGAGGTATTTCTATCAGCTTTTTGCAAAACTGCCATCCTTACAGAAAATAATAGAACTAGCCATTATGGCTTCTGCTAGTAACTGGTGGTAGGCAAAATGCTACCCTGGTGAAGATATATGGCCTTTTTAGCTCACTTTTTAAATGGGGAAGTTCTTCTCATCAGGCTTTAAGAAAACTAGATTGCCATATCATACATTCTGAAGGATTCATTGTTTCGGCTTTACTTTTCATCAAAATTTAGGGAACTCTCACAGAAGAGTTTCATAGATGAAAAGATCAATACTCCAGGGCATTATTTAAGGTGAGCACTTGTGGACTTTCTTTTTTTTATCTTTTCTCAAACTAAAGGGTCCCTCTGTTCGTGTAGAAATACATCTTCCTAGAAAACAGTCTGGGGAAGTGGACTTCAAAGCACTGGTTTTACAGTTGAAGGAGACCTCCAGCTTACAGGAGCAAGCTGATATCCTCCACATGCTGTATACTATGAAGTAAGTGATGGGTATGATCAGCCTAGTTTCCTGTTCATGTAGAAAGGCAGTAGAGCATAGTAAATATAGCACAGCTTTGGAGTCTCACTGATAAACGGATTTGAATAGTTTTACAACCTACCCACTGTGTAACTTCAAAGTCTCAGTTGTCTTTATTTATAAAATTTGGATTATGTCTACCTCAGAATTGTTGTAAAGATTAAACAAGATCTCTAATATAACTCCTGGTACATAGTAAGTGACTAAAAACATAACCATTACAGGTTTCTGTATATTAGTTTTGTATCTTGCAACTTTACCGAATTCATTGATGAGTTCTAGTAGTTTTTTAGTGGAATTCTTTACATATTAGGGAAATTGGCCTACGAATTTGTCCTATGACTTTGCTTATAATGGTTTTTGCATTAAAATTTTTATTGTATATATATTGTATGTACACATACTAATATATATATATCAGTCTTTTCTTTTATGGCTTCTTGTATATAGTTCACATTTAAAAAGTCCTTTTGCCTCCAAAATTATGAAATAGTTCTCCCATATTTTTTGTAGTACCTTAACATTTAAATTTGATACATTTGGAGTTTTGGTATACAGTGTGAGGCATGGATTCAACTTTTTTTTCAAAAGCTACTTGATTGTCTTAACATCATTTAATAAATGATTTACCTTTATCATATGTTAAATTCCCAATTTCATAGCACTTTATATGTCTTTTATGGTACTTCACAGTTGAGTTGTGCTGTAGTAACTTTTGAAACAATGTATATGTATCCTTTAAAAATAAGCAAACATTTTTCTTACTTCTTCATTAGTTCTTTGACTTTTAATTTCAGCACTTTGAAGCCCATTAAGAGGATAAAAGTATGCATTTTGTCAAAACATAGTTGAAACTAAAATTTATTCTTGTCTAGGTATCTGGCTTTCAGGACTGACTATTAATCATAGTTTTACAAGAATTCATAGTAAATAACATTCATTTCCTAATAAGAGAGATCTATCAAAAACAGGCATATCCATTATAACACAAAAGATTGTTGCCTGTAGCTTTACTTACACTTAATTTAGGCCTGTCTTTAACATTCCAGAGGACCTGAGTGGGACACTGGATTGTATGATGAAGGGAGTGCGACAGTCAGAGAGCTTCTTACTGAACTATATGGCAGAGTTGGAGAAATTCGCCACTGGGGCCTGATCCGATACATCTCTGGAATTTTAAGGAAGAAGGTGGAAGCGTTGGATGAGGTACCTACTGTAAATTCTTCTTGAATTGATACCAAATCTAAATGGAGGTGCTTTTTGAAAATTGGTTTCCACAGCTGTTTTTTAAGGCAACCACCACAACCTCTAATCATTTGAGATGTTGTTTTTCCCACATAAAGTTCCTGATATTCAGGTAGCTCTTTTTTTATGAATGTCAAATATATACTACTGAAGCATATAAACTGTAGACTTGTAGAGGTGTTATACACTATAAGAATTGTAGATCTTAAGAATGAATTTATACTAGGCTAAAAGTTCCTACCTCTTAGGAAATAAAGATACCTCATTGTTGCTTCCTAGAAATCCCTCTTTTCTGATTTTCATGGCATTTCCTGAGGAAAAGTTTCGTATGTCATTAAGTTAAGGGGGAGCAAAGCTTTCTAGGCTAAAAAGAGGCATTTTCATGGAAATCTGAGATATTATATAGACAAGATAATACTGTTATACTTTTTCTTCTTAGGCCTGCACAGACCTTCTGTCCCACCAGAAACATTTGACGGTGGGACTCCCTCCAGAACCTCGAGAGAAGACCATCTCTGCGTGAGTATGCTTTTTGGTTAAGTTTGATCAAGCTTCTCTGAGACTTTCAGGAGCTATATGGACTGACCACAGTTCTCTTGTCCTAATCTTAAATGGATGATAACATCCTACGTATGTGAGCTTCTGTCAGAGACAGTGTGAGAATGTTGGTAATGACAGGACATGAGTAAATGAAAGCGAAAATTCACAGGGAATAGTACCCAAATGTATTTTGTTCTTTGGGGTTTTTTTGTTTGTTTGTCTTTTGTTTTTACTTGTTGGCTTTCCCAAAAAAAAAAAATAAAATAAACAGGGCAACTGGAATTAGCACCCACAAAAAATCAGCTATACTCCAGACTTTGTTCTAGACCTTTTTTCTTAGCTTATAGATGGCTGTTTTCTCTTTTTATCTCTTCACATTTCTTCTCTCTGTGTGTGTCTCTTTGTCCAAATTTCTTACTTATATAAGGACACCAGTCATATTAGGTTAGGGCTCACCCAGTGACCTCACTTTAACTTAACTACCTCTGTAAAGACCCCATCTCCAAAAAAAGTCACACTCTGAGGTATAGGAGCCAGGATTTCAACATAGGAACTTTGAGGGAACACAGTTCAACCCATAACACCTTACTCCTGGCAAACAGAACCTTTTGTTACAAATCAGATTAATTTTGTGACTGCTGCGGGCAATCCAAAAGAAGATGGCATGCTCCATTCCCCCAGAGTGCTAAGTATCAACAGGAGAGTCAGAAGTATGGGAGGAGGTGTGCATATGTGTGTGTCTGTGTGTGTGTAAACTGATGAAACTATAAAAAATCAGTATAATGTTATAAAGTGTGACTCTAAAGTAATAAAATGACTCCCAAAAGGCACAGCTTAAACTTAGCTTATTACTTTCTAGTCATAATAGTTATTTGTCAAATGTTAAGAATTAACCATGAAAAACTGGTCTGGAAGGACATTATGGGGTGAGTTTTAAATACAGTTTTGAAGGAGAAGGGCAGTCCAGGCTCAAAGAGGAGATAGTAGAGCTCTCCTGAGTTGACCTGAGCCAGAGTGCTTCGGGGGAGGCAATGAACTTTGAAGACTGCTCGGTAATGATGAGATGTTGAGACTTGGGAGGAACATTTTTATTTTCTCAATATATTTAGATTTAAGTAGTTGCAGAACTTTGTCTTTCTTTACTATCCTCTTCTTAGACCTCTGCCCTATGAAACACTCACTCAGCTGATAGATGAAGCCAGTGAAGGGGACATGAGCATTTCAATTCTTACACAGGTGAGCAGAATTATAAAGCCTAATCTGGTGACTGATATTTAAAAGTTTGTCTTCAAGTTGATCTGGCAATTTCTGAAGACCAGAAAATAGGCCTTGTGAGACAAGGGGCATGATTTTTGTCTGTCCTCATTCCACCCACAGGAAATAATGGTATATCTAGCCATGTATATGCGAACTCAGCCTGGCCTCTTTGCTGAAATGTTTCGACTTCGAATTGGTCTGATCATACAAGTTATGGCAACAGAACTGGCCCACTCCCTTCGATGCTCAGGTACTCAATTTAGTAACTATTTGAGGCAGAATTCACTTTTAATGTAGGTCTATTGAGTTTTGAATCAGGAGGGAAAGGAAGCTGAAACACTTATCAGTAGCTCAGAAGTTGCATTTAGCAATCTTGTTCCCATGTTAATCTCTGTACAAGTCAAGGGACTGCTATGACAGATTTATATATTAGTTCTCAACTTCAAAATTCCACCTCTTGGGGGCTCTGCACACCAAATTACATTCCTACTAACTCCTAGAGTGATTTGAGGCATGCATCAAACTTACTGTGACAGACTGTGGTCAATTCTGATTCAGGCAGTGTAGCTTCTGGCCACCAGAATGAGAGTCACCACATCAGTTTGATTATAGTGTCAGTATTCTGTCTAGTCAACATCAGGATCAAATAAAGGAAGGCAGTATTTCTATTAATATTTATCTGACAGGACTCTTTTTGAAATTAACTATGTATATATTTGGCAAGATAACCGTTTTAGTTAGAAGAATAGCTGGGGCCTGTGAAAGGGGTAGTGTAGAATTGTGTAAAGCGTTGGTGGCGGGACCCCATGGCGTGACTATTTTTCCTATTGGTATTTGTTTGATTTCAACAAGAATGTCAAGATAATAGAGATAGGGGTTGCATACAAAAATAAAATCACAGTTGCAAAACTCAATTTTAGCCATTGTTTCAGTTAAATTTACCTAAGAGGGTTTTAACTGAGCTGTTAGCAAGGAGCTAAATTTATTGGTTTGACTCTAACCTAAATTACATGAAATAATTTATATTTAAATAACCCTTTAAAGGAAGAAAGTTAATGATTATTTTATACCTACCATATGCCAGACACTGTACTTTTTGTTTTATATTAGCATATATTATCTCATTTAATCCTTACAGCAACCCTCTAGAGAAGGTATTTTTATCTCACTTTTACCAATAAAGAAATTCAAACTCAGAGAGGTTAATAACTTGCCCATAGTTACATAGCTAGTAAATAGTTGAATTTGAGTGGGTCTGCCTGATTCCAAATGATTTCCAACTCAGCACATTGTTAGATTACATGTATTGTGTATGTGTATGTGTGTGTGTGTGTATATATATATATATATTTATATGTATATATGTGTGTTTATATATATATATATATATATATATATATATATATATATATATATATATATATACTCTAGCTTTGGTATCAAGGGATGTTTTATGAGGGTCTGATTATTCAATAATAAACTTTGACAAGGAATAAATCCCCAAGCATTTTTCACTTTTCCCTAATTGCCTGTTATGGATTTTTTTCTTGTGGATTCATCAAACCATGGCTATTTATTTCTTCTAGGATAAAGTCAAGATCCCTGGGTCTGATACTCAAGACCTTCAACAGTCTGGCGTCTACCTCCTACTTCAACAGTACTTCCCACTAATTTTATCAATCCCCATCCTTGGAGATTGATGTTTCCTCTGATTTCCAAAGCATTTATTATCTATACCTGTATACCTCACTTAATATAGCCATGCCATGTTTTATTGTTGTTTGTCTTGTTTACATGTCCAATCTCTCCCAAATAGTTGGTCAGTCTCTTAGGGTCAAGTACCCTGTCATACCTGTTTGTACTAACATTGCTTAAAATCATGACTTACATGTAGTAAACTCTTAAGTGTCTAATAATGTTGATGAGCAAGTTGAAATTATCTTCTCAATATTCTTCGTAATTTCATGAATTCATATCCATTCTCTTTTTAAATCTCTATATATCCAGACTGGGAGGTTTTGATTATTTTAGTCCATCTTCATATATACATCCATTGCCTTTCTCTGACTGGTTTCCAGTTGCACTGTTCTCCTTTCATTCTTCCCACTTTCAAATAAAGATTCTACTGAGTACCCTAATGATGTGGAAGAGGGATGAAGAAGAAATCAAGGACCTGGTTAATCCATAAACTGGATAATCAGTCCTTAAATTATTAAGACTCTGTTGCAGCATGAATGCCTAGGCAGTATGGTGCTGGAAATTTATTTTGTAACTCTGTTCTTCCGATCAAGTGACTCAGAAATTCTAAGCCAGAAAGGAAATAGAGAAAAATAGGGTGAGAATGGAAGGCTAATTAGAAATCCCTCTGTCCTAACATTTCTGCTGACTAGCTGAGGAAGCCACAGATGGCCTGATGAATCTCAGTCCTTCAGCCATGAAGAACCTCCTGCATCACATTCTCAGTGGCAAGGAGTTTGGAGTGGAACGAAGTGGTAAGGTTGAATAACTGCACGTCCATTTCTGAGTGTTTGTTTTAAGTGTCTCATTGATTTTAAAATGTTTTTATTGTATCAGAGGAATTTTCCCCCAAATAAATAGAACCCCAGTATATGAAACAAAACCACTAAAACCAAAACTGTCTTCTGGAATAAGATTTGGAAACCACTGTGTGTCCTTTTTTCCTTAAATGATACATCAATTAAGTGGATTATTACCATGTTTTGTTTTGGACTGTTTTATACTTTCCCTTACATTATCCTGTCTCTACTTTAGGCTAACTAGCAACCTGTATCATCTGAAATTTTCTTGTATTCTAGTTGTCAATAATTCAGTAGCACTTAACAGTGGTGTGTGTATGCGTGTGTGTGGCTGCTGCAGTACTTCTGATGTATCCTTCACCTTTAAATTCAAATACGTCTAGGGGTCTATCACAAATTAGTCTTACACCTGCACTTGGTGGTTTGGCAGTGGTATTTGGTATCAAGCACCTAAAATATCAAAGCAAATGAAAAGGGTTATCTCTCATCCTTAACTTTTAGACTTGGAATAAATAAATATATAATGTCAGATGGATAAAGAAAGTTATAAAGTAGTGTTCCTCAAGCCTTAATTGTTCATAAGAATCACCTGGGGATCTTGCTAAAATGCAGGCTTTGATTCAGTAGGTCTGGAATTTGGCCTAAGATTCTGACAAGCTTCTAGGTGATGCTGAAGCTGCAGACCTGTGGACCACACTTTGAACAGCAAGGTTATAGTTGATTGTTTTTTTATTATTATTAACATAAAAGGAGGATATGCATCTAAGTCTTGAACTTGGTGGAGAAAAGAAACTGAACCTGATTCTCCTCCCTCTTTCTCTTTAATCTATCATGCTGTATAGTTCGCCCCACTGATTCAAATATCAGCCCTGCTATTTCTATCCGTGAGGTTGGTGCTGTTGGAGCAACCAAACCAGAACGAACTGGGATCATGCAGTTAAAAAGTGAGATAAAGCAGGTAAGTTACTACTTGGGAAATGAGCTGGGATGTTGTCATGTTTAAGAACATTCTTTTTGAATCAGACTTTGTTAAGATCATGTATTTTGTTTCATACCCTGAATTTAATTTGAGCCATTTATTTTTCAGGTGGAATTTCGTAGACTGTCTATCTCAACTGAGAGTCAGGTGAAATAAATAGGGATTCTTTAACATAAATTAACCTGCCTTTAGTTGTATAAAACATGCATGAGCTCATGGCCTTTTTACAAATAAGCCACAAAGTAGCTTGTTTGAGTCTCCTTTATAACAATCATTCTATAGACAGCGTTCCTTTTCCCAGACCAAACTATTTTGATAATTTTAGGAGGAAAGTAATTTGTTCTTGATGGCAAGAAATTGAAACCTTGAGTTCCTTTTGTTAGGATTAACATGTAATTTTAGAATTAATTTTCTTTATGAAATGGCTTAGATTTCATACTTTTAAGAACCAGTCTAGGTGAAGGCTTTTTTAAAAATCTATTTTCAGTTATTGACCTGAAATTAGATTTTTATCATTGTCATGATAGAGGTATACGAAAAGTGTTGTGGACACAAAGAGGAAAAACATCTAAGTCGATCTGGGAGTTTGTGGGAGTCACGAAACATCATATTGTAGCCTCTTACTCATTTTTCCCTGCAGATGAGAATAAATGAGTTACTATGTTATACAAAGAAATAGTTAATACAAACTTCTATAGTTCCTTTCAAAACTCTGGGAAATCATTGATTTCAAATTCTTTTCATGAAAAGCTTAAAACTACTCCTCCTGCTTTCAAAAATAGACTTATGCTAGCTTACAGTATTAAAGCATGTCCGGAAGAAGAGAGACGAAATGAAAATTTTGTTTGTTTATTTGTTTATTTGTTTGTTTTAAGTGTTAGAAACCACTCAGAAGAAGAATGAGCCAATGCTTGAAGTTTAATTTGAAGTGAACTTAATTTGAGTATACTTATCAGATACCCTTCCACATTTATATTATGCAAGGGCAAGGACAGAATGGAGTAAGAAAGAGCCTTGTGATAGAAAAATGTTCACTTTACAGGTGTTTTCCCAGACAATTTGGAAAGTTTGAACATTTCCTATCTGAAAGGTGAAAGAACATTTCATAAGAGTTAAACTGATATTCTTCCTAAACAGTCCTTTTTTTTTTTTTTTTTTTGGTTGACAGTGATTGGCTAAATACTTTGTAGTTGTTGTTTATAGTCTCACAGTATTACTTACAAGTTCACTATATGTTTAGAACTTGAAGTCCATGTTCCTAGCTAGATTAATATGATATGAAGGACTTGACCTACCTAGCTATATCATTTAATTTTTTTTTGTACACATTCACTATCTATAGGACTTCAAGAAAGGCAAAATTGTTAGGAGTATAATTTAGAGGATTGAGAGCTTAAATTTTCATTGCTTTCTTATTTCTAAATACTGATTTTCCCCCCTCACCTACCTGTCTGGTATTTTGTATTGTTCTAAGCCCTTTTCTCTACCACTCACCAATATCCTCTTTTCTGATTATGGGAAAAAATACTTTTAAAGGTAGTTTTATTTATTTTACTCTTTACCATGACGTCTAGAGTTAGGCTGTTTCAATCAGCTTTTTTAATGATAACATGCTGGCTAGTTACTTGAATAGTCTGTAATTTTACTGTACTAATAACTTTTAAAAACCCAAATAAGAGTTGTCTTGCCTCAACCCTTTTAAAAATTTACTTTCTCAAGTTTTTTTTCATAACCAATGGTGGTCATCCTCTGGGTATAGATTTGATGTTACCATCTTTTCTGGTAACCGCTGCTATCTTATGTTATATACCATTCACAAGTGCTTTGAATATGCTGTTATATACATCATGACATATACTGATCGAAAAGAAAAACAAAATGAATCAAAAAGTAAAATTTTATACTTATAAATTAATTTCATGTATAGGGGTAAAAACTTTCCATTTCTTTTCCAAAAATGCAGGAGAGGGAGTTCAACTCCCCATTTTCATTTCAGAAAACAAAATTCAATTTAATAAGTATTTATTTTTTAAGTATCTGTTTATTCATTTATTCTTTCAACTAATATAATTAATTGCATGCATACTGTGCACCAGACACTGTACCAGAAAGCATCAGTATACCCTGGGAACTTCCTAGAAATGTAAAATATTGGTTCCCACCCTAGACCTACTGATTCAGAAAGGCTGGAATGAGGCCCAGCAGTCTGTGTTTTAATAAGCTTTCTGGGTGATTCTGATGCATTTTTAATTTTGAAAACCACTGGGATACTTATTCTTCTGATTATTAATTCATTTATAAATATTGAATGCCAATTTTGTACCAGGCACTGGAAATACAGTAGTGAACAAAACAGATGTGGTCCTTGCCTTCATGAATCTTACAGTTTAGGAAGACTGACCTCTGATTTAGTTTCCTTGGTTTAAATCATTGTTACATAAAGGCCTATGATTTCAGGTCTCTTAGGCTGAAGAGATTAAGGCCAGATGACCATCAAACAAAAAACGGAAAACTATTGGAAATAATATTGGTATTTCTGTTGACCTTAACCAAGAATATACCCTGTAATGAATTTGTATAGTATGACTTGGCCAACTTTATCATATCCACATTAATAAAGGAAGACAGAAGCATAGAGGTGAAATTGATCTAAAAGCTCAGAACTTGATTTTGGTTTTGGAAGAGTCTGAATAGCCTTTGTGGTTTGACTCCACTCTCAGCAGCCTAGGATCTTGATGGTAGAGATGAAGACAACGAAGAGAAATCAAATGGCAGTTCATCTACTTGGTACATCAGTGTGATAGTCACTGGCCAATAAAAATGTCCTAGGGTGTGTTTCTCTTTTACATAGCTACGGTAATATAGGGATTTGGCCCAACTAAAATGTGAGAAGTTCTTTTCTCAGAAAATATTTCTATTATCTTCTTTTTATTTTGTATTTATTTCTGAATCTAAACTGTCAAAGAACTGCTTTCCCCAATGTATTTCATCCTTTACTTGTATAAGTTTTTCAAAGTTCATTACATTGTAGCATGTATCCATATTTCATTCCTTTGTATTGCTGAACAGTATCTTATTATATTGATATGTACCACATTTTATTTATCCATTCATCAGTTGATGAACATCTGGGTTGTTTCTGGTTTTTGGCTATTATGAATAACACTGCTATGAACCTTTATGTATAAGTTTTTGTTTGGACATATGTTTTTATTTCTCTTGGATATACATCTGGGAGAGGAAGTGCTAGGTCATTTGGTAACTATGTTTAGCATTGTGAGGAACTGCCAAATTGTTTTCCAAACGGACTGCACCATTTTACATTCCCACCAGCAATTTATGAGAGTTCCAGTTTCTTCATATCCTCGTCAGTCCTTTCTATTGTTATCTTTTTCATTCTAGCCATTTTAGTGGATATGAAGTGGTATCTCATTGTGGTTTTGATTTGCATTTCCCTAATGGCTTACGATATTAAATATCTTTTCATGTGCCAGTTGGCTATTTGTTTATCTTCTTTGGAGAAATGTCCATTCAGATCCTTTGCCCATTTGTTACTTGGGTAATTTGTCTTTTTTCTTGTTGAGTTGTAAAGGTTCTTTATATATTCTGGATTCAGGTCCCCAAATGTTCTTTATGTATTCTGGATGTAAGTCCCTTATCAGATATGTGATTGGTAAATATTTCTTCCCATTCTAGGGGTTGTCTTCTCACTTTTTTTTTCCTTCAGAGAATATCAGCCACAGAATCTACTTTCTTGATAGTGTCATTTGAAGATCAGAAGTTTTTAGTTTTGATGAAATCAATTTACCTAATTTTTCTTTTAGTATCATATCTAAGAAGCCTTTGCCTAGCTCAGGTTCACAAAGATTTATTCCTATTTTTTAAGAGCTTTGTAGTTTTAGCCTTACAATTAGGCCTATGATTATGTTTCTGGGTTCCCAAGACCACCCCCAGGTTAAATGATTCACTAAGAGGACTCACAGGAATAAGCATATAGTTGTACTCAAAGCTATGGTTTATTACAGCAAAAGGATACACAGCAAAATCAGCAAAGGGAAAGGTACCTTGAACAAAGTCCACGGAAAACAGTTATGAGCTTCTTGAGTACTCTCCCAGTGGAGTCACACAGGATGTGCTTAATTCTCCGTGCAATGAGTTGTGACAACATGTATGAAATACTGTCAACCATGGAAGCTCATTTAAGACTCAGCACCCAGGATTTATATTGGGTGCTGATCACATAAACAGCATCTGTCTGGCATGTAGCAAAACTCCCAGAGGGAAAGCAAGTGTTCAGCATAAACCATAGAGTTTGCACAATTTAGGCACTGTAAGCCACTGTTACCAATTCTGGGAATGGTAGGAACCTTCTAAAATCCAGGTTTCCAAATGGCAGCCAAGGGCCAGTCTTATAAGCAGGCCTTTCCAAGAATAGCACTTCTAGCCTGCTGTGTTAACTCTTTTCTGTACATAACCCATTTGGGCTTAATTTTTGTCTATTGTGTGAAGTAGAGAGTCCAATTTAATTCTTTTGCATGTGACTGTCCAGTTGTTCCAGCACCATTTCTTGGAAAGACTATCTTTCCTCCATTTAATTTTCTTGACATTCTTGTTAAAAATTATTTGACAACAATGTAATGGTTTATTTCTAAACTCCCAATTTTATTTTAGTAATCTACATGCCCAGTCTCTGTCTCTATGACACAGTCTTGATTATTGTAGCTTTACAATAAATTTTGAAATTGGGATTTGTGAGTCCTTCAACTTTGATCTTCTTTTTTTAAGATTGTATTAGCTATCATGGGGTCCCTTGAATTTCCATATGAATTTTAGGATAAACTTGTCAATTTCTGCAAAGAACCCAGTGGAATTTTGATAAAGATTATATTCAATCTGTAGGTCAATTCCAAGATTATTGCCATTTTAACAATGTTAAGACTTCTGATCCATGAAAATAGGATTTCTTTCTATTTATTTAGGTCTTTAATTTCTTTCAATATGTTTTGTAATTTTCAGAGTATATGTTTCATACTTCTATTATATTTATTCCTAAGTATTTTATTCTTTTTAATGCTGTTTTAAATGGAATTGTTTTCTTAATTTCATTTTCAGATTGTTGATTGCTACTGTTTAGAAATACAATTATTTTTGTATATTGATCTTACATCATGCAACCTTACTGAACTCATTTATTAGTTCTAATTGTTTTTTAGTGAATTCTTTATATACAAGATAATGTCATCTGTAGATGATTTTCCACTCTGAATGACTTTTATTTCTTTTCTTGCTCAATAACCCTGGCTAGAGTCTCCAGTACAATGCTGAATAGAAGTAGCAAGATCAGAACATCTTTGTCTTGCTCTTATCTTAAGAAGGAAAACATTCAGAAGTTAATCATTCATTATGATGTCAGCTGTGTTTTTTTGTTCTGGGTTTTTTTTTTTTTTTTTTTTTGTAGATGCCCTTTATTAGATTTAGTAAGAACCCTTTTGTTCTCAGTTTGTTGAGTGTTTTTAACATGAAGGCATGTTAGAATTTATTAAATGCTTTTTCTGCATCTATTAGAATGGTGTGGGTTTTATCAATTGTTCTGTTGATATAGTGTATTGCATCAATTGATGTCCAGATGTTAAAACAACCTTGAACTCCTGGAATAAATCCTACTTTTCATGTGTATTAAAAGGTGTATAATCCTTTTTATATGGTGCTGAATTTATAGGTTTGCTAGTGCTTTGTTGAGGATCTTTTTATCTGTGTCATAAGCAATACTGATCTGTAATTTTCTTTATGATGTCTTTGATATTGGTATAAGGGTAATACTGGCCTCAGAGAATGAGTTAGAAGTTCCTTCGTTTTTTCCTTTTTGGAAGAGTTTGTGAAGAAGCAATAGTAATTCTTTTTTAGATGTTTGGAGGAATTAACCAGTGAAGCCACCTGTGCCTGCGTTTTTCTCTGTGGGAAGTTTTGTAATTACTATCGTATCTCTTTGTTATAGGTCTATTCAGATTTTCTGTTTCTTCTGGACTCCATTTGGATAGTTTGTGCCTTTCTAGGAACTTGTGGTTTTCATCTAAGTTATGTAATTTGTTGACATATGGTTGCCAGTGGCATGTCCTTATAATCCTTTTTATTTCTTTGAGATTGGAAATTATGTCCCCTCTTTCTATCTTGATTTTAATACATTTCCTTTTTCTGGTTTCATTATTTTCTCTATTATTTTTTATTCTCTCTTCTATTTTTCTTTCTGTTATACTCTTTATTATTTTCTTCTCCTTGCTTTGTTTAGTTTGCTCTTCTTTTCTTTTTATTTTTTCTTTTCGTTGTCTTAAGGTAGAAGGCTTAGTTATTGATTTGAGATCTTACTTTTAGTGGGGAAGGTTATTAGGTTTATTTATTTATCTTTAATGGAGGTACTGGGGATTGAAATCAGGACCTTGTACATGCTAGGCATGCATCCTACCACTGAGCTATACCCTACCCACCAAGATCTTTCTTTTTTTAATACAAGCATTTGTAACATAAATTTCTCTTTAAGCCCTGTTTTAGCTGCACCCCATAAGTTTTGGTATGTTGTATTTTCATTTTCCTTCATCTCAGAGTGTTCTAATTTTCCTTGTGATTTCTTCCTTAACACACCAGTCATTTAGGGATGTGTTGTCTAATTTCCACATATTTGTAAATTTCCCAAATTTCCTTCTGTTACTGATTTCTAATTTAATTTCATTGTAGTCAGATAACATGCTTTGTGTCTTATTTCAGTTCTTTTAAATTGAGGCTTGTGTTATAGCCTGTGAGAGCAACAAACTAAGCTATAGACCAGTTAGAAGTTTAACAGAAATAACCAGGGGAAGAGACAGCAAAGAACCTCTCATGTCATCAATATTTTTGTGACTCTTTTTATGTATCACTAGATGCTTTTTAAAAAGATTGTACCTGTTTACATTGCTGCTAGCTGCTTGTAAGTCTGCTAGCTTCACTATAACCTCTTTGTCTTGGATGTTACACTGAATTTATGGTTTATAATTCTGCAGAGTGTATTTATTATTCACTGTGCTGTAAGGCTTTATCAAAGAAATAGAGATAACTTTTGATTTATATTCTTTCCTCTCTTTTTCTCCTAAGTCACCTGGAACCTCTGTGACTCTAAGTAGTGACTCCTTCCCTAGTGCCTATGGTGAACAAACATCTAAAGATAGTCGTCAAGGTCAATGGCAACGCCGAAGAAGGCTGGATGGTGCACTGAACAGAGTCCCAGTTGGATTTTATCAAAAAGTATGGAAAGTTTTGCAGAAGGTGAGCATAATGTACTGTAGATGTCTCTTTATTTCACACCACCCCCCTTAAAGTTCTCAGTTTCCTTGTCTGAGATACGATGTGACTGTAATATCACTGCAGTTCTATAAAAGTCATGTGTGGGGGGAGGGTATAGCTCAGTGGCAGAGCGCATGCTTAGCATACACAAGGTCCTGGGTTCAATCCCCAGTACCTCCTTTAAAAAATAATAATAATAAATAAGTAAACCTAATTACCTCTCCCCTAAGAAATAAATGAATAAAAGTGTAATACATTAAAAAAAACAAGGACCAAGAGAAAAATGAGAAAACTATTCTTTTTAAAAAGTCATATATTCATATGGATAAAACCTAGAAGAAAGCATTAAAATGAAACAGTTGATTTGTTATTTTGATATTGTTGATAATTTAGTCTCTCTCCACTATTGTTGCTATGGTGGTGTTTATAAATTAGATTTCAAAAATCATCACTTCTGTTTTTTGGCCATAGTTGGACGTTGTGGGACATTGTGATATATTTGCTGATAATCAAATGAGTGTGGTGATAGAAACTGGCTTTATTTGTAGCTTTTGTAGAGTAGAAATGTTATTTGTAGCAATGTGCTATTAATAACCAAATGTTACTATAATGAACTAACTGAAGCATCTGGGGAGTTTTGTAAGTCTTATCTGTATTGTTTGTTGGATGAAAACTACTAAATATATGCAAAGTCATAATGATGCTATTAGTCCAAAGACTCTATTGGTGTGATGAATTTTTGTTTTTCTGCCAAAGGCCTAGTTTGCAAAAAACATTTAAAGGGGACATCACACCACTATGATTGTGACAGATTTAGATGGTCAGGAAGACCTTTGTACTCATTCATAGGTTTCATTCATTCATAGTCTCTGAGGTGCTACTTTTTGCTTCATTGCCTTTAGAAAGGACCTGAAGAACACTTCATCCAGGACTTCAAAACCTTTAGTTGTATTTCTCCCTTTACAACACTGATATTCTTCCAGGGACAAAATCAGGTGATCTTTGGAAAGATGAAAGTTGATTCCTCAGACTATCAACTCTGGCAGCCTTCCTTTCAAAGAGTACCTATAAGTTGTTTTCCTTCCATCTAACTTCTGTAGCGCAGTGGTGACTATATATACCTCATCTGTCCAGTTATGCCTGGCTTATGGCAGTTCAGTTTCACAGAATGCATGTAGTAAGTTCTCTTCTACCCCAGATACCATGGAAAGTATCTGTTTTTGTTATCAAGGAATTTAAATCCATAGTTATCTTCTTACACAGCAGCTATAATGCAAGTGTTATGATAAAAGTACAAAACCACAAAGCTGAGAGAATGCAAGGGAAGAAATATTCAAATCTGACTGGGAAGATTAGGTATTTTGTGACAGAATCAAAACATGGACTTGGAATCCTAACGTAAAGAGGGAAGACAAATATCCTGTTTTTTCATTCCATTCCTTTCAGAGTATGAATATAACGTAATCACTCTGCACATAAATTTCAAGAAAGCTGGTAATTCTCTGTACAAAGATTGTTATTTGGCATATGAAACATGGGTTGGAAATGTCTGAGTCAATAAACCTGTTGGATTGAAATCTTTATCTGTGCTTTAGTATATAATGTTTTGATTTATTTAAAATCTAAAATGGAAAGTCACTAATTCCTATTGCTTTTTAATCATTGAATTGATGGTAAGGGGGGACATAAAATATCATTCATTCATATAGAATTTCTTGAGCATCTGCTGTGTACTAGACAATGCCCTAGGTGCTCACAGCAGTACAGCAGAAAACAAAACCAACAATCTCTGTCCTTACGGAACTTACATTCCAGTAGAGAGAGACAAAGAATAAATAATAAACATAATAAGTAAGAAAATTATAATGGTGAAAGATAGCAAGTACTATAGAGAAAGTAGATCAAGATGAGGGGATCAGGAGTGTTGATGAAGGATGCTTAACTAGAAAATCTAATAACTGTGCATGTCCGGTCAATGCATATCTTGAGGATTTTTTTTCTTTAACCTAAAAATCTTTCTGAAAGCCTATTTGTGATGGCTCTGAGACCTACCATGGTACCCTCTGAATCTTTGGAGCTAGTGTATCCAAGAAGGTAGATCTTCCCTACCCTTCCAATCCCCTAAGTAAAGGATAAACCTTGGGTCCCCTATAATCCAACCCTGCTTCTTGGCACATAGTAATCTCAACCCCTTGGCAAGGATGCTTGGGCTGCAGGGCCTTTCACTGGCCTGTGATTACTCAGCATCTACCCTGTGGAGCACACTTAGAAATACTAAATGTCTCCTTACAGCCTCCCAGTTGTCAACATATCCTTGGTGACATGTTTTTGCTGTTTTGCAGTGTCATGGGCTTTCTGTGGAAGGTTTTGTTCTTCCTTCTTCAACCACCAGAGAGGTAAGATTCTGTATCTTTCACATTTATGTGATTGATAGCTTATCTGGCTGAAGTATTTCAATGATCACTTTTCAAAATAACAAATCTATGCTTTTATAAATCAACTCACCATGTGATGCCTCTGAAGAAAAGAGAGAATGTTTTTAAAAAATAGAATGGGAATATTACAGAATAATTATATATTACATTAATTATGTAAGGACAGCTTCTTTAAATGGTTAGTTAAGTTATGGTGGTTTATGTGAGTTTTGCCAGAGTTGGAAAGGGCAGATAAGATAGAAATCTAAGATGAATGAATGAATGACTTCTCATGTCCCCGTCCTTCTCATCCCCACCTTTCTCTGGTAGGTTGCTTATAGACTATAAACCAGTGGCTCTTAGCTCTAACTATATGTCACAGTAACCTGAACTCCCATTTCCAATTTACTGGGTTAGACTCTCCAGAGATGAGGCCTTAGCATCTGTACTTTAAAAAAAAATCCTTAGAATAATTCTGATATATAACCATGGCTGGGAAAGATTGTCATGAACCACAGACATAGACTATGAGGTGCTTTTATATTTTGCTTTTTACCCAATCACACTGAAATTGTAAAGAAATAGCTTTTACACAACATCAGCAAAGGAGCTCAAATTAGCAAGCTAGGAATAGTAAGATTGAACAGTAGAAAATTCTCAAAAAACTGGAGTTGTTGCAGATAATGGCTGGAGGGGTGGGTACAGAAAGCTAATGCTATGCTTCAGGACTCCACTCCTGCCTAGAGGTCTTTTATGTAGTAAAGAACACTGTGTCTTCTCTTTGTCTTTTCTCTATCTTTAAGCAAGATTAAATATTAACAGAATTAGTAACAGTACATACCTGAATGTACCTTTAAGAGTCTCAGAAATACCTTTACACATTCTTCAATTTGATCTTCAGCACAACTATGTGAGATAGCAAAGAAAGAAATTGTAGTTCCCAGTTCACAGATAATCATACAAATTTAGAGAAGTGAATTGTCCAAGGTCATAGGACTAGGAACTGACAAAGACTTGAACCTAGATCTTTAGACTCCAAATCTGCATTGCCACTCTAAAGTGTATACTTAATACAGTTTTACCAAAAATTATTCCTCAATCCGCTTCACCCTAAAATAACTATATTTGTTCATGCCCATTTTAATCTAACAGTATATAAATGTTTTACATAGTTCCCATCATCATGTATATACAGTTTTAGTTTCTACTTAGATTTTTTTTCCTTTATCCAGTCATCATATTTATTCTTTGAATGATTCTATAAAAACTCATGAAGTTGCTGTATGATATGCCTTTATTTACACAACCATCCCCATGTTTAGGTTACTTCTAGTTTTATACTTGTGACTAATGCTGCTGTAAACCACTCTTGCACATAGGGATCTTTTTCCTCCTGAATTATTCCTTTAGGATGAACTTCCAGAAGGAGGATTATGGGTTAGAGGGCATTGACACTTTTATGACTCCTGTTATGCCTGCCAGATTGTCTTCCAAAAAGATTGAACCTATTTACTCACTCAATTACTTTAAAGGAGACTGAAGCCGTCCTGTTGGCTACAGTATTTTTTCTGCCTTTCAGAATATGAAATTGATGCCTCCTGCACGTTGGGCTCTTAGGAAGTGATTTTCTTTTTCTCTATCACAGATGACTCCAGGCGAGATTAAATTCTCTGTTCATGTGGAGTCTGTCCTGAATCGTGTACCTCAGCCAGAGTACCGCCAGCTTCTGGTTGAAGCCATCCTTGTCCTCACCATGATGGCAGATATTGAAATTCATAGTATTGGAAGCATCATTGCTGTGGAAAAAATAGTTCATATTGCCAATGACTTGTTCCTTCAAGAGCAGGTAGGCAAACCTGTTGTTTTCTCAAAGAGGAATGTCTGATACTAACCTGACTGCATTCAGACTCTTCATGAAGCCAGTGTCACTTTCTTGTGCCCTCTTCCTCAAAGCTGTTTTCTGGGTACCCTTTGTAGCAGCTCTGAGCTCTGTTTGCAAAAGAAATAGGCTGCAGAATGACCCCTGTCTTTTACCTTGTGTTTTGTGGTTGTGTTAGATGGTAAAGTTGCCTGGAACTCAGGAGGCCTTTATGCTTTTCATCATTTTTCAAACTTCTTATCACACTACTTTTTGTAGTGATAAGGACTTATTAAGAGACTACTGGATAGTATACCCTTTCTGAACTATTAAGGAAAAGAGAAGATTTGATGTGGGTTTGGTTTTGTTTTTGCTTTTCTTAATTACCTATAGGAAAATATTAAAGTGAAACTTTCAATTCTACATTTTCTATTTTCTTAAGAAGTCTTATTCCAGGAAATTAACCACATTTTAAAAATGCAAACTATTGAAAGCTTTCCAAATGTTTTCTAGATTAAGAGTAGGAACACAAAGTGAAGGACATGCACTGTTGTCAGTAGGACAGTCTCTAGAACGTGTAATTGGTGTTCCATTCTGTTAGGCACTGTGGTGGAATGCAAAAGAAATTAAAAGTTTTTCTAGGACTTCTCTAGGATTCTCTAGGACAGTCCTAATTTTAAATTTTTTGGATTGTTGTTAGTCCACATATTAGAAAATTTGGTCCCTTTTAGGCATAGACTCTAGCTTGGAAAGCTTGTGGTCTATTTGAATCAAGTCAACTGAGAAGGAAATAATGATCAAATGCAAGATAAAATAATACATGCTGAAATCAGTAGTACTACAAGGATTCAGACCAAAGTCCCTCTAGGGTGATTTATAATTATTAACATTTGACTCTTAACAGGCAGAACTCATTTGGTTACCTATTATATTTAACTTTCAAAAATTCTAAACAGTTAATACTTTAAAAATAATATCATATGATTTGGGGATTTAGAGGAAAATGCATATATAGAAACTCACATTCACTGTCATGTGCATAACCCTGATCCCTTCCCAGCTAAACAACCTAAGTTCCAACTAGTTGGTGATGGGAGGAGTCTCTGAGTTATTCTAATTAAGACTTTAATTAGGAGGGTCAATAATTCTTCCTTTCCCTTTGTTCTTAAAAACTAAACAGAAAACCCTCGGCGCAGATGATATCATGTTGGCAAAGGATCCTGCATCTGGCATCTGTACTCTTCTGTATGACAGTGCACCCAGTGGCAGGTTTGGCACCATGACCTACCTCTCCAAAGCAGCTGCCACCTACGTGCAGGAGTTCCTGCCCCACAGCATCTGTGCCATGCAGTGAGGCCTCTGGGCCCTGGCTGCTGGGAGCCTTTTGACAGCTGGTTCCTTCCTCGTTGATTGTGCATGAAACTGAAATGTGATGGCCTGATCACTCCTTCCCTACCCCTTTCCAACCCGTTCCTTCCAAGAAGAGCGAACTTTTCTGATAAACTAACTGCTGTAGAAGATGTGAACCCTTGCCTGGAGGCATCTGCTCATCCAGGCACTTCACTGTGGTCCTTAATTCTTTCACGGTTCATAAAAGCTTGTGTGTGTTTTTACTCTCTAGATCTGTTACCAACTTAGTTTTCTAACTCCTGTTTGGGGAGCAGGTATTAATAATAACTTATTCCTAAAGTTTCATTTTTCTTATGTTTGGTTTCATTGTGTGAACGAGTGGTGGATGCTTTGGGACATTATTTCAAGTGGGTAAACCCTAAATTGTTGGCTTTTATGCTACTATAAATTGGAAATATCTATTCTAAGTGCCTTTTCTTGGGGAAAGAGAGTAGCAGATCATGGTTTTCTTATTTCCTCACATGCTGCCTCACTGAGTGATGAACTTTCTGTGCAGAATTACTGTCTCTGCTTTTGCCTTTTCTATATCTGCACAAATAATTCCTACTCTTCCTTTGACAAAATATCAAAACGTGCAAGTGCAGTGTGTATTTAAGGATTTCTGTATTAACTTGAAATCACATTTTATGAAGATTGTTGGTACTCAAAGATGCATTTTTAGCAGAAAATGCAGAATAACCCAGAGAAATGGAGCCAGGAGCCCAATTCCAGAGAGGATGGAGGAAGAATAAAAGATACCTGAGTAGGTGTCTTATAAGACACGGAGAGGGAAGCAGAGATGGGCTAGTGCCCTGAAGAGAGCCTTGTGCACTAATCCTTGCCTCCAAAGACTGGGCCAGCACACAACACAGAGAATACTTGAAGCCTCTGTCTTTGGCAAACAGGAATCCAGCAGACCACTCTATAGCTGCTTTATGGCGCACTCTTTCTTTGTGCTCACCTGGTCTCTGTCTCACTCGCCTACTCATTTTCTACAGCATCCAACACCCCCTCCACCAATTCCCTGCCCTCCTGTCTATTTTTAAACTCTTTCACTTACATTTTCACTTCCTGATTCTGTGTTCATATCTAAGTATATCTTGGTATCTGTGGGCATGTATCTGTCTCTTGTAAACGTCTACACTTGTGTGTGTCTAATCACACATGGGGGTTTTTTTGGATGTAAGTAGTTTTGATGTATCTGTATATCTATCTTTATCTATATTTGACAGACTGAGTATGTAAATATGAATGTTGTGTGTGGGAGAGGGGTGTGACTGTGATGCACAAAGGATAGTGGAGGAATCCTGAAGTCCTCTTCCCTGGTCTCCTGTTTAGGTAGCCACTGGAGGTTATTTCCTCTAACTTTCGGTCTTAGTTCAAGGCCACTGTAACAAAATACCATAGACTGGGTGGCTTAAACAACAAACATTAATTTCTTACAGTTCTTGGAGCTGAGAGGTCTAAGACCAAACTACCAGCAGATTCGGTGTCTGGTGAGGGCTCTTTTCTGGTTTGCAGATGGCTGCCTCCTTGCTGTAACCTCACATGGCACAGAGAGAGTGAGCTCTGGTCTGTTCCTCTTCATATAAGGGCACTAATCCTACCATGGGGACTCGACCCTCATGACCTCATCTAATCCTGCTTATCTCCCAAAGGCTCCCCCCACCTCCAAATACCATCACATTAGGGATTAAGGCTTCAAGATACGAATTTTCAGTCCCTAGCACTTTCCTTCTTCTAATTTTTGTATAAAGATTCTACTGATTCCCCTGGTTATATTCAGATAACTTCCTACTTCAGTCCCCTATTTTTGTTCAGATTTTTCAGATTTTCCTCCAAAAATGAGGATGGGGGACTCTCTAAGTAATTGGTACAGAACCAGCAACAATCATGTGAGTACACATTAATGAATGAACATAGTAGGATGATAGAAAACAGATAGTGGAAACAAAGGGAGGATGGCCAACCTTTTCAGAACCTCTCTTATAACAAATGGAAACATGCAGTAAGTAACTTTCTGATTATATGATTTTATAATCACATATAAAGAAAATCTACAGGCTGTTCTGAAACTGTTTGTCTTTTCACTGGCTACAAGTTTACCCCAGCCACAGGGAGTATATCTGGAGTGGCACAGCTGAAAGCCACCACTCCCCCCTACACACACTAATTTGCCAGAATTGACATGGATGGCTGCATCTCTCTGGGTTTATTAAGTTGTCTGTCACTAGGCTTCCCATACAGTGCAACTCCACTTTTAAAGCAACTTTTTAGAAAACTCGATACGCAGTTTGTTCATTTTAAGCATGTGATACTCAAAAGCACATTGGACTTTTTTTTAAGCACTTACGTTTTGAATATAGAATAAAAATGAGAATTTCCAGTTAAATCATGTCTGGTGCCCATGTGCACAACTTTATATATCTTTTTGTGGTTGGAGTTTATTTCATGGCTCTATTTTACATACTTTAATTACACAGTACAGCCAAAGCTCATTTATTGGGCCAAAGTAGAATGCATTAATATATGCATAAATTATGTATTATACATTATGTAATATATTATATAATATATGTAAAGAAATGCAGTTTTATCATTCAAATACATGCCTGCTCAAACTAGGCTCACTAAATTCAAGCAAGCTTATTGATTAACATCTTTAGGGGAGCTGGTCTAGTGAATGAATGAGACTAATTTTTACCCAGCATTACAATTGTGTACATATGGTGCTTCTGCACTACTGGAGGGTGCCTGAAAACAGCTTATACTCCTAAGTATTACAAATATTCTGCAGAATCTTATTTGTACTACTCATCAGCCTTTTGTGTAACAAGAGGGGCTTTATTCAGCAAAGATAAATCATTTCTACAGTCCCATATGGTTTAATTAGGTTTTACTACATTCTGAGAATTTTATGCAGCTGATGAGTCAAAAGTTGTACTTATTCTACCATCCCTTTTTGCACTTACAAATATCTAGTACCTGTACTAATGCAGTGGAGATAAATAGAGTGTTTTCCACATTGACTCTTCATTTCCTATTAAACTTGAGTGACCTTAGGTCTTGGTTTGCCCAGGACAGTCCCTGTTTATGCCTGTTGTCCTGGCATAATTATTAATAGCACTCTCTGTCACTCAAAACTGTCCAAGTTTGGATGGTATGGTCACCCTATATTTAGCAAAAGTCTGATTTCTTTTAGGGCTAGGCCTAGGACCTAGTCTCAAATCAGTAACAGTACTCATGCAGTATTATTCAAGTATGCCGGTGAGGATGACAGTGAGGGGGAGACTTCCCCCCAAATTAAGGACTATTTGGCGTAATAGTTCTTAAAACAAATAATAACCAATATTGAATTGCTTACCAAATGCCAAACATTGTTACACAGGCACTTGGCATGGACCATTCTATCTTCACAGTCACCATGTGAGATAGATACTGTTGTCATCCCCATCTTACATATAAGGGAACTGAGGCACTGTGCGTTGTAAGCAAATTGTTGAAGATCAAACAGCCAGTGAGTGGTAGAGCTGAGATCTGAGCCCATGCAGTCTGACTCTGGAGTTCACAATCTCAGCAATGACATTCCAAGGAAAAGACAGTAAGAACTGGTGTGAAAACAAGGGTCAGTTTGTTCAGTACGGTTGTGGCATCAGAGGGCATATCATGAAATGCACAAAGAAGTTGGCCAGAGGAGTAGGACTTCTTCGTGTATTTGCTTTCCCTTCTGCCTGCTTCTGCCAGCAAGTGAAGGCAGGGGAGACCATCAAAAGAAGTGGCACAGCCCATCCTGACCTTGCTGGTTCCAAAGCTACCTTTAGCTGAGGTTTAAAAAAAAAAATGGCTGTGGAAAGTGAATCAAGTTACTTGGCCAGGGTCACCACACCAATAAACTTGGAAGTCAAGATTCTACCTATTTCCTCTGATCTCAAGTCCTCAGAGTGCAAATCCGGTCTTTGGGAAGTTTTCTTCCCAACTTAAGGATCATATGAGTATTGAGCATGTGGAAAATTGAGGTTGGGACCTGTGGCATGGTTTGTGCTCTGCCTTAATCAGGAACAAAGGTCCAGCCTCCCTGTGGAACTTGCTGCAGGAATATGCTGCCAATTTCAGATCCTTGTGCAACAATTTATCATTTTCCATAATTGAATCATCTTGCCACGTTGTATGCCAAATGAGGATACTGTTTCCAGTTTAGAAGCAATGCGCCCCCTGTTGAAGTGTTCTAGAAGTGACCTGTTGCTAGAACTGAAAGGCCACATAGAACAATCCATTTTCACGTCAAATAATTAGAATCCAGATTTTAGAGTCTCAGTTGGTCAGTCTATATCCTGTCCTCTTCCTTCTACTGCATATTCATGAAAGTCCTATTTCCTCCTTATATTGCCAACCTGTCATGATCCCTAGAGCCTCATGGGCTCTTTCCCTTCTGTCTGTAAACATGTGCATTTCTCTCTTATCCTAAAGAAAACATTCAGGTCTCTGACACCCCCCAGGTTGATATACTAATTCCTTTCACAGTCAAATTTCTTCAAAAAGGAAGCTACACTTGACAGTGTTGCTTCATTCCTTAACCCCTTGCAATCTGGCTTCCTCCCCTACCTGGCATGTTTTTCAAAGAGCACCAGTGAACCCCTAATGGCAAAGGAGGCTTTTGACCCTTTTGCAATACATGACATTGTTACTACCTCTCCCTTCTTGTAACCCTCTCATCCCTTGATTTATGTGAAACAATGCTAGTTCTCACCAAACTATTCCTTTTGTGTCTCCTTTTTGACATCTTCCTCTCCTCCTAACTCCCACAAACAGATGTTCCCCAAAATTACTTTCTTCTTCCTAGCTCAAAGTTTCTCACCATGGTGTGGAGCAGGCTTTTAAAAGTGACATGATCTGATGTACAATTTTTAGACGCTCACTCCAGTGGCTACAAAAAGAATAGATCGTAAGTCAGCAAGAGTGGAAGTAGAAACCAGTTATATACTGCGGAAGGTCCAGGTGAGAGATGACAGTGCCAGGACTAGGGTGGTGGCAGTGTAAGCTAGAAGTGGGTGTATTTAAGACACATCTTGGAGGTGAAACCAGTGGAAATTGCTGATGGATTGGATTTGTGGGTGAGAGAAAAGGAGGGAATACAAATAACTCCCCAGTTTTCTGGCTTAGGCAACCGGATAGATATTAATATCTTTAATGAGCTGTGAAACATGGGGAAGGGGTGGAAAGGGTTTGGATGGTAAAATCAGGAGTTTGATTTGAAAATGTTGAGTTAGACATGATGATTAGACATCCCAGTGGAGAAAGCTATGTTCCCTTTGCTATCTCAGTCACTCTTCGGACTTTGGTGATCTCTTCTTTATGTGGGGGAAAAATTGGGCTAAGTACCTGTCTTACCCTATGAGTTCCTCCTCTTTCCCCTCTTCCTTATATTGATATTACTGGCCTTCTCTTCACAGACTTTTTAAAATTTATTTTTTATTCTTTTATTTTTGATTAACTTATTTTTTATTTTTAGACACCTTTATTGTGGTATAATTCCTATACAGTAAATGACATATTTCAGATGTACAATTTTATGAATTTTGATAGATGTATACACCTATGAAACCACCACCACAATCAAGATAGTTAACATTTCCGTCACTCCCCAAGAGGTGCAAATTTAGAACTCCTGACTTATCCTTTCCCACCCCCTTTAACCCCTGCTAACCATAAATTTGTTCTCTGTGTCTGTGAGTCTGTTTCTGTTTTGTAGATAAGTTCATTTGTGTCCTTTTTTTAAAGATTCCACATATAAGCGATATTATATGGTATTTTTCCTTCTCTTTCTAGTTTACTTCACTTAGAATGATAATCTCCAGGTCTATCCATGTTGCTGAAGATGGCATTACTTTATTCTTTTTTTATGGCTGAGTAGTATTCATATATATATATATATGTATGTGTGTCTGTAAACACATATATACCACATCTTCTTTATCTAGTCATCTGTCGATGGACACACAGACTTTAAAGGTTTTCAATGACTCTCCTCCATCTCCCCTTCTCACCAATATCCAAGTACTAATAGTAAGGAAGTCTTATTGAACCTAACATGTGCATTGTTTCTCCCTTTTTCCATTGCCCCTATCCTTGTTTAAATCACCATTACTTCTTTTTTGTGCATGGGGAGAGGTAATTAACTATTTATTTAATGGATGTACTGGGGACTGAACCCAGGACCTGGTGCATTCTAAGCATGTGCTCTCCCACTGAGCTGTACCCTCCCCCATGATAACTTCTATCTGGACCATTCCAACACTCTCACTGCCTATAGCCTTTCAATAGCTAATCTTCCCTACACACCCCTGCTATAGAAATATTTTAAGATGTCTGTTTAAATATCCCCCTATTTCCCAGAGGAAGAAGCCTATTCTCTTTGGCCTGGTATTCAAAAGACCTCATGATCCAGCCCCTTCAGCTAAACTAGACTAGAAATGTTCTCCTTTTTGGTTTTGCTTATGCTGTTGATTCTAGTCAGCCTGCCCTCCCCTGGCTCCCATCTTCACCAAGTAAAATCCTGTCCATCTGCTAAGACCCTCTAAGATGCCACTGAATAAGGACCCTAGTTGCCATTTACTAAGTACCAGTTATTAAGCACTTAATGCTTATGCGTTAAGTAATCTAAGCATTCTACATTCATTATCTGACACTGCATTACATATGGTTTCTTGTGTATTTGTTTCATCTCTACAAGAATGCAAATTCCCTGAGAGCAGAGATCAGATTGTAATTCATCTTGAGGACTGAATACTCAGCCATACTGTACACTTAGTTAATGTCAGACAAAGTTTGATTAATGATTGAAAGATTACAGAACTCTGAGCTAGTTGCTATGGGAAGATATAAAAGAAGCATAAGAGTTTACATTCTAGTTAAAGAACACATCGCAGGAGAAAAACAAATCCAGAATACTAAGTATTGTGGGGATACTAAATGGAGAGGTGAATAAAGCTAGATTTAACACAAAGTCATCCTGGAAGAATCAAGTTTACATAGTAAAGGGAATGTTCAAAAGCATCAGTATCAGGCAGACCTGGTTTTAAATTCCTGCTTTTCTGCTTGTAAATGTGTGACTTTGAACAGTTTTCTCTCTCTAAACTGCATCTGTAAAATGAGTGTATTACAACCTCCTTTATAGGACTGTTGCAAGGATGAAATGAGATAATACATCCATTGAATGAGATAATATATTGAGCATATCACAATACTCAATAAATGTTTAAAGAGGTTTTTTTTTTAAGCTAGATTTTAAAGACAGGAAGGATATTGGATTGTCTGAGGGATGTTAGTCAGTTGAAGTTGATGTGAGAGTTGGGGACTTTGGCATTGGCCGGCTTGCATCAGATCATAGGGGCCCCCAGGAACCTGGAAATACTGATGGTAATTCTGAACCCTCACGTGAAACCTAAAATATTTCCCTAGCCCTTGTATAGCTGCAGAAGCAAAAGGAGAGAGGAAAGAGGAGCTGTAGTTTCCAAACATCACTGAAAGTATCTGCTTACACCCTCATTCCACAAGAATTTTCAAGGAGTAATTTGACATCATTGCTTGATTGGAATATACCAAGAAATTTACAGAGTACCACCAGCCAACCTCTTGGGAGAGTGCTATCAGCTTTGCCAGAGTAAATTATTGCGATTGTTAACTCTTACATGGACATGGATAGTTAATGACGGAAACCAGTAGACTAAGCTGCGGCACGGAATTTACTGTTAACTTTTCAAACCTTTTGTGCCACTAATTAGCTCCCCCATCAAAAAAATAAAAGCCCATATGATGTGATTGGGTGGTGCTGGACTCTTAGTGGCCACATTATGTCTGTCTTTAAATATTTATATGGGTGTATTTGTAGATTGAGACAATTCATAAAGAGTTGAGGCTGTTTTTTTTTTCTTTTTTCTTTTTTCTTTTTTTAGCGCTAAAATTCGAATTCTCGGCTATTTTAGTAATTAGCTCAGGCTCTTCCGCCTCTCAAATCACTTGAAACTACATCTCCCAGCATGCTCTGAAGCTGGTCTGACCTCATTTCAAATGGCCCCGTAGGGCAACAAGGATGGTTAGTTCTGACCGTGCTTATTTGTGCCATAAAATATCGATCCTAATTGGCAGCTATTTGGGCTTTTATATCTGCCGACCTCCCAGTTTTGAACTGTGGTCACTAAATTAAGGGATTCTGGCCTGAGAAGGCCTATGCATTCCTTCAACTGGATGGGGAGCTGGGACAGTGACACTGGCGATCTTGAGAATAGGAAGGAATGTTGACCAGGGAGCACCACTGCGGCCGATCAGAGGAGCAGGAACCCGCGCTCGGGCTGAGTCCGAAAAAAGCCGGATCCGGACGGTGGCTTCGGAACGGCTGTAAGTGGAAGATGAAGGAGCCAGAGGAACCGGCAGACAGTGGGCCGTCACTACCCCCGGTTTACATTTACAGTCCCGAGTATGTTAGCATGTGCGACTCTCTGGCCAAAGTCCCCAAACGGGTAAGAGAGATTTGGATGAAAGACCGTGGGTTTGGGGGGTGGGGTGGGGGCCGGTGGGCGGGAGGGCATTAGGGTGCGGAGAGGTTATTGGGCTGGGGGAAATCTCCAGCAGAAATTTGGGCGGCTGTACCAGGTGATGGAGGAAGTAGTGTTCCCTTAGAGTTTCTGAGAGCGCAGCAGGGCGTCCAACGGACAGGTGGGGGTGGGGTGGAGGTGCGGGGGAGGGGATGGCGCGGAGGGGATGGTGACTTTACCGCCAGGGATCCCTGAAGTGGGGAAGAAGCTGCAGGAGAAAAGTGTTCCATCACCTCCATAAGGCCCGATAGCTTTCGCCTTAGCGATCTAGATACTTTGTATCTGTATTGTCTAAAGTGCTTTGTAACTGTTAAGAAAAAGAAAGGGAGGGGAGTTAGAAGTTACTTTCTTTCTTCAGGATAATGAAGTCGATGGGATTTCTCTGAATTAAACATTTAAGAGACTCTTCTGCCTTTCTTTTTCTTTTCTTTCTTTCTTTCTTTTTTTTTTTTTTTTTTTTTTTTTTTTTTTTGACGGATGTTTTTAGGCCAGTATGGTACATTCCTTGATTGAAGCATATGCACTGCATAAGCAAATGAGGTAAGTTGTGCTTGAACAGAGTCCTGAACCTAGGTGTTCATAGCTTAACTTCCTGCTTCACAGTGGGGCTAATTAGGGAGAGAATGGTTTTTGGGTTTTTTTGGTGTGTGTGTGATTCACAGTGTCCATAATCTGCCTGTAACCTAGTAAAATCTCTTGAATTAAGAAAACTTAAAAAAAAAAAAAGTGCACGAAGCAGTTCAGATCCATCAGAAATAGGACTTTATTGTGCAGAGGAACAGTATCCTAGGGATAGGTGTTTTGTAGCGATTTGGGGGTGACTACATTTAGGTACTAAAATCTATCTGATAGAAAAACAGATGTTCAGCTGGTAGGTTTTCTGGTTTGGGTTTTTTTCCCCCCTAAACCTGATCTGAGTGTGTGAGTTCAACTTAAGACTTTTAGACACACCATCACCACCACTAAACTTTAACGAGTGAGTCTGGAAAGGAGTCAAGACCAAAGCAGAACTCCTGTAAGGTCAGAACTCAGCACAGAGCTAAGTGATTCTTTTTAAAAAAGAAATGAACTTGCTGTTTGTCATTGTAAGTGTGAACATTATAACCCTGACGCTTGTAGGATTATTTGCAACATTTTCTGGCCAAATAGGTGAGTGTCTGTGTTGACTAGTATGATATGTTTCTCTCCCAAAAGGTAGTATAATAGGCTTTCAAACTCTATCCTTATTATTAACAAAATCATTTACTGAGTACCATCTTTACGAATGTTTTTCAGCCATTTTTTTAGCTGTTATGTTTGGTAAACATAGCAACTACATGCCTTCCACTAAAGTTACTTAACATTTCAAAAAATTACTTTAAAACAAATCAAAAATCAAGGCAAAGTAAAACTATCTCATTTCCTTGCTTTTAAGTAGGGAGGCCTTCAGTAAAGATTTGTTAAGTGAAAGAAGAATACTAGAAGAGGGAGCTCTTAGGGCTGGGAAACATGGTACAAGAAATGGTACAATTTTTGTTTTAATGGACCGAGTTGTCACCTCTGAAGGTGTAGACATGTCTTCTTGAAGAAGCAGCAAGGCTTCTTGGATCTCGGCTATCTGTATTTAATTTTTTTCTTAAATTTTTGAGGGAGGTAATTAGATTTATTTTATTTGATGGAAGTACTAGGGATTGAACCCAGGACCCTGTGCACACTAAGCATGCACTCTATCACTGAGCGATATCCTTCTCCCACCCCCGCCCCCTCCCTGGTATTTAATTTTTGAGGCTCAGCCACAGGATTCTTCTGGCCTGCTTGTTGATAATAGTAGCCTGTGTAGCCATTTTAATTCATGAGAAACTGATGGGCGTGTTCCTTTCAGCAAACATAAAAACCCACTACTGCCTCCCTGTGACCTGGGTCATTGCTCTTCCAACTTGAATGTGCACCTGAATCACCTTGTTAAAATCCAAATTCTTTTTTTAAATTTAAGTATAGTCAGTTTACAATGTTGTGTTAGTTTCTGGTGTACGGCATAGTGATTCAGATATAGATAGATAGATAGATAGATAGATAGATAGATAGATAGATAGATAGATAGAGATTTTATATATATATTCCTTTTCATATTCTTTTTCTTTATAGGCTATTACAAGATATTGAATATAGTTCCCTGTGCTATACAGTAGGACATTGTTATTTATCTATTCTATGTATAGTAGCTAGTATCTGCACATCCTGAACTCCCAATTTATCCCTCTACCCCCACCCAGGTAACCATAAGTGTGTTTTCTATGTCTGTGAGTCTGTTTGTTTTGTAAATAAATTCATTTGTGTCATTTTTTTTAGATTCCACACGTAAGTGACATCATATGGTATTTGTCTTTCTCTTTCTGGCTTACTTCATTTAGAATGATGATCACCAGGTCCATCCATGTTGCTGCAAATGGCATTATTTTATTCTTTCTTATAGCTGAGTAATATTCCATCATATAAATATACCACATCTTCTTTATCTATTCATCTGTCAGTGGGCATTTAGGTTGTTTCCATGTCTTGGCTGTGATAAGTAGTCCTGCTGTGAACATTGGGGTGCAGGTATCGTTTTGAATTAGAGTTCCCTCCAGATATATGCCCAGGAATGGGATAGCTGTAAAATCCAAATTCTGGTTGAGTACATCTGAGTGGAGGCTGAAGTTCTGCCTTTCTGACATGCTCCCAAGTGATGCTGCTGCTAGACCACCTTTTGAGTGGCGAGGGCTGGAGAGTGGTAGTGGCAGTGGCAGAGTCAGGAAGAGGATGTGAGGACCAGGCAGCTAGAGGTCAGAGGTGGCATGTCCTCTTATTAGCTTAGCTCCCTGTATTCTCTCAGTCACTCCAATTTATCACATCTTGTGAGGAGTTAGTGGAGAGATTCTGAGTGAAGCCCAGTTGCAACCTGTTTCCTGCTCTCCTTCCTCTCAGAGGCAGATATGAGGGACCAACTTCAGAAACTTTTACATTTTTGGTTGCCTGTTTTTTTATCCTTTAATGTTAATAATAATGATAGTTGTCCACAGAGCATTTTTATATATGTTATCATTTAGTCTTCACATAAGTCCTGTAAGATCTCCTCACTTCCACAGATCAGGAATCTGAACTACAGACCAGCCAACTTATCTGAGGTTTTAGAGCTGATGAGTTTAGAGTTAGGACAGGAGCCCAGTTCTCTGACTCCAAATTTAAAATTCATGACAATATAGCTGCCCATTTAAAGTAAAAATATAGTTGAAAGGATTGCATACCCAATTAGGAACTGATTCAAATGAAAATACCTCTTCCTACTGGTTTGTCATAAAAGTTGTAACTCACAGAGTAAAGTTTGTCCAATACCTGATTATTTAACTTAAATGTAATTACTTACTTTTTTTTTTTAACCTACTTATGAACTCAAGGGAAATATCTATCCTCTCACCCCTTTTTATTTTTCATTTCAAATTTTTAAAGTTTATTCTCTATTGATGTATAGTCGATTTACAACCTTTCAGGTGTATAACAAAGTGATGTCATTATACATGTATGTATGTATATTCTTTTCCATACTCTTTTTCACTATAGGTTTTTACAAGATATTGAATATAGTTCCCTGTACTATATAGTAGGTCCTTACCACTTATCTCAAATTCCTAATATGTCCCCCCACCCCCACCCCTTTTTAATGGAGTGATGCAGATGTGAGGAGGTGAAGACTGTAGTGATGTGGAGGAACAGAACATGTCTGTTGCTTCAGCCCACTGGAACCTGAAGCTGTTGTATTTTCTGCTTAGACCACTGGCTTCTACTTCCTGCTTCCAGCTTCTGGCATACTCTGGATCTGACTCACTCACCTCTCTTTGTTCCCTGTTATTATTAGGATAGTTAAGCCCAAAGTGGCCTCCATGGAGGAGATGGCCACTTTCCATACGGACGCCTATCTGCAGCATCTCCAGAAGGTCAGCCAAGAAGGAGATGATGATCATCCAGACTCCATAGAATATGGATTAGGTAAAGTCATTGCTGGGCAATGATGAGAGATAGATAACCTCCATCTATAGAGTATAACTACTTAATCATTTTTTAAAAAATTTTCTACTTAAGTATAATTCGTTTACAATATCATGTTAGTTTTTGGTGTACAGCATGGTGATTCAGATATATATATATATATATATATTCCTTTTCATATTCTTTGTCATTATAGGTTACTGCAAGATATTGAATATAGTTCCCTGTGCTATACAGTAGGACCTTGTTCTTTATCTATTTTATATATAGTAGTTAGTTTCTGCAGATCCCAAACTCCCAATTTGTCCTTCCACCCCCACCCCCTTTCCCCCTGGTAACCATAAGTTTGTTTTTTATGTCTTTTTAATTTTTTTTAATTGAGGTATAGTCAGTTTACAATGTTGTGTTAGTTTCTGGTACACAGCATAGTGATTCAGTTATACATTTATGTCTCTATCTATTCCTTTTCATATCCTTTTTCATTATAGGCTATTAATAGATATTAAATATAGTCCCCTGTACTAGACAGTAGGACCTTGCTGTTAATCTTTTATAACTTGTGTAATGGTCTTTAATACTCTTAAATTAAGAGCTACTGTGTTACCCACAATATTAATCTCTTAGTTTAACCACACTCCCTTAACAAGCAAACCATGTGAGTTGAGCAAAACTGAATGATGGATCAGTTGGAAGAAAGCTTTTCAGTTGCTTAGGCCCCAGTAGCCGTGCCCAGATTGGATCTGGTGGTATGTACACTGATTTAACTGTCCTGTGACCTTATATTTTAACTTGAGTACAGTTTTATGTTCTGGCTAAGTTTTATACTTTTTCTGTCATTAAATAGCTACATTTTAAAAAACCCTAAGTGGCCAGTAAGATAGTCTAAGGAAACAGCATGATTTAGTGGAAGAACACTGGACTGGAAGTGTGGGGGGTGGAAATGGGGTATTAAGAGACCTGGGTACCAGGCCTGGCTCTGTATTATCATAGAGAAGACATATCACCTCTTAGTCCTGAGTTTCTCCATCTGTAACGTGTAACTAGTTAAATCTTGAAGGTTTAGCCTTTCTAGCTCTAACACTAAAATAATCCCTTCCCCATCATTGAAAATGTTTATCTCTCATTTGGAGCTGATGTTAGCACAGTAGCTTTTTGGTGGGATATGTTATAATACCTCAATTTATTCCTCCTTAATAGGGTCCTGGACCCACTTCTAATGTGTAGAGGAAGAAATTTCCCCCTGTACCACCAAACAGTGCTTGGGACACCAAGTGTCTTACAAGTCAACTTAGTTCTGATACTGTCTACCTGGAGATAGCCTCAGATTCCACGGGTAAAGTGCTCAGTCCCACAAGACAGCTCTCCATATCAGATGCCAACTGCAAGCTCAGACCGATAGGCTGAAAATTGAAGATTCCAACAATCCTTTCCAACTCTGGATGCCAGTCACAAGTCCAGCCTGTTACCTGTACTTTTGACCAACTCACTGTAAATCAGAAATTCCTATGACTCCCTCCTTGGATTTGATTAATTTGCTAGAGCAGCTCACAGAACCCAGGAAATCCATATACTCACTAGATTGCCAATTAATCATCAAAGGATATAACTCCAGAACAGCCAGATGGAAGAGATGCATAAGGCCAGGTATGGGGAAAGGGCATGGAGCTTCCACGTCCTTTCCAGGTGTGCCACTCTCCCCAAATCTCTACATTTTCACCAACCCAGAAGCTCTCCAAACCCTCTACTTTAGGGTTTTTGTGGCAGCTTCATTACATAGGCATGATTGATTAAGTCATTGGCCAGTTGGCAATTAAACTTGATGGCCTAAAACAAATAGACTGTCAGATATTTCTCCAGGAAAAATGGGTTTATTCGGTATGAGCACAGAATTGCAATTTGGGATCTGTGATCATGGCAAGCCATGTGCAAGTCCCCACATGGCAAGGTGAGGAAAACACTTTTATAGAGGGGGGAAAGGAAGTCGAGAGAGCTCTAGTAAAAAAAAAAAAAAAAAAAGAGTCCATGGATTTTCATTGACTGAGTCCTTGCCAGGAAAGAAGAGTCTGTCTTCATGTTGGACTTGCCTATCGGTTCAGGGCGTGAGAGCTCCCCCTTCTGCTCTCTTGGCCCTATTGAATTGAGGTTTCTATTTATTAACTTCTTACAGACTCAATCTCCAGTTCCTCTTCCTGTGCACAGGAGGTTAAGGGATAGTTCTAACCCTCATATGGCTGGTTCTACTGGCAACAAGCCCCCATCCTTAGGTGTGGTCCACAAGTCACCTCATTAATATAACCAAGACACCTTTATAACTCATCATTTAGGAATTCCAAGAATATTAGGAGCTCTGTGCTGGAAATTGGGAATAAGACCAAACATACAGTTGGCAAAGCATGGGTTAGGGGCACTGACCCTCTGTGCAGTTGAAACTCTTAGGATAATTTGTGATTGGCCCTCAGTATCTGCAGTTCCCCATCCACAGATTCAACCGACCACTGATGGTGTAGTGCTGTAGTATATTTACTATTGAAAAAAATCCACATATAAGTGGGCCTGTGCAGTTCAAACGTATGCTGTTCAGTGGTTAACTGTATGTTTCTTATTATAAATCATAATATCACACCCTTCTTTTTCCAATTTATCTTTTAACAAACTCTTCTGATGTTTACCTGAAGGTTATGACTGCCCAGCCACCGAAGGGATATTTGACTATGCAGCAGCTGTAGGAGGGGCTACAATCACAGCTGCCCAGTGCCTGATTGATGGAGTGTGCAAAGTAGCAATCAACTGGTCCGGAGGGTGGCATCATGCAAAGAAGTAAGAAAACGACCTTTCTGCTTTCTGCCTCTTTCCTTGAGTCAGTTTCTCATTTATGTAAACATGTATGTTTATTTTATTGGCATTTATTGAGATGTGTGCATGTGTGTATGTGTGTGTGTGGCACTTTATTAGACATTCTGAAGAGATACAAATAAAAGAGAAGAAGATGACATAATATAGTGGAAAGTGCACCATTGGAACTCAGGACACCTGGGCTCTATGCCTAGTTTTTCTACATTGGCTTACTGACTTGGACAGATTAACCTCTTAGTCTTAGTTTCTTCATCAGGAAAATGGACAAGGCAAAAGTTATCAACCTAGATACTTAGACAATCTCTAAATTCCTTTTAAGCTTTCTGGAAATTCCCCTGTCTTCAAGGAACTTACATTCTAGAAAGATTAACAAAACTAGGATAATTAGGGAGCAACATCAGTTTTGGTACCAACTGAATATATATATGAGCTGAAGAGATTTAGCAATAGGGAGAAATTAACCATGGAAGTCTTGGAAGAGGTGAATTTTAGAACTAGTTCTTGAAAGGAGTGGGACAGATTCTTGAGTAGGTGGTGAATTGATAAGAATAGATATAAATAAAAGGCTTAAGAATCAAAAGGAGGCTTCTATTGCCATCTCTAAGCAAAGTGGCAACCAAGGGTTAGGTGTTACTCTAAGGAGAAAGGGCTTGTAAAACATATGTTGGGTGCTACTTGGAGTTACAGGGAAAGTCCTTTTGGAGTTTCATGTTAACATTTCAAACAGCAGTACTCTGTGTCTGACAAGGACTGCTGGGCCTTGTTCAGCATTTTGTATCTTGTATAATATATCTGTAGTACTTAATACATGTTGGAGGAGATTTTAAAAACTGAATTTACCAATGTGCTGTTTCAGTGAAATATGCCAGTTGTTCATACTATCTGCCATGACCTTGATACTCCAGTGGTCTTGAGTCTAGAGATAGCAGCACCTTATTTTTCCAAATAAAACCTTGAGCACAATTTCAGTGTATGCAGGTTAAGATGATAACATGGAATTCTTTTCATCCAATCGACAGATTTCATGACCAAGGAAGTCTTTGAGTAAGTTTACTACTAGAATTTACTGCTGAGGTGATGGACCAAAGAGAACCAGTGTTTATTAATGAGTATTATGTGGTCTTAAAAACACAGAGAAACAACCTGTCTTTTGTTAGTTTTTGCTCTATTAAAAAATTCTAAATCTATGCAGATACTAGCTACTATATGTAAAAGAGATAAAGAACAAGGTCCTACTGTCTAGCACAGGGAACTATATTCAATACCTTATAATAGCCTATAATGAAAATGAATATGAAAAGGAATATATATAAATATAACTGAATCACTATGCTGTACACCAGAAGTTAACACAACATTGTAAACTGACTATACTTCAGTTAAAAAAAATCAAAATGAAGACAGTGATCTCTAGGAGAAAAAAATGACCCTATTTCCTTCAAGCTACAGATAAAAGAGATAAAACCAAGATTTTCTGAACCAAGGACTTGTATGCCTTCTCATGCTTAGCAAATTGAGAAGAAAAGTAGTCTGGTTTTGTGGGGAGGGGTACAACTCAATGGTAGAGCATGTGCTTAGCATGCATGAGGTCCTGGGTTCAATCCCCAGTACCTTCCCCAAGAATAAATAAATAAAGTTAATTACCTCCCCCCTAAAAAAAGTAGTGTGGTTTTATGGGAAATGCCTGGTCCTATAAGTCAGATCTAGTTTCTGCATGTGGCACAGGAGGCTCTTATGCATTTGAATTCACTGCTTTAGGCCTGCTAGGGCCTGGTAAGCTTCCAGTGGACTACCCAGGTACCTGTCACTTCTAATCACTGTTTTGCTGCCAAAGGAAGTACACTCTATTCCTAGTCAATTATGGCTGCTTCTGGGCAGCATGTAGGTGTGGGCATACCCACATGCCCATCTGTCTTAACTGTTCCAGACAGCTTTCAGCTGATCCCACTTGGAAACAGACATGCCTGTGGTGAATATGAATTACCAAGTCTCTAGGGATTGTCCCAATTCAGATCCAAATTTCAGGGGTTCTTGGTGCCTCTAGGACCTCTCTGCAGATGGACACCAGGCATTCTAGCTAGCATTTATCTATTCTAACCGCAATATTTGTTTAAACTTCCCCATCCCCAAATGCATGTACAGATTCATCCATGCCATTTATTCATTCAACATGCACTGATTATGCACCTACATGGTGTCAAACATATGTGTATCATCACTAATAAGCAAAGATACAGAAATTGAAGCATGGTACATTTTCTCCCTCCTCATTTTGAGGAAAAAAAATCTTCATTTCAAAATATCCAGCTGCTGGCACACTCTTTTTGAAAACTTTGGTAATAAATCTTAAGAGTGGGGAAAACATTGGTGCCTATTGAACCAGTAATGTTATTCTTAGCAATCTCTTCTAAGGAAGTAAACCAATTCTGCCCTCAGGAAATTCAGCTCTTAGAGGTAAGACAGCAAATAATTGTATTTGAAAGCTAAAGAAGTGACTTTCAAAGAAAATTCTGCAAAGAAGAGTAATGAGAGACTAACGTTATTAGATATTAAACATATAAAGCTAGAGTAATGAAAACACTGGTACCACTGGTAGATTAAACAGATGATGTTACAGTACACTCCCAAAAGAGACTGTTACATATAAGAATTCAATATATTATAAAGGATGTGTTGCAAGTAAATGGAAAGTATTGTTCAGTAAATGATGTTGTGACAGCTTGTAGCATTTATACCCTCGTCTCCTGTAATAAACTAAAATAAGTGGTAGCTAGATTAAAGAGTTAAATTTAAAAAAGCAAATTTGGAAAAAAAAACTAGAATGAATGAATATTTATCAGGCTTCTAAAGTGGACTAGTTTTCTAAGCTTAGGAAGGAATAGAAAAAACCTCACAAAGGAAAGGAGCAACATATTAACTATATAAAATTTTAAAAGTAACTTAAAAGTTTTGTGACAATTTCAAAAATAAAATCTAAACACAGACTGAAAAGGCCTATTTGACATACATGTGACTAAATGTGACAGATTTACATTCTCTAAGGCATTCATACAATATGATGTATAAGAAGAAATATGGGCAAAGAACATGAATAGACAATTTACAAAGGAGTTTTAAGTACAACTGTAAAACATGGGACAGTGTTCATCACTACTAATCAAAGAAATGCAAATTAAAACAACTAGGTAGCCTTGTTTTAAGCTTATATTTAACAGAATTGGAAAAAAATGGTACTCGGTTTGCTAGTAATAGTGTGGTTTGGCTTAACCCCTTAAGAAAACAGTTTGGTAGCCAGCATGTATTAATGCCCTTTTATCTAGTAATCCTACTCCTAAGAATGTTTCCTAAGGAAACAATTCAAAATATGGGGAAAAAACCTATTTGCTTGAAGGTATTTATCAGTGTTATTTATAAAACAACAACAAAAAATTAGAAATAACTTGAATGTCTAGCAATAAGGAAATGGTGAATCCATTCCATGGAAAATTATGCAATTATTTTAAATGATGACTAGAAGACTACGCAGCATTTCATAAAAATACTTATGGATTAATAATAAAACAGGTTTTAAAATTGTATGCACACTGCAGTTACAACTTTGTAAAACACATGCATAATTCTTAAAAAATTAGTGGGAATGGTAGTAGGGGTTATGTTAGGGTAGCAGAATTAATGATTTTTTAAAAAGTGTTTCTTTAGTTTTCAAGATGTCTGTAATGAGGTTTTTTGTTTTTTTTTTTTACTTTTGCAGCTGAATTTTTACCAAAATAAAGAGGCCAACAAAAAAAGTTACAGCAAATATTAACAAAGGTTTAAAATCTTTAACTATTCTAATTTATTTTTTAAAACACTAATGTTCAGACAAATGGGCAAAAGACATGAGCAGACAAGTCACTAAAGAGGAAACAAATGATAAACAAACATGAAAAAATATTTAGCATCACTAATAATTAGAGGAAGAGAAATTGAAACATTATATATACATGTATACAGTTTCCTCCCACAAAATTTGAACTGAAAGAAGAAAGATCTTAATTCCTAACAACTATTGCTCTTGGTAATCTATTCTAAGGAACTAATCCAGTCCAAAATATGAAAAAGCTGTTTATATGAAAATGGTAATTTCTCTCTTATAATATCCCAAAAAAAGGGAGGAAGGGAGACTTAAATATCTAGCAACAGCAGAACAGTTAGGTTGTATACTGCAACATATCCCTTTGATGCATCGTTAAGTAACTATTAAAAACAGTGGTGGTGGGGAGGGCATAGCTCAGTGATAGTGTGCATGCCTAGCATGCACGAGGTCCTGGGTTCAATCCCCAGTACCTCCATTAACAAAAAAACAAAACAAAACAAAAACACCTTTAGAAAAAAATGGTGGTTAAGATGACTGCATAAACAAGAAAAAATGCATATCATATAATGTTGGCTTTGCTTTTAAAGGGCAGGTAGCTACAACATCATACATTCACTCTGATTAGAGCCATGTAAAAATATATGCATATGAAAAACAATTTTAGAAGGAAATACAAGGAAATGATGCCAGTAACTTTGTGAGGATGATGATATTTGAGATGTACATACTGTATATATATGTGTATACACACATACATGCACCTTTTTTCTGTTTCATGTATTGTCCTGTATTTTCTCTAATGTGATTATATTACTTTTATCAGTAAAACTTTTTATAGTAAAAACTGCTTGGAATAAGGTGGGAAGCATTTACAACACAGGCATAATATGGTCGGTGTGTGCAGGAGTTACGCACAAGGTAGGGGGCTGTATAGAAGGAAGGAGTTTGCCTTCCCACTGATGGGGCTGGAGAATTCCAAGCAGAGGGAATGATAAAAGCATGGCAGCAGCAAAGTATGGGGCATTTGGAGAACTACAAGAAGTTAAATGGGGCCAAAATGGGAGAGAAAATAAAGCAAAAACAGATTATAAAGATTTTGTAAGCCATGTCGGCTTTTTTTTCTGGGGCCAGTAGGGATTTACCAAAGAATTTTAGAGAGGGTAGCAATGTGCTGATTGGATCTGAGGGAACTGAGACTAGGGGCCAAGGAGAAGGCTATTGCCTTATTTAACAAACTATTAAACTCCTGCTGTATGCCAGATGATGAGGAAACAAAGAGGTATACAGGAGGTTCTTATTCAAGGGCAGTTGGTACCAGGCAAAAAGCTGCTTAGTGAATCCACTTAAAGGGAGGACTAAAATTTTAGAGTAAATAGGGGAGAGGGCAAGATTTGATTAATTAGTACGCTAACTTGAATGACTAAAATCTATTAAAATATGTTTATTTTGTCTCTTTTAATAAAATTGAGTGCAAAGTAATTCTTACAACAAACAAAGAATGTGTCAGAGATTGATTTTGTTTGGGGCCTAGTTTTTCTAACAAAATGGCATGATATTTCAGGATGGTACATTTCACTTCTGTGAGACTTTTGCAGCTTGATCATTGAGAGGGTTGACTTTGCCAAAATATTCAAGGGCTTCATCAGTTTTCCTGAGAGCTTCTCCTTAGTCATTTGGTATTCAAATCATTCTCTTTGGAACCACTTTTAAAATCATCCTTATTTCTTTTTCTCCTCTTCAGTTGTAAACTGGTCTATCAGATCCTTGTCAGTTTTGTGTGTTGACCTCATGATAGTCTGTGTCTTTTTATAAGATTTGTAATTTCACTTTGTGATAGATTTGTGTGGAATTGCTTGTTGATATATCTGACAATCCGTGAGAGACAAAATGATTGAACAGCTGCATGGAGACAGGTGCTAGTGTTTAAAGGAGTAGGTTGTTTGAATGGGAACTGATATAAGCAAATGCTTTCCTCTCATGACAGCTTTTGTATCCCTAGGAAACCTCAAAACTTTGGTACTGCTAGGACTAATAAATTCTCTGCAGTGAGAACTCTTTGTATCAGCAACAGGCTAGTGCAGTGTTTTTCAATTCATTAATGGAACATTATATCCAAATGCAAGCAGCATTTTTTTCCTATCAAGGTGGATCTCATGAAGCTTGTTCTAGTGTATGTTGGATGTATTTGTGTGTACTGGGTCATAATGCAAAATATCAAGCCACTGTAGAGTGGAATGACTGTGGAATTTGAAGTCAGACCTAGGTGCAAATCCAGACCGCACCACTTACTAGTTGTGTCTGTAACCTTGGGGTTATTCCAGGAACAGCGTGTGCAGAGGCACAGAGGTGTGAAAGCTGAGGGCACTTCCAAGTCTATAATTAAAGCTGAAACCAAGGGCTTCTATAGGCAAGTGGCTGGAGGTCAGGTGGGAGAGGAATGAAGGGTCCTTGTAGGCCAAGCTGAATAGCTTGGACTTGATCCTTCAGGTCAGTCATTCTTCATCTATTTTGGTCATGGGCCCTCTGAAAATCTGATGAAAGCTCTATAACACTGTCCCTAGAGAAAGGTACATACACAAATTTTTCCTTGTAATTTCAGAAAGTACAAGGATCTCCTAAAGCACATGTGTGGATCCCTGGTTAAGAACCTTGGTTCTAAACAGTAAGGATCATTGAAGGAATTTTTAGCTAAGAGGTGGTAACATGATCAGATTTGCATTTTAGGAATATGATTCTGGCAATAGTGAGTAGATAAATCTGGGGAAGGGGAGGGAATGTTGATAAAGAAACCTGTTAAGACCTTACTACAATAATGATGAACCCAAAAGGAAGTGGAAGCTGTGGTGATGAGCACAGAAGAGGGAGTAAATTCAAGAGCCATTTAGTAGCTGGAATAGATAGGAATGGTAACCAATTTGATATAAACAATAAAGAAGGAATGATCTAGATTTCTTATGTCGATGACTAAATAAATTGTGTTACTGTTAACCAAGAAGAGTATGAGATAAGAACTGATGTGTCTGTGGGACATCTGACTAAAGATGTCTTTTGGTGGGGGAGGGTATAGCTCAGTGAGAGCACATGTTTAGCATGCACAAGGTCTTGGGTTCAATCCCCTGTACCTCCATTTAAAAAAAAAAGTGCCTATTAGAGCTGAGAAGGTCTAGCCCAGGACTTCTTAACTAATCTGTGTATGAAATACCCGGGGATCTCATTAAAATGCAGATTCTGCTTCAGGAGGTCTGGGGTGGAACTGAGAACCGGCATCCCTAACAAACTCCCAGGTGATACTAAACGCTGCCAGTTTGTGGACCATACTTAGACTAGCAAGGGGCTGGAGTTCAGGAGAATCATCTTCACTGAAGATGCAGATTTGGGAGTCAACAGGATGATAGGTGGTAATTAAAACTAAGGAAATAGATAAAAATAACCTGGAAAGCGTATGTCAAATAATATAGGGGGTAAGAAAATCAAATAATGAGCCTCGTGGAATGCCAGTGTTTATAGGGCAGGCGGGCGAAGAAAGGCCTGCAAAGCTGAGTCTTGAGAAGGAATGGTCTCTATGACAGATATAAGGAGAATCAGAAAAGACTTATCGCAGAAACCAAAGGTGAGCCTCAAGAAGATCTCAAGAAATCCAAAGGTTTGGAGATCAGTGTCTGGCGCTGCAGAGCATGTATTCTCAAATAGGGATAATATTGTCCCCAAGGGAGCAAAAATTGATTCTTGCCAGGGGCTGGGTTGGGGGCTTAGATGTCACATGGTTTATGGTTTTCTAAAAGGCCACAGTACATAAACAGACATACAGTACATCTGCAATATTAAAATTTCAAGAAGGGATCACTTAGGAAAAGATATCTAAAAAGGCTCCTTGGGTAGGGGAACGGTAATGAAAAAATTACTGAAAAACAGCTGAAGAGAAGTAAAGATTTCTCAGTAAGGAGGTTATGGTGAAGACGTCAAAGGACGGAAAGGAGTGTGCCAGGAGACGAGGAGGTGAAAGGCCTTGCAGAAGGCCACAGTCGCCTTGGCAGAAGCAGAGCCATATAAAGTAGCCTGGCGGATTTGGGGAACAACAAACATTGCTGGAGGATTAAGGGACAAAATGGATAATGGCAGCAGATGAGGTGGAAAAGTAGGAAATGGGTCATGAAGGGCTTCATGTATATTGGAATCACTCAGTTGAAAAATGCAGATTTCTAGGTCTCTCTTGGAGATGTTGGCCAGGTAGATTTGGAGTAGGACATCGGAACCTACACTTTCAAATTCTAGAGGTGATTCTGATGCACACACTTTAAGAAACTCTGCAACAGGAAATGGGGGGGCACTGAAAAATTGTGTTAGGAAGTAACGTGGTTAGATTTGTTTTAGGAAAATAACTGACTGCAGTCCCAGCAGAAGGATCGAAGGAGTTGGAAACTAGAGGTAGAAAGACTGCATGGGGCATCAGCAGTGCCACTGACAAGTGATGAGAACCTGAACTAAGGCAGAACAATGAGATTGGGGCATGGAGAAAAGTGAAGGCTGATTTGAGACAGCTTTACAAGATCAAATCAGGTATTAATGACTGAGTGGGTATGGAAGGAGATCAAAGACGAGGAAGAAGTCTCAAGTTGCTGGCCTGCTTCAGCAGAGTCCCAAACAAGCTAGGGATTAATAACAATAGCTGACAGATGTTGAGCTGTGTGCTAGTTACTACCCAACTCACATTCGTCTCAGTCTCGTATTCTCCCACATTCCAAAGTATATCCCGTTATTATCTCTCTTTTACACATAGGCGTTCAGAGAAGTTAAACAACTTGCTCAAGCTTGGTAAGTGGCCACACTGAGATTCAGACCCAGGCAATCCGATTCTTCAACCTGTGTACTTAACCCCAGTATTCTCCTAACCTCAGTAAACAGGAGTAGGAGGTGGTATGCCGCAGAGGTAGTACCCAGGGCCGTTGGATTCCCAGATTTGGAGATGGGAGTGGAAGTTGGAACTAGAAACAGATGTGCTGCCAGTATATAAAATGATAGCACAAACTGAGGAAATGGGTGGGATTACTTAGGGAAAAGGCAGAGAGTTGAGGATTAAACAAGTAGAGACTAAGACCCCAGGGAAGACCAACTTGTAATGGTCAAGTGTAAGAAGCCCCAGTGAATTCAGCTGAAAATCAACAATCAGAGCTAGCCAGATACTCAAAATAGAAAGGGACCATGGAATCCCAAGGGAACAGAAGAGTTTAAAGAAGAAAGCTTCTGGTTCCCAACGGGGAAAGGGGGGATGGGTAAATTAGGAGTTTGGGATTAACAGACACACACTACTATGTACAAAATAGATCAAAAAGGTCCTACTGTCTAGCACAGGGAACTATATTCAGTAGCTTATAATGGCCTATAATGGAAAAGAATCTGAAAAGTGTGTGTGTGTGTGTATATATATATATACACACGCATACATACATACACACACATATATATATGTAAAAAAATAAAATAAAGAAGAAAGGAGCTCTCAACAGTGTCACATGCTGTGGAGGGCTTGACCCAGAGTGGTACTAAAGCATCAGTCATATTTGGCAATTAATGTAGTCATTGACAAATTTGGTAAGAGAACTTTCTGGAGAGTGGTGTGGGAGTCTGAACTGTTGAGTGATGAGCAGGAACTACTAAAGAAACAGATAGGAAAGGAAAGTTAATCTGTCCAGAAGGTCAAATGAGAGACAAAGGAAAGAGGAGGGCAGGGGACAAGGGAAAGTAAGGGTTGAGGGTTTGTTCTAGGAGCTTTCAGATCATTTATAGATGGAAAGGGAAATATTGGAACTATGAGAAGGATAGGAAATGGAGCAAAGACTCGGAGGAGGCAGGAGAGGATGGGACCAATGGCTTTCAGAGGAGGGGACCCACCTCTTCTGAAGCCAGTGCAAAAGGAGTCGAGGAGGATACAGCAGAAGTGTATGGGTTGCCTACTAGTGAACCAAGGGAGGGCCGGCCCCATGGCCTCTGCTCTTTCTGTGAAGTGACTCTCGCCCTCTTCTATAGCTTCCTCACAGGCCTCTTTGAATCCTTTGATTCTGCTTTTTGTAGTCAGTCTCTTAGGAAGCCATCTTGTCCCATCCAGATCCCCTTAAATGGGACTCTTTCCACGTAAACATGTGCTCGGAGGCATTAAAACCCAACACAGGACAGTGACTCCTAACCTCCAAAATTTGCCGAGGTTGCATCTGTGTCCACTTTGGTGATTCCTCATCCTCGCCTCTTCTGCTGTTTCTTACCCCATTTGACCCTGCATAACAGCTCCCAATATTTGCCTTTCTCATTCTGATAATCCATTCAAGACCTACCTCTCTAGCTCAACCTGCCCTTCTTTCTCCCACAAGTCTATTTGCCATCTTCTCCCATGACATTGCAGCCTTCCACCTGGCAACACGGGATCTGTGCCAGCTGGGCCTTCCCTGGCCTGCTTCCCTGCTAGAAGAGGAGATATTATCATCCTAGAATGCTGTCAGCTCCTGGGACTTCCAGCTGAGGGCAGTGAGTGATAGAGACACAAAACTCTGGCTCGAGTCTTGGCGAGCTGCACAAGAAGAGTGGAGAATGAGACCTCCAGCTGGCAGTTAGGATCAAAGCTCCTAGAGCTATAGTCCTCAGTGCTCCTGTTCCTCACGCACAGATAGAGGGAATTGCATTCCAGTTCCAGTTGCCCAAAGCGCTCTATGCACAGTATAACTTGTTAACCAAGCAGCCAGACCGCCCCCCCCCCATTGACACCGCCCCACCTCCAGCATCTCCTGACCAATAGACCATGGCATGAAAATGGAGGCCTGGATTCAGTGGTGGCCATGTTGTCTCAACACCAAGGCAGACTCCTCCTTCAAGCCATGGAGTGAGTGTCCATATCACTCCCTACTCTCCCCCATTCCACCTGGGTACCTGCAGAATAGGCCCCTCACTAGACAAAATAAACAAACCTTTCCCATAGTAGCCCCGATCATTCTGTCAATACATGTCCAGCCCATAAGGCACCGGCCCTTCTGTCAGAAAACTACTCGGTCAGCAAACAAAGTAGAAAACAGCTCAGACATGCTTTGTCCCTATGACATCCCCACACCTCACCTCTAGGGGATGAGATAGGTTCCTATAGTTCCTATAGAGCTAAGGAAGATGGTCTCTCACAGTGGGTCAGTGTTGCACAGGGAATCCCAGCTCCACCAATTACTAGCTATTAAACCTCTCTGTGCCTCAGTATCCTCATTTGTAAATTGGAGATAGTAATAATACCTACCTTATACAGTTAGAGGGCTTAAATCTGGTAATTGCAGTAAAGAGCTTAGCAAAGAGCTTGGCATGTAGTGTGTGTGTGATAAAAGTCATTTGTTATATCCAGACTGGCTTACGCTCAGGGGGTCTTAGGTAGCCTCTCAGGCAAATCCCTGGTCCAGCAGGCCCCACTGCCTATCCAGCTGAAGTCAGCCCTGGGACTGTTGGTCACCCACTGCATTTCCACTCCTCCTGTGCCCATAAGCTCTGAGAGTAGACTATCCGCTATTGCCTTCAAGACTCAGGTCCTCTGCCTCGTCAGAGTCTTGCTGCCAGTGTTCCCTATACTCCTCTTCCCCCAAAACATCACGTAGAATTCCCTGTCCACCCACCACCCCACACTGCTAGGTCCAGCGCATATCCATAAGACAAGTGAAGATACTCCCTACCAAGAGACAGGGGTACTGCCCCCAACGGGCAAGGGTGACTGAGCGTTGGTGCCAATACCAGGACTTTCCTTACTCCTAAGGAGTGAGTGCTCTCTGAATCTAAAATCAAGTCCCTCTATAAAATAGAAACACTGGACAGCAGCTTGCAGCAGGGTTCATCAGATCCTCAATTTCTTCCACACCGGCCTTGAGACTCTGGAAATCAAAAGCAGGGCATTCTTCTTGTCAAGAGTATTCCATCCTCAGTATAATCACTATTCAAAATCCTTTCTGTTAACCTGGAACCTTCTAACTCAGTTCCATGAGGCTCTGGCCTTCACAGAGCTACCTATACTTTGGGGGCATCTACAACCTCATCTAGATCAAGAAAGGTTACAAGTGGAAGATTCTAGTATGGTGCCCCCACCTTCTTCCAGCAAATGGGATCATACACCACCTCCTGGAACAGTTATTTACCTGAGCAGTATTTATTTTTATTGAAATACAGTTGATTCACAATGTTGTGTTAGTTTCTGTTGTACAGCAGTCATTCAGTTATACATATATATAATTCTTTTTCATTATAGATTATTACAAGCTATTGAATATAATTCCCTGTGTTATACAGAAGGACTTTGTTGTTTATCTATTTTGTGTATAGTAGTTTATATCTGCTAAATGCAAACTCCTAATTTATCCTCACCCCTCCTTTCCCCCTTTGGTAACCATAAGTTGTTTTCTATGTCTGTGAGTCTGTTTCTGTTTTGTAAATAAGTTCACTGTATCCTTTTTTTAGATTCCATATATAAGTGATACCATATTTGTCTTTGACTTACTCCACTTAGTATGACAATCTCCAGGTCCATCCATGTTTCTGCAAATGGCATTATTTCGTTCTTTTTAATGGCTGAGTTGTATTCCATTGTGTTATATGTATATATATATATATATACCACATCTTCTTTATCCAATCATCTGTCAATGAACATTTAAGTTGCTTCCATGTCTTGGCTATCTGGGCAATTTTTTTGGATAAATTCACTTAATGAGACTTCGCAGAATCTCTGAGCTACATGGTAATGGAATGATTATGGTAGCACTATGCCCAGGCCAAGCCCCAAAGTGTGAAAGTGGTGTTTCTGGACAGAGTTTACATCATGCTGGATAAGATACACATTTTTCTAAAATGAAGCCCCCTAGGATGATTGAAGACATCAGCAATCCTTTGACACCACCAGCAATTCATCTACTACCCCTGCATCTTCACTTCTCCATGATCCTCTCTCGTTAAGAGAAAGGAATTTGTTCCCCAGACACAAAAATGATCTTCCATTACCTGTAGGCCTTCTACCCCAAACCTGGCCTATACTGTTGACTAATGCCTTCAACATCCAGGTATGGGTGTTTGTTGGGGTGGGTGTTATCACTGGAGGACCTGAGTACTTTTGATCCCTGTCTCTGCACACACCACTCTAGAAAGTTGGCCCTAAACAAGGTCAGTTACCCCAAATGGGAATGAGAGCTCTTAGCGATCAAGGCCACCTTCAAGACAGGGAGACACTTCCTTCAAGAGGGCCAAGCAGTTTGTGATCATGAGCTTAAACTATTATAGCCCAGAGCAGCCAGGCCAAGCTTATAAATCCAGCCAGTACTTTGGGAAGTAGACCCTTCCCAAAGCATTTGTCCTGTTGCAAAATTCAGAATATCAAGGGGCCGTGGAAATGGGTTCTGGCCTGAGGATGTCATGGCCATTTACACCAGCGGCAGCACAGGGAGTGGGCAGGTGCGTGCGTAGAACATGAAGATCCTGGTCTATCCAGGCGCAGCCCAGATGTTTATGTTGTTCCACGGTGCCTCATTCTGTTAGGACTGGGGGTTGCCTATGCCCATGGGTACCACTCGAGCAGGCCAACACAGCCTGTTCAAACTTGCATATAATCTCATAGAGTCAGTTTCGTACTATGGTCTGTAGACCACCTGCATCTTCATCCTAAAATGAAGAGTCCTGAGTAAGACCTTTAGGAATAGAGCCCAAGAATATTTTTTTAAACCAGTACCTCCCTAGGTGATTCTGTTGCACAGCACAGTTTGAGAACACCTGGTCTAAGGGTTCTTCTGGTTGTCCCACATGTGACCTAACCTCTGGTATATCTCTGTGATTCCTACAGCTGAGACAAAGACAGACCACAGTAACCTTCAGGCCCTTGGAACCTCATCCCAATGAACTTCAGTGCAGATTTTTCCTCCTGCCACATCTGTAACACCTACTCACTGGTGGATCCCTCTTTCTCTGTCACCCCAATTCACACCAGCCATTGCTGCCCATGTTAAAAGATCTGCCATTTTCACAGGTCCCAGGGCCACCTGCTCTCCAACCACAGTCTCCAGTTCATACAGTAGTTTTGGAGAATGCCATGCAAAGTCCTCCTCACCCACATTCACCTCTCCACCATACCACTGCCAGCAGACAACCTCCCAAACCACAGGGATTAACCAGGTCCTGGCAGAGCAGCACGGCTGCAACCCCTTCAATACATCATATCATTGGTCCTCTGCCCCCAGCCTCCTCAGAATCCATTTCTAATCCACTACATCCCTCCATCCAGGCCTCTTCCCTTCATGGCATGCCAGCCCACTGCTGCCCTGGCTAGTTGCTGTAAACCACTGGCATCCCTGAGTCTGGCCAATACCTTGGCCACCCAAGTATGGACTACCCAAGGGCACATCCAGTCAGCTTTCACCATACAACATGGCATGGGGGTTAAGAGCCAGGACTCTGAAGTCACACTGCCTGGATTTGAATCCCAGCCTTGCCACTTTCTAAGTGACCTTGAGCAACTTAACTTCAACTCTATTCCTTGATTTCCTCACCTATAAAATGGAGATCATAATGGTACCTACCTTGCAAAGTAGTTGTATTACGTAAACGAATGTGTGTAAAGTACATGGACCTGGCACGTACTAAGCACCGAAAAGTGTTTGCTGTTGAGTGGTATATGAATTACACTAACCAGATCAGTCAGGTGCGATTTTGTTTTGGCACAGCCCCATCTGCCCATGCCAAAAATTGAAGGAATCTGACCTGGAAACCTTTGAAGTGAAATTCAGTCATCCACCCATACACCTCCTACATCAGTAGCTCCTAGAACTTCACGCCCTTCCTACTCTGTGATCACTCATCCAGTCTTGCTACCCTTCTTGCACTTGTCTTCCTTGTACCCTGCAATTAGCCCCAGCAACCTAAGGCCAAGAGACCAGTTTTCATCATGAGAGGTGTTAGCTTTCCAGCAGGATTGTGGTTGGCCCACTGTCTGATACATCGGAAGTTGTTGATCAGAAAATATCTTGGGGGGCCAACCAAGGGGACTGTGATCTCATAATCCAATTATAGGTATGCTTTCCCAGCTCAACCTCAGCCTTCTCTCTTAAATGTAATTCTGGTCCAGGTACTAGGACAGGGAGTAAATTACACACTTACTTATGCCCAGCTCCTTGCCTCCACGTCCACCTCCTGACCACCGATCCTCTGGACCCCTCTACCCAGTCTCACTAGGAAAGGAAAAGCTCAGACTGTTAGGCTCAGAAACCAGGCAAGAGATCCTGAAATTAAAACAAAGGTGGTGACAGTGGATGTGAAAAGGAAGGAGGGCCCTTGAGAGTGATTTTAGAGGCATAACTGACAGAACTTGGTGATCAGTTGGCTGTTGGGGGTAAGGTGAAGGGAAATGTCAAAAATACCCAATTTCTTGCCTAAGTAGGTGGCAGTATTGTTAGTCAGATTGGAAGTGGCACACCAAAAAACCTACAGAGATATCAAGAGATTTGTGACACAGAGAAATCTGAGTGGGTAAATGGATAGACAGGTAGGAGATGGTAGAGAGTAGATTGGTTGGTGGGTGTCTGGTTGACATCCCAAACTTAATATGTGCAAAAGCCAGTTCTTAATTCCCCTCTCAATATGGTAGCCCTACTCTTCCAGCTGTTGAAACCAAACATGTTAGAATCATCCTTGACTCCTGTCTTTCACACCCCACATTCAATCTGTAAAAACCCCCAATCCCATCTTCAAAATATATCCTGAATCTGACCACTGCTCACCAACCCCAGCACTACAACGTGAGTCCAAACTGCCATCATTTCTTTCTCTTAGATTATTGCAACCAACTCCCAACCAGTGTTCCTGCTTCTGGCCTTGCCCCTGTTTGGCCTCTTCTCCAAACCCAAACAGTGATCCTGCTAAAACAAGTCAGAGCTTATCACTCCTTTGTTCAAAACACCAAATTGGCTCACTGTTTCACTCAGAGTGAAAACCGAAGTCTCCACCATGGTCTCCAAAGCCCTGCACGATCCCCTCTTTTATCCCTTCCCCCCGTAGAACTATGTTCACTTCTTTTCCTCCCTGCTCTCTGGCCGCTAGACTCCTTGTGTCCCTTGAACGTACCAGTCATGTTCCCACCCCCAGGCCTCTGCCCTTCGTGTTCCCACTGCCTGAAACACTCTTCTCCCACTTAATGCCCCTTCACCTCCTTCAAGTCTGTTTTAATTTAATCATGTATTGTATTTAACCCAAGATAGAGAAAATAGTATCATCTCAACATACAATCAACATGAAATCAATTGTACCAGGTCTTTCAAATCCAATTCATAAATTCAACTTATAGCACATCTTAGTTTGGATGAGCCACATGTGCTAATGACTGCTCTGTTGGTCAGCAGAGGTCCATGACCTTCCAAACCTCCCAGAAAGATAGAAGGCATCACCTCCATTTTACAGACCACCTCCTTCAAGTCTCTGCTCAACTATCACTTTCTCAGTAAGGCCTTCCCTGACCGTGTTTTTCAATTTGCACTGCAAAAATAGCCTCCCATTGCTCTATCCCTGTTCTCGTTCTCCAGACTATTGATCGTCCAAAAGAATCATTTAATTTACTTATTCATTGTTTATTTCATGCCTTACATCCCCTCTCACTAGAATATAAACCTCATATACGGTAGGAGTTTTTATCTGTTTTGTTCATTGCTATAGCTTCACTGACTAGAACTCTACCTGGCACATAGAAAGCTCAATAATATTTTGTTGGGTGAATGATCGAGTGTGAAAGTTGGAATGGATGGGCAGGAGAGAGGTGAGTGGCAAACATTGATTCCCACCCCTTCGGGAGAGTGTCCCTCATTGGTGCTACCAGTTGATTTACAGAATGTCAAATGTTTCTAAAATAAACAACAAAGTTACTTAAATTGGAAAGATGAGTTAGTGCCTTCTCAAGGTAGGACTTCAGTAGATATTTGTTGAATGAATCAATGGTAATATCTTAACAGATATTATGAAATTTCTCAGAACCAGAAGGTGGGGGCAGTGGAAGAGGAGATTCCACACAGCAGTCACAGGTTTGAGTGTTCACAAAGTCAGATAAGCACTCAGTACGTCACAGTTCTAGCATATTGAAAACGACCAAACTGTGGGTTATATAAGCTTTGCGTTTTAACCAAGTGACCACTAGAGGGCACGCGAGGTTAAATCAAGAATGTTCCCTGGTTGATGAGATTCTATTAACGTCATCCACATTTCTCTTTATTGATCTGATGTTCATCTAAACTGTTTCATCAGTTCAGAATGTTCTCTTGAGCTAATTTCTTTCACCAGCCCAGTATATGACTCATAATAGGTCTTCAATAAATATTTATATTTTGAATTGAAGGATTGAGTATTTAGAATGAGGAGATTTTGCACCTTGAAATTTGTGTTTTGCTAAGTAACTGGTCAGGATTTCCATTAAGAAAGTATCCATCAGCCTTCATCACCAGGCTGATGAATATAGCTCCCATGGTCTTTGGTGCTTAAAGAGTCTTTAGACAGGAGGAAGGCGAGAGTCGGACTTGGAGTTGGTGTGCTCTCTCCATGTAAGACAACGCAGTGGACATGGGCAGGCCTGAGCTAGGCTGTCTCTGCTCCCACCCTGGCTCCTCTCTGTCAGGAGGGGCTCACAGCTGATGTAGGATGCAAGTCACCCGGGGCTGGCTTGCCCTCCACCCTACCCCCCAGTTGTCAGTTCAGCTCCTACAAATGGGGGTTTCAGTACTTTGGAAACCTGCTGTCTACAATGTTTCAGAGCTATGGGGTGGTTGGGGCTGAAGAAAGTTAACTAGGCTTTGCTTATTATCTTCATTATCGACTGTTCCCATTGAAATTCTCTGAAGGGATTTGGGGTGCCTGGCTTTGCAGCTTTCTGGGCTGGATTACCATGGGGATACGGCGTCCTTGTCCTGTTGTCATCTGATGGCTGAAGTCTCTGAGTGCCCTTGATCCAGGCCCATGAGCCAGGCCCTCAGGATTAGGATTTTTTTTCATTAATGGAATCATTTAAGATAGCCTGAGAAATAGAACCCATGTTTAATAAACTTTATTTTTTTAAGAAGAATTTTAGATTTACAGAAACATTGAGCTGTTAGTACAGAGAGTTCCCATGTACCCCATACCCAGTTTCTCCTATTAACATCTTACATGAATATAATACATTTGTTAAAATTGAAGAACCGATATTGATATAGTTCAGATTTTATTCAGGCTCCCTTAGTTTTTCCCTACTGTCCTTTTTCTGGCCCAGAATCCCATCCAGGACACCGCATTACATTTAGTTGTCATGTCTCCTTAGGCTCCTCTGAACTGTCACATTTTCTCAGACTTCCCTTGTTTTTGATGACCTGGACAGTTTTGAGAAGTGCTGGTCATAATACTCAGTATTACGTATTTTTCAGTCTATTTTATGTATTTTAATGTGACTTTCAGTCTTTTTAATGGAATCCTTTCAAATAGCCCTGAGATATACAACCTGTTTCTAGTGTTCTTCCCACGACCTATTTTTTTTCCTGTTTTTTGTTTGTTCTTATGGGGTTTTTTTTTGGGGGGGGTGTAATTAGGCTTATTTATTTATTTAATGGAGGTACTGGGGATTGAACCCAGGACCTTGTGCATGCTAGACAGGCACTTTACCACTGAGCTATACCCTCCCCCACACCCAGCACCTATTTTTATAATAAATCTAAACAGTTCCTGAAGATGGTCCTTGCTAGAGTAGGGCAAGTGTCTATAGCATTGGTGAATTTTCTGAAAGCAGTGTGCACTCTAAGTAAACCTGTCAATTTATTGTCCATAGTCACTAAACTTATGCTGCTGTCATCTTTTCTTGGAAAACTTAAATGAAACTTGAAGGTACAAATTCACAGTGGGTATCTAGAATTAATTGGTATGATGTTCTGTTTTTTCCTAATGTCTGAGCTATAGTGAGAGTCTTTCTTTTCTTAGTTTTGCTGCTTAAATATGAGAACCAAGAATTCTATGGAAGAAAAGAGGAAGGAATGAGAGTTGGATAGAGCCACATGTGGTTTCACAGCTTTACCTTAATTTAATTTTCTCCCCCAATCTGTCTTTAATAGAAACTGTATTATCACCAAGGTAAAACTCAGCTTTCTTTTTTTTCAGCACATTTTCAAATATTTAATCCAACTACCCACACAGATTCTTATACAAGTGATACTACTAAATTTAGTTGGAATGCTAGTAAGATAGCTGGTTGTTGCTAGAATTTGGTGGATTTTTCTTCTGAGAGGATTTATTTTCTGTGCTTTTTGTCTTTGGGATTTAGTGGGGGAAAAAAAGGCTCTAAACTCTTCTGGAGACCTGAGGGCAAATCAAGGTAAGGTGTAAGTTGAGAGGAATTGAAATCACTAATCTTGCCTGATATACTTTAATATAACAGCAATTATAGATCATACAAGGTGGATTGAGTCAAGTGGTAATTATGGCCTTTATTCCAGACAACTAACAAAACTTCTCTGAGAGATTATTATATTTCCCCTTAGGAGGTATCTTGAAGGTTGTTAAGCTCTTAATGCCTTGACCAGGAATCCCTCTCTATGAATTTCCTGTAGGAGAGATACACACCCGGAAAGAAGGTGCCCCGGTTAACTTTAGAGACTTCTGTTTGCCCTTGAAGGCTTGTTTCATATGAACAATATCAACGTTTACTAAAAATTTCTCAGAAATGCACGCTCATCATCGGAAATGTGGTGTAAATAGTTGGAATTCAAGTCTTTCACGTGAAATAAAATTAACAATTGGGAAGAATAGTATGGATTATGGAACGTTTAATAAAACTGTTCGGGGAAATAAGGGGCCTTGCCATCATCATAGAGGCAACTCTGCAATAGGCTTAATGTTGAATGCAGGTCATGGAGACCGAACAGTTTATCTGTGTTAGCGCTCAAGTGCATTTTTGTTGCTGGTGAAGGTTGGTTTTCTCACAGGCGATATCAGTGGCTCAGGCAGTTAGGACATAGTGCTAACAGGGCCAAGACCATGACTTTTGTCCTTGTACAAGCCAGTTCATTTTCGCTGATTCCAGTGCTATCAGCTGCACCATTTACCTTGGCTGGCCATCTCTTCAAAAGCATATCTTCAGTCAGAAGGGAGGCCAAGCTGAGGGGTGCAAATGAATAAATGCAAATCTTTACTACCTTTGAAGAAACAGCCCAAAGCCGCCTTTCTCTCAGTGCCGGGTCAGTTGGTTGTTCACGCTGGCTTGCCTCACTGTGTTGTTCTGAGTACTCGAAAGGCAGAACTGTGTCCATTGCCTTCTCTGTTTTATATTCTATTAGCTCAGGAAAGATTTTCATTCCATTGAGCACCAGACTGTGGGGTATATTTTTGGAAGCAAGTGTAGGTGTACCAGAGCCAAAAAAGGTTGGGAACAACTGTAGACAAACTGATCTCACTGTTCTTAGAGCTGCCAACTCTAGGCACAGAGCCCTTAAAGTGGACTATAAATGCAGAGTGAGTGGTTAAAAGAAACTCCGTTATGTGGGACTAATGGTCTTAATGAGAGAAAAATTGGGAGTTAGATAATTAGGATAGTTAGGACTTTGGATGTTTTATAAATGCCTTTATTTAAATTTATGATGATAACATTTCCATCAAGGTGATAGGTCAAGTAGGAACATTTTTTTTAATCAAAAAATAGTTGATTTACAATGTTGTGTTAGGAGATCATCATACTAAGTGAAGTAAGTCAGAGAAAGACAAACACCATATGATATCATTTCAATGTGGAATCTAAAAAATTAACACAAATGAACTTATTCATAAAACAGAAACAGACTCACAGACAGAGAAAACAAACTTATGGTCACCAAAGGAGGTTGGGTGGGTGGAATAAATGAGGAGTTAGGAACTTTTTGCTAAGTCAAAAACCTGAAGCAGGGAGACCAAGGTCCTACCACAGTTTCTATCATGGGAGCGTGCAAGTCTCTAAGAGGACTTGCTGGACCTAACTATGAAATCAAATTATAGAATGATTTCTGGTTTTTCAGTTTCTCTCTTTGATGGAGGAGACAATGGTGTTATAAATAAAAACAGAAACCCCTGATCTGTAAAAATCATTGAGTCAGTTCTCAAAAGAGACAGCAACATGAACTGGCCGCAGGAGTAGTGAACAGGGTGTTAGAAAAGGGAGCCCACAGAAGGCATGACGAGGTTTGGACATTAGGCATGGAAACATCTGATTATATAATATGTTAACCAGTCATAAGCTATAATGACACAAGCTAGGATTTCTTAGTTAATTTTTCCTTCCCTGGATCATTATACTCAGCAGAAAGGAAAAGAAAGCTAATGTGTTCTATTAGTGATTTCAGCACTGTCTTAAAGATGGTGTGCTCCAATTTAAGAAAACTCAGGAAATCAAAAAAATGTATATTGCCAAATGGCTAGATACAGTGGTTGGGTGGAGAATTCACTTTGTAGAAGGAGCCTTCACTATGACAAGATTCACCCACTGAGTTCCTGAAATTCACTTCTCTGGTGAATTCAAGATTTGATTTACAAAGAGTCATTTATCACATAACTTTTTAGGAATGTGAGTGCTACAAGGGTTACCTTAGGAATACTATCTGTAAAATATGGATATTTTACCATCCATAGTCTCTGCACCAACATAAAGAGTAGACTTCAAGAATTTCATTTTCCTGATTTTTTGTAGCACTGTATCAACTATGCAGATTTACATGTAGGCCAAAGCATAACAGTAAGATTATGAGTATCATCTAGAAAGAAGGAAAGACTTTTGATATTAAGAGAGGATTAGAATTAGATGGACAAGAGATATAAAAGGGGGGGGGAACGCTAAAAATTTTTGGCCATTTCCAGTTTCTAAGAAAGCCATCTTGCTATCCACCTCTGATGTACCTCTCACTTCTGACCAATTAGTTGAATTCTTCTCTCCTGCTGATCTCCTATAACCATTCCAGCTCTTAAACATAGAAATTATCCATAAAGGTACAAATAGCATCATTTCATGAAGTGCCAGTAACCCATTCCTGATTAAGAGGTTCGATCATCTAGTACTGGAAATAAGGAGAAAAGTATCTTATTCGAAGGTAAGAATGCAACTTTGTTAAGTGCAGCCCTAGTTCATAAAGTCTACAGGCTTGGAGAGGGGTGCCCTTAAATGCCAGGGTTACAGCTAGCAGAACTGCCCTTGTCTTGAACGGCCACCAACCATAGAAATTTGCAGGAGTCCCAACAACTGCAGCACTGGAGAAAGTGGTGGACAGAATTATAAAAACATATTTCAGAACTTCTAGCTAATTGCATTTAAACACCCAAAGTAGATGAAGTAAATAAATTGCTAAAGGGCATCTTCCACATCAGAAAAAGCACCAGCTGTTTTCTTTATCCTGTCATGTAACAATCAGTATACATCAAGTTCTGAAACTGCCATCTATCTCTGGCTCTGCTGGACAGGCCTCTTGAAAATGTGCATTTTAAGCATCATAACTTCTGTCCATTTCTTTAGATCTTCTTTAATGTCTCTCAGTAATGTTTTTGTAGTTTTTAGTATACACTTTTTTATTCAATACAAATGTATTTTTTTCTTGCATTTCTTTTGTTAAATTTATTCCTAGGTATTCTTTCGCTATAATATATAAGTGGGATTTTCTTAATTTCACTTTTTTTTTGTTGCTATGGTATAGAAATACTCAGGATTTTCTTCTATACAAGATAACATCATACTAGCCTCATAAAATGAATTGAGAAGTGTTCCCTCTGCTTCTGTTTTCTGGAAGACATTATAAGTAATTGATATTATTTATCCCTTAAATATTTGGTGGAATTCACTGGTGAAACCATCTGGGCCTGGGCTTTTTTTTTTTTTTTAACAGAAATTGATATGATGATCCTAAAATTCATATGGAATTGCAAGGGACCCAGAATAGCCAAAACCATCCTAAAAAGGAAGAACAGAGTTGGAAGACTCAAACTTCCCAATTTCAAAACTTACTACAAAGCTACAATAATTAAAACAGTCTGTGGCAGGCTTAAGGAAAGACATATAGGTCAAAGAATAGAGAGTTGAGAAATAAACTCATACATGCATGGTCAGTTGATTTTGGACAAGGATACCAATACCATTCAATGAGGAAAGAATAGTCTCTTCAGCAGACAGTTCTGGGATAAATGGATAACCACATGCAAAAGAATGACTGGATCTTTACCTCACACCATATATAAAAATTAACTCAAAATAGATCAAAGACCTAAATGTAAGAAATAAAACTCTTTGAAGAAAACTTACGAGTAAATCTTCCTGACCTTGGGTTCAGCAGTGTTTTCTTAGATACAACACCAAAAGCACAAGTGATAAAAAGAAAAATAAATTCTACTTCATTAAAATTAACAACACTGGTGCCACAAATTTTATCTTCAAATAAGTAGAAAGACAACCTATAGGATGTGACAGAATATTTGTAAATCATATTTCTGATAAGAATCTTGTATCCAGAATATATAAAACTCCTACAACTTAACAAAAAAAAAAAAGAACAATAACACAAATGAAAAATGTGCAAAGAATTTGAATAGACAGTTCTTGAAAGAAGACATACAAATGGCCAATAAAGATACTAAAAGATGTTCAACATCATTAATCATTAGGGAAATGCAAATCAAATCTGCAATAAGATACCATTTCACACCCACTAGGATGGCTGTCATCAGAAAGATGGACAATAGCAAGTATTCAAAAGGATGTAGAGAAATTGGAACCCTTATATGTTGCTGATGGGAATCTAAAATGGTACAGCCACTTTGGAAAACAGTTTGGCAGTTCCTTGTGGTTAAATATAGAGTTAAACCACATGACCCAGAACTTCTACTCCTAGGTATATACTCGAGAGAATTAAAAATTCACGTCCACACAAAAATTTGTATGCTAATGTTCATTGCAGCATTATTCCCTATAACCAAAAGGCAGGAAAGCATCAAATGTCCATTAACTGATAAATGCAAAATGTGGTATAGCCATACAATGGGATATTGTTTGACAATAAAAAGAAAGGAAGTACTGACGGAGGCTTCAACATGGATGAGCCTCAAACACTTGATGCTAGGTTAAAGAAGCTAGTCGCAAAGGACGACATGTTGTATATTCCATCTGCGTGAAATATTCCGAGTAGGTACATCTGTCGAGACACAACATAGATTAGTGGTTGCCAGGACCCAAGAGCTTTCAGGAAAAATGAGGAGTAGTGACTGCTAATGAGTACAGGGTTTCTTTTTCAGGTGACAGTAATGTTCTAAAATTGATTGTGGTCATGAGTACATGACTCTGTGAACATACTAAAAGCCATCGAATGGGTAAATTGTATGGCATGTGATTTATAGCTCACTGAAGCTGTTTTTGTTTTTTTAAAAGAAGAGGAAAAAATCAGAACTTCTGGGTCTTAGAGTAGACATATATTTTATTGACCAGAAAAGAATTTTTTTCTGAATAATCAACATTGTTTTTCTGTTCTCTGGGGGAAAAGAATAGGGAAACTGAGAGATTAACTCAGAGAGCCCTCAAACTTAGATTCTGATCATCGTTTTACTTCTTTAAATAATAGAGATTTCATATAGTCATCCACAGCTAAAATAGCCTCTTTGCAGTGCACATTTTCTATTAGGGGTTACTTTTCACATGAAATAGAAATCAGATCTATTGGTTACCCTTCATGCATAAAACACAAGTCCAGACACTCCCTAAGATGGCTTTCAAAGTCCGGCCTTAGCCTACCTTTCTAGCCTCATCACCTGCCGCTCCCTGATCTAGCCAATTCTTTTCACAACACCTCCGGTCCTTCCCACGTGTTCCCTCTGTTGAGAATGCCTTGCACGCTTTGTCTCTTCCTGGAAAACTACTTCTTCAAAACACAGCTTAATTGTCACCTTCCTGGAGTTCTTCCTGACTCCCAGAGACAGAATTAATTGCTCTTGCCTCTGTTTTAATAGTATTTGGTTTTGCCTCTAGCATATCATGTTGTATTATAATGTGTTAGTTTAGCAGTCTTTGACATCCAAGCCTTCAATAACAGAAACTAAGTGTTTACTTCTGGATCCACTGAATGTACCAAATATATGCCTGGCCCATGGTAAGGTAACAATCAATGTTGGATGGATGGATAGATGGATGGATGGATAGATGGATGAGCAGACATCTCACTGTATTGTACAGGCAGCTGGGGGGCCTAGAAGTGCCCCCCAAGTAAATTTCCAAAGTGGCAACAGGAGACTACCAGCTAGCAGCACCATGGTGGACAAGCAGTAAACTGTACAAATAATCCCAAGCCAGCCTAGTCAAGGGAAAAGCGAGTCATGGCTCCTAGGAGCACTTTGAAAGCTCTTGGGCTCTCTTCCACTCAGTAGGGAATCCCTGTACCTGTACCTCTTTTACAGGACTTTTTAAAAGATCTGCTTATTCACAAGTGTTTATCGAGCACTGTATTAGTTTCCTAACACTGCCCTAATCTTGTCACACTTTTGGTGGCTGAAAACACAGGAATGGGTTCCCTTACAGTTCTGAAGACCAGAAGTCCAAAATGAGTCTTACAGGCTAAAGTCAAGGAGGACTCTAAGGGAAAATCTGTCTCCTTGCCTGGTGTCTAGAGCGATATTCCTTGCTCATGGCCCCTTCATCCATCTTCAAAGCCAACAGCGTAGCTTCTCTCTGACTCTGTTTCCATCACGTGGCCTTCGCTTCTGGTCAACTCTCCCTCTGCCTCCCTCTTATGAGGACACTTAACGATTACATTAAGGGCACACCCAGATAATCCCGGATAATCCCCATATCTCAAGATCCTTAACTTAATCACCTCCGCAAAGTCTCTTTTGCCATAGAAGGTAACATTCACAGGTTCTGGGGATTAAAACATGGACATCTTTGGGTGCCACTATTCATCCTTCCATGAGTACCCGCTACAGACCCAGCACTGTGCTGGGCGCTTTCTACCTCTGCTACCCTTGTATTCAGAGCTTCTCTCTCCTACTACACTGTACACTCCTGGAAGAGGGAGGCCATATTGCTTTCCCTCTCATTATGCTTAGCATGTGGCCTGGCTTGTAGTATATAACAGCTACCAGTACATTTACTAATGAATGATATGAGCCACACACTGTCATAGAGTTGAATTCAAATTAATTTCATTCAAAAAATATTTATTGCTCAGTGGTAGAGCACGTGCTTAGCATGCATGAGGTCTTGGGTTCTATCCCCAGTACCTCCATTAAATAAACAAACAAATAAACAAACCTAATTACCTCCCCCCAAAAAATTAAAAATAAAATAAAATTTAAAAATAATTAAAAACAGAAAAATATCACTCATTAAAAAATGTATTGAATCAGAGAGAGGAGTGGTCTGTGATATCTGGATAGTCAGATGCCATTCAGCAAACGGTTGTTGAGCTCCTACTATGAGCCTAATACCTTGCTGGTGATTGAAGGTAAGGATGGGATAAGGTGGTCCTGCCCTGAGGAGAACTAGTGAGCATCTAAGTGTGCCTGGACTGACTGAGAAAAGTCTGGTTGGTGGAGAAGCCATGTCCTGATCCATAGGCACCTCTGAGGGGTGCAGGTTAATGGCTACCCCATCCAGAAGGAACTCCGAGGGTCATCTAGCACCACCGCCACCATCACCCTGATCATCACCCCACCTTTACTTCCCTATCTGCTGTTGAAACTCCCTTTCTAGCATCACTACCTCACATCCTCCAGCCTCTGATTGCACAACTCTCATGACAGTGATTCACTTCCCCCAGTGGCAGCCCACTGGATCCTCCAGCCATTTGACAAGTTAACCAAATTCTTTCTTCCACTGAGCTAAAATAATGCCACTGCTCTTCCTTGCTTTTCTGCCTCCTGCAGAACTGTCTCCTTCTCAATCCAGCACAGCCTTTTAGATATTTCTAGAGACTCCCCTAAGCCTTATCTTCTTATTCCTCCATCTATTCAGTCAACAAACGTTTTTGGGACCTTTCTCATATACCTGGTGCTGTGCTGGGCCCTGGGGATACAGATGTGAGTAAGACAAAACATCTATCCTCAAGGATCTCCCTGTCTGGAATGTGGCTGTGAACGTGCACTAGGGCGAGTGATCTAGGAGACCCAATGTGCTGTGGGGACTGGAGGTGGAGACCAACCAGCTATCCCCAGGGCTGTGAAGAGGTCAGGAAGGTGGTATTCGAGCTTGGGCTTGTTCATTCCTTCCTTCAGAATTTATTGAATACCTCCTATAGCTCAGGTACTCTGCTTGGTGCTAGGAATAATAATGACCTAGGAATTTACCAGGCAGAGTAGCCTAGGCCAAAGGGTTAACATTTGCAAAGTCAAAAAGGCATTCACTTATTTAAATGTTTGTTTCAGTTGTTGAACTTCTACTGTATTCTAGGCAGAGATGCTGGGCTCTGGAGGTACAGAGATACAGGCACCATCCCTGACTTCAAGGAGCCTGTGGTCCACTGGGAGATACTGACAAGTAAATGAGTGTTCTGGCATAATGTGATTAATGGTTGTAACAGGCACAGGGTACTGGGGAAGCATAAATAAGGACACTAAGTTCAGTGGGGGTATGGGCAGTTTCTGTGTTCAGAGCAGGCTTTTTTGAAGGATCGACTCTGTCTTGATGCTTGGGCTGAATCTTAAGGAGCAAAAAAGTGTCAGCCAGGCAGATGCGAGGGGAAAAGATAACGAAAAGGGAACTGAACCTGCGGAGGTGAGAAGGCGTGAGAGAATAGGATTTGGGATGAGAGCTGTCACAGTTGAGTATGGCTGAGGCAGAAGATTTGCATGGGCCAGTGGCCAGAGGTGAGGCTAGGGACTTAGATGAGACCAGATCCTTAAGGACCTTGTGTCCTGTACTCAAATGTTTGGACTTTATCCTTACAGCAGTGGGGAGCTTTCTAATCATTAAGCAGGGATGTGACACAATCAGATTTTTCTTTGACAAAAATAACTCTGGCTGCAGTGTGAAGGATTAAATCCAGGGGATGAGACTAGAGTCAAGGAAGACCGGTTGGAAGGCTGGCATAGTCAGTCAGGGGGGTGATAATGAGGGCAGTGGCCGAGGAAACAGGAAGGAGGAGCCAGAAGGAGGTTTTACAAAGTAGAATCACCAGGGAGAGGAAGACGGCATAATCAAAGCTGACACCAAAGTTGCCGGTTTGAAGAACTATAGTAGGATTACAGAAGGAAAAACAGGTGACAGGGGTGATGATGGATTCATTGTTGGTCTTGGTGTCTCTGCTCTCTTTCTACCTGAGAGGTAGAAAGCTAGCTGCTAAGCAGTTGGTTATAAGAGTCTGGAGCACAGCAAGAGTGGTCTTGCCGTGAATAAGAATGGCATGTTTCCACACATGTAGCAGTCCTTAATTCAACACATATTTAATGAGTGTCTAGACATCTTATATGCTGGAGGAGGTTCCTGAGTTTCCCGGGTTACCAAGATGAAGAAGATGGTCTCTGCCCTCCAAGAGCCCCGCCTCATTGGGAAAACAGATGTAGAAATAAACAATGATAAGGTCTGCCCAGGATGTCATTCTGGGAGCAATGAGCAGAAACACCTAACCTGAAGGAGAAGAGGGAAGGCCTCCTAGATTAAGTGCTGTCTCAGCTGAATCTTAAAAAAGAAATAGGAGTTCAGCATACAAAATAGAGAGGGATGGGTCCGGGCAGAGGGGACAGCAAAAGCAAAGTCAGGGAGGCAGAAAAAAATCAGTGTTTGCATTTCGGTATTGCTGGAGTACAAAAGACCAGAGATGAAGCTAGAGTACAAAAGGGCTGGGTCACGGAAGGCCTTATATGCCATCTTCAGGTCATTTGGACTTTCAGCAATGGGGAGCCAGTGATGATTCTAGGGAGAATGACATGGGCAGAACTGCACGCAGGTGGATCAGTTTGATGGTTGTGTTTCCCTCTCCTACAATGGAAACTCCATGAGGACAAGGAATTTGGTCTCAGGACCTAGAACAGAGAGCATCTAGTACACATGCCATCGATACTTGTTGAAGAAGGGCATTAAACAAGGCATCAATATGAGGGCCAAGGCGAAAGGCAGGGAGGTTGTGACAATAATCCAGAGTGTAAAGGATGAAGGCCTGGCCTGAGATCAGCAGTGGGAGGTGCAAAGAAGGTGCTGGAGTCGAGAACTATATACTAAGCTTTGGTCTGGGTAGATGGCAATACCTGCAGTGATTTTACCCTCCTTTCAATTTGACATCCTGACAGTCTACTGTGTCCTGGATACAGCGAGATGGCAGGGATGCAAAGATAATTAAGGTATCTATGCCCTGCTCTTAGAAAGCTCTCGGTTTAGTGAGGTAGATAGAGTAACCAAGAAAAAGATAGATAGGTGTTATGTGTTAGTTCCGGGATAGAGTTCTAGACTGGCAGGGACACCATGTGGAAATAGCCAGCCCCCATGGGGAAAGGTTTCACAGTAGTGCCATTTGAGCTGGTTGTCAGACATGGAAAGGAGGATTGCCAGGCAGAGCAGGGAGAATATGGCAAGTGGGGCAAAGAATCACTTGCAAGTATGTGGAAGTGAGAAAGGGTTTGGCCAGGTTCCAAGACCAGTGAGAAACTGGGTGCATCTTGGCTACAAGGATAGCAGATAAGGTTCATCTCATGGGCTAACTCCATTTGATTGGTAGCAGCGACCAACCAAAGATAACACCATCAACCCAGACAAAACTAGACACACTCCCCTCCAATATCTCCACAGCCTGCTAATTCTACTTCCTAAATGGTTCTCAATGCCAACTCCTTCTTTGTACCTCCTGCTGCCAGTCTCAGGCCAGCCCTTCATAGAGGGCAGTGTTAAGAAAGATTCTGAGGCCCCATCTGGGTTTAGTGGGAAAGAGTGTTGTGATCCATTAGCAATGTCTGCCGTGGGTGTAAAAGTGGGGAATGGCAAGTACGCTTGTCACATCCCTGGGCAAGAGGGTATGAAGTTGGGAATGGCAGGAACCGGTACCTTAGAGTCCAGTTTTGAGACTGCTAAGATCAAAGTACTTATGAGCCAGAGGTGTTCCGTTGATAAGTAAATAGAGATCTCAGAAGATAGGTCAATGAAGATGATGTAAATTTTTGGAGTTACCTGGGAACAGATCAGAAGTAGATAAACGTTTCATGTAAAGGTCCAGATAGTAACTATTTTGGACTTTTCAGGCTGAAAGGTCTCTGCTGTACAGATTCAGCTTGGCTGTTGTAGCTTCAGAGCTACCATAGACAATGTTTAAGTGAATGGGTACAGCTGTGTTCCAATAAAACTATTAGCAAAAACACATCAGGCTGGATTTGGCCTGTGGGCCATAGTTTAGCAACCCGTAACATAGATGATGGTCTGCAGCATACAGTCACGGGATATAATATAGTATAGTTGGTGCCAGATGAGACTTGGGTTTCAGTCACAGCACCGTGCATACTAACTGTGTGACTTTGGACAAGTCAGTTAAGCTTTACCGACTCTTGTTTCCTCCTCCATAAAAATGGAACTTCATGCTAGTACCTGTCTTCCATGCTTCCTTTGAGGAAGAACATACCTGAGCTATTCCACATAAGCACTAATTACAGTGCCTGGCACACAGTAAATGCTCAGTAAGTGTTTGCAATTATTCATATCATTATTACTACTATTGGGATTATTTGTGTTGTTAGAGATTTCAATTAAGATCATAAGAATGGATGAGGTCACTGAGGAAAAGTGAAGAGAGCATCCACATTGAAGGGGTGAACAGAGGGGAAGAAACCAGAGAAGGAACTGGCAGCATCATAGGAGGGGACTCAGAAAGAAACAGCACACAGGAATTTAAGGGAGGAAATAGTTTTCGGAAAGGGTGAGAGGCAAAAGTCTTCCACGTTAGAAAAATGGGCAAAGGACATGAAAAGGCAGTTATTAAAAGACATACAAACGGACAATAAACATATAAAAAGATGTCCATTTTCACTGATAATCAAAGACATGAAAGTAAAATCATATGTTTTTGGTATTTGTCTATGAGATTGGCAGATTTAAAAGATTGAACAGAGTTACCAAGACTAGGGGGAAATAGGCACTCTTGTGTATGTACTGGTGGGAATGTAAATGTTTTTGGACTTCCCAGAGGACAGTTTAGCAATATGTATCAAAATGAAAAATAAGCGTATTCTGTGAGACAACAATCTTACTTCTGGGAATTTACCCCAAAGGAGATAGAAAATTGTACAAATGCATTTTTAAAACACGTGTAATGTTGTTCCCAGCATCATGACAGCAAAAACAACCTAAAATATTCAACAAGAGGAGAATTACTATGGCAGATACACACAATGGAATAGTATTCAGCCATTAAAAATTATGACATAGCTCTATGCTTACTGACATGGGAAGATGTTCATGGCGTATTATGGAGGGTTATAAAGCAGCAATATAACAGTTTCTTCATTAAATAAAACTTTGCTCCTAGCAAACAGTGTTTTTGTTTTTTTCCCCCAGTAGTGAGATTTCAGTCATTCCACTTTTTGTTAAAGTTTGAATAGTCAAACATATTTTATTGAGCTTGTGTTGTTTATGAAAATAGTAACAAGTAGTATGCTGGTAGACCAGATCTCTGAAAAAAGTAAAGCCCTGAATGTGTGGCATCTGCTAATTTTGATGATATAAATAATCCCAAGGCCTTGGGAAATTCCTAAATATTGAATAATCAGATCTCACTAGCTGGCTTTGACACACCACTGGCAATAACTCCATTTAAAACAAAAGACAGAATCAGGGTATGTTTACCAGTGTCAGATGCTGATCAAGGAAGATGAAAGTTAAAAATTACTTGTCACTGGTGAACCTGGTACAAGGAGTTTCAGTGGAACAGACAGTTGCAGAGTAAATGGGAAAGAAGGAAGTGGAAAAGCAAACAATTTTTATGGAAAATGGAAGGAAAGAAGTAGTCACTTGAGGGAGATAGTCAAGGAAAGTTTAATTGGGAAGGGTGGGGCAGAAGTTTGGGAAGAAATATCAGAGAAGAAATAAGAACTTTTTCATTTCTTCATTTTGAATAATCTTTAGACTTCACAATGTGAAACATGAATGTTCCTGAAACAACCCTTAGGCTTGGTGTTATTGTCATTCCCATTATATGCATGGGGGACCTGAGGCTCAGAAAGAAGTGACTTGTCCCAGGTGTCACAGAGAGTAAGCCATTATTTATGTGTGCCTGTTGGACTCCACCCACTGGTTAAGCCCTGAAAATACCAAGATGGTGAAAATGTGGCCACTAACACAGATCCCAGCCGTTCTCCAACCTAGGTCTTCCCTCTCCCATGGTTTTAGGTTCTTTATCTTCTTGTCTAGGGTAGGCCATGGTAAGTCATGAACCTGGAGGTGGATTGTTTGTCCCCGCTCGAGAGAAGAGAAGGAAGCCTAGCATTGGGAGGGCAAGCGGTTGGTTATTAGTGACAGTGAAGTTGAGTGTGTTGAGGACTGAGAAGGGTCTGTGGGATTTGGCAATCAGATGACTGCTGGTACATTTTCAGTGCTGTAAAAAGAGCAGACTGAAGAGCAAATGAACAGTGAGAAAATAAAGGCAGTAGAGAAGGAGAGGTTGAGAGAGAGTGAGAAGGGGAGTAATAGATGAGGCTTAGTAAAACATGGTTAATTTTTTAAATGCTTCTTTTTTATTTAGAGTCTATTACTATTTTTTATTTTACTTTTTTTCAGGTGGAGGTAATTAGGTTTATTTATTTATATTTAGAGGAAGTACTGAGGATTGAACCCAGGACCTTGTGCATGCTAAGCATGTGCTCTACCACTTGAGCTATACCCTCCCCCCTAAAAGTGCTTCTTTTTAATGCTCAAATTATCCCAAATTTGGCCAGGGAGAGCCCCTTCACGCCAGCTCCTATGTGACTTTTACATGACCCCGTGAGTTCTTAAGTGCAGCTTTGCTTTCTGGTGAACCAGGTTTTCCCATTTCACATTGAACTTGTCTTGCTCCAGGCCTGGAATCAGCCAGTTCTCTCAGTGGTCCTGGGTCCTGTTAGTAGGAAATGGTATTTCAGTACCACAGTCTAGGCACCAGGTATGTTCATTGCTACCAATGTTCATTGCTACCAATGTGCATTGCTTTTAGGCATTTTCTGTAGACTGGGCTAGGAAATACATTTTTTTAGAATTTATGAAAGTATTAATGGAAATGGGTTATAGCAGGAAATAATGATGATGATAATCCATTAGGCCATAGCGATATTGTGAAGAGGGAGGAGGGGATAAAAATCTTCTTTCTAACAGAATACTAGCTAATAAATGTATAAGGAAGAGAGAATAGAAAATCATTATTTTGCAGCCCCCAATATAATAATTGATTTTGGCAAAGATCATCAAATCGATTCTAAAACTTTACATAGAGTAAAAAGTTCTTGGGCAACAGGATATTCACACAGTCTCAAATTATCACCCCACAGATTCCACGCTAATTACAAAGGGGGAAATGTACATTTACAATGGGAAAATCTGGCAGTCACCAGGTTAAACAAGTGATTAAACCCAGCAATGTCAATACCAGGACAACCTGACATTGTGCCTCCTGATGTGATGTAATAAGAAGTACAGAGCATGATTTATGAAATCTTCTTGCCAAAAATGTTTAACCTGAATCTAAATATGAAGAACCAACTAGACAAACCTAAACTGTGGAACATTCAGTAGGTCAACTGGCCTGGGTTCTTCAAAAAGCCATCATCATGAAAAACAAAAGAAGGTAGAGGAATTGTTCTAGATTAAAAGAGAACAATGAACTCTAACAATCAAATGCAGCGTGTCAACCTTGAATGGATTCTGAACTGGGGGGATGTGGATCACAAACAACTATGAAAGACATTTTTGGAATAATTTCATAGATTTGAATATAGAATATATATTAGATGATATTATTGAATTGATGCTGATTTTCTTCGGTGTGATAATGTGAAAGATGTTCTTAGGAGATGCACGCTGAAGTATTTAGGAGTGAAGTATCCTCCTATTTCTGTCTTACAACCTTCAAATGGCTCAGCAAAAAGAGAGAGAGAGAGTGTGTGTGTGTGTATGTGCACACATGTACATGTTTGTGTTTGAAGAGAGAGCAAATGTAGAAATTAGTAGCAATTTGTGAATCTAGGTGAAAGATGTGACTGCTTGTTGTACTGTTGTTTCACCCATTCTGTATGTAGGTTTGAAAGTTTTCAAAATAAAAGGTTAGAAAAACACTTCTTTTTTAAACCTTTGAAAATGTATGGTGAAATTAAACAAGTGATGCTGGGACAATTGGATACACAGAGGCAAAAAGATGAAATTAGACCCTTATCTCATACCATACACAAAAATGGTCTCAGAATGAATAAGAGTCCTAAATGTAAGAGCTAAAGCTATGAAGCTTTTAGAAGAAAACATAGGAGAAAATCTTTGAGCCCTTGGTAAGGTAACAGTTGCTTGAAGGCAACAGCAAATTCATGATCCATAAAACCAAAAAATGATAAACTGGACTTCATTAAAATTAAAAACTTGTACTTCAAAAGACACCATTATGAAAATGGAAAGACAAGTCATAAACTGGGGAAAATATTTGCAAATTACATATCTGATAAAGGTCTTATAGCAATAATATGCAAAGAACTCTTCCAATTCAACAATAATAAGACAGACAACCCAATTTAAAAATGGGCCAAAGATTTAAGTAGACATTTCACCAAAGAAACTACATGAACAGTTAATAAACACAGGAGAAGATGCTCAATATCATTAATCATTAGAGAAATGCAAATTAGAACTACACACCAATAAGAATGCCTGTAACAAAAAAGACAGACCAGTAAATGTTGAGAAACAGGAACCCTCATACATTGCTGGTGGGAATGAAGAGTGGTTCAGACACCTTGGAGAGCAATTTAACACTTTCTTACATAGTTAAACATAAATTTGTCATACATCCCAGCAATTCCACTCCCAATAGAAATAACATATATCTACACAAAGACTTACATGTGAGTATTCACAGCAGCTCTATTCTGTTCTATTTGGTTATTAATAATAACCAAAAAGTGAAAACAACCCAAATGTCCATCAGCTAGTGCATGGATAAACAAACGTGGTATATCCATATAACAAAATACTATTCAGTGATTAAAAATTGGAATAAAATACTGATACAGGTCACAACACGAATGAATGACAGGAACATTATGCTCAGCAGTCATACTCACAGGCATTTACCCAATTGAGTTGAAAACTTAAAGTCCATACAAAAACCTGCACACAGATGTTTATAGCAGCTGTATTCGTAATTCTAGCCCAAATCTAGAAACAATCAAGAAGTCCATCGGTAGGTAAATAGATAAGCAAATGGTGTTGCATCCATACAATGGAATATTATTCGGCAATAAAAAATGAGCTCTCCTGTATTGTGTAATTGAAATTTGCTAGGAGAGTAGAGCTTAAGTATCCTCACCAAAAAAAAAAAAAAAGATAAATATGTGAAGTGATGGATGTATTAATTAATTAGCTGGGAGCAGTCCTTTCACAGTGTATATGTATATCAAATCACCACAATGTATGCTTTAAATATCTTACAATTTTATGTCAATTATACCTCAGTATAGCTGATTTTTTTTTAGATGAACTATCAAGCCATGAAAAGACATGGAGAAAATTTATATGTGTATTGCTAAGTGAAAGAAGCCAATCTGAAAAGACTACATACTGTATGATTCCAACTATATGACATTCTGGAAGAGGCAAAATTATAGAGGCAGTGAAAAAGATGAGTGATTGCCAGGGGCTTGGAGGGGAGGGGAGGGGAGAAATAATTAGGGGGATTTTTAGGGCAGTGAAACTTTTGTGATTCTGTAATGGTGGACACGTGGCATATGTTTGCCAAGACCTATAGAGCTATACAACACTAAGAGTGAACCCTAATTTAAGCTATGTACTTTAGTTAATAATAACATATCAAGATTGTAACAAATGTACCATGTTAATGCAAGATGTTCATAAGGGAAACTGTGCTGGGGAGAGGGTGTATGGGAATTCTCTGTCCTATTTGTTCTATTTTTCTGTAAAACTAAAACTGTTCTTTAAAAAAAAACTATTAATTAAAAAAAATTATGCCAAGTAGAAGAAGCTAGGTAGAAAAGGCCACATATTGTGTAATTCCATTTATATGAAATGTCCAGAAAGACAAATCTATAGAGACAGAAAGTAGATTAATGGTTGCCTAGGGCTGGGAGCAGAAACAGGGATTAACTGTAAATAGGCATGAGGAGTCTTATTGAAGGGATGAAAATGTTCTAAAACTGGATTATAGGGATGGTTGCCCTACTCAGTCAATTTATTAAAAAATCATTGGATTGTGTACTTAATATGGGTGAATTTTATGGTATCTAAATTACACCTCGATAAAGTTGTAAACATATTCATTTGATCCTACATTTAAGAATTGTCTTGTTATACACTAGTTCCTTATAACTGTGAATCATATAAAGAATTTGTAGTGAAATCCCTGTTCATTGAACAGAAAACTTAATATTTAAGAAGACAGTCCTCCCGAGTTGATCTACAGATCATCACAACCTCTGCCAAAATCCAAGCTGGCTTTTTTGTAGAAATTAACAAATGGATTCTAAAATTCACGTGGAAATGTAAGGGACCTAAAACAGCCAAATCTTGAAAAAGAACAAAGTTGGAGGACTCACACTATAATCAAGACAGTGTGGTACTGGCATGAGGCTAGACATGGAGATCAATGGAACAGAAGTGAGAGTCTGGAAATAAACCCTCACATTTATGGTCAATTGATTTTTGACAAAGATACTAAGGCAATTCAATAGGGGAAGAATAGTTTTTCAACAAATGGTGCTGGGACAACTGGATCCAGATGGAAAAGAATGAATTTGGACCTCTACTTCATACTATTCCTAAAAATTAACTCAAAGTGGATTATAGATCTAAATGTAAGAACTAAAACTATAAAACTCTTAGAAGAAAGCCTAGGGGTAAATCTTCATAACCTTGGGTTAGGCAAAACCTTCTTAGATATATCACCCAAGGCACAAGAAACAAGAAATAAATAAGTAAATAAATTGGACTTCATCAAAATTAAATTATCTGGGGCTTCAAAGAACACCATCAAGAAAGTGAAACAACAAACAAGATTATACTGTATAGCAAAGGGAAATATATACAAGATCCTATGGTAGCTCACAGAGAAAGGAATGTGACAATGAATATATATATGTTCAGGTATAACTGAAAAATTGTGCTCTACACTGAAATTTGACACAACATTGTAAAATGATTATAAATCAATAAAAATATTTTAAAAAAAAAAGAAAGTGAAAAGGCAACCAGTAGAATGGGAGAAAGCATTTGCAAATCATATGTCTGATCAGAGGTTTGCATTTAGAATTTATAAAGAACTCTTGCACCTCAGTAATAAAAAGACAACCCAATTCAAATATGGGCAAAGGATTTGAATATGTTTATCAAAAGAGGATCTACAAGTTGCCAAAAAAAAGACATAAAAAGATGTTCAACATCATTGCTCATTAGAGAAATGCAAACCAAAACCACAATGAGATACCATTTCACACCCACCAAGATGGCTAAAATCAAAAGGATAGATAATAGGTGGAGAGTAGCGCTCAGTGGTAGAGCACATGCTTAGCATACACAAGGTCCTGGGTGCAATCCCCAGTACCTCCATTTTTTAAAAAAAGAATAGATAATAACAAATGCAGGCAAGGACAGGTAGAAATGAAAACCTCATACACTGCTGGTGGGAATGTAAAGTGGTGCAGCCGCTTTGGAAAACAGTTTGAGAATTCCTCCACAGCAAACCATACAAGTGCGCACATGTGCACTATTATCCATTTAATGTTTCTTAGGAACAGCAAGAAGGCCAGTGTGGCTGGAGCAAAGAGAGTAATGGAGACAGTGGCAGGAGAGACGTTGACAGGGGCTCCATCATGCAAGGCCCTGTGGACCCTGGTAGGACTTTGGATTTTATTGTGAATGTGATGGACTTTTGAGCGGGGGTTCTTGGGGCTTAGTGAGTTTGTAGCAGCCATTGTAAGGAGTGAGAAAGAGATAATCAGAAATCAGCAATTACTGGGTGGAGGGGTATAGTTCAGTGGTAGAGTGCGTGCTTAGCATGGACAAGGTCCTGGGACCTCCATCAAAAATAAAAATAAATAAATATTTTACATAAATTTTTTAAAAAGCCAATGATTACTGAGCACCCTTGATGGCCCACCTGCGATTGGGAGCCATGAACGTGTAATGGTGTGCATGTCCAGTTATCCAGTTTGTTCCCACAGCATTTGGCCATCCTACTTTGGGAGCAGGAAAAACCTTTGAGTGGTCAGACTGATGTAAGGTTAGGATTTGAGGTTCAGATGCTAATAGGAATCTAGCTCAGGTGGTTTACCATGGTAAACTAACTCCTAAGTAAGTGCTCAGATAGGTTCTTACAGAGAAAAATCGCATTTTCAGGAGCCCTTAAGAAAGGAAATGCCGTATTTCTGCCTTTTGCCATCTTTCACTGCTTTGCTGTAAGCAATTAGAAGCAATTAATTTAGTGAAAAGAACATTAAGAGGCAGGAGACTTCAATATGAGCCTCACTCTCCCAGTGACTGAGACACCCAGGGAAAATTGTCAAATCTGCCAGCTATGAGAAGGCTAAAGAAGCTGTCTTTCTTTGTTAAGTCATACCAAGAAATTAGCTTTGTACCATTAAATAAAACCCTTCAAACTTTCTTGGCAACAATGCTCCCAAATTTCCTCTGTCTTCCCAAATTTTGCCTGATGTGGCTTAGCCCATTCTGCCTTTGTGCTAATGATCACTTGTGCAAATCCTTTCATAGAATAAAAGAAAGTTCAAATCAGATGCCATGCCTCCTCTGCTCAAAACCCTCCAATGGCTTCCCATCTCATTGAGAATAAAGTCCCAGCTCTTTGTGATGGCCCCTGTGATTTGGTCCCAGCGGAACTCATCTTGTACTGCTCTGCTTCGTTAACTGTTCCAGCCACACTGGCCTTTCTGCTTCTCAAATAGGCCAAGGAAGTTCTTTCCTGCCTCAGAGCTTTTGCAGTGCTCTCTGCCTAGAAGATTTCTCCACCTCAGTATGGGTGAATTTCTTTTCACTTTTCAGGTCTCTGTTGAAACATCACCTCCTCAGACAAGCTTTCCTGACCAACCCCTATAAAGTAGCTACCCTCCGGCACCCCCCACTACTCTCTGTCCCACTCCCGAGTGTTATTTTTGTAATATACATTGTCACAGTATGTTGTTTTCTTGTTTGTTTGTTTTTGGATTTTCTCATCTGCTTCTACACCCCCTCACTCCCCACCCACTGTGAGATCCCTAAGAATAGGCTCTTGTCTGTATTATCGATTCATCATGATCCCCAGAGTCTAGAACAGAGTGCTCAATACACGTGTGTGTGTTGGGGAAGGAAGGAAGGGAGAGGCCTCTTTTGCTACCTGTGCCCAATCAGGGCTCCCTCATTAAGATTACTTCCCAAACCCTTAGTTACTCGTGCTGCCCTCTACTGGGCTTTTTTGTAAGTGGGATAAAATCCTGATTGCCTGACTGATCGTGAATATTAGAAAGGGGATTATCACATGACAAACGTTCAGAGAGAGAACTAGAAGTCACCTATCCCAACCTCTCTCTCCACATAGAAACTTTTTCCACAGTATTTATCCCAGCAGTTCCTTCAAGGTGCTTCCGTAGCAACTCTAGGAAGTAAAGGGGTTGCTAAATACATAGGGTTCTGGACCCTCCAAGTGTCTGCTCCTGTCTCACACTTTAACCAGAGCAGTGCTGATTTTGTTTGTTTTCTGTATTGGGATTCCATCTAAAATTTCATTTGAAAAAAAAACCACTCTGCTGCTTAAGAAAAGTTAAAAAACTGCAAATCTGACCTATGCCTGAACAAGCTCACTGACTAGGTATTCCCTTTCTTGAGACTCCTTCATGCTGTTTCCACATCTCTGTCTTCAGTATTTAAAGACGACACTACTGTCAGCGATCACCATTTATGCAGGTGCTTGTCACTACAGAGACAAATGTACCCTTAACGGTTCTTTTGACATTTAAAGCCTGACCATTGGTTTGAGGCAGTCAAAGCAGCTCTTTATTTCATAGGTTCATCTTGATGCTACCCATCAAGATGGTCTGTGCAACCTCCCAGCAGTCTCCAGCTGTGCTGCAGTACTCAGAGCTGCTTCAAATATGACCTTCCAGCATATCTTCCACCCTCTGTTTCACATCAGTGAATTACCTTCAATATTAAATTTCACCCTAGTGATATCCACCCACTTTGCCAATTGAGTCAAGTCATTTTAAGTGTGTCTACCAACCAACACTGCCACATCTAACTTTGTTTTGGGGACATACTTAATGCGAATCTCCCTATTCTATCATGCATTTAAAAAAAAAAAAAAGCTAATGATGTGTCTCTGGATCCAGGACCAGCCTCTACGAAAGCCTGTGCTTTGTTTCTCCATTTGCTGGTATGTTCTGGACAATGAGTCATGGGCCCTTAAAGTGTCCTGATTTGGGTACTGACCAGTCTTTTTTAGTGATGTATTCCCATGTTTTTTCTAGTTTATCACATTTGAATTTGTAAATGTATAATCTGAAGGTTATTGTTCTCTTTTATTCAGGGAAAAAAATATGAAGCTTTTTCTCCATTTTTCAGCCATTTCACCATGCCTGTAAATTCTTTAAAATAAAAAAAAAAATGTTTTTCCTGAGCCTATCATGTGCCAAGTACTGTGCTAGGTACTGAAGGTATAAAGATGAATAAGACACAGCCCTTGCTCTCAAAGCATTTACAGTCTAGTGGAGGAGGCAGGTAGGAAGTAATCATTGCAAGCCAGTTTGCTGAGTCTTATGATCGAGGTTTGAATAAGCTACTAGAGCACAAACAAGAAGTCAACTTGCTCTGCCTGGGAAAGGAAAGTGGAACTTCCAGGGCCATCTTCACAGCTAGATCCTAAAGGATGAGTAGGAGGTTGTCAGACGGAGGAAATGCAAGTCATTCTACGTCCAAGACTACATATATGCAAAGCCCCAGAGACTTGAAGGCTATACTATATGATGTCCGGGAGAGGGAGAAAAGTTTGATGTGGTCAAGTGGTGGGTTCTTGAGAGGGATGGTGAGATGAGGCCTGAGAAACAGGCAAGGATAAATTATGAAGGGCCTTGTGTCCTTGGCTAATGAAAGGATCTTTTTCTTTTCTTCCTGTAGGCATGGGGACTCACTGAGGAGTTTTTAAGCAGGGTAGTGATGTTGTCAGAATCGTGCTTTAGAAGATTACAACTAGCAGTGTACAATGTGCAAGAGAGGAGGGAGGACCGCACTGCTAGAGGCTCTGTATCATGCGGCCAATTCCTTAAGTACCCTGGGACATAAATCAGTTTTGTTTTCTCAACTATGAGAGAGGAAGAGCCCTTTTTCCTCTCAACTTCACATGGAGCCAATGAGACTAAATGAGATCGTAAGTCCCCTGAGTCTCTTAGAAGAAAGCTTCCTGGTGAGGGCCAGGTGGTTGGAAGTTGAGGTGAGCATCGTCCACATCATCTAATTTAACACTTAACTGATGCATATCTTCTGTACTTTAAAAAAAAATGTGTATTAGTCTTTTCTTACGACTCAATTCAATTCAGTTGTAAGCTCCTCAAGGACAGGGTCCAGGACATCTTGCCTCATCTACAACCCCTAGTGCAGAGACACAGCACAGACTGGGTCCCCAGCCCCGTCCTCCAGGTTGATCACATACAGTGTCCCCTCTTAGGCTGACTACCTAAGACCAAGGCAGCAGAGGAAGGTCCCAGGACTATTGGGAACCAGCAGTGATGTCATATTTCAGGGCTCTTTCTCTAGGGGTGGCCAAAAAGATTCCAAGCTTTGTTCAGCCACGCCTCCAAGTGCCAAGAAGGCCCTCTACTTCCTGCCTTAGACATGACAGCTCCTTGTAAATAGAAGAGGTAAATCATGAAAGTTCCCTTTGTGTGAAATAGAAATAATAACCATTTCCTAGGAAGTTACAATCTACAGGTGAAAGATGTTGAGTAGAACATATGAATATAATAATTGTGAATAATTTTTCAGAATTTAACTAGCCCTTTGTTTGCAGAAAAGGTGTAAAATGAGTGCTTGAAATTTTATATCCTGTCTTTGGGGTATTAGAATTAATGTAGCTATAACATGACACCACTCTAGATGTTTTTAAACCAAGTTTTGAACAATATCAGTAATACATGGTCAGCTTTTATAAGTGGGGCTTCATCCCATGGCCAAAAGGATATTTGAGGATCATCCATATGTTTTTCTTGTATGTCAGAAATTACCCAAGATTTGCATCAGCAAAAGCCAGAAAGTCTGAAAGCATTCCCTTCGTTTTTAAAGCAAGCACCCTCCTCTCTCCTGATTCGTTGCAGGTTGTGATCGGTTCACTGAATACAATGGCATTTCCTCCTATCCACACCTAATATAAACTGCAGCCAATTTAACGGGGTCTCTTACGTAGGCTGGGGATGCAAGCACATAAAGTCTTTGGCTCTCTAGATGCTCGTCTCGTGTGCCAGGACCAGGTGCAGAAATACAAATACATATAGATTAAGCCTGGGCCAGCTGCTTCTCCAGTGCTTTTGTGTTTTCTCTAACTAGAAAAGGTTGAGCAGACACAATTTCCATCAATTATACCTAAAATGTTATTTTTCTTGTGGAGGACGAGAATACATTTAATTCCTCAACCCAGTATTGATGTCTCAACCATTGAGTGTTTTAAGTCCATTAAATGAGAGTTTAAAGTAAAAAGTGGTATTTTTGATTAGCCAGAGTCCTCAGGGATGGCATATTCTGGTTAATTAAATTTTCTGGTTCAGGGGCCAGTTACACCAGACTTTTTTGTGCATTTGTTTAATACATATTCTTTAACCTCTTTTGAAAATTTATCTCTACATTTCTGCCTTAGTAAGCACAGTAGCCTGGAGCTGATTGAATCTTACTGCTACCACTTAGAGTTACCCACTGTTTCTGCGCCCTAGATTCTAACTGGAGAAGACCATTGGAGGTAGCAGATATTGTCGAGATCGGGGCCGAACCTGAGGTACCCATTGGAAAATGGCTTTTGGAAACTTGTTTGGCTTTTTCTCACTGACTTCCTTTCCTAAAAGCAGAGTACATGACAGAAAAAGTCACTCGCCAAGTCAGACTTTGATTTGCCAATCTATACTTTACTGGATAAAAACCTGTTTTAGAGCAGGAAAATTCCACATGTGTCATCCGAGAAAAATGTGCTAAAGAAGCTTAGATCCAGAAAAATGAGACCTTGCACGTCCACAGGAAACAACAAGTGAATTCAGTTCATCGTGACCTGTCTATTCAGTTTATTCCCTGGCTGAATTCATCTTACAGCAATTTTCAGGGACCCACTCACCACTTTGACTCTCCTGTAGTGCAAATGGTAGGTTCTGTTTATCAACTGTCTAAGATTCTTGGTGGGAGATAGAACTGCTTTGCACTTTTTCCATTAGTTTACCTCGGACTGTATAATTGTCCAAAAGGAAATACCATCTGTGGATTCTAAAAGTGGCCTTTTGGCACTTTTCAACATAATGAGTTCATAGTCAGTTTTCTTTATTCATTTTCAGGCAAGTATTACCTTATTTCTACTCTCCCAAGCCTTCATTAGTCTTTGATAGTGACTGCTTATCATGCCAAATGGTGTGTAGAGGGTGAGAACTGTGTAGAATTATGCTGCTGTCACGTTTATTTTATTTGCTGGAGAACATTTTTGATTTTGTCACACAGTTAATGGATTTGTTTCTATTAACAAGTAGGGCCTTCTTGACCTAATCCTTTTTCACACATACTCCTGTATAAATTCTAAATCCAAAGGTGCTAGGTCAGTAGGTAAATTGGGTTTATAGAGGAAAGGACCACTGCAAAGTCAATTTGTGCAAATTTGGTCCTGGGTCATTTACTTGCCATTGAGGGGGGCGGGGATGTTAAAAACTCATTTATCCCAAGTCCAAATAACCTGTAAGTTGAAATGATGAAAGTTTGGTGGGTTATTGTGGGTGAAATCTGGAGAGAAGAATTGCTACTGGAAGGATCTGTTGTGGTTCATTTTTTTAACCAAAAATTCTTCAATCCAAATCAGAAAAGGCAGAGGGGATAGAAGTGAACAGAAAAAGTAGTGAAGTGGGAAATGGGGAAAAACAAGGAAAGAGGTAGGAGAAAGCTGACAAAATAGACTGATTTCAGCAACATTACAAAATTGAAATGGTGAAAGGGGAATAGACATGAAGGAGAAGCAGAGGAAATTATGAGAAAGGAAAAAAGCAATAGCTGTTGATAGAATGGTATCAGCACTATTTAGCAAAGTGACGAAGCTTGTGGGCTGAGGAGCCAGGCTGCCTAAATTCAAATTCAAGATCAGCCACTTCGTAACTGTATGACTTTGGACAAGTTACTTAATCTCCCTATATTTTAGTTTCCTCATTTGTAAAATGGAAATAATAGTAGTACCTACCTAATAGGGTTGTTGTGACAATTGATTGAGTTAACATACTGAAAGCACCTAGTACATTTCCTGGCACACAGTAAGCACTCAGTAAATGTTGGCTATTCTTTGTATTATATGCCAACAAGAGAGATAAGCCAAACCATCTTACCAGCTGGTTCCAAAATAGCTATAATGTAGGTAAAGAATTAGAAGAGTCATGTTAACACTAAAAGAGAAAATAGGTATCTGAGCCAGTCTTAGGAAGGTCCAAATAAGAAAACTGCAAATCTCTAATGCTGACCTTTCATACCAGTACTGCGGGGAGAAAAAAGATGATTGTTGCAAAATCTTTGCCAGTAACAGTCAAGCTGTTGAATAGTACACGTATGCAGCTCTGCCTGGGTGAGGCAGCCACCTGATATTTTACATAAATGTCTTGATGTTGTGATCCAAGAATCCCTGATCTCTGGCCTAATGGATATGAAACCAGCAAAGGCGCATAAGCAAATGCAGTTGACTGAGCCCTGTGCTTTTACTTAAAGACTGACTTTGTGGTCTACAGTTCACAGGGCATATAAGAAGCTAGATGTTTCTGGTAAAGGAAAAAGAAAAAGTGCCTAACCACAGAGCTGCAGACGCACATTTCTCTTAAGTTTTCAGAAATGTGTTTGCTGAACCTGGTCTGTCCTTTGAATACATTTGTGTTGATGTGAAAGACAAAATGCACTTGAGAAAATGATTTTATTCAGCTATTGGAATAGGGAGAACATTTATTAATGAGTAATATATCAGCAAAAAGGAAGCGGGCCTGGGGTTTTATAGCGGCAGGTAAATAAGGGCGTCATCTGCGAGTTACAGGGATCATTAGGAAGGATGGAGATGGGTCTTATCTCAGAATAATATGCCAGGGTAGGGTGGTCCCTGGCAGTTAAGCCTTTTCCTGGAAAACAAAAGGGTGGGGGTGGGGGTCCTTAACAACCACTGCCTTCTGGGGAGAACAGGGCTCACATAAACTTCAACATTGTCATTTCCTCCTTTTGTTTAAGACAAATACCATTCACCACTGAACAATTCAGAAGCGATCATAAGCCCCCCGAGTAGGGTGAGCCTGGACCCTCAGCCCACAAGCTTCATCACTTTGCTAAGTAATAGTCTCTTGAGGACTCTTGATGTTATTCCTATAAAACCATTTGGTAGAGGTGGTGGCAAAAATCAGTTGTTTTAGGGGCTTGGATATCTGACATCTTAAGAGGGAAGAATGAACTGAAGAAAAAGAAAGAAATGCTCATTTAAAAGGTTATATTATAGTAAAGAGCCAAGAATTGAACCCTAAGGTAACTAGTCAAGTGGATTCTAAGACTTGAGTGGAGGAAAATCTTTCTATTTTGCAACACCACTCATGGAACTAGGATGTCAGTGCTCTTGGTGACCTTGTCCATAGTCTAGGTTACCTCTCACATAAGGATGTACGTGACCTGAACCTTTCTCCAGACTTCCTTAGTGGTCCAGGCAGCACTTGTTCAAGAATTCTGGTCATGCATAGTCTGCTGCAGTGATGAGTTCTTCCACATTTATGTCAAGTCATTGGGCTTTAGTTTTCAGGGCTGCTTCAGATCCCAGAGAAGAGAGCAAGCTGTGAGGCAGTGTAGGGTCCCAGTAGGGATTTGGGCAGTCAGGTTTTACCTTGGTGACTCCAAATCAGGCAAGAGGAAGATTTGGAAAAGTTAGTTTGGAGGATATTAACCAAATAGTGCAGAAAACTGGAAGAATTGAAAAGTTGATGAGGATCAACAATTTGGGCAAGATAATAAGATCCAGTTCAATTTCCAAATAGGTACCAAAACTAGTTTTTCCACACAGGGATGGAAGTCAGTTATATCTCTACCACAGAAGACAAAGTTTGCATACTCATCAGTCACCCACAGTTTATAAAGAGATGCGAGATAGCTCAAAGACAATAACTAGATTCTGATGACCTGGAATGGTATGCTATAGATGAGGCAGACTTTTCAAACACAAAATTTCTCTATACAGTCACTTCCTTTTGATCAAAGATAGTCTCAGAGAGGATTATTCTTAACTCAATATAAGGCTGATCTCACAAGCAACAAAAGAAAAAGTAGATAAATTGGACTTCATAAAAATGTAAAACTTTTGTGTATCAAAGTGTATTATCAAGAAAGTGAAAAGACAGCCCACAGAATGGAAGAAAATATTTGCCAATCATATATCTGATTAGAGTCTGGTATCCAGAATATATAAAGTACTCATACAACTCAACAACAAAAAGACAAACAACCCAGTGTGAAAAATGGGCAAAGGTCTTGAATAGACGTTTCTGCAAAGAAGACATACAAATGGCCAACAAGTCCACAAAACAATGTTTGACATCATCAGTCATCAGGGAAATGTAAATCAAATCCACAGTGAGACACCACTTCACACCCACTAGGAGAGCTAGAATTTAAAAAACAAAACAAAAACCAGAAAATAACAAGTATTGACAAAGATGTGGAGAAACTGGAACCCTTGTACACTGCTGGTGGGAATGTAAAATGGTGCAGCCACTGTAGAAAACAGCTTGGTTATTTCTCAAAAATTAATCATAGAATTATAGACTATCCTATGTCCTAATAATTCCATACCCAAGTATATATCCAAAAGGATTAAAAACAGGTATTCAAATTGGGTGGGTGGGTAGGAAGAGTATAGCTCAGGGGTAGAGCACATGCTTAGTATGCACAAGGTCCTGGGTTCAACCCCCAGTACCTCCGTTTAAATAAACAAACAAACAAACGTAATAATCCCCCAAAAAACCCCAAACAAATCAAACAAATACTTTGACACAGATGTTCATAGCAGCACTGTTCGCAATAGGCAGCCAAACAGTGGAAACAACCCAAAGGTCCATCAACAGATCAATGTTTAAATAAAAGTGGTGTATCCATCCAATGAAATATTATTCAGCCATAAAAAGGAATGACGTCCTGAAAATGTGTGCTACAAAATGGGTGAATCTCAAAAGCGTGCTAAGTAAAAGAAGTAGACACAAAAGATCACATTATTGTATGATGCCACTTACATGAAATATCCAGAATAGGTAAATTCAGAGAGACAGAATGCAAACTGGTGGTTGTCAGGGACTAGGGGGAGGGAGGAATAGGTAACAGCTGCTTGATTAGTGCAGGGTTTTATTTTGAGGTGTGAAAATGTTTTGGAACTAGATTAAGGTAGAGATGGTGCAATATTATGACTGTACTAAATGCCACTGAATTATATGCTTTAAAATGGTTATTTTTACATTATGTGAATTTTACCTCAATTAAAAATATTAGAAAATAAAAATTAGACCTCATTAGATTTAGCCTGATTATTTATATAGGTGCGGCAAAAATGGTAATTTACTGTATAGACCTTCTTAAGCTTGCTTTGCTGGAATTTCTCATAAGAAACCTCACTTTGAAATTTTAAAAGCCTATTAAGGCTAGGAAGCCAAGCTGAGATTTTACCTGCAATACCTATAAATTTGGAAGTATTTTTCTCTTCTTGGGGTCTGCAAAATATCCTAGGTCTCCAGAGCCTGCCAGGAAGTGACCTTCCTTACTCACTTGTAAGGCTGGGAACCCTATAAACCAGGTCCCAGGCTAGTTTTCCCAGGAGGGCTTTGTATGTATTGGCTCAATAAAGTCAACCTTTAAAGTGTCTGATCAAATCGGACTCAATGAGTTTCATTCACAAATATGACATTCCAGGCAAGGCCTTGGTTACATAAGCAATGTTTTCAATCATATCCTGATAACAAGTAGGACAGGTCAATTGTCATTAAACCTATGCAGGTAATTATATTACTATGAAAATAAAAACAAGATAAGAGTTTCCGAATCCTGGAGGGCTCAGGCAAGGGGAGTGTGACAAATAGAAACATATCATGGCCAGCGAGGGCATTGATGAATCTCTAGAAACTTCCTGTACAGCATACAATCTCTGAAATATGTGTATTAATAACATTTTACCTATACCAATTTAACCTAGGGAAGGCTGAACATCTCTTCTTTTTTTTAATTGAAGTATAGTCAGTTTACAATGTTGTGTCAATTTCTGGTGTACAGCATAATGTTTCATTCATACATATACATACAGATATTCCTTTTCATATTCTTTTTCACTATAGACATCTCTTGTTAGCAAACTTTCCCATGCATATCATCAGTAGTAGTGTATCAAGTAAACATAATTATTTCTAGCAACTCTCATTTTATAAGGTAAAAGAACACAGATCCTTTGTGATTTTACAGAGGCCCTTTGGGGCTTGATTAAGATGGGATAATGGATTACTGAAAAACAATACTTGGTTCTCTATTTAACCAAAATGACAATAAAAGATTTTAAAAGTAAGCATAGGAGGTGATATGATTGTAAAGAATCTCATCTCTTTCATAAGTGAGAAGACTCTGCTTTCTTAAATAATCAAGGACATAATTACAAGTCACCATAAACCATAGAAGGTTATTCTGGTAAAACACGGAGTCTTTGTTATCGAGGAATATTACTTAGATGGCAAAGCACAACCTTTGCAACCTGTTATTAAAAGAAGACAGATAATACCAAAAAAATGTCATTTTAGCAGAGAGAAAACCAAAATCTAGTTTTGTATCAGTATAATATTTCATACCAGTGTTCTTTCTGGAAATACTATAAATAAGTCCATCAAACCTTAGCTAACTTTGACCTCAATTAAAAAAAATTGCCTTTCTGTGAATCTTCTACCACTTTCTATATCCATACACATCCCTTATAGTACAACAACTTCTCTGAGTGGCAAAAAAGAACATGTTCGTTAACAGACCCAAATACATAGCCTCTCTGTAGCATGTAAAAATAAAAAGCAAAAGCATATAAGCCCAAAATTATGCATAGTAATTAATGAATTCTCTTACCTAGAAACCATCTAGGTATCTAATGAGTATCCATTAATTAACTCAAGTTAATATCAGCCCAAAATCTTCAGTTCCCTAAAGATCTTATAAATTGTCTTCAGGCTGACATACTACAAGACATAATTATTGTTAAAATAAAGTTTGTCAGAATAAGGACTCAATTTGGTTAAATAGATTTTACATTTGTCATAATCTCAAACATTTAGTAGAAGTAATATTAGCTCATTCAATCGGTAAACATATATACATTTAGGAAGAATATACCCAAGTCGAATAAAAATCTACATGTACGTTAAACTTAACACTGATAAAGACATAGCTGATTTTAGTAAACCAAAAATGTTTTTTTCTTTTTCGTTATGGTTTATTACGGGATATTGAACATAGTTCCCTGTGCTATACAGTAGAACCTTGTTGTTTATCTATTTTACATATAGTAGTGTGTATCTGTTAATCCCAAACTCCCAATTTATCCCTCCCCCACCCGCTTTCCCTTTTGGTGACCATAAGTTTGTTTTCTGTGTCTGTGAGTCTGTTTCTGTTTTGTAAATAAGTTCATTTGTATCATACTTTAGATTCCACATATAAGTGATATCATTTGGTATTTGTCTATCTCTGACTTAGTTAGAATGACAATCTCTAGGTCCATCCATGCTGCTGCAAATGGCATTATTTCATTCTTTTTTATTGCTGAGTAGTATTCGTGTGTGTGTGTGTGTGTGTGTGTGTGTGTGTAAAATATCTCCTTTATCCAATCATCTGTTGACAGACATTTAGGTTGCTTCCATGTCTTGGCTATTGTAAATAGTACTCTATGAACATTGGGGTGCATGTATCTTTTCCAATTAGAGCTTTCTCCAGATATTTGCCCAGGAGTGGGATTGCTGGATCATATGGAAACTCTGTTTTTAGTTTTTGAAGGAACCTCCATATTGTTTTCCATAGTGGCTGCACCAATTTACATTCCCACCAACAGTTAAACCAAAATTATTAAATTAGTCTTCTTTGCTAAAAATTTACCTAAATTATGCAAACTTAAATTCTTAAAACATTTGAGCTTGTTTTTGTAGGAATAATTTTTTAGCACATTAAAAGTCTTAAAAGTTCAATTTCCTTATTTTCTGGGAATTTGAGGAATGCTCTATGTATCTAAGCACTTATATATTTTTATAAACCAGTGAGAATAGAGCTCTTTTAATTTCAGAAAAATATTATGAAAATATTACACACTGACAAAGTCCTTTCTGAATTACAGATGTCATCATTATTACTATTCAAGCTGTTACCATAGGAGAAATGTTCATTAACAAGGAACTGCTCAAAGAAAAGGCAAGGGGGGACCAGGAGTTTTATAGAGGCAGGTGAACAAGATAGAGTTTTATGGGAGTCATGAGGTAGCATGAAAATGATTCTTTTTGGAATATGCCAGGGCAGAATGGGCCTTTGCAGTTAACTGTTTCTTGGAGCACAAAAGGGTTGGGGGGCAGTTCCTAACCATAGCTGATTTCTAGAAACACAGGGCCCAGATAGAGTTCAGTACAGTCAATGAGATGATTCTGCTTTGTCATTTTTGTCTGTAGAGTTTCTGTGTATTCTCTTTTATATGCCGTACTATTTCTGCTTGCCTTTTTTGTTGGTTGCTTTTGTTTTTTTTGTGCTTATGACTTGTCTCCCTAACTTAATCATAGGCTCTCTGAGGGAAAGACGGAGGTCTTGTGTTGGTTTGTATTTCTCCTCCCCCCCAACTCCCTCCTCCTTTTGCCTAACACTCAATGTTCCATCCCGTCTACCCAAAAGTCAATTTAGACAGATTATCTCTTTTTTGATGTGCTAAGACAGTAAGTAGACTTACGAATTATAAGCTTTTCATAACTGGAAGATAGCATCCAGGAACTTTCGAAGTTACAGATTTAATTCGTATTTACAGAGACCTCATGGATGGATAAATCTTTTTCTCTAATTGATTTCTTCCTGGTTGCAAATGTAATGCCAAGCTATTCTTTTTTATGTGTTTGTTTGTTTTGAGAGAAGGTAATTAGGTTTATTTATTTACTTATTTATTTTGATGGAGGTGCTGAAGATTGAGCCCAGGACCTCATGCGTGCTCAGCACATGCTCTACCACTGAGCTCGACCTTCCCGCCTCAAGCTGTTCTTTTGCTAGATGATCACGGAGTTCGCCTTCATGAGCAAAGTCAGTGTCTAGTGATGTTTTTATCAACTTCCTGCTCACCAGCATACCTGATTCAGCCTGGAACCAGGGCATTGTTCGGCTCTGAAATGTTATTATGGAAAAGATTTCATGAAGAAGTTTATGTATTGTGTGGGCACTAGAAAACTGTTACAACCTCACAGTAGCAAAGATGCCTTTTTAAATGATACTTATGCCTAGAATTCTGTTTCAAGTAAAGTATCAGGGAGAAGGTAGGAACAAAATGAGCCCATTATTTAAAGTGTCTGTGGAAGCAAATGAAACTGAAGCAATTAGGATGAAGCCTTAAAAATAAACTATAACACATGTTTGATGATAAAGAATATTCTCTTACATCTACTCAACAAGGCTCAGTGGAAGCATAATGAAAGACTAGATTAATGTGGACAAGAGGTTAACCTGACACAGTGTCACCAATAGCAAAAAAGTTACAGGACATCAGTGAAGTCAATGAGGATAACTTTAGTGAAGGAAACAAAAGAACTTTAGAAGAGGCCGCTTCCACCTCCATTGTAATAATTACATTTACAGAAAGGCAACCACACGTTGCTGCACGTGAAGTTATGAGTTTGTACATTCTACACTCAGCTTTTATGAGCAACAAGTGCCAAGACTTACTCAAAAAAAATTCTAGATTATGTCATAGGGTTAGTCCAGAGAATCCAATCTCCAGTGTTGTCTACACATGGCTGAGCAAGTGCGTCGTTAAGGCCCCTTCTAGATTCTTAAAGTCCTAGAAGTGGTAATCAGTGGTCATTATGAAAACCCCAGGGGGTACTACGATTTAAAAAAAAATGATTCTTGAATCCTTAGAGACAGGTTCTGTTTTGTTCAGTATAGTTATAAAATTTTAAGTCTTTGAAAAATCAGGAATCCTGAATGGAAAATGTTACCAATCAACCAGAATATTCAGTTTACCAAAACATTTCATTCCTGGATCACTCTCAGCCATTTCCTATATAATCTCAGTAGGTAGATTTTTGTTTTTCTTAAAAGAAATGGGAATTGTAAGGGAATAGATCTCAAGGGTTAGATCCTTGGCTGTAAAGACTCCCTTGGATTGCTTGTGGCTGTTGGCTGTAGCAACTTGTTTTCTTGCAGAGATGAAGCATCTGGTTTTTGTTATCTCAATGATGCTGTCCTGGGAATACTACGATTGCGACGGAAATTTGACCGTATTCTCTATGTGGATTTGGATCTGCACCACGGAGACGGTAAGCCCTTCACTTTCAAAGGTGCTTGGCTGCTAGGACAGCAGGTTTTTATCAGTAAAGCTGCTTCTAGGCAACTGGTAACAGGAGAAAGGATTGTTGCAATTGAAATTTTCCTAATTGAGAATCCTCCAGTAGGTAGATGTTCTTTTACTGATGTAATTCACCTCGTGCTGACCAGGCTGCTTTCAAATACCAGGTTCCTGTCATTTGTCCTCCCCTCTCCTCTAGTAGCAAAGCTCTGCAGTAGAGAACTTTAAGGAGTGGAAATCTAGGTGAGATTTCCTAGTGTTTACTCAGTAATCTGCCTCAGGCCACTTCCATAGGTTGTAAGTGAAACCCACCATTAGAGCTGACAGTCTTGATGCTTCTCTTAAAATAGAATGGGTGCATGAAAGACTAACATTCTGAGTTTTTCACCAATAGGGATCCCAACTCAGGTTGTGATCAGAATCTGTGCCACTTGTTGTGTATTGCTAAAATACTTAGTCCTGCCCAAAGCCAGGGCCTCTTCTCTAACTTTAAAATAGCAGCAGAATCTCTAACAATTTGCCTTCACCCCACTAATCCTCTCTTAGAAGACTTCACTGGGAGGATGTATCCTGCCCGCCATGTACTTTCCATCTAGAATGTAGAGCTTCAGTGACAGTTCCTCACCTTCTGTTTCTTTAATAGATCCTGTGTGTGACACGTATTTCCATTGATCTAGGAACACTTAACCAATAAAATTAGTTAAGTCTGTGCCCTCCCCTCCCCCACATCAGTAATTGCTGCTTCCCTGTTTCCAGGGACGTAGGGAGAGAAACACACAATGAAGGCATAAGAGAGGAAAAGAGCAGTATATGACAGAAGCTAGGGTCAGCTCTGCTGCCAGAATAGAAAAAGAAGGAAGGAACTGTGGGAGCAACCTCCGCAGGGAGTTTGCCCAGATGGAAGCTTCCGTTGGAGTGCTGACAGAAAATTAAAGGTAACAGAGGGGAGAGAGAAGGGTTAAAACAACCAGCACTCTACTTTGAGAACCATGTCCAATGAACGTCAGAGCGCGCAGCCAATGCAAAACACAGGCTTGCTCAAAACCCTTCAGAGGCTCCCGATGGCCTATAACAAGGGTAACATTTGGCCCATGGCTTGTTTTTGTATGACCAGCGAGCTAAGAATGGTTTTGTACATTTTTACAAGGTTGTAAAGGAAAGAAAATGCAATAAAGACTGTGTAGTTTGCAAAGCCTAAAATATTTACTGTGTAGCCACTTGGTTTGCTAAGCCTTGGCCTATAGCAGTGGTGCTCAAACCTGAACGTGGAGCAGGATGACCTGGGAGAAGCTCGTTGTCAAATGCAGATTCCTGGGCCACATGCACCAGATATTCAGATTTAGTAGGTCTGGTGGGGGACCCGGGAATCTGTATGTTAACAATACCCCAGTTATTCCACTGGCTACACTTTGAAAAGCAGCAGTCTTCACGGTGACGTCCACCCTCTTTCCCCTGTCTTTCAAGGCCTGCCTCAGAGAAGCCTCACCTCCTCTCTCTAACCTTCTCATGACTTGCTGTCTAGGCTCAGTGATGCCCAGAAATGGCTCATTGCTGCCACCTCCCTGACTTTGTGCCACTTTTTCTGAACTTAGTTTTGCATTCTCTTCCCCTTTTTGCATCTTCAAGTTCTACGCAGTACCTCAAGTTCCAGTGATTTGCCCCAACCACTCCAGTCCAGGTGGTCATTCCCCTGCTCACGTCCTGTAGTGTTTATATCGCTGATTTGATATTTAATTATTTATTGTCCTGTTTTGTTGGTGAATTCTTGACTGTGTCCGTGTCTTCTCCTCCCATAGAAACTTTCAGTTCCTCCAGAGCAGAGATCAAGTTGTTTGCTTCTCTCTCTCCTCCACCGTGGCTGGAACAAACAGAACTATGCCTATAGTAGTGGTTCAGTAAAATATCTGTTGAATGAATGAATGATTATGAGATTCAAGCTCTTAGTATCAGAGTTCAAGAATAGAATCAAGTCCATTGAACCCTGCGAGAATGAAATAAGACTGTCACCTGAAACCGTGCTTTCCATTTGCAATGTTATTTCTACACCATTTAGAGTTTCCTGTTTTAGCCAACTTTTATGGTGTGTTTCATTTCAGTTTATTTCCCCTCTTCAGCACCTCCCTTCCAGTGACCCCTGCCCCACCTCCAAACTCTTACACATTTGATTTATTTTCAATCTCCCATGATTCCGTAACTAGCATCCCGCGGTGGCTTCACTGGCACCCCTACCCCGTCCTCACCTTCTCTCACTGCCTAACCACTCTTCTCTTTCACACCAAGCCCCATACCCTCCTATCAGTCTGTGTCCTTTCTTAAAGTATGATTTTTCTAACAATGCCTAATGGCGTTCCCCATGAGAAGAGATGCAAATTGTGACCAAACATATGAAAAGGTGCTCCACACCTGAACACTCAGAGGAATGCAAATGAGAACAAGACCATTCTTTCTGCCTAAGATTAAAAAGAAGAATAATACCCAGTGCCAGTCATGATGTCAGAAAATGGGACTGCGCATACACCATTGGTAGAAGTGTAAATTGGCACCAACTTTCTGGACGGATAATCAGGGTTTTCCTGAATTATCCTTGTTTAGACTTCCGTTTCTAAACTAAAATGCTATTTTAATTTATTGTGCTTTGTTTTATTTTGTTTACTTAATGCTTTGTGCCTGGAGCCTTTAACTGGTTTTAACTGCCTCCCTAGGGCAAAACGTAGGCTGGGAAATTCAAACATACCTGTGATATACAAATAGAGTTCATATTTTTTTAAGGTCTCTGTTGGCCTCTAATGAGGACAGAAAGCATTAAGTAAACAGAGACAATTTCTTTATTTGAAGTATAAAAGGGGGTAATACATGAATTCGCTAATAGTCCTTCCATTTTACAGTCTGACAATACGTGATGCTGGGAGGAAAAGTATCGAAGTAGGCAGTGTGTTTATCTGAATAAGTAGAGGCTCATAAGAGACATCTTCTATCTCCCATGTCTCTATTTATTTTCTGACTCTGTTTAAATGGGAAGGAGACTCCTTTTTAGAAGCTTTTCCCCCTATCTTTCTCCAGGCTTTAAAACTCTTGTCATAAATCTGCTATTAAGGGACAAGGCCAGAACTACTTTCAGCCTTCCATGTTTTAGCCAGAAACATGTACTCTAAGTTACTTAATACACACGGAACTTTGCGTGAATTGCATTTAGAACTAAATCTGTATTATTAGAGAGGCACTTTACAATTAGGTTTTCACTGTATAATGCCTCATGTTTGTACTGGTCATGTTTTTCAAAGGGTTGCCATATTGTACTTCTTTGGGGGAAAAAAATCCCAAGAATTTAACTAGAACCACTGTGACAAAACAAAACATAAAGCTTCCAAGAAGGTGCCAGTCTCCTTTATTCAGCGCTGTTGATGATGCCTCAGTTCTGAGCTCCAGCCCTTCCCCACCTTTTAGGACAGGCTGTCAACAAGAGTCTGGGCATCCCATTGCTTGGAGATATCCAACTTTAATTTGCCATGAATTTGAAAAGGAACCCTAAACTTCACTTGGAGCCAAAGTTCTACCTCATCCTGTCATGACAGAGATCCAAGACAGAGGGTGTTGTTACTTTTGTTCCTCAGTTTGTTAACTTTATTATCACAGTCTTCTCTCTCTTCCTTCCCATGGCTGCTTTCTAGAGTTTCAGTTGTTTGAAAACAGGAGTTGCCCAGATGAAGTGATTCTTCTGCTGTTTCTTTCTCCGGTAGGTGTAGAAGATGCCTTCAGTTTCACCTCCAAAGTCATGACAGTGTCCCTGCACAAATTTTCCCCAGGATTTTTCCCAGGCAAGTGCTCTGTGTGCTCAGTATTACTTTGGACTAATAAATACTGCCATTCTTCTGTACATTTTTTATATCTTGTATTTGGACAGTTGCATGCTGTTAATACCTTCTTGGTGCTACTCTATGCAGAAATTTAACACAGGCCATTTCAGATGACAATGAGAAGAGGAGTATAATGCTCAGTCTTTTTCCAGATGATTTTCATGGACTTTGAATAGCTCACTTACACTCACTGGACTATAAGACAGCCTGTGCAACTCCCCACATACTGATAAGTGCAATGATACATTAATATGATATCAATCTAAGATGTATGAAAAATCAAGCCAAGGGGTTAATCTTTTTTCTCCTTTCATTTGATCCAAGAAGATGGAAACTAGGTTTTTGCATTTTCTTAGGATTTTCCTACTTCCCCTACATTGTTTACAACAGTTGTTTTTCTTCATTTCACTCCCTTCGAAACCAAACCATCGTTAATTTGGAATTTTTCTCCTAATTGACCTTTTGATCTTCTGAATTCCGCTCAGAGGGGCCTTCAGGTTTTCTCATTCTCGTGTTCTCAAACCTCCTCATGGCACTCCTCTCTTTGACAGGAACAGGGGACGTGTCTGATGTTGGCCTAGGGAAGGGACGGTACTACAGTGTGAACGTGCCCATTCAGGATGGCATACAGGATGAGAAGTATTACCACATCTGCGAAAGGTATGGCAGCCATGCTGAGCCAGTAACAAGTGGATGCCATTTCTGGAGGGTGAAACGGCCTCCAATCTCACAGAACCATTTCGGGAAAAATGGCTACTGTACATCCGTGTAGCTTTTGTACACTGCTCATCATGCTTATTTGATCAGGTAACCATCCCCCTTCTGGGAGAGCAGAGTCTTTGGACCAGAGCCACACTCTTGATTCGAGCTCACCCACTACCCCACATGATTAACCCATCCCAAGAGCAGAGCTTCTCAGGTGTCCTGGGGAATCCCTTTTCTGCTACTTTCTTGGCCAAAACCTGCATGTGTGTGATTTCATTAGCCTGGGAGAGTCAGTTTCAGTTTTCCATGATGGAGATCGGCTTCCATCTGCTGGTCTGAATCTTAAAGAGTTCTTTATTACAAGCTCTTGAGTTCTATCGTGGTGCTCACATTAGAGTCAGAAATCTGTTCTTTTTGCACTATAGTTAAGGATGAAATTACAGCCACTTATAGTCAGATGGTTTGGTGCTAATGTGTAGAGAACATGAGGGCTGCAAAGCCCTACAGAATGGGGAAGAGGGTGGTGAAACTCATATTCATAAAAATTGAGACGGGTCAGGTACAAATTCACTGCTGACACTAGCAGTAGAGAAAGCGAGTCTGACTACAAGTCGGCAAGTCAACATTACTTAAGTTAAGTCATGGGGATTGAGCTGCATTCGATGCCTGCCGGACTCGGCTCAGATTTCTCCCAACCTCTGGTGGAAACGGACTTCCCGAAGAAGCCTGCCCCGGCTGTCATCACTGGCAGTTGTATGAACAAAGTAGAGGTATTCAAAATTAAAAATTTTATGCGTCAAAGGTGCCCCTTATCTCCAGAGATTTGGCAAACTGAGTCAGCAGCAGTGGCACTAGCTTCTTCAGGATTTTGATCCTGTCCCCTGCTTTTTTTTTTTTTTTTTTTGGAGCCTGCCATTGATGACTTTAATTGCCTTTTTTCTTCCCCTTAGGCTCTGTTCTGTCCTTGAGATGTGTAGATCAGAGCCGCTTATGTAAGTTTACTGATGAAGATGTCCTGTGATTCTATGTAAAAGGAGAAGTATTTTGTTTTTCTTTTAATCCCCTTATTGACAGTGCTCAACGTTTTGTTGCCCTTTTTTTCTTTTCTTTTTTTTTTTTTTTTTAACCATAGCAGGAAACTAGGTTGTTCTCTTCAGTGCTCTGTCCACAGGGTTTCCTAGAGCTTTTTCCTGGGTCTTAATTGAAAGGTCAGCACCCATCATCCTGCAAGTGTAGTTGGTAAGCTCTGGCCCTCCCTAAAAGGATCACCTTACATGTGCCCCTGTTAAAGCTCATCTGCCAGTCATCAAACCTCCTGAGATCTTCCTTTCTCCCCATCATCTTGGCATTTCACTTCCTGGAAAGCTGAGTTATCATCTGTAGGCTTGAGGATTTCCCAGTGCCCGCCCTAACTAATACTTACCTTTCTTCAGTCAGAAAAATGTCTGTTTCTCCCTATAGTTTTTTTTTCCTCGCATTAAATCAGCTCCTACCACATGATAAAAAACATGTTCAAGCCCATGGTAAGTCGTGTTTAAAAATAGTCTTGGTATCAAACTTAATTAGAAATATTTTAAAAGTGAATTTAACCCCGAGGAAAAGACCCGTGGAAGATCACACATAATTTTCTTTTACAGAAACCATGTTGCCGCCTCCATCCCAATGTACAGGAGGCCGACATTTATTAAAGATTCTTCCAGCTTGCCTACAAAAGTACCAGACACTCATCAGTTTCTAGTTCCCAGGGCCCCTCTTGCCTGTGGAGCCAAACCGACAATCTGCACAGTGACCACCCAGAATCACAGGCTCCAGGTTTTCATTAGAGGGACAATGATTTTTCCCTTTGATTTCTTTGAGAAGTCGAGTCTGGTCAGGGCAGTATGTGAAGGCACCTCTGATTCCAAGGGTGCCAGAGAGGCTTCCAGACCCAAACATCTCTCCTGTTGGACTAAGCTGCTCAACTAAAATCTAAAATTCCTTTAACAGGAAAGATACTTTTATTCTACAATTAGAAATAGGCCTTAAAATGGAATTTTTGCACAACCTCTCCTCCTCACCCTCACTCTGCCGTGGATGTATGTTTAACACTTTGATCACCCGCTGGGGATCAGGTGCCCCTGAGGAAACAACTGTCACCCAGATTTGGGTGACGTGGAGATCAACGTGGGTTGAATAATAATAATGATGATGATGATGATGAGATACCCAGGTACCCACCAACTAGCTTAATAAATAGAGCATTACCAGTATTTTTGAACCCCTTGTGGGGTAGAGGGACAGTTTTCAGTTATCTGCGGCTACTTTTTAATTTTTTTATTGAAGTATAGTTGATTTACAATGTTGTGTTAGTTTCAGGTGTACAGCAAAGTGATTCATTTCTACATCTACATAAATATACATATTCTTTTTCATATTCTTTATCATTATAGGTTATTACAAGACATTGAATATAGTTCCCTGTGCTACACAGTAGGTCCTTATCTATTTTATATGTAGTAATATGTATCTGTTAATCCCAAATTCCAAATTTATTCCTCCCCTCCTTTCCCCTTTGGTAACCATAAGTTTTCTATGTCTGTAAGTCCATTTCTGGTTTGTAAATAAGTTCATTTGTATCTCTTTTTTTTTTTTAGATTCCACATATAAGTGATATCATATGATATTTGTCTTTCTCCCACAGAGCTTTTCTTTTTTTTTTTAAAGGCATTCTTTATTTCTCTCTCTCTTTTTTTAATAGAGGTACTGGGGATTGAACCCAGGACTTCCTGCATCCTAAGCTCATGCTCTACTACTGAGCTACTTCCCCCCCATGCCCCCACAGAGCTTTTCTTGACAGCAGATTTTGAAAGGGTTAGAGCGTGAGTACTCTGAGCATTCAGAGGAGGAGGAATTGGGTACTGGAGGAGTAGACGAAAAGGGGCACAAAAAATAAAACAATCTCTGCCAACTAAATAGTTTCATAGAGGGTCAGCACTAGTAACTGTGTCACTAAGTTCCGGTCATTATGTCTTTGACTACTTCTAGTTGCTTGGAACCGGAGTCTCTTGTACATTTACCATTACGACCTCTGACTCATCTGCTGACCTCAAAACATAGAGCAGACATAGGAATAGCTCACTCACTAAAAAAGTCATTCTGTTTATCTGCAATCTCTTTTTCATCCTTTTTGTTCCATGAGGCCCCTGGTTTTCTGGCTCACTCCTTACCTGTGATAAATGAAGGGCCTCTTACTGCTGATTCACTTACAAGATGCTCTAATTTTTGTTTGCCATGCAGTTTCTAGTTTGCTTCTGAGGTACCTCTCCCTGTGGGTCCTTTTTCCTTCCCTTCTTTCCTTCCTTCCTTTCTTCACGGCTTTTTCCTCTTCTATAGCCTTTTTTTTTTAACTTTGCCAGTTAGGTGGGAACTTAATGGTTTCATCTTAAGGTTGAACATACCATCTTTATTTTTTAAAAAGTTGTCTTAGGGTTTCTCTTTTAAGAGACTGGATATGGAATCTTTACATGAACATTTTCAACACCAAAAGTTCCATTTTATGTAAAAGACAATGTCACAGTCAGAGCTCCTAGGTCATTCAATGCTAATTTAGAAGGGCAAGGGTCATCATTTCCAATAAGGTATATACACACAAAATTTTGATAGGAGAGGAAAGCTGTTTTGCCAAAGGGAACCATTGGCTGATTCCCAAGCTCTGTCATCTGGAACCGCAGTATTTTACTGCTCTGTCCATGTTTAACCTGTTTGCTCTTTAATTGTTTTTGAATGCAATGTGAGAGAGTCCAAATAATGTTTAAGCTGTTACCCAAAATGCTGTGTTGATGACTTTGGGAGCATGTATTGTTAAGGAATCTAGGAGAGAAGGACAGTAACAAGTACATCCTTGTGGTTGGTTCAAGAGAGGTTTTGTTTGTTTGTTTGCTTTAAGAGAGGTTTTGATAAGTAGTAGGGTACCTCTCTGAAACCAGAAATCTTGCAGGATGACCAAACTACTTGCTTACTGTGAACTGTCATGACATGTGCATAGTTTGAAGAATTGCAGGGTTGTGTTGAAACTTCTTAGTTTGTATCTTACCCATCATTTCAGAACCCTAGCAGCCAGAAAGCATTCTTTACTAAGAGCCCAACTATTAGTATATATCTCACAGGAAAGCTATATATGTGGTGCTTATAATGTGTATGTATACAAAGCATACTGAAGTTGATACAACTTTTTGGGGGAAAAAAAAACCCTCACATTTTATTAAGAATGTTCAGCTATTCAACTTTGTAAGATAATTAAGTACAGCCACTGCGTGAGTATTTCACCAAAAGGAAAACACATTGTTAAACAGACTTCTCAATGAATAGTGCTTACGAAAGGCCCTATTAAGCAGGATTTCTTGATCAATAGCAGTCATTATATCCACATATGCAAAACTTTGCTAGTAAGAGCTATCAATCTGACCAGAGAAAAATCTTATTGTAGTGAACTAGGATTCATAGTATTAGTTATTAAAGTAAGAATCTACCTGTATTTGGCCTGTTCATCTTGAGACCTATGGCTTATAGTCTATCACTCAAAATTGAAAGAAACTCTTTTTCCTTATCAAAGACCACTGACGTAAAGAAAAATTCAGAGATCCCAGAAGTTAAAAAAAAATTGCTCTTTTATGAGAGAAATATTATACTTTTCTCTTTCAAAGGATGTCTTATAGCTCTTCAACTGCTTTTTTTCAAACATTAATTTTACTGTGCTTGTTCTCTAGGACAACACAAGCTCATTAAAGGAATAGCTCATTTAAACCTAAGTTTTTGTTCCTGTGGGGAATTCCTTTGTCCATTTATACTGAGCTCCACTGCTACTCAGTGAAGAAGAGAAGAAAACATATTGCTAATACCTAGTATAATGTCTCTGTAGTTTATATTTATTGTGTGAGAGTTTTCCTTAGACCCTACCATGGCCTCTGAGATACAAGTCAGTAGTGTTTTAAGCACAGGGTTCATTCCTGTGTGTCTGGGTCCAAAATTTACCTCTCTGAAGCCATTCTGACCTTCCTACAAAAAAACTGAGCTCCTCAAGTCACCTCATAGGATTTTTAAAACATTAATGAATGAATTAATGAGGGGGTACCAATGCAACATAGGGAATTTGTTTATATTTTGGTATAATGACACTATTTTCTTCATCCATTCGACAAATGTTTATTGAACGTCAGCTTCATGCCCGCACTGTACCCAGGTACTGGTGGTGGGAAACACAACAGGTGAGGCTCCCACAGCCTGAAGCTTAGGTCCAAGTGAGGACTTGCCTGTGCCAGGAATCGCACTAATCAGTGTTTGATTTTCTCCATTTGATACTTTTAGCAACGTACAATCTACAATACATACAAAGGGACATATTCTTATTCCTGTTTCACAAATAAGAAAACTGGAGCTTAGAAAGATTGATTTGCTTAAAGTGACACAACTAGTAAGTGGTGACACCAGTTTGTTAACCATTGGCCCCATTGTCCACAAAGTGTCACATGGAAGTATGAAATTTTTCACAAGGAAAAAATACCATCCCCAAGACTTCTTGGAAGATTTATCTTAGGGGATTGCAGAAAACACGAAAAAAAAGTTTAAAAAGTAACCATTTAAAATTATGCAAATGAACCACACGATCTGTAGTATATACAATCCATTGTGCTTCTGTTTGCGAAGGTACAATTTAGATTTTTGCCAAAAGAAAAAAAAACTTTAATTCTGAGGATTTAATTTGTAATTTTATGGATAGAAAACAAGAATAAATATTGCCAGATTTTACTTCTTTTAGGTTTTAAATTTCTAATTAAAGCTTGGAAACATGGAGATTCTGTAAATCTGCTTTTTCCTTTATTTTCAACAGAGAAAATCCTGACTTCCTGCATTAGAAAGTGAATAGTGTCACATGTCACTTTCTAGAGGTCTCCTCACAGAATTATATTCTTTTCATGTGGTTTTTTTTTTTTTTGATGAGTATCACTACAGATTTTTAACATGCATTTTTGCATCTGTAGGCGTAATTTATATCATCTCTTGGTCCTGGCAGAAGGCCATACCTATAGGGTAGAAATTATCCATCCTTTGCTATAGGTTGTTCATCTAATACTGATGGAATAAAACAAGAACCAAGGGACATCACTAGAGGATATTTAAGTGAAATGTTTCCTTTCACTATTGACTTTTAATATTAATATTTAAAGAAGAGATGTTTTAATGATGATAGGTTTTTCTTTCATTATACTGATAAGTCATCTAGAATTTATCTTCCACTTGGGACTCCAGATTCCTCATTCAGTTTTAGAAACAGGTAGATAGACCGTCAGTGAAAGAGAACCCAACAATTAGAGCCTACTCCTCTGGGCTTTGGCAATGTGGCAAAAGCAATACAAACACATATTCATACATAAATATTTCAAGCAATACAGACTTTTCCAAAATTCTCTTTCATCTGATGAGAATGGAACATCTCTCTAGAAATTTGTGTTTGAGAACAAATAATTATATAGCCTAACTTCCACCTTCATCCCCATTTTCATCACAATCTGAGAACTGGTGAAAATTCCTTACAAAATTACCTCTCTTCAGTTGGGTCAGAGAGCTACACCACCTCGATCATCACTAACTCACTTTGGCTCAGTGATACAGGTAATAGAAGCTGCTAATTTGTTCTATAAGCCTTGAACTTTGAACTCAGCCCTCTATAAGTAAGATATTTGTAGTCAATGCTTTTGTTCTGTTTGATAAACTTTTATCCTGCCTCTATGTGGTATGGCAGATGTAAAATGCCTGTTGTTTCTAGAAAATGGATGACTCAGACACTAATTAAATTCACTGTTAACATTAGCCACAGGTGGAAATGAGACCAAAGCAGGCCGTTCATTTTTTGTTCCTAGTTAAAATGTGACTTTTAAAATATTAAATTCAAAAGACATTAAGTGCCTAAGAATATAGGATAATTTGGAGGAGGCGGGATACTGTGCTTAATTATCTAAGTTGTCCTGAACCCTCTGTCCATGAGCTCGCCCTCCCTGTCCCCAGTACTTGGTTAGAGTAGGGTTGGAGAACTGGTTTTTTCCCCTCACTTGATCCTTTGAGCTTTAAATCCAGGTGGTTAGAGGGAGAGTTCCTATATTCTCCTCCTCCCCTCTCGGCCAGTGGCTTTCCTGACCAGTTCCTAAACTCCTGCACCAAGGGGCCCTGCCGCCATGACAGCCCCCTACCCCTAGCAGTCTTCCTAGGTGATTTATTTATTTTTTCATTTAAGTCAAGGAGGACAATCTCCTGGAACTCTGTGTGTTTGTGCCGTCACTCTGATGTGCACCTTCTCTGCTCTCTTCTTCTTAGTGCTGAATGATCCCTGCCCCCTGGAAAAAGAGACCTGATTCTTCCAGAGCGGTTTAATAGATTCTGATGCTAGACCATGCTCTGAAACAACCCAGAGACAGGCAGACCGGGATCATAAATGGAAAACTTGAGAATTACACCCTTTAACATAGGGCTGCTCTGAAAAGAATCTGAAATTTGACTATTTACCTGATGGAACATTCTAGCATCAAAATTTCGTGTTACTCCTCCCAGCTGCCCTCCACTGTGTACCCACTCCCCCATCCTAATTCTCCCCATTCCCGTATTCTTTCATCACTGCCCTGTCTCTTCTCTCTAGCCTTAAAAAACTACCCTTTAGGCTCTGCTCCCACATGTTACAGTTTGAATGACTGTACCAGACACTGCCCTTCACCCAGCAGCTGCCGGCACTGATGAGCTGCCTCGTTGTGTCATGTTGACACGGACTGTACCGAGGTGAGGCTCAGTCCGGTGTTCCCCACCTGAGCCCACGCTCAGTCTGGCCGGGCTTTGCTCTCTGTGCGCTGTGACCCGCTGCGCTGTCAAGAAGGAGCGACACCCGTTAGTACTTAAAGAAGGACCAAAGGAAAGACTCCTCAAAGAAAGTCACATCAAATAACCTGCTAACGGGTTAACAAGTGAAAGGGTATGGATGTGTGCCAGGCACTAAAGGCGGCAAGTTTGCCTAGTGCCGCTGAAGGCTGAGCTGGAGACAAAGTGGTTTGCATATATGTCCACTCCAGGTGGGAGAATCCAGAAGAGGAAGGTGAGGGATGCTGGAGAGGGGATGGGGCGGGGTGGAGGGGGGGACTATCTTAAATATATTTGGGATGAAAATAGAAAAATATCTATCCTATTTAACTATAGGCATGCCTCACTAACTCAGCCTAATTAGAGGAAAGCCAGTCTGAATCATGGAATATTTTTAAATACATTTTTGTACTTTCAAGCACTAGCCATGCTAGTAATGCAAACTAGACTAACAGCATCGTACAGTACCTCAGGGAAGGGGCTTTAAGAATCCTTTGTAATTAGCATATCAATTATTTGTATGTAAGTGGATGTGCACAAAGTGCGTAAAAAGTTTATTCTCTTAAGCAGGACAAACATTCCCCACTGCAGTCCTGTTTACACTATTAATTTGCTTAGCCAGCCCTTTTTGTGCCAAGATAGATGTATGTAAGACATGCTTATTTCCTCAGGGAAGAATGAATCGCTTCCCTGTGTTTAGTCCAGTCACTAAGAAGCGGAGCGCCACTTGATTGGTTTGGGATTTCCAGGATATGGAGTTTTGAATTTGCATACAGACTAGAGAGATTTCATATGGAGAAGATCTGGCAGCCGTTGCCAGAGACCCAGTTTCCCCATCTGGATTTCATTGAAGTGATCTGGATTTCATCAAGCAACGGGACACTGATCCTAAATGATCCACCAGACACTCTAACACAGGCATGTTTAAAATACATCCTGCCCCAGAAAAATAACTGCTAAAATATGATGAGTTGGAGTTACTCTATGTGCAGTACTTAAAAGTAATAAAAATGCATTTCTTTTTAAGTCCCACAAAAACCATGCAATATCAAGTTAATGAGGAAAATCAATCCCCAAACTCTTTCTTGCACACCTCATTGTGTGACGGCATCGCAGAGATTTCCAATCATCTGGGAAAGGATATTATATTTTGATGAGCTGCACCAGGTGCTAACTATATGGCAGGATTTAGGCTTTGAATCTTAGGGAGGCCCTCCGGGGTAAAGAAGGGTGAGGGAAGGGCTAGGGGCATGTTTATTGTTAACAAATCATTATTGTCCACCTAAGTTCGAAAATCAGAGCAAGTGAATTGAAAAAGAAGAAGTATCAGGTATATAGGGAGTGTAGAAAATATGATTAGGAAATGAGAAACAGAGATCTAGGCCTATATTTCTCCCCGTATGGATTAAACTATGTTCTGGGTAAATTGTGAATTCTTCAAGGCTTAGAGAGTAAAAACTAAGTGCAGCAAGCATGAGGACAAGCAGTAAATATACACACAAATGTTGTAACTACAGTTTGGAATTACTCCAACTCTCCCCTTTCCCCCAAGGGCATCACTATCCAGGGTCTGCAAAGGCCAAATAGCTGTTTGGCTTCCAATCTGATTTTTTTGCCTAAGAAATCAGAGAAGTCAGTTTCAATTTTAATAATATATTCTCTCCACCTCTATCTAACAGAAAGGCACTTGTGTTTCTGCCCCTTCTTAAAGTGAATTTTGTGTTTGGTGAAAGGTAATAGATTGGCAGTACTGGAAAAGGAATTACTGTATTCCCAGAACAGGTATAACCGGGCAGTGACACTATGAAATTTCTCTCTGCCTTTGGGGAACATTAGAGCGCCATTCAGGAAGTCACTGCTATGGTGTGCTGTGCTGAACACCACGGTATCCTAGCGGGCTGAAAGAATTAACAGAGCACTCGAAGGGCCTGACTTAAGGTCGTTCATTTATTCACTCAACATTAAGGAGTGCTTACCATGTGCCTGGTGCCAGGAGAAGGCTTTTGCAAATGTTCTATCATTTAATCCTCATAATAACCCTGCAAGGGAGAGACCATTCCTCTTCTTTTACAGAGAAGGAAACTGAGGGTCAGAGAAGTGAAGGGATTTGTCCAAGTTGCTTTTGCCAGCACTGGAACCAACTTCGTCTGACCCCAGGTGCTGTGTTCTCCCTGAACTCTGTGCTTTGGGGGCTGCAAAGGGAGTGGATGGGACCTCTGCCCAAATAGTGTGACTCAGAGCAGAACTCAGTCTTTGCCGTGTGAGTGGTCTGCAGTTTCAGAGCAGTGAAATGATTCTCCCCAGGTCAAATAAAGAGTCATTGGTACAGAGCTCGTATTCTTTAAGTCCTCTTCCATTTGGGGTGGGGGGGTTGGGGGTTGTATTTGGTTTGGTTTTGTTTGGTTGGTTTTAGCTTAGCTCTCCAAACCAGCCTGCCTCTCCAGCCATCCCATCCCCTGCCTAGATAATATACACTCTGCTTCCGGGGGCCTCCGGTCTTTCCGAAGGTGGAGGGCCAAAGAGAACTGGGGTTTAGTGAATAAAGCACTAGATGTGAATTAGAATTGGCGTTCTAATTCTAGCTCTGACGAGATTCACTCTAGGCCCCTGGTAAGGCCCTTTCATTTGGGATGAGTCACTTTCCCCTGTGTGAATGAGAATGGTTTACTTCAAAGAGGTAAAGAGATAAGTAATAATAAACTAAAAATAGTGCGCAGCCCTTTCTGTTGCCAAGGTGACATGTAATTGATGAGTGGAGTTACTTACTACAAGGCATGTTAGAAGGCGATGCCAATTAGAATCTATGTTCCTCTAGAATGGATCAGCAGTGAGAGAAAAGATGCCCCTCCCTGTAAAACGTGAAACTCCATCTTGGAAATTAAAGCAGCAAAAGCTATGTGAGGATTGTTTTCGTGGGAACGTCAGGGGTTTAGGGGTTTGAGGTTTGTTTGTTTTTGTTTTGTGGCTTTGGGGTTTTTGTTTTGTTTGGGTTTTTATACTAAAGCTGTTAATGGAACCAGTCCAGCTTGTCTGATGCTAAAAGCAGAAAGAGAAACTTATAGGAAATTAAATGTCTTCTGGATATGTCCACAAGACACCTATGGCCCCAAATAAAATGACACATCATCCTCACCGCAGGAGGCGCGCCCCCCAATTCCCTGCATCCCTGAACCATTTGTAACAGATATTCAGGAGTTGCTGAGGCATTTACCATATGCTACATCCCCTGGCAAGTTGAGTTTTTGCAGAATGAGTCAGCAGTACCTGAGTTGAGATAGGATTGGGGGAATTTAGAGAAAACAATACCTGTGAAAGGTTGAAGAGCTCCCATTCGGGACTGATTAGTGATACTTTTGGTCCGTAACACAATCCTTCCTCTGAATCCCATCCAATGCAGTAGATTTCAAATGTATTTCATGGTGGGGGCAGGGATATAATAGCTCAGTGGTAGAGTACTTGCTTAGCATGCATGAGGTCCTGGGCTCAATCCTCAGTGCCGCCATTAAAATAAATAAATAAAAATTTTAAAAAATAATAAAATGTATATCATAGAAAGGGTTTTGCTGCTGGCAGTCACTTTTCTCAGGTTGACTTTGGGAGCTTACAGTGTTAGTAGCAAATGTTTCTCTCTTCTCTCCTCTGCATCCTACCCTCCTTGGTTTTTCAACTTTGAATTCCACATTTCTTTAATCTCTGTTGAGAAAGTCTCTAGGGTGTGCTGAGAGTGCTTGCTGGAAGACGTAAAGATGAAAAGGCTAGTCTAGGCTGGTTTGCAAGCCAGCAAGTCAGGAGACAGAACCCACGGGGAGCACGCACCAATCAGAGGTCTGGCTGGAGGGGCACGTTTGGGTTAACAGATCTACCACCCCTGTTGATTAAGGGTAACTGTCACACCATCTCTCTGGCATCCCATTGCCCTGAGATGAATCTTTTAGAACTTTAAGTATTAACAAACAAGAAAAAACCAGATTCCACCCCTGGCAATAGAGGAAAAGAGGCACCAGTGAAAGATCCCAAAGGCACACCGTAGAAGCTGTGGTCTACCCTGATGGAGTGAAAGGGAATAATGCTGCAATTTCATTCTGGGGCTTTTCCTTTTACCTAAAAGCATCACTAATGTCATCACCCCTGGCTTTCATTCACCTCAGGCACCAACCACCTTCCCCAAATCAATGCCTGTAGAAACAGCTGCCCCAGCCTCTCTTCCTCATTTGCACAGCCTTGTCGACAAAGCAGACTGCTGAATACTGAGGGGTCAGGTTTCTCATCAAGAGAACTTCATTTCAAATGAATATCTTCTGTGTTTGTAGGGAAGTTACTAATGTAGTATAATGACATGCCTGTCCTCCCTCTCCTTTCTGGGTCAGCAATTTTATACTTTCCCCCACACCAAAAATGACTGATTTGCAGTGTAGCCAATAGCACTGTTACAGTGGTTAGGGAAACTTTCCCAAAAGCAATCTGGAATGATACTTCATTCATGTATTCATTTAATAACTATTTATTGAATGCCTACTATGTATTAAGTATTGAGTCTACCCTCAAGGGAACTGGTGGAAACTTAAAAATTATAGAAACACAGAGAGATATACCTGTATATTTGTATTCACACACATTCAAATAAAATAAAACATGGGAAGTTGTAAGAACCAAAAGAGATAAAATGCTGTGGGCAGTCAAAGGGAGAAAACACTTCAGAAAAAGGCTTAATTGAGGAGGTAACATTTGATCTGGGTTCTAAAGGGTAGCTAATTACTATATCTTTACAAAGTGTGTAAATGTGTATGGGTTTATGAAATCTGGGTCAGGTTTAAATATACGAGATTGCAGGGGATGATGTTCTACACAGAGGGTACAGCAAGATCAAGGTCAGAAAAGACTGAGTTATGTACAGAGAACAGCAGTGGTTTGGTTTGGCTGGGCTGTGCACTACACAAGAGGGACAATTTGCCAAGAAGATTGGAAAAGTGGGTGGGAATTCCATCAGGCAGGGGCTGGAATTCTTAGCTATGAAAATTTGTACCATTTCTGTAAGCATTTGGGGAACTGCTGAAGGTTTTAGAATGAGGGAATAATATAATTAGAGCTTGCTCAGGAAGGTTAACACTCAGAAAAGAATCATGCCGTGCCTACTATACTGCTGTTATACAAAATATGGTTGTGAAGTGTCCGGCACAAGCACCTGATGCGTGGTAGCTCAGCAAATCGTGGAAGCAGGTATATTGTAGTGGTTTAGAGCATGGATTGCTGCCAGGCCGCCTGGGTTCAAAAGCCAGAGCTGCCACTTAACAGCTGGGTCATCTTATAGAGATTTCTCAACCTCTCTGTGCTGCTGTTTCCCCATCTATAAAATAGGATTAATAATAATACCTATTTTATACATCGTTATGAGAGTCAGATGAACTAATACATATGAAGTGCATAGAACAGTGATCTCTTTTGGGTAAAATACTCAATAAATGTTAGCTGCCATTATGGTAATTTTTTTTCATGAAGGAGATGGAACTTGAGCTGGCCTTTCAAGAATAGTTATGATGTAGACATGTAGAAAGGTGACTTTCAGGCACAAGGAAGTACATGACAAAAAAGTATACTTGTAAGAAAGTGCAAGGTGAGTGAGGTGAACCATGAACAGTTCAGACTGCCTACAGAATAATATGGGTTAAGGAGTTACTGGAAAATAAGATAAAAAAGACTGGAGTCATATCATGAAGGACTTTAACTCATAGACTAAGAATTTTAAGCATTATCTAAAGACAATGGAGGGACATTGGTATTTTTGAGTAAGGAAGTAACTTGATCAAGACCATCCCTAAGGAAAGTTAATCTGATGGGGGTAGGTGTGTGTGTGATGGATTAGGGAGGTAAGAGACTTGAGGCAGAGAAATTAATTAGGAAGCTATTGGTGTAATCCACAAAGGAAATCATAAAGCCTTAATTACAGCCCTGCCATGAGAGGAGAGAGAAGGGAATGGGAGAGAGATTGGTGCAAGTCTGGTAACTGAAGAGGAGTTGGAAAAGGGAGGAATCAATCACAAAGAGCCTCAGAGTTTTGAACATGGGTTACCGAAAGGATGGGTTATTGTTAGCAGAGACAGAGAATAGAAGAAATAAGATGATAGGTTCAGCATGGTCAAAATGGAGCTGTAAATCACAGCTGAATTTGTAGAAATTGACAAGCTGATTCTAAAATTTATATAGAAATTCAACCCAGAATAGCCAACACAATCTTGAAAAGGAAGAACAAGGTTGGAGCATTTTCTAACTTTAAAATTTACTGCTGGGGAGTGTAATAGCTCAGTGGTAGAGGACTTAGCATGCACAAGGTCCTGGATTCAATCCCCAGTACCTCCATTTAAAAAAAAAAAAAACTTACTGCAAAGCTACTGTAATTAAGACAGTTTGGTGCTGACAATGAATGAGGCTAGACATACAGAGCAATGGAATAGATTTGAGAGTCCAGAAACATGTACAGTCAACTGAATTTATCCAAAGGATGCCAAGACAATTAAACGGGAAAGGAATAATCTTTTCATCAAATTGTGTTGGGACAACTGGATCACATACAAAAGAATGGATTTGGACCCATACTTCACACCATATACAAGAATTAGGTCCAAATAGCCTAAACAGTCAAAATGTAAGAGCTGGAACTATAAAATTATTAGAATAAAACATAATTGTAAATGTTCATGACCCTGAACTAGATAATGCTCTCTTAGACATAACACCAAAAACACAAGCAACAGAATCAATAGAGATAAATGGGATTTCATCAAAACTTCAAACTTTTGTGCTTCAAAGGACACTATCAAGAAAGTAAAAGACATTCAATAAAAAAATGTTTAAAAAAAAAGACAGCCCATAGAATGGGAGAAAATTTTTGCAAATTGTATATCTGATAAGGGACTTGTATTTATAATATATAAACACTTACAAATCAATATTAAAAAGACAAATGACCCAATTGAAAAATGGACAAAGGACTTGCATAGACATTGCTCTAAAGAAGATGTACAAATGGCCAAACAGCACATGAAGATATACTCAACATCAATAGTCATCAGTGAAGTGCAAATCAAAACCACCATGAGATGCCACTTTATACTCACTAGGATGGTAATCATAATCATAATCATAATCATAATCATCATCATCATAATAATAATAATAATAATAAAAAACAGAAAATAACATTTTGGTGAAGATGTGGAAAAGAATTGAAACCCTCATACATTATACATTGCTGATGGGAATGTAAAATGGTACAGCCCCTATGGAAAATATTCTAGAGTTCCTCAAAAGGTTAAATATAGAGTTACCATATGACCCAGCAATTCTACTACTAGGTATATTAGAGAAATGAAAACATGTCCACACAAAAACTTGTACACTAATGTCCATAGCAGCATTTTTCATATTAGCCAAAAAGTATAGAAATAATCCAAATGTCCATCAGCAGATGAATGATGAATAGATAAAGAAAATGTGGTATATACAAACAAAGGAGTATTATTTGGCCATAAAAAAGAAATGAAGTACTGATGCATGGATGAACCTTGAAAACTTTATGCTAAATGAAATGAAGAGGCCAGTCACAAAAGATCATGTATTATATAATTCCATTTATATGAAAGGTCAAAATTAGACAAATCCATAGAGACAGAAAGTAGATTACCGGTTGCCAGGGACCAGGGGTTGAAGAGTGGTGGGAATGGGTCATAACTGCTATTGGATACAGGGTTTCATTTTGGGAGGATGAAAGTGTTCTAAAATTCATTGTGGTGATGGTTGCACAACTCTATGAATATACTAAAAGCTGTTGGATTTCACACTTTAAACAGGGGAATTGTATGGTATATGAATCTCTATAAAGTCGTTCTTAAAAGATTTTTTTTAAAGTACTTTGTAATGGAGCTGTAGCCATTGATGCCCAACTGCAGATTTTTGAGTGGTATCAACTGACCATTGCTTTGGAGAAGTTGAAAAAGGTAACAGAGAAATGGCTTTGGGATATCATGACTCAGAGATCTCGCTCCCTTCAAGAGAACAGTTTCAGGAGAGCAGTGAGAGTGCTAAAAGTGGATTGCAAGAAGTATGCATAGGTGGCCAGTAAGGAAAGATTTGGCGGTGCTGAGAAGGGAGGAGGAGATGGGAAACTCGTAACCTAAAGGAACGGAATGAGTAGGAAAGCAAAGACTAAGGATGTAGGAAAGAGCTCACTGGTGGTACATGGCCCTCAGAACAACAGGAAAGAGGGATCTAGTGCCCAGCTGGTGAAATTAGCCTCAAGGAAGAGGAGGAACATGAGGGAAGACATTTTCAGATAAAGAAAAGAGGTAGAGGAAGGTGTTTATTACACACAGCTTCAACCAAGTCACTCAAGCATGAGGCAGCAAAGGTTTGATCTGGAAAGATACGCACCAAACTTCTCATCCTTGGCTGAGCTGGTTGAAACTGCGTGTAATGAATCGGCAGTTACCTCTAGAGAGCGGGTGGAGATAGCGAAAGGAGATTTTCCACTTTCATTTGATAGACGTTTATATTTGATTTTTTTTCAGCATCAAGAATGTACTCTTATGATATTGGTATTTTTAAAAAATTAGACTAGATGCTGCAAGAAACGTAATCATTTACCAACTGGAGGTGAAGCAAAGAATTGCCAAGCTGCACAGAGGGAGTGGCACGTATTAATCACTCAATGAATGTTTGTGGAATTTGTGGAGTTGGGGCTGTAACGTAAAATGTAGCAGAAGCAATTGGTTTGATTTCACAGCTTTCTCCAGCAGAACAGAGCAGAAAATTCTGACCGTGGGATTTATCCAAGGGCTTAAGGGTTGACAAGGCAAAAATGGCAAACATGTTAGGGAATTAAGTACGTTTTAAATGACTTCTCCAAAATAAGCACTGAAGCACATCAGGTCAAAAGATAGGCTGGTGGACATTGAAAATATGAGAAAGACTAAGATACAGGAGTTATAAAGAGAATAGAGAGCAAGCTCAGTGAAGGAAACACAGAAGGAGAGAAAACTGTACACAGAAAAAGTAGCTCAGAGTTCAGGGTCTTAGAGGTGGAGCAATTCCAAGTGCTTTGTTATCAGCCTCCAAAACATGGCTATACCCAGCGATAAGTCAGGCAGAGAGCAGGGGGACATCACTATTGTTCAAAATGTAGAGAAACTATGATGTCAGAGAGTTAGGCGGGTCATGGGGGAAGATGCAGCTCTCTTGTTCAGTGCAGTAAACTCATTGCTCAACTTAGTGCCTGGTAAGTAGGCATTCCGTTAACGTTCATTGAATTAATGAGTGAATGGATGGATGGATGGATGGAATATTATAGCATTTATCATAGTTATTTGTTTTCCTGTTTTCTTCCCCTGCTGGACCATAGGCTCCTGTCTCTGTATTTCTAGTGCCCAGCACAGGGAAGAGTAGGTGCTTGAATCAAGATTTGAGTGAGTGAATGAATATTGAACTGCAGAGAATGATGACGAGGAAAGGGAAAGACAGAAGGATTGTGAACCAGGTGCTAAAATCCTCAAGGAAGGGGAAAAGAGTATATTGTAGGTCTATAGATAAGAACTTTGATAATATCTGAGTAGTATAAACAAATGGCATTGACCTCCAAAGAGGAGAAATTGGTAAGAGGGAGGAAAACTCGATTTGGAAGTAGTAATAGGAAAAGAAATATACCAATTTCTCTCTCCACATTCCCCATGAATTCTGGAGGAATGGGCACAGCGTGTTACCTCCTTTGACCGCTATTACCTAACCCTCTCAATTTTTTCCAAACTTGCCTCACCTTGCTTCTTTTTGCTCTTGTGCCTGGAATGCTTCAAGACCCTTATTGCCAACCCTTCTACCTGCAGACTTTCTCTCTTTGGCCTTCGGTGCAACAGCAAAAATCAAAGTTCCTAAGCATTATTTTTCAGCAGCGTCAGAACTGATCTCATACTTCTCCAGTGTCTCCCATTTGAGCATTGAACCAAATGAAAACTTCCAGTTTTGAATTTAAGATTATCCACCATGTAGCCCTCTCATGTGATGTAAGCTCTCCTCACTTCCAGTTGCTTTGACATTTACACTGTGTACCAAATACCCTACTTTTTCCAAAGCTTCTAATTAGAGAAAAGATAATTCTTTTCTCTTCCCATCCAGAGCCCTCTTCATCTGAACTCCCTGAGGGCTCATTTTCCCTTCCTGTCCATCATTAAAACAACTCTCTCAGAAGCACCTGCCTCCCTTTATCCTTTCCTCACTCGTAGTACCAAACACTCGTAAATGTTGGATATATATGCTTTTCTTGTGTGTCAGTATGTCTTCCCTATCAATTCTACCACAGGACTATCTCCCAGATGCATCTCTTCCTCCTGACTCTTGCTGCCCCTGGCCCGGCTGGTTGCAAAAGCCTCCCAAGAACCTCCACTGTATCCTACAGTATGGTCAGAGTATCTTTTCAAATATAAATCTAATTATGCCATTAGTGTACGTGCATGTCCGCGCGTACACACACACACATACACACACAAGTTTGACACATTTCACACCCTTTAAGCCCAAACTCATTATTTCACCTGGCCTACCTGGCCCTTTGTGCCCTAACCTACATTTACTTCACCAGCCTCGCTCCCACCACTCTCTGTTCCAAGCCTTCATACTTTTTGTCTGGTTCCTTCTGGAAACCTAGTCCTTTACCCATAGTCCCCACAACCCTCCCTGTGTCCAACTCCTCTACCTTCACCCCACATGCCTGTAAACTTCTCCTAACCTTTTTTTTGAAATTTTTATTTCGAGATAATCATAGATTCACAGGAAGTTGTAATGAAATGTACAGAAACTCTCATTCACTCTTCCTCCAGCCTTCTTCAGTGTTGCCATCTTGCACAATTATAGCACAACATCAAAATCAAGAAGTTGGCTTTGGTATAATTTTTAGAGCTTATTTAGTCTTCATCAGTTATACATGCACTCGTATATGTGTGTGTGTGTGTGTGTGTGTAGGTCTACGGAATTTTTATCACATGTGTAGCTTTGCATAACTACAGCTACCAGCACAATCAAGATACAGAACTGTACCATCACCACAAGGCTCTCTCATACTACCCTTTTATAGCCACATGCATCCCTAACCCCTGGCAACCACTAATCTGTTCTCCATCTCTATGATTGTTAATTTCTCAAATGATATATCAGTGGAATCACGCAGTACAGATTTAGAGACTGGCTTTATTCACCCAGCATCATTCCCTTGAGATCCATCCACATTTTTTTGCTCGTATCCATAGTTAACTTCTTTTCATTGATAAGTGATATTCCAATGGTATGGATGTACCATTCACTTGTTTGTTTAACCATTCACTTGTTGAAGTACATCTGAGTTGTTTCCAGTTTGGCTTGTTACAAATAAAGCTGCTGTGAACAAGCTCCTCTATGCAAATAAGTCTTAATTTCTCTTGAATAAATGCCTAAGAATGCAATTTCTAGATTGTATGGTAGGTTTAGTTTTAGTTTTGACAGAAACCTCCAAACTCTTTTCCAGAGGGGCTCTACCATTTCACATTCTCATCTAAAAGGTGTCTGTGATCTAGTTTCTCCACATCCCCACCAGCAATTGATATTATCACTATTTTTCACTTCAACCGTTTTGATAGATGGCTCATTTTATTTCTCCTCATCTTTCAAGACCTGTCAAGAATTACTCTGTAGAGCCTTTTCTGACATCCCCTGGAAAACGTGATTACTCCCACCTATGTGCCATCTCTGATACTTCATTTATCTTTGTGTTTTAATTATTTATTGACACGATCTGAGTCTTCCCCTCTGTTCTGAGCTATGTGAAGATAAGAGCTGTGCCATATTCATCTTTTTTTTTCCCTGTGGCATCTGGTACAGTTGCACGCTGAACACACAGAGGGCACTCAGTAAATGCGTGCCAAGTGAGGGAAGGAATGAATGGAAAAAACGGTAGTCTTGCTTGTGCTCCCCCCCAATCCCCATTAAGTTATAAACCTTTTTAAAACAGAGATCACGCCTTCGTCTGTGTCTCCCGGCAGCAGCTAATAGGGTGCTCTGTATGTGTAGCTGCTCAATAAATGTTGGCTAACCATTCAGGTGGCTTATCTTCCCTCTGCACCCAGGAGATAAGCGCATGAAAAAGAGAACAAGCCCAAGTAGTCCTGTATTAAGGATCATATGTCATAAGTTTTATAATATTCTTATAATCTCCACAATCACTCAACATTTGTCTGCGTAGATGAGAAATCAAAACAAAACAGTCTTTTGAGTCAAAGAATGCCCCTGCAGCTGAACACTTTTCAATAGTTTCAATACCCTGGTTACATATGAATTGGGGAGGACGGCATTTTATATCCCTCAATTCTTTCTGCAGTTTCAGAAGGATCTGGGATTTTTCCATTTTTGCTGCAATGGTGTAATTTGACATGTTGATTATGAAGGGGTCATTAACCCCAACATTTTTGATCACTTTTTGACTCTGCATTTTCTCAACTCTGAAGTATGTTAATTTGCACTTGTTTATATGTCTCTGGAAGAGTTACTCAAGCCCTCGAGAACTGGTGTGTGTTTTGTCTGGGAGCTAGATTGTAAGCCCCTCGAGAGCAGGGACCTTATAACTCCTAGGAATGCCTTCTGGACATTGTCAGTGTTCAATTAATGATAATACTGGGAGCCTGACTAAGGTCATCTGTCACACTGACAACTTCCTTTTCATCTCTAAGGCTCCAAACTGTCCAAAAAAAAAAAAAAGGGCTGCTAGATTGATTCGATAGCATTGAATGATTCTGCCTCAGATTGTGTTCATTATTACCCACTACATTCTTTAGAATGCTTTCAGTTTTATAATTTAGGGTCCATTGTTAATGGTTCCCTTCCCTATAATACTCTGGTTACATACAAGTTGGGGAGGGCTGCATTTCATAACCCAGAAGTCCTTTAGCCTAATAAAAAGTAAGCGGATAACATCGGTGCTTTCAAAGCATGTGATTCTCTTCACTAGCCCTCATTGATAACTAGCTGATAAACTCCAAATATGTTGACAATCTTAAATTATCAGAAATAATCCTTAATAATATCGTATTCAGGGTATTTGTCCTATTTTCACAGCTTATAAAGTTGGGGTAAATATATATACTATGTCCTGTGGCTGTTGATGTTAAATTAAGATGAATATTTAAAGGCAGTCTGCATTCTAAACAGAAAAATAAATTCAGTCCTTGGTGAGGCTAGGGGAGTGATTTTTCCGTAAGTCATGTTTACTACAGTATAATTCATATGCCGTCTGATTAACCCTTTGGAAATGGAAAGTCTGATGAGTCTGACAAGTTGGGGTTATTCCCCTTCACTATTAGCTGATTCTACTATACCTCCAACTGCACACATCACCACTCTGAGTTCAAATTGACCTATCTTTTTCTGACATCTTGTCTCCTTTCTCTTTTCTACAGTGTACTAAAGGAGGTCTACATAGCCTTTAATCCAAAAGCAGTGGTCCTACAGCTGGGAGCTGATACGATAGCTGGGGATCCCATGTGCTCCTTTAACATGACTCCCGTGGGAATTGGCAAGTGTCTTAAGTACATCCTTCAGTGGCAACTGGCAACACTCATTTTGGGAGGAGGTGAGTACAAAGGAAGGTCACTAGGAGAACTTGTTGACCTTCCACCATGTTTTGTCCATTGACGCTGAGGAAAACTTGGCTTTTGTAGATTGACTAATACCAACCTACCTATGGTCCCAAAGCCTGAGTCAATGAACTCGGCCACTTTCACATTTCAGCATTGGGAAGTACTCTGATACACTTCCTCAGCCTGGCATGTGCTTGACTCCTTGGCACCCTGTAGTCTTAAGTTTCCATTCCTGAAGCAAAGATGCTTTGGTGACACCAGATCTCATTAAGAATGGAGGATATTAAACCCAGTGGACTTTGATCCATCTTCTCTCAGTATAGTTTTTGATTCCCACATCTTATCATCACCTTTTGGAAACATACCACTAAAATTCTAACCCTACTCACATATAAGTAGTAAACACACGAATTAATTGAATATCTAAGCTGAATTCAAGAGCAACTTCTCCCCCACTAAAAAAAAAACATGGATTTGTAACAATAAAGCAGAATTGAGAGATCTAAAGTGCCTCTTGGGCATTCTTGCCTTCAGCGAGTACTGATGTTTTGTATTATTTAACCAATGAAAAGTGGGGTCTATTCAATAGAAGCATTCATACAGTTGTGAAAGGGACCTTTTACTACCTCAACTACCTCTGAAGATGTCTTGCTTAGAATCTTCTATCTGGCACAATTTTTATTTCATTAGATGAATGGATTGGTGTGTGAAAATAACATGGTCAAGCAGACTGAGCTTAAAATGTATGTATTGTGGAACAGCAAATAGTTTGCTGTTTGTCAACCTCTTGTAAAAACCAAGTTACCCTAGAAGGATCAAAATTAAAGGTGCTTATAAGAGACAACCTCTAGAAAAGCTGGCAAGAAATGTATTAACTTCAACTCAGGGAAAAGATAAAATTGATAAGTACTGCATGACATATTACTTTCCCTGATGGCACTAAAGACGGTGATTATGATACAAGTACAGCCAACAAGAAGAAAAAAGCCCTTTCCACAATCCATATCTGTGTGAATCCAACTTTTGTTTGAGGCTACAGCCTTTACTTAGCATTTTTCAAAGCGTCTTTGCTTCTTCAGCCCCAAGTTTTGGCTCTTGAATATATGACTCTTCTTCTGCAATATGTGTATTCCTGAAAATACCTGTGCATGAATGGAATTTTTGCAAATCAAATCATATTGTGTATGCGCCAGAAAGAGCTTGCTACTTAAAACCTATAGTGACTCTTTTTGAAATCCAATACTCAAACCCAATAAGTTGATCTTATAAATTTAGATTTTTCCAAGGCAGGGGCATTTAAAGTAATACCTGTGCTATTTCACCTAAATTCTCCACCTCCAATAACACATAGACAATTAGCAGAGATGGCCATGTCCCCAAGCTTCAGTGGACCCCATCGAGGCCTAAAAGACACATTGCAGAAGCCCCAGCATCCCTGATCTTTCAAGGAGTAGAAAAGCTTAAGAAAATGGTGGCCATATGTCTCAATTTATACATGTTATTCTGACGTGATTATTAATAGTGTCCCTTCTTACTCTTAAAAGTGCACCATTTGGGATGATAAATGATACGGTCACCCTCCCTAAAATAGACCAGGTTCTATTTCCTGCAGGCTGCATTGAGGTTAGGAAATCATTCCATTTTATCCTTACACTCTTGGAATTTAGCTAAAGGCCAATGTTCTAATGCTTGCATGGCAGAACGCATGTATTCAGCACAAAAATATGCTGATTATTAGCCAGTATAATATGGCTGCCGGGTGACTGTGACAGGACCTGATGAGATGGGTCAGGGCGTCAATCAACAGTCCCTTCCTCATCTCATTCTCTTTGATCTCTGTCACTCAGTCTGTGTTTGGTGAGGAAAAGGAATGCTGATATTAAAAGAAGGAAGTCTGTTTCTGTCAGCATTTTCCTTTTCTCTTTCCTGAAGGTTTCCAGGACTCTGTCTGCCAATAGTTTAACATACAAATCACATCCAGCAGTCATTGTATAGAATTGGTGCCAAATTCATCACAGAACCCTTCACTTGGAGTATGTCGCCCCAAGCGATCCAAGTTCCAGGGATCTCAATCTTACCGATGACTCTTGAGGGAATTAAGGAGCTTGAAGTCCTCAGGTGCATGCTTGTTCAGAGACGAGGGCCGCTTTAATCTTCTTGGGCCTTGGACTTCCCAGTTCCACCCTGTACATGATCTGACTGGTCCCCTAAATTCTGCCTACTAGGTGGTTCAGAAATATCAGAAAGAGGTGTTTAGGTGAAATTCTGCAAGTTGGAATTATCTTCTTGGCCCTTTTATTAAAACCTTTTTTTCTCCTTCCTTACCCCTCCCCTTCCCTCTCCTGCTGTTTTGTGACTATTCTTTCCTAACTTCACAATTCTTGATGGAGACAGGAGGCTATAACCTTGCCAACACGGCTCGATGCTGGACATACTTGACCGGGGTCATCCTAGGGAAAACACTATCCTCTGAGATCCCAGATCATGAGGTAAGTAAGGCTCTGACAAGTCCTCTCTTCTTTAAGGGGAAGAGCTGAGTCATTCCACCTAATCAAAATCACGTCCTCACCACTCAATACCGTTTTGTTGAGAGACACTCCAATAACAATAACATACTGTCTTGGCAGAATAGTGGACTCTTGTTCCAAAATATCCAAGACCTTCTGCCTTTTTTTTACAAGAGATCTCAAAGGCCAACCAACTTTAATTTCTCAATTAATTACAGAGACTGTGGGAAGGGGTCACCTGTTCACACAAAGAACTCTTTGGAATATGTGCGTATTTTCATCCCCTAGCATCAAAAAAGAAGGGGCAGTTTTTGAAATGTGTAAGCTGGGTCCTTCTCTATCTTTAAAAAGTCTTATAGGCAGTGTGTCACACCTATGTTCTTCAGTGGTAGTCCTGGTCTCTCAGTGTTCTTTGACTAATGTCAAATTTAACAAAACACATAATCACCACAAAGACAGGTCTGGTATTTTTCCAGTGATCAGTGAGTGGCATACAGAAGTTAGGGTAGGACCATCCAAAATGTGAAACATGTTATTTGAACCTTTGCCATGTTCTTTAGTCATATGAGATGGACTTTCCATTTTCCAAAGCTGTCTGTTCTAGTTTTCTCAAAACAGGTTTAATAGAAAGCTCTCTGAGACCTGTGAGTGCGCTGATGATCCCTTATCTGAAGGTGTACCCCTTCTCTTCCCATCACTCCCTGCCGACACCTGGCAGGAAGCCTGTTATCCCAGATCAGGATGTGTAGCTGCAGGCCTTAGACTGTGTGACTTATAATAATGCATCAGTGACTGTAGCCCCACCTTCTCAAGCCATTTCCCAAGGAGTGGAGATGGTATTTGGGCTATAATATTTTGATTCCTGCAAGATGCAAAATGTACCCTCGGGAGCATTATGCTTTTTCAAGTTACTATTATTTTTTAAAAATTAGAAACAACTTAAACTAATTTCCTTCCAATTTTCTCCAGAGCACAGATGAGGTATAATATGTATCTCAGAAAAACCACTCAATGTGTCTAGAATACAAATAGAAGGCACGCTGTAATTTGAGACAATTTGCTGGTGTCAGGGTTAATAGAAGTTTCTTTTCTTGACTTGACTTAGCTCTATTCAGTATTTGGAAGCTTTATGAAATATAAAGGTAAGTGAACAAATTACATTTGTGAACAAATATAATCGCTGTTATTGCTGTGGGAATATCTTAGATTGCATTGTAATTTAAAGCACTGAGACTTTAAAAACTGATCAAGTTATGTCAAAAGTAGTTTTAAGCTGTAGGAGGCTGAATTGAGAATGAGTGTTCTGTTCCTAGGAAACAATGCAAATCTATAGATTTGTCTATGTTAAAAGGTTGGTAACATCTTAATAAAGATGAATAGTTCCTCTGGTACCTGGAGAAGCTGAGTGCCTGGCTGGATATGGACTTGACCTTCTAGATAGACATGTCCTATCTTTATATTGATGTAGTCTGCTGGATTAAATGAGATATAACGAATGTCAAATGCCTAACACACAGTTCTTGGCAGACAGTTGGCATTTTTGAAATGCAGATTTTCTCCTTCCCCTTTGTATGCACCTAACAACTTCTTATACCCAGCCATTTATGACTTTGTCATTCATAAATTTGCCCAAACTCTTTTTGAATCCCTTCTGTCATAGCCTTCTGGTCTAAGAGATGTGAGTCATCCAAGAGGGAACAAAGAAGAAAATTGAAATGACAGTCTTCCAGGTACAATAAGATAACATTTTAATGAAAATTGCCAAAAATAGCCCACACAGTGTGAAGCCATATATAAGTTACGTGCCACAATACACAGTTGCACACAAATATCCTTGCGGTCCTCAGTAATCAGATCAACAGATGGTAGCTCAAAAAATATGTACTGAGCACCCGTTGTGTGCCAGGCACTATGCTATAGGTGTCTTAGAAGATACAGAAACACCAAGACCTCATCCCCTACCCCAAGCAGCCTAGGATAAATGGGGATATAAAGGCTGGGGAGACACATAGATACACAGGTAATTACATTACAGAGCAGAAATGAGAACCCCAGAACTGTAGGAACAATGGTTGTGGAGATGTACATCAAATAAAAAGGGGATACAAAGAAGTATACAAAATACCCTGCCCTCCACGAGCTGAAAATATAATTAAGAAATCTAATCGGTGAAAAGGTCAGGACAGTGCAGCAGGCAGCTACAGTCTGGCTCACGCCCTCACTGTCTTCCTTCTCAGTCTCGGGCTTTTGTTCTGCTGTCTCCTAGGATAATAATCCTCCTCCTCCGGATGCCCTTTCCCCACCTCACTACTGTCTTCCTAGGTCCAGTTTAAAACCCTATGTCTTTAAAAAAATCCCTTACCTAAATATACCAAGACTCTTTCAAGGCCCTTTCAGCTCTTCCTTCACGTTCATTTGTTCCTTCATTCATTTAACAAATTTTCATTAGGCCCCTACTTCTTGCCAGGCCCTATTCAGACCTGGATTCAGGGACACAGAAACTAACAAGATAAACCCAGTGCCCTCAAAAAATCTCAACATCTAATAAAGGCAACAGGACAAAGTGCTCAAACCCAGGACAGATGAGGAGCATAGAGGAAAGGTTTCACCAAGGCTTTCAGCTGAATATTGGAGGTTGATTGGGAGTTGGTCAGATGAAGAAGAGGGAAAGGCATTCTGGGCAGAGGGAATAGAGGCTAGGAAGGATCCAGTGCCTCCTGGGACAAGTGAGAAGTTTAATATAGTAGTAGAACATAGGGTTTATGAGAGAAAGTGGGAAGGCTTAAGCCTTGAATGGAAATTAGAGCCAGATTATGAAGAGCCTTGAATGCTACACTAAAGAACTTACACTTTTTTTCCTGTGAAAACATGAGCTTTGGTTTTTCGAAAGCACACTTGGTAGAGCATAGAAGATAGACTGCAAAAGGGAGAGAGCTGAGAAAGGCAAACCTGTTAAGAGGTTGAAGGACACTCCTGTAACCCTCACGTCTGTAGCAATTCATTTGGTCATCTGTGTTTTTGGTTGTCTGCCTTCCCCCTCAGTGCTTATCAGAGTGTTAGCCACCCACCTCGCTGATATTCATTCATTGAATGAACAACTGCACAAATGAGTGTTTGAATAATAAGTATCTCAACATTCACGGTAGAAAACTTGTATTTTTAAGATGGAAGTATTGGAAGCATAATCTATCCTTTTTCTGGAAACAATTTAACCCCAGTAGCAACTGCCTATTCTTTGCAAGAAGTACCAGATATCCCAGCCATAGGAAATAGACGTACCCATGGGGAAACACAAGATCTCCAGTGAAAGGAAGAGAATTGGGAAGGCAAATAAATGAAGTGATTAGTGGTGAGATTTCAGTCATAACCCTCATGAGATGCAAAACCAGTCATGCCCTAAAGCCATTGATCAGGGAGTTAGTTCCAGCCCAGGAATTGGAGAGCCAGGTTGGCCATCCAGGCATGGAATAAGGAGGCAATCCCAGCTGAAAGAAGGGTTGGGCCCAGTTGGGAAAGCTGAGAGGAATGGAGCCCATCCATATGACTGGCCCGAGTATCTTCACCATAGGGAAGGCCCAAAGGTAACATGGGGTCCCATAAAAAAGCCCAGTATGTGGCTAATTTAGCAAATCATCCACTCTGTGTAATAAGTCTTATGGACTACTATAGATAAGAATGTTCTGTAATCCAGTAATACTATTTGGATCCTATGACCTAGGATAGAGTAAGACAGTTACAAGATACCATGTATTCATATATATATATATATTATACACACATACACAGATATATGAGCTATGTGTACATACCTGAATCATAAAGTAGGTTTATGAACAATATTTGGTGAACCAAAAATATTTATTTAACCAGACTCCTTTTGACAGACTGGTTAGATAACTTATGCCCCATTCGTATGAGGGAATATACGTAGCCACTGAAAAGAATTAAGTTGATTTACCTACAAGTGTATGTTACTAATGCAAAACAGTCTTGCATTGCAGTCTATAGATTGCACGGAATCCATAGATTGATTTGGGGAGACATAACATCTTAACAATATTTACCTTTCGATACATGAATTTGGTATATTTTTCCATTTGCTTCAGTCTTTAATTTCAAAGTTTAATTTATACTTTTCAGTGAACAGGTCTTACACAAATTTTGTTAAACTTATCCCTAAGTATTTCATGACTTTGATGTTATTATAAATGGTATTTTAAATTTCAGTTTCCAATTGTTTGTTGCTAGAACATAGAAATACAAATATAATTGATTTTTTAATATATATCTTAAATAATATAACACTGCTAAACATTAGCTCTAGTAGCTTTTTTGTAGATTCCTTAGCATGTTCCATGTATACAAACATGTCATCTGTGAATAAAGAGAGTTTTACTTATTCCTTTACAATCTTCATGCCTTTTATTTCTTTTTTCTTGCTTTATTACACTGGTTGGGCCCTCCAATGCAATTCTGAATACAAGTGGTGGGAATGAACATATTTGTCTTATTCCCAATCACTGGGGGAAAGTACTTAATCTTTCACTATGAAGTGTGAGGTTAGCTGTAGGGTTTTCTTTAATGTCCTTTATTAGGTTGAGGAAGTTCCCTCCTATTTCTAATTTACTGAGAATTTTTCTCACAAATGAGTGTTGAATTTTGTTAAATGCCTTTTCATCTGGTGAAATGATCGTGTGATATCCTCTTATTCTGTTAATAGAGTAAATTGCACTAATTGTTGCTTTTTTTAAATCTTAAACTAACCTAACATTCCTGGGATAAACCCTACTTGGTCATGATATATTATCCTTTTTATATATTGCTGGATACAGTTTGTTGAAATTTTGTCAAGGATTTTCTATCTATGTTGATGAGGAATGTTGATCTGTTTTTTTTTTTCTTGTAATGTCTTTGGTTTTGATATCAGGGCATTACTGATTTTATAAAATGACTTACAAAGTATTCCCAAGTCCTTGTTTTCTGAAAGAGTTTATGTAAAATTGATACTGTGTCTTACTTAAATGTTTGATAGACTTCACCAGTGAAAACATTTGAGCCTGGAGTTTTCTTTGTAAGAAGGTTTTAAATTATGAATTCTATTTCTTTAATATTATATGGCTATTCAGATTTTCTATTTCTTCTTGCTCCCATGTTGATAGTTTGTCCTCAAGGAATTTGTCCATTCATTCATAATATTCCCTTATTATTGTTTTAAAGTCTGTAGGAGCTATAGTGATATCCCCTTTCATTCCTAGTACTGCTAATTTCTTCCCTTTTTTCTCGATCATTTTAGTTCATGGTTTATCAGATTTATTGAACTGTATTTTTTTTCAAAGAACGAGCTTTTAGTCTCATTGACTTTATTTTTCTCTTTTCTATTTCATTATTTCTGCTCATATCTTTGTTATGTCCTTCCTTCTACTTTGTATTGATTTTTAGTTCTTGTCTAGTTTCTTATAGTAGAAACTTAGTTCATTGATTTCAAGCCTTTCTTCTTTTTTAATAGAAGCATTTTATACTGCAAATTTGCATCTAAGCCGTGCTTTAGCTCCTTCCCACAAATTTTGGTATATTCTCTTCATTTTCATTTGGTTCAAAATTGTTTCTAATTCTTTTCTTTGGCTGATGGGTTATTTATATGAGTGGGTTTTTAAAATTTTCTTTCCAAGTATTTGAGGACTTTCCAGATATTTTTCTATTTATAGTAATTTTAACTCAGTTTTCTTGTGCTCAGAGAACATACTTTGCATGATTTCAGTCCTTTTGTATTTATTGAAATTTGTTTCATGGTCCAGCACATGGTCTGTGTTGGTGAATGTGTCATGCAGTTTGCAAAGAATATGCATTTTGCTGTTATTGGATAGCATTTTCTATCACTATCAATTAGGTCAAGTCAGTTGAGAGTGTTGTTTTATGTCTTCTGTATCCCTACTGATTTTTTTGTCTGCTTGTTCTGTCAATTACTGAGAGAGCTGAAATCTCAAGCATGATTTTGGATTTGGCTATATTTCCTTTTAGTTGCGTCAGTTTTGGCTTTATGCATTTTTGAAGCTTTGTTATTAAATGTATACACACTTAGGATTGTTATATCTTCTTGATGAATTGACCCTTTTATTGTTATGAAATGTCCCTTTTTACTTCTGGTAATATTCCTTGTTCTAAAGTCTACCTTGTCTGATTTTAATATTGTCATACCTGTTTCTTTATGATTATTATTTGTGTGGTATATCTTTTTCTGTCCTTTTACTTTTAACTTATTTATGTCTTCGTATTTAACTTGGATTCCTTGTAGACAGCATATAGTTGGGACATGATTTTTTTTTTATTCAGTCTTACAATCTCTGCCTTTTAGTTGAGGTGCCCAGACCACTTATGTTTAAATAAATTATTTATATGTTCAGGTTTCAGTTCATCTTCTATTTTCTGTTTGTCCCATCTGTTCTTTGTTTCTTACTTTCTATTTTCCTGCTTTCTTTTGAAATAAATGAATAATTTCTTAGGATTCCAATTATCTTCTTTATTTGCTAAATAGCTATAACTCTTGGTTTTAAAATTTTTGTGGTTGCTCTGGGGGTTACAGTATGCATTTTTGGCTTTTCATGGCCTACCTTCAAATAGTATTACACTACTTCATGTGTAATATAGCACCCTTATGACAGTATTCTTTCATTTTTGCCTTTTCCTTCCACGTGCTATTGTAGTCATATATTTTACTTTTGCATATGTTATAAACCCCAGAATGTGTTGTTATTATCTTCTTTAAACCATCTATTATATATTTTTAATTTTAAAAATATTTACTGCCCCATTTAAAATAAGAATAATAATTCCAGTACATGTCAGCACAAATAGCATGTTGTGATTTTAAAAACCCTGCATTTTCCAAGACAAAAAGAAATTTCATGGGAAGAATTGCAATGCTGTACATTTTTACACATCTCTATTACATCTGGCTAAATAGATGACAGCTGAATTCTCGTACCTGCTTGTACATTCAATGTGTTTTGATACTGTTTTTGTTAAAGCATATGAAGAAAATCTAGCTTCACATAGCTCTATAGATGGAAAAGGTAAGGGTATTTTAATAACCTTTACGAGTTATTATGGATAGTCTTCTTTGATACTACACAAAAACTCTACAAATGGTCGTTTCTTAAAGGTTAATGCTGTGTGGAATCTGAAAACATATCAATGTACTTTTTATGTACTGTTACATTTAAAATTCATTGGTCATCTTGTACTTTGAAGGGATACTTGACCTATCTTATACATATTGATTACTTGGAAAATATTGTTCACTAAGTTATGCAAATATTATAAATGTTGAAATATTTTATGCAGTATCAGAAAATCACATTAACTGACATCAATGCTGATCTCATTGGAACAAAGCTTATGTTTTGGGAAGCTGTCAGGCTTACAGTAGCAGAATGAAGTTTTTCAAAATTCTGATTTTCATTCAAAAATGTATGTATTATCATAGCAGCAAATAATGTCAGTTGTTTAACCTAAAGCGATAGGCTCACTTCATTTTTGAGAAAATATTTGCCAACCACCCAAGTATTTAATCATGGCTTTTCTAACAGTTGTTCTTTCAAGAAAAAATGTGCTTTTCCTCAAGACAACCATCATAGTATAGTTTATAACAGAAGCACTTTAAGCATACCTCTATTTTGTCACACAGAATATTAAATCCAGGATCAAGTTTTGATCATTTTTAATGCTTCACCAAGGCCATTCATAAGTGAAATTGTGGTTTTTTTTTTTGGCTGCGAGTACATGGAAATACAACATACAGTAACTGCTGGTAAACTTTGGTGCTACTGCCTTAATTTATCCAGTGGTACCAGTAGTCTTACCCACCATTGCTTTTGCACATCCATGCAAAAATAAAGTGGCTCTGGGATAAACTTTATTTATTTATTTATATTTATATGCCATTTGTACCATAAACATTTTATTTATATATATATAATATAAAATATATAAATTGCTCTAAGAGAAATAATGTGATTCAAACAAGTTATTGAGCACTTTCAATATTTTAGTACCACTGGTGATTGTTGCCAACCATTCACATAAAAATGGTCTTCTTCAAAGATTAGTTAGTGCTGCTACCATATGACTACAGGTAAAACAGCAAGTCTAGCCACATTTGTAGACTTGTCTTTTTTTAAAGTTAAAGCGCCATTCTGCAAATGAGATAATTGTCTTCCGCTGAAAACTAATGAAAGAAATCAGAGAAGATCTAAAGAAATTAAGAAATATACCATATGAATGGAGTTGAGAGTCAATATTGTAAATATGCCACCTATAGGGGAAAAAATGTCATCTAAGAAGAAAACCTAAAGAAGAACATACTAAATCAAAAGGTAGATGCAGCACAGTTGAAGGGTACAAGATCAATACAAAAATCAACTATATTTCTATATACTAGCAGTGAATAAATGGAAATAGAAATTAGTGTTAAGAGAATAAAAGGACAAGCCACAGATTAGGGTAAAATACTTACAAATAACATACCTGATTAAAAAAAAGAATTCTATTCAGAATACATCAATAACTCTCAGATGCAATATTAGGACAATAAGCAATCCAATAAAAAGTAAACAAAAGAAAAAACAATTACATCTTCAGGTTTAGAGCTAAATGTTTAAAGAAACAAGTTAATGTGCCATTGTAAAGAGGCAGTGCTATGAGTTATTTTACTGACTTTTCATCCAGTGGGCATTAAGCAGTGTCAACTGTCTAAGGCTTCACTAGTCTCTGAGCTATTGTGTGCATTTCTCCAGCCCATGCAGTGCAATAACTTACACATAAGATGCTCCAGTGACTTTTTCATTTCTAGTTTGAAAATCTCTAACAAACAATTTTTTGCTTTTTAGTAAGCTCATCATATCTACACTTAAATACTCAATTTCTTTCCCTTTAACTATGAATGAATGGTCTGAAAATGATGCCACAATTTAAATAGTGAATTATTTTGAAACTATATGAAAATATTCTGTAGATAAGACACTATAAGGTAAATTAATGATATATAAAGATAATTTTAATCATTTTTTCATTTATTGCTTATAATTTCACCCCACATTTTTGAAGTAAGTGTCTTTCTTCCATGAGTCAGAGAGATCTCACCAATACCTCAGCTTCATCTTTTTCACCTTCTTTAAACTTAGATGTTGCAACTCTGGTTTGACAAAGCAAGTCTTTTAATCTCCCTTTATTAAGCCAGCCATCCATATTCTTGTTATGTTTCTATCTAAGTGGAATTAGAGGTCTGGGATTTCAAAATAATGATTTACTAAACAAACATAAAGTTATAGAGATTATAGTAGATATGACTAAGGATACCTTTTCCATGACCCTCTTGTGGTTAGGGAGTACAGGCACTGGTCATGGTGCCAGAACTTTGGAGAAGAGAACTGAGAAGCTTAAATGAAGAGATAGAAGAAAAGACCCAGAGACCTACCAGGCAGGAGGTCTCATGGTAGGGGTACCCTCTGTATGGGCCCCAGCAGGAGGTGCAGGGAGACTAGATAGCTACTCATACCAACCAAGGGATACAATGCTCAGGCTAGAATGTACCTATTAGCAGCTCTGGACCACACCTCCTATACCCCGAGCTGGGCTGTGCCACCTTTTGGCTGGACGTTGTTGATCCATTTATTCTGCCACCAGGCTGACAGCCTTCCTCACTGCTCCATGGTCTTCAATGGCTCTCCTTTGCAGTCAGCTTATATACAACCACCACTGCACCTATTGCTCCCAACATTGCCTTAAACTGTCATTTAAAGAAATTTAAAGATGAGTAAAAAACCATCTTTTATATTTACCCTTTCCAGCACTTTTCAATCCTTTGTGTAGATCCAGGTTTCCATCTAGTAAAAGTTACATTCTACCTAAGGAACTACCGTTAATTTTTCTTATGGTATAGGTCTGCTAGCAACAAATTCTTTCAGTTTTTGTTTGAAAAGCCTTTATTTTGTCTTTGTTTTTGAAAGATATTTTCACTGGGTATAGAGTTCTAAGCTGATACTTTGTTTTCTTTCAGAACTTTGAAGATACCAATACATTGTTTTCTTGCTTGCACATTTCCTCATGAGAAGTCTTTAATCATTATTTGTTTTATTCCTTTGCATAATATGTGCTTTTTTTCCCCCTGGCTGCTTTTAACTTTTCTCTGTGTGATTAGTTTTCAGCAGCTTGATTAGTTTGCCCTGCGGTGGTTTTCTTTATGTTTATCCTTTTTGGCATTCTTTGAGCTTCTAGGACCTGAAGGTTTATAGTTTTCATCAAATTCAGAAATATTTCAGCTATCATTTATTTTCTGTCTTTTCTTTTTCTCCTCTACTTATGTGACTCCAATTAAACCTGTTAGATCAATTTTATTGTCCAACAGGTCACTGCAACCCTATTTTACTTTTTTTTTATCAGTCTTTTATTTCTCTTTGTGATTCTCTGCAATTTTGTAGAGTTTTTATTGCTTTGCCTTCAAATTCATTGATCTTTTCTTCTGCTGTTAATCCCATTCAGTGAAAATTTCCTTTAAATATTGTATCTTTCATCTCTAGAATTTTTACTTTTAAGAATACTTTCCAAAAAAACATTTTAAATGATAACCAGGAAAAAAATGTTTTGCCATTTCTCTCCTCATTGTGTTCATATTTTCTTTACATCCTTGAACATATATAGCACATTTATAATAGTTGTCTTCAGGTCCTCGTCTAGTCATTCATTATCTCTGACATTTCTCAGTCTGTTTCTGATGACTGATTTTCTCTGGGTTTTAGATCACATTTTCCTGCTTCCTTGTGTGTTTAGTAATTTTTTAATTGGATATCTAACATCATGAATTTTGCATTGTTGAGTGCTGGATTTTTTTGTATTAATTTAGAGATTTGTATTGTTTTCTGATAGACAAGTCCTTATGGATCAGTTTGATCCTTTTGAGGTTTAATTATAAGTACACTTACAGTGAATCTTGAGTAGCCTTTACTCTAGGACTAGTTTAGCCCATTTTGAAGGCACTGCTCCTCTGAAGTCTCTACTTAGGCCCCATGTATTCATTGCAGTCTCTCCACTTTGGCACTGTGTGAAGTCCAGGAAGTGTTAATTTTACAACTCCTTAGCAATTGTTTCCCTGAAATTTTTTCTGGATTGTCTTTGTGAAGTTTTCATATTGGTATTCATCAAAAGACCCAAGGGGACCTCTATGTGCATTTCTATTACTCTTTTTTTGACTTAGCTCCATGCCCACAATTTCTAACTGCCTTGACCTTTCTGAACTACAATCTCTGTCTTTACTTGGAGATTGCTAGGCTCTGTTTGGTTCCCACCCCTCTATCACAGTCCAGGGGTTACCTCCAGGCAGAAAGCTGTGGTGATGGTAGGGCTCACCTCATTTGTATCCCTTTTCTTTCAGATCAGTATCTTGTGTTGCATATTGCTCAATTTCTAAAAATACATGTTTCATATATTTTGTCAATTTTCCACTTATTTCTGAAGAAACAGTAATTCTATATCCTCCTCTCCCTCCATAGCCAGAAGCAGAATCCCTTTACTTATCAGCTCTCAATTTTTTTCTGCCTTCATTTTTGAATGAACTTTTTGCTAGATATAAAATTCTAGATTGGCAGTTTTTATTTTCTTCTGGCCTCCATTGTTTCTGATGGAAAGTCAGTCTTATCACTGTTTCTCTTCCATTGTATAATATGCCTTATTTCTTTGGCTGTCTTTATAAATTTGTCTTTGGTTTTCAGAATTTTGACCATGATGTGCTTGAGTGTAGTTTTGTCTGTATTTATCCTGTTTGGGATTCCCTGAGTTCCTGTATCTGTGGGTTGCAGTTTTGCATATAATTTGGAAAATTATCAGCTGGTATTTCTTCACTGTTTTTTCCCCCGTTCTCTCTCTCCTGTCTTTCTGGGACACCAGTTTCATATGCGTTGGATTGATTGATACTGTCCTACAAGTCACTGAAATGCTCATTTTTCTTCCAGTATTTTATCTCTATGCTTCAATTTGCTTGATTTCCACTGATCTATCTTCAAGTTTACTAATTCCTTATTCTTTAATATTCAATCTGCTATTAATCCCATCCAGTGAATTTTTTATCCCATCTCATCCAATGTTTTTTTTTAAACTTCTTCATTTTGAAATGGTTTTATATCCACAAACAATTGCAAAAATAGTACAGTGAGGTCCCATGTACCCTTCACTCAGTTTTTCCTAATGGTAACATCTTATATATCTATAGTATAATCTCAAAACCAGGAAATTGACATTGATACAATCCAAACACCTTATTCAGATTTCACCAGTTTTACATGCATTAACTCATGCGTGTGCGTGTTTAGTCCTTTGCAACTTTATCATATGTATAGATTGATGTAACCACTACCACAGTCAGGATACAGAACTATTCCACCACAAAGACCCCCCTTGTGCTACTCCTTTATAACCACAGCTACCTCCTTCTTTCCCCCTCCCCCATTTCTAATCCCTGAAGCCACTAATCCTCATGTCCATAGTTTTTTTCATTTAGAGAATGTGCTATAAATGAAATTACGTAGTATGTGACCTTTTGAGATTGGCTTTTTCACTTAGAATAATCCCTTGAGATCTGTCCAAGTGGTTTCATGAATAAATAACTCATTCCCTTTTATTGCTGAATACTATTCCATGGTTTAGATATACCATAGTTGTTTAACCATTATTTATTGAAGAACATCTGCATTGTTTCCAAATTTGGCTATGAAAATTAAAGATTCGTGTATAGTTGTTTGAATGTAATTTTTCATATCTCTGGGATCAATGCCCAGGAATGCAATTTCTGGATCATATGGTATAGGCTTGCTTCTTTAAGAAACTTACACTCATGCTTGCTTTTTATTACTATTTACACAGTATATATTTCCCCATCATTTTTATTTCAGTTTCTCTATATCACTATATTTGAAGTGACTTTCTTGTAGACAGGATATTATTGGGTTATGTTTTTTAATCAATTCTGCCAATCTTTGTCTTTTAGTTGGTGTGATTAGACCATTTGCCTTTAATGTAGTTATTGATATGTTAGGGCTTAAATCTGCCAGTTTATTATTTGTTTTCTCTGTGTTCCCTGTTTTTCCTTCCTGTCTTCCTGTGAATTACTTGAACATCTTTTAATGTCACTTTTATTTCTCTATAGTGTTTTTGAGTGTTTTTGTATAGATTTTTTATTTATCACTTTAGGTATTAAATTATCTATAACTTATTACAGTCTATTGGTATCAACATTTTGCCACTTTGAGTGAGCTATGGAAACCTTACCTGCCTTTACGTTCCTTTACCTTCCTCTCTAATATAATATCTTAAATTTTCCTCTGCATACATTGAGAACCACATCAGACAGTTTTATAGCTTTTATTTCAATCATCAAACATAATTTTTAAAACTCAAGATGAGAAGGAAACTCTGCTTTATTTACTCACATTTTTATTCTTTTTTTTGTCCTTCTTTCCTTGATGCTCTAAGATTTTGTCTTTTATCATTTCCTTTCTTTTTGAAGAACTCCCTTTAGCCATTCTTTTAGGGCATGTCAGATGAAGACAAATTCTTTTTATTTTCCTTTATCTGAGAATGTCTTGATTTCTCTTTCACTCCTTAAGGATATTTTCACTGGCTATAGAATTCTGAGTTGGCAAGTCTTTTCTTTCAGCTCTTAAAAAAAGGGCCTTTTCCTTCTGGCCTCCATGGTTTCTGATGAGAAATCCACTGTTGTTTGAGTCATTGTTCCCATATCGGTAGGAATGTAAAATGATGTATCATTTCTCTCTGCTTTCAAGGTCTTGGTTTTGGTTTTGGTTTAGGTGTTGTTGTTGTTGTTGCTGTTGTTGTTGTTGTTGTTTGTTTATCCGTCAGATATTTGTTTGTGATGTGACTTGGAATGGATTCCTTTGGGTTTATCCTGTTTGAATTCACACAGTTTCTTGAATCTGTAGGATTATATCTTTCACCAAACTTGAGGACATTTCAGCCATTATTTCTTTGAATATCTTTTAAATGCCACCTTCTTTTTCTTCACCTCCTGGAAGTCTGATGACACAAATGTTTGATCTTTTGTTCTTGTCCAACAGAACCCTAAGTCTCTGTTCATTATTTTTCAGTCTATTATCTCTCTCTCTGTTGTTCAGATTGGTAATTTCTATTGCTCTACTTTCAATTTCACTGATTCCTTTCTCTGTCATCTCCATTTTTCTATTAAGCCCATCCAATAAATTTTTTTTGGTTTTGGTTTTGGTTACTATATTTTTCAGTACTAAAATTTCCATTCTTTATGTTTTCTGTTTCTTTGTTGTTACTTTCTATTTTTTCATTTTGTTTCTAGCATGCTTCTGAATGCTTCTAATTGCTCCTGAAACATTATGATGGCTGTCTTAAAATCCTTATCAGGTCATTCTTACATATGTGTCATCTTGGTGTTAACATCTATTGATTGTCTTTTCTCATTCAATTGAGACTTTCTTGATTCTTGGTATGATGAGTGAAATTTTATTTGATCCTGGAGATTTTGTTTCTTATATTATGAGACTTTGGGAACTCTGAACTCTATGCTCTGAATTCTCAAGCTATAAAGGCTGCAGCTTTCTGCTTCAGCTCTACCACATACCACACAAAATATATGTAACTAATGGGTCTTACCCAGCATAGTTCCCTTCTTTAAAATGTTGAATTCCCTCTGGTTTCTGCCTGGTTTTGGATGCGCTCTAATACCTTCAACTTACCATGATGGTTACTCTGATTGAAGCTGCTCTATCATTACAGAATCCAGAAATCAGGACTTACTTTTCATTGTGTATCTTTTGGTACCTTTTGAAGTTTTTACCATGTATGTATGACTTCTTTAGAAATGTGAATAAGTATTCAAATTAAAACCTAAAAATTAAATAAATATATTTATCAGATAGACCTACTTTCATTGACCAGCTCCAGGGAGTGATCGTACTAACAATACATACTAGACAAGTTGAGCAAATTATTTGTCTGTACCTCAGTTTCCTCACCTATAAAATGGGGATTATTGGCCATTTCTCTCACTCTCTTATCTTTGGAGATGGCCTGAACTCTGTCTATGGAGTGTGTACCTACTTTTACTTTAACCTGAGCACCCAACCCCCACACCTTGTGTGGCCTTTCTCTCACCTTTTAAAACAGCCTACACTCTATGTAATGTGTATCTGTCTAAATAAAACTACCTTTACTCAAAAAAATAAAATAAAATAGGGATTATTGTGAGGATTAAATGTATTGGTCTAGATAAAATGCTTAGAACAGTGACTGATATTTATAAGTGATGTGTATAAATATATTACTAATATACGATATGTAAACAATATAAAGTAAATTTTAGATATTATTATTGTTAATGTCAGAACTATTGGTAAGCTTCACAAGCAGAGACATGTTTCTTCTTAGTTCCTAAATGCTGAGAATTTGGTACTCAGTAAGTGCCAAATAAATGTTTAAAAAACCAAGAAACTGAATATGGTGCTACCGTGTTTGATGCTATATGGATTTAGCCTAACAGCCCTTGCTGACACAGAGCTCATGGAACAAAATATTAAAAACCTATCTAAATGAAATATTTTCATTTCATGTCAACAAATGTGAGTATGAGTTAAGACAAATACTAGAAATTTTATATTTGAGTTTTATACTTAGATAAGTTCATAGTACTAGGCATTCAGCAAACTATCCTTCTATTGCAGAAAAGTTTCATAGAGGTAGAATCTGGGAACAGTCTGAATGAGAAAAGAACTTAACATTTAGTAGTGACCAGTTATAATCCATGTAAGTATATCCATATGCTAGGCCCTTTATGTATATTATCTCATTTATGTCTCTTAGCCACCCTGGGATGCAAGCATTATCCCCCTATGAGAAAAATAAGGCTCACCAAGTAACTTGGCTAGGATCAGCTAATAAAACAGCAGAGCCAAGACTGAATCTCAAATTTTTAAGATTTTGGGCTTATCCATCTTCTCTACTTTCAAGGATGAGAGCCAGGGTTTTATTAAAAAGAATACAAGGGAGAAAAATAAACATTGATTAAACATCTATTTCTGAACAGACAGTATGCCACATGCATTATTTCATTTAGTTTTCAAAGCCTTATTTTATTCAATCCTCACAATAACCTTATAAGAAGGAAGCAAACTAAGATTTATTGAGCACCTGCTGCGAGCCTAACACTTACTTTAGCAGGGCTTAAATAAGTGACCTCACATGGTCTTCTAACAGCCCAGGGAAACCTGTATTGTCCCCAAACTAGGAAGAAAGCAGACTGAGCTTGCACCACATTTACCTGCCTCCCAAGGCAGCTCTGAAAGACACCCCTCCAGGATACATATTTCTAAGTATTTTGCAGAACTAATATTCTACAAAACATGACTTTTTTTTTAAAGCACAGTCCAGACAACACAAAGGTGTTTCCATACCAGTGGCTTTTTCATCTTTTGGTGGTCATGGATCCTTTTGAGAATCTGATGGCCCCTCCTCCCAGGTAAATGCTTACAATTACACAATTTTGGATACAATTTCAGAGCATTCAGCAATTTCTGACAGCCCATCAATGGACTCTTTTGTTTAAAACAAACAAACAGAAACCTGCTCTAAAGAGCAGAAATAAATCTTAGGAAACAAGAGAGCTTATTAATGCCTCCATTATTGAGTTTTACAAATCCTCTAGAACACTGACACCTGTATTTGACCATTCCGTTATATTTCATAAAGTAGATGTTAGTCCTGTTGCTCTCTTGGTTTTTCAGCCTCAGCTCTATTAACTTGTCTTAGGGTATAATTCTTTCTCAGGGAGGTGGGGTGGAGGTGCTGTCCTGTGTGCTATAGGATGCGAGCAGCATCCCTGCCCTCCACTCACCAGATGCCAGTAGCAGACTCTCTGCATCTCCCTTTTTTGTGTGTGTATGTGGGACAGGTAATTAGGTTTTATTTTATTTTTTTAGAGGAGGTGCTGGGGATTGAACCCAGGACCTTGTGCATACAAAGTATGCACTCTACCACTTGAGCAATACCCTCCCCGCTACACATGTCCCAGTTTTGGCCACTGAGAATGACCCAAACATTGGCCAGATGTCCCTCGGGGGGGAGGCGAAATCACCCCCTGCTGAGGACTGCTGGTTTGTAGCCTTTCCAGTCATCACTCCTGAGTCACTCACAAGCAGAAAGGGCCTAACATCCAGACTTTGAAAAAGCATTTCCTTTTCATGCTTGATTAAGATCCCCTACAATACTTCCCAACTGGGTTGAGCAAGATGATTCATCTCAACAATTAAATTGCTCCCCGAAGTTGTAAAGGTTTTCTTATCTAAGAGACCAAAAGGAAAACTCATAGAGCCCTCCTGTGTTATTGATTGGATAATTGACTTATAGAGTCATTCAGTCATTCAAGGAATATTTATTGCATGCTTACAAGGTGCCAGACACTGTGCCAGATGCTGGGGCTCCAAATACATCATGGAATGTGCAACCCAGTGAGGAAGACAGGCTACCGAACAAGTCAAAAATAAGTGAAAATAATTATGAACTGTGATAAGAACCATGATGGAAGCACACAGTGTGCAGAGGGAGAGACTAACAAAAAGATTTAGACAGGTTCACTAGGAAAGGCCTCTCGGATAATGTGATATTTAAGGCTAGATCTTGAAGAGTGGGAAAAGCCAGCCAGGTTAAAAAAAAAAAAAAAACAGCTGGAGGACAAGAGTTCCAGGCAGAGTAGGCAACCATGTGGAAAGACCCTAATGCAAGGAAGAGCTTGGTGTCTTCTGGGTACTGGAAGAAGGCTACTGCAACTAGTGCTAGTGAATGAGGGGCAAGGGGTAGGAGGTGGAATAGGCAGGGGCCAAACCCTGCAGTGCCCTGTAGACCATGGTGAGAAGTTGGATCTCATCCTTAATAGAGTGGGAAGCCACTGAAGGCTTTTAACTAGGTGAGGTGTCAGGATTTGATGTACATTTTTTTTCTAGTGGAGTTATTGGGGATTGAACCCAGGATCTTATGCATGCTAAGCATGTGCTCTACCACTAAGCTATATCCTCCCTCTGATGTACATTTTAAAACTACTCTGGCTGTGATGTGGAGTGGAGGGTGGGTCATGTGAATGCAAGTATAGAGACCAGTTAGGAGGTCAACACTGGTTAAGAGATGATGTTGACAGCAGTGGAGAGGGAAAGAATGACATATTTTGGAGATGGAACTGACATAAGATGTCAGGGCAAGGGTGAGGGAAATGGAGGAATCAAGGTGTTTGCCTCAAACGTTTAATTGGATGGTGGTGGGATTTTTTGAAATGGGAAAAATAAAATACCAGCGTGGTAAAAGAGAAAGAAATACATTCTTTTCCTGGTCAACTGAGCCACAAAGGTGGATCTCTAAGTAATTATTCAGTGAGAAGGGAAGCATTTCCATTCAACAAGCACCTACTGTATGCTGGGCGCAGTGCTAATTGCCAAGGGTACAAAGAAATAAAGGATACATCCCTGTTGCTCAAAGAACTTGCAGTCCAGCAAGGGATACAGGCAAGACCTAGACAACTTCAATTCACTGTGTTAAATGCTAAGTTAGAGGCGTGCACAGAGTCTATAAAATCACAGAAGAGAGCAAGTTAGTCTGACTGGGGCAGAGGCATGGGGGTCAAGGAGGGTTCCTGATGATGATGTCTGGCTAAGGACTGAGCTGAGAATTAGCCAAGCATGTAAGTGTGTCAAAGCACAGGAGATTAAGGAAACAGCAGTAGAGAGGCACCCAGCCCTGAAACAGCATGATGCCTTTAGGGAATTATAAACAATGCCATATTGCTAGAACAAAAACTTGAAGGCAGGGAATGGGAGGAGATGAGACTAGAAAATAACACTGACAATAGCTAACAATTACTGTGCACTTGTTATATGCCAGGCAGTGTTCAAAGTACCTTGCAGGGCTATATCATGTAATCCTCAGAATTATAATACAAATATGGAAACTGAGACAGAAGGAGATGGGGTACCTTACCCAAAGTTGCACAACATTACAGCTGAGATTCAGAGCAGGCAGTTTAACTCCAGAGCCCAGGCTTTTAACCACAGAAAGCTGTAACTGTCATGCTAAAGAACTGAGAATGTACCTGTTGGCAGTTCTGAGTCAGGGAAGCGCAGTGACGTGGTCAGATCTGTGTTTTGATGAGATGACTCAGGATAGAGTTGAGAGAGCCAGGCTGGAGACTGTTGCAATACACCAGGCAACTGATAAAGAGAGTTTGAGGTAGGGATGAAGACAAGGGAAAGATTTAAGAAACTTTTAGGAGACAGAATTAGCACAACTCAATGATCAATTGGAATCTGAGGGTAAAGGAGAAAGAGAAATGTAGGATGTCACCGTGTTTTCTGGTGTGGATGACTGGATAATGTTACTGCATGTTGAACCCAGAAGGAGATGAGCGAAGTTTTACATGAGTACCAGGTGCCAATAGAACACCTAAGTGGATCTGACCAAGATGCAATTGAATATAAGAGTCTGAAGTCCAGGAGATAAAGTCACAATTGCATATAGATGTGAGTATTAAGAGCACGTGGTTAAAACCAAGAGAGTGAAGAGATTACCTATGGGGAGTGTGTAAGAAGGAGACCATTAGCACCAAGGACGGAATCTTGAAGAATTTCAGTGTTTAAGGGACCAGCAAAAATGAGGTCACAAAGGAGACTAAGAAAGTATGTTAAGGATAAGCAGTATAATGCAGTGACTAAAATCATGGACCGTGGATCCAGGCTGTATGATGTTAGATCCTCCAAGCTCTGCCACATACCAACCTGTGTGCCTTTGGGCAAGTTCCTTCATTTCTCTAAACCTCAATTGTTTGAGGACTAAATGTACATGTAATTAATGTAAAGCCCTCAGAAGAGTGCCTGATAAACACACAGTAAATATTAGCTAAAATTATAAGGAGGAAAACCAAAATAGGATTGTGGAAAACAGAAGTTGAAAGTTTAAAAGATGGAGAGAATTCTGAGATGTATCAGATACAGCTGAGAGGTCCAATAAGATAAGGACTTCCAAGTATGAATCTGAATTTGACAAAATGGAGGCTGTTGGTTGCCTTGATGAGAAGAACGTCAATGAATGGAAGAGCCAGAGGCCAGACCAGAGTAGATTGAGTGGTGAATAGAAGGTAAAGGAAATGACACCAACAGGTAGGGCTAACTCTTTCCAGAAGCTTGCCATTTAAGAGAAAATCTCGAGTGAAGAAAGTAATATATATAAAGAGATTCACCTTAGCTTTTTTTATGATAGCAAAAACACAGAACTGTCCTAAATGTCCAAGAATGAAGGGATGAGTGGTCAAGTAGCAGGGTTGGGGAATGTGGTAAATATTGGAGCAGTAATTGAGAAGACTGGGAGAAGGAACTGACCAGGAGCTGACCAGAGACAGGCAAAAATATCATGAAGAAGTCCACACAGTGCATCTGAAGTTGGAAACCCTAGATTGGTGATACCAGTCTCTCCAGGGGTGCAGTTTTCTTCAATAGTGACAGAACAGAGAAGGCACACTGTGGGGGCTGATGTGGAGTGGAGACAATTCCAGACAGATGGGACAAAGGGACAGAAGTTGAAGGTGACGGTGAAAGAGGGTTCAAGATTATAATTGTGTCATCTAGGCTGGATGTGGGGCAAAAGGGGGACAGGCAAACCAGGGGACAATAAGGATCAGGGCACTGGGGTGTCTTTGTGAGGTCAGAAAGCAGAGAGTGGGGTGAAGGCACAAGAAAATTGGTAAGACTAGAACTTGGACTCAAAGTGTAAGATATTGGAGGCAACATGGTAGAAAGGATATAGATGTTAAAATCAGACATCCTGGAATTTGAATTACAGCTCTAATATGGAAGAGTTATATGAGTTTAGACAAGTTCCTTGAACTCTATAAACTTCTGTTTTCTTATGTGTGAAGTAAGTATAATGACAGCTCACAGAAAAACTGGCACATGGTCATGGGTCGATAGCTGTTAGCCCCCTTCTCTCCCATTCAACACTTATTGGGCACTGATCATGAAACAGTCTTTTCTGGTGACACCACAATCAAGGTCACTTCACTTCCTTTTAGGGACTCACGGATTAGCAAAAAGTGACACAAATACAAAGAGGTAAATAACAATACAATGTAAACAGAGAAATTACAGTTTCGTTGCTAAGTCCGATTAGAGCAGGATGAACTCAGGACTATGGGGACCCAGTGAAGGTGTGACGAATAGTACCTAATGAAGTGAGGGAAGGCTTTCCCACAAAGCTGTTCAGAAACCAACTTTTAGTTCTAATGTTGCTTGAAAGAAAGTAGCAGGAAATGGGGATATGACCCTTTAAGGGGAAACAGATGAGAAGCTTTGGCTTTTATTTTCCTAGACAGGATTCCAAGGGGCAACAGGTTCAAGAGACGGTGTTTGTTGAAGGAAAGTGACCTGTGTGGGTCTGTTAACTGAGAAGTACGGAATGAAGTGAGAGGTATTGAAGGTGATTGAAAGGTAGTCCTTAAGAGTTCAAGGATCCAGGAGAGGTAAAATCCTGAGCCCAGGTTAGTGGTTTACTCCTAAACAGGATACAAAATAACCCTTTCCCTAGAATGAAGGGAAAGGAAAAAAGATAAAAATAGACATAGATGGGGGAGTATAGCTCAGTGGTAGAGCTCATGCTTAGCATGCATGAGGTCCTGGGTTCAATCCCCAGTACCTCCATTTAAATAAACAAACAAACAAACAAACCTAATTACCTTCCCCCCAACGCAGAATAAAACCTTAAAAATAGACGTAGATAATTGACATTGAAAAAGAGGAAAGAAGTCAATGTCTGGAAACGGCGTTCTATCTGTATGCAATTTTTCTTGGTTTTTATAAACTGAAACTATTTCCTTAATATGTTCACAACAATTTTTGTCTTCACAACAATTTTGAAGCGCTAATTCCTACAACTGATAGAGCTGTCAACCATTGGCAAAACGGAAACAGAAAGAAAGAGCCTCCAAGCCCACCCGTCTGCACCTGGGCAAAGCAGGTGCTGAAGGCTGCAGCCGCTGGAGAGGACAGTGGCAGGGAACAGCAACCTCCTCTCACTGGCTTTTCACCTTCAGTTCTTGACTGCTTACTATGTGAGGCCCCACTGCCCGTTTTAATCTTCATTTGCTCCGATCCACACGCATGCCTACCACATGAAGACATTTTTCAATTTGAATCTCGCTCACTTCTGAAGAGAACGGGCAGCCTCCAGGGCAGCTGTGCTGACTTCATGGGCCCAAAAGCATTTAGCTGCATTGAGCTCATTCCTGACCTTTGCAGCTGGCAGCTCTCCATTTCTGGAATAGTATCCCACAGTTACTTCACTGGCATGCACCTCCAGGAAGTAGACCTTTGGAAATGAGACTTGCTGGCAGTGATATGGAGCTAGCATCTCAGCCTCATCCCCGCAGGAACATGGTAGGGAGTAGACTCAGGCACTGGGAATTTACCGGTATTAGGCTGCTTTGTGCCTAATACCTCTTCAGATTGCACTATTTAATAAAATCAGAGGAATTCATTAAAATTGCATTGTAGAGACCTTCAGGTAATTGCTGCTTTCTTGCTTCTGCTCTAAGCACATGCCAAGGTAACAAAATGTCTGTACAAATTGGAACCGGACTCCTTGTCCTTTTGCTATTAACATGAAAAATATCTACATTTCCTGCCAGATCACACATTGGCCTTGTAAACTTTAGGACTTTTTTATAACCAGGAGAAAAACTTCCAGGGGAGGAAGAATAGCCTCAGAAGGAGATAGAATTTCTTCCAAGGTGGTGAAGGAAACAATTTCTCCTTAGAGGAGTACAGCAGAGGGATGAGATCTAGGGAGGTGAAGAGACTCCGCTTCTGTAAAGGGAATTAGCAGACCTCACTGAAAAGAAGCATTAAAAAAAAAAAAGGAAACTTAACATTGAGCACCTATTATATGCCAGGAACTATGCTCGAGGTTTTCACAGGTCTCATTTCATTTAACCCTCACAACCTCATGAGGTATTTATCTACATTGATAGAAGAGGAAACTTTATCTTAAAGAGCTAGCTGATTGGCTCCAAGGTTGCACAGCTAGTGAGTGAATAGTAGAGGGGAGCAAGGGAGGGTCCAGGAAGATACTTGGGCAAGAGAGTAGATCCCTGTTACCTCATTTTGAAGCTAGAGGATTGGTTTCTTTTGTGACCCATTCATTGTATCAGTGGGCATCCCTTTCTTACTCCTGGAGACCTTAGACTGGAAGGTTAATAATCATTTTTAAAAAGGAACTAGCCTTCTTTGGTCACTTTGACCACTTTGCTCTTGCCTCCATGTTTATTCTCTTAAATCCCCCAAGCCAATCTTCCAGACTACTCACTTCCTCAACTAATTAACAAGCATCCTCTATTCTTTCTAATCATTTGTTGGTTCATTAGTTCAACCAACAGTCATTTATTAAATGACTGCTATGTGTCAGCATTCTTCTGAGTACTAGAAAAAAAAGTGAAGAGCCAGTTCCTGCTCTGGAAAGATTCAGAATCTAAAGGGAGGCCACAGACGTGGAAACACTGGCTTAAATCCTATTATAGAGGTCATTGGTGGATCCAGATTTTGTAGGCCTGAAGCTTACATAGTTTTTTGGGTTTTTTTTTTTTTTTTTTTTTTGGTGGTGGAGTGGGGGAGCTATTTAAGGAAAAGAACATAAAATTATGAATATAGAATTAGGTGCAAGTGAATATTTAGAATTATAAAAGAAACTAAAACAGCTTACAAATTTGAAAAACCTGAAGTGTACTACAGACATCACAAAATCCAAAACCATTCTAACATGTGTTTTATTAATTAAACGCATGATGAAGCTCTAGTATTTTTTTCCTACATTTTTTTGGCTGCATATGCTTCTGTAATGTCATTTTCAATAGAAAGAATAGAAAGATAATTTAATCACTCCTCTAGTGTGTTTGGTAAATATTTGTTTTTTATTACTGATAGATGGTGTATTCATGTGCCCAGATTTCAATAACAAAATACCACAGAAACAATGACTTTAACAACAGAAACTTATTTCCCATCATTCTGGAGGCTTCAGGTCCCAGATCAAGGTCCAGCAGAGTTCAGTTTCTGGTGAGAGCCTTTCATGGCCTTTTCTCTTAGTGCACACAGAGAGGGAGAAAGAGCTCTCTCGCTTCTGCTTCTTATAAGGCCACCAATCCAAGGGGATCAGGACCCTACACTTAGGATCTCATTTAACCTTAATTACCTTCTAAAGGCCCTATCTCCAAATACTGACACATTGAGTATTAGGACTGCAGCATATGAATTTTGGGGGGTGAGGCATAATTCAGTCCATAGCAGATGAGATTCATAAAACAGGTGACTATACACACAGCTGTACTCACTATTTGTAATACTGCTAGGAGGTTTGGACTCTTCAAAAACAGGAATTTTGATACATTTTATTTTGCATGATTTCCATGAAAAAAGAGAAATATCGATTTATTTATACTTGTATATGCTGTATTGACTATATTTTTGAAAAGGGAAGACTTTCATTTTGACTAGGCATCATTAAAAATACAATCCTCCACTTAAAATTTAAATATGATGATTAGATGGATTAGATAGACTAACTTTGGACTTTATACATTTCAAACTTTGTTTCTCCTCTGCTACCCATGTCTAAGAACAGGCACTTTAGAGTATATGTGTATCACTATACTACCTCTGGCTCTGTCTTTTTTGTGTAAAGATGCTGAATGAGTCAAGACATTGGCTTATGGGAGCATTCCTGAAGCCATTCCTATACCATTAGCAATAAATTAACAATACACATACGTTATTGCAAATCATATAAATATATCCCACTAAACCCAAGCTAAATCTGTCTACAACTCAACTTCCTCTTAGCCACTCCAGTGCCGCCCTTCACAAGGTGGAGGAAGAGTCAGGCTGGAGAAAAGTCTTAACTGAATATGGTTAAATATCTTACTCTGCAAATTAGAAATATATATATAGCCTTATAAAAATAATGTTAGGGCCCTTCCCAGGACCTTGGAAAGGGTCTTTCCAAGTGAGGGACTTTGAAGATTTATGATTAACTTCATGGTAAATTAACTTCCAAAGAAAGATATATTCAAGTTGTTCTAGGTGATCAGCAAAAGCTTCACAAGGGAAGTAATATTTGAGCTGACTCTTTAAAGGTACTCAAGATGGAGGACATTTCAGGAAAAGTGATTGCATGTACAAAGCCAGAGAGAAGGAAAAGAACACAGGGTTTGGGGGAACTATAAATAGTTTACTATGTCTGGAGGGCATCTGAGGGAATAGTGGAAGATGAAGCAGCACGGGCAGACCTGCAACAGAAAGAGATGAGTCTCCTGGAAAGTCACAGAAACCCCTGCTTACATCCTTCTCTAAGCTGCCTTAAGTTCTCTGATCTTCATTGGGAGGAAGATGTTAATTTTATCTGTTCCTATGAGGGGTGTGCTAGAACAACTAGACAGAAAATCAGGAAAGATAAAGAAGAACTCAACACCACCATCAAACAAGAGGATCTAATTGACATTTATAGAACACTTCACCCAATAAGAGCAGAATATACATTCTTTTCAAGCACCCATGGAACATATACCAAGATAGACCATATCAAAAATGATGGAGGAGGCAATGCCAAACTCCCATCACTCCACAGAAACATAGAAAAACAAACAGAAACTGTCAGAAACAACTTGGTCAAAACTCTGGGAAACAGTCAAAGGTTTACAGCAATCAGGCAAATGCCAAATCAAGGAAAAGTCAACTTTAAAATGTTAAGAAACCACACTGAGTTACCACTTAATACCCATTAACACGGCTGTTATTTTTAAAAAGGAAAATAACAAGTGTTGGTGAGGATGTGAGAAAAATGGAACCTTTGTGCCCTGCTGATGGGTAAAACTGTGCAGCTACTGTGGAAAACAGCTTCATGGTTCCCCTAAAAGTTAAACATAGAACTACCATATGATCCAGCAATTCTACCTCTAGGTATATTTCCAAAATAACTGACAGCAGATACTTGTATATCAATGTTATTACAGCATTATTTTGAAAAGCCAAAAGGTAGAAACAACCCAAATATACATCAAAAAATAAGTGGAAAAATAAACATGGTATTTACATACAATGGAATATTATTCAGCCTTTAAAAGAAATTAAATTCTAATACATACTACAACATGGATCAACCTTAAAAACATTATGCTAAGTGAAATAAGCCAGATACAAAATGGCAAGCATTGTATGAATCCACTTATATGAGGTACTCAGAATAGGCAAATTCATAGAGACAGAAAGTGGGTTGAGAGTTTACCAGTGGCTAGGGGGAGGGAGAAATAGGCAGTTATTGTTTAACAGGTACATAGTTTATGTTTAAGATGATGAAAAAGTTCTGGAAATGCCTCATGGTGAATGTACTTAATGCCACTGAACTGAACCATTTGAAATGGCTAAAGTGGTTTTTAAAAATTCAACAAGATGTTGGAAGACATAGTTGAAGAAATCCCTAAGAAAACAGAATTAAAAGGTATGGAGATGAGAAATAGAAAAGAGAAAAATAAGAAAAGTAGAGAATTAATCCATGAGGCCCAACATCCAATAAAGAGTAATTTCTGAGAAGAAAATTAAGGGGAGGAAATTATCAAAGAAATAATAAAAGAAAATGTACGCCAAACCTAAGGACATAACTTTCCAGACTGACGGGGCCCACTGGTTGCCCAGAACCATGAAGGAAAAACAGATCTCAAGACATATCATAAAACTTTAGAACAAAGGGGAAAAGAGATTATCCTAAAGGCCTTTTAAGGCTTCCAGGGAGAAAACTTTCAGGTCAAAATCACAATGGCTTTGGACGTCTTATAAACAATAATGAAAGCTTGAAGACATAGGGCCTGGAATTCTATACCCAACCAAACAACCAATCAATTGCAAAGATAGAATACAGACATTTTCAGACATGCAAGTTCAGGACTCTTGGAGTAGGTGCCCAACAAAATGAGGGCAATAAATCTGAAAAGAGGAAGGCATATGATCAAGGAAACAGAGGATCCAGTACAGGAGAGAACAGCAAGGATTTCTCAGGATGATAGGGAAGGGAAGATCTCCCATACCAGCTACGCAAAAGGCCTAGAAATTAAACAGTCCAGATTGGAGTGCTCCAAGGGAAAGCCTCTGAGGGGAAGGTGGAATTCCCAGATTGCCTGGTGTGGTTGACAGCACTGAGAGGAATAGTACAGTTTTGTCAAAGAGTGTCGCCTGAGTTAGTGATAAATACATAGAAATGGATATACATTAGTGATAAGTACATAGAAAGCTAAACAATGTATATAAGGTGAGGTAATTATTAATTCCAGGAAAAAAAAAACTTCCAAGGAAGGAAAAGTAGCCATACTATATAGCACAAGGCTCAGCTATTAGAAGTATTTCTTGTCACCATAATTTAAACATTGAATGTCAGTTTGGCCAACAATTCAGGAATAATTAAATGTGGAGTGCGAGACAAGGTGAAATGTGTGTGTTGATGGATGTAGGAGATAGTAGTAGGACTCAATCATAGAAGGAAGCCAATAGAGTGTATCAAATATTGAAAAAACAACTAGCAGTCTTCTTGTGTTATTTGAACATACAGAGAAATACTAGAAGCAACTAAAAGAATGAAATGTGACTGTTTCTGGGGAGTGGGAATTGGAAATGTGAAGGGATAAGGTAGACAACTGCTGTGTGTCATCATGAGACTTAGGTAGTATTTGACTTTGTAAACTGTGTGCGTATTACTAAACTACCACTTTGATCAAAACACAAATAAAATTTAAAAGTTCAGGGTCATATCAAGGTGTACCCTGTAATTGTCCAAATGCAATGCCCACTGGGATAAATTGTTAAAGAAAAATAACTCATGATACAAGTAAAAAGATACCCAATTTTTTAATGGTAAGAAAGCTTTCTGGCATTTTTATTTGTCCTTGTCCTATTCCCATCTGAACTGAGCAGCATTCTTGAAAACAAAAGCTCTCATTCCTAGTTTGCAACCCTGAATGATGGTTCAAGAGGGAAGAGAGCAGACCTTCTTTGAAAATTATTGTGTAGATCTTTTTCAACCTGTCAGGGGCTACCTGGATGACAGATGCAGGGTACTCATCTCTGTTGCACCTAACTTGGATTTCAACTAGGTCAGAAAAGTGGGTGAGCATTGCTTGAAAACATCATAAGGTAGATGAACAACCCACAGATGCCTGAGGCAAAAGATTACAGTTTAGACATAAAGTAGACAACCTAAAGCTTGGGGGGAAATGCCACGGAGAATGTTTCTTTGGAAAATTAAGACAGTCAAAAGCACCTGTGTATGTGGGGAAATGCTCAGGGCAGGGCACCTAGCATGCTCAGAAAAGACCTAGAGGACCATAAAGACCAGAAGAGGTGTTTTGTTTGTCTGTTTTAAAATCTCCTGGCATTCAGGAAAATCTGTCAAAATGCTAGGAATTCACTAGAAGCTTCAGGCGTAAGATAAAAATCAGTGAACTTGAAGATAGGATGATTGAAATTATCCAGTCCAAGGGACACAAATAAAAAAGAATGAAGGTTAACAAAGCCTAAGGGACCAATGGGACACCATTATGGGAGTCCCAGAAGGAAAAGAGAGAGAGAAAGTCAGAAAGAGTGAAGAAATAAAGGTACAACTTCCCAAATTTGATGAAAGACCTTATCCACACATCCAAAAAGCTCAGTGAATTCCAAGGAGGATAGATGCAAAGAGATCCACAGCAAGACTCATTATATTCAAACTTTTGAAAGACAAAGGGAGAGTCTTGAAAGCAGCAAAAGAGAACCAACTAGTCACGTACAAGGAATCCTCAGTAAGATTAATATCTGATTTCTCATCAGAGAACATGGAGGCCAGAAGGCAGTTGGTTGACATATTTAAATCACTGAAAGAAAAAAAAAACTGTCAACTAAGAATTCTATATTCAGCAAAATTCTCCTTCAAAATTGAGGGAGATATTAAGACATCCCCAAATAAACAGAAGTTGAGGGAGTTTGTTAACACTTAGACCTGCCCTAGGAAAAAATGGAGAAAAAAAGTCCTTCAGGTTGAAATGAAAGGACATTAGACAGTAGCCTGAAGCTATATAAAGAAATAAAGTTCTCTGGTAAAGAGAAAGACATGGGCAAACATAACAACTAGTACTGTTGTATTTTTGCTTTGAGACTCCACTCTTTAATTTCCACATGACTTAAAAGACGAATGCATAAAAAAAATTATAAACCTATGCTATTGGGCACACAATGTTTAAAAATGTAATTTGTGACAACAACATCATAAGGAAGGGGATGGAACTAAATAATAGCAGAGTTTTTATATTCTATTGAAGTTAAATTGGTATCAATGCAACCTATATTATATAAATTTGGGATGTTAAATGTAATCCCCATGGTAACTACAAAATAAATGTTTTTTGAATGTACAAATGGAAATGAGAAGAGAATCGAAAAGGTTCACTACAGTCAACTAAATACAAAAGAAGGCATTAATGTATTAAATGAGAGACAAAAATAGGTATAAGATAAAGAGAAAACAAATAACAAAATGGCAGAAATCCTTCTTTATCAGTAAACACATTAAATGTAAATGAATTAAATCCTCTAATCAAAAGGCAGAGATTGGGCAAAGTGAATTAAAAAAAGAAATCATGGTCCAAGTGTATGCTATCTATGAGAAATTTACTTTGGATCTAAAGAAATAAGTAGATTGAAAGTAAAAGAATGGAAAAAAATATTCCATGCAAATGGTAACCAAAAAGAGCTAAGGTGTCCATACTAATATCAGACAAAATAGACTTGAAGTGAAAAACTGTTACAAGAGACAAATTAAGACATTATATATTGATAAAAGGATCAATTCATCAGAAATATATAGCAATTATAAGCCTACTTATACCATACAAAAGAGCCTCAAAACATAGAAAGCAAACATTTACAGAAATGAGCAGAGAAAAAGGCAGTTCTACTATGATATTTGGAGACTTCAAAATGCTACTTTTTTTTTAATATTTAAGTATATTCCTTTTACAATGTTGTGTCAATTTCTGGCAAAATACCACTTTTCCGTAATGGATAGGACATCTAGACATAAAGACACTGAGGAAATAGAGGACTTAAAAAGCATTATAAACCAATTAGACCAAAAAGATATATAGAGAGAACATTGCCCCCAACAACAGCAGAATGCACATTCTTTTCAAATGCACGTGGAACATTCCCTGGGATAGACCATATGTTAGGCCAAAAAAGAAGTTTCAGTAAATTTAAGAAGATTGAAATCATACAAACTGTCTTCTCCAACCACAGTGGAATACAGCTAAAAAGCAACAACAAAAAGGAAAGTGAAAAAAATTTAAATATGTGGGAATTAACCAACACATTCTTAAATTAGCCAGTAGACCAAAGAAGAAAACACAATGGAAAATGGAAAATAATTTGCAATGAGTGAAAATGAAAACACAACATACCAAAACTTATGAGATGCAGCAAGAGCCATAATCAGAGGGAAATTTATACCTGTAAATGCCTACATTAAAAAGAAGATCTCAAATCAATATCCTACCTTTACATCTTGAGGAACTTGAAAAAGAAGAGGTAACTAAATCCAAAGTTAGCAGAAGGAAGGAAACAACAAAAATTACAGTAGAGAGAAATGAAATGAAGAATAGGAAAACAATACAGAGAATGAGCAAAACCAAAAGTTGATTCTTTGAAAAGAGCAACAAAATTGACAAATCATAGCTAGACTGATAAAGAAAAAAGAGAAAAGATGCAAATAACTAAAATCAGAAATGAAAGGAAAGACATTACTACCAATCTAAGAGAATTCAGCTAACAATTTTATGCTAACAAATTAGATTGCTTAGCAAAATACTGGCAAACTGAATACAACTGCATGTTAAAATGATTATACACCATGACCGAGTGGAATTTAACTGAGGTATGAAAGGATGATTCAACATCAGAAAATGAATTGGTATAATACATCACATTAATATAATAAAGGGGAAAGTTCACATGACCTTCTACACTGATGCTAAGAGGGCATTTGACAAAATTCAATGCCCTTTTATGATAAAAGCATTCTTATGATAAAAGAATGCTAGGAATAAAGGGAAATGTCCTCAACATGATAAAGGGCATTTATGAAAAACCTACAGCTAACATAATCAATGATAAAAGACTGAAAGCTTTCCCCATAAGATTGGGAATAAGACAAGACACCCACTTTTACCACTGCTATTCTACATTATACTAGGGTTTCTAGCCAGAGCAATTAGACAAGAAAAAGAGAAATAAAAAGCATCAAAATTGGAAAGCAAGTAATAAAACTCCCCCTATTCACAGATGACATGATCATACATATAGAAAATCCCAAAGAAAACACATGAAAGCTACTAGAGCTAATAAATAAATTCAGCAATTTTGCAGGTTACAATACCCACACACAAAATCAGATGTATTTTTATATACCAGCAGTGAAAAATCCAAAAAGTTTTAAGAAAACAATTCCATTTACAATAGCATCCAAAAGAATACAGTAGCCAAGAGTAAATTTAACCAGGGAGTTGTGAAAGACTGGCACACTGAACTCAATAAAATATTTGCTAAAAGAAATTAAAGAAGACCTAAATAAATGGAAAGGCATCCTATATTCATGGATTGTAAGACTTAATATTATTAATATGTCATATTACCCAAAGCAGCCTACAGATTCAATGCAATCCCTATCAAAATCCCAACAGCCTTTTATTACAGAAATGAAACGGGCAATCCTGAAATTCATATAGAATTTCAAGAGGCTCCAAATAACCAAAACAATCTTGAAAAAGAACAAAGTTAGAGGACTCACACTTCCCAGTTTCATAACTTACCACAATGATACAGTAATCAAAACAGTGTGGTATTGGCATAAGGATAGACATATAGACCAATGGTATAGAATTGTAAGTCCAGAAATAAACCCATATATCTATGGCCAGTTAATTTTCAACAAGGGTTCATTTAATGGGATAAGAATCATCTCTTCAACAAATGGTGTTTGGACAACTGGATATTCACATGCAAGACAATGAAGTTGGACACCTACCTCTTACCATATACAAAATGTAACTCACAATAGATCACTCATCTAAATATAAGACCTAAAACCATAAAACTCTTAGAAGAAAACATAAAACTTCATGATTTTGGAATTGGCAGCAGATTCTTAGATATGGCAACCAGAGGAAAAAAATACATAAATTTTACTTTATCCAAATTAAAAACTATTGTGCATCAAAGGACATTATCAAGAAGGTGAAAAGGCAATCTACAGAATGGGAGAAAATATTTGCAAATCATCTGAAAACTATTTACTATCTATAAAATATAAAGAATAGACTCAGTAACATGGCAAATAACTCATTTTTTAAATAGGCAAAGTAACTAAATATGCATTTCTCTAAAGAAGATTTACAAATGACCAATGAGCACTTGAAAAAAATGCTCAACATCATTAGTTATTAGGGACCCACAAATCAAAACCCCAGTGAGAAACTACTTTACACCTACTAAGATAGCTATAATTTTAAAAATGGAAGTGACAAGTGTTAGTGGGGATGTGGAGAAATTGGAACTTGTAAATTGCTGCTGGGAATGTAAAATGGCACAGCCACTGTAGATAACAGTTTGGTGGTTTCTCATAAAGTTAAGGATAAAATTACCCAACAGTTACACTCCAAGTAATATACCCAAAAGGACTGAAAACAGGGACTCAAACATACTTGTATGCCAGTGTTTATTGTAACATTATTCACAATAGCCAAAAGGACATTTGGGTGAAACAGCCCAAATGTCCATCAGTAGATGAATGGATAAACAAAATGGTGTATCTATACAATGAAATACTACTCAGCCATAAAAAGAAATTATGTTCTGATAATTGAAAGCATTGTACCAAGTGAAATAATCCAGACACAATGGGACAAATATTATATGATTCAACTTACACAAAATATATACAATAGGCAAATTCATATAGACAGAAAATAGGTTAGAAGTTACCCCCAGAAGCTGGGGGAAGAGGAATGGGGAGTTATTGCCTAATGAGTACAGTAATTCTTGTTTGGGGTGATGAAAAAGTTTTAGAAGTAAATAGTCATGATAATTCCACAATATTATGAATGTACTTAATGCCACTGAATATTACGCTTAAAGTGGTTGCAATAGAATTTTTCTGTTTTATATAGTTTATCACAATGATATCAAAAATAAAAATTTAAAATTAAAGGTAGACTATATTATGGACCATAAAAGAAATCTCAACAAATTTAAAAGAAGGAAATCAAACAGGGTATATAATCTGATCAAAATGGATTCGAAGAAATTAATAAAAGAAAGGTAATAGGATAATCTCCAAACAGACACTTAAAGAACACACTTCTGAATAAATCTCATGGAAAATCAAAAATTACATTAACTAGAATTGAAATGAAAATACAACATAGCAATTTTTTTTAAATTTATTAATGGAGGTACTGGAGATTGAACCCAGGACCTCATGCATGCTAAACATGTGCTCTACCACTGAGCTATACCCTCCCCTGCCAACATATCAAAATTTGTGGGACACAGCTAAATCAGTGCTGAGGGGGAAATTAATAGCACCAAATCTTTAATTTAAAAAAGATGATGATCTCAATTCAATCATTTAAGTTGCCATCTTAACAAACTAAGAAGAGCACAATAAACCCAAAGCAAGTAGGAGGAAAGAAATAATAAAGAGCAGAAGCAAAATGAAACTGAAAACAAAAATAGTATAGAAGCTCAAGGAAAGAAAAAGGTGGTTCTCTGAAAACATCAATAAAATTGAAAAATCTCTACCAGGACTGACAAACTAAAAAACAGAGAAGACATAAATTGCCAAAATCAGGAATGAAATGGGGTATCATCACAAACCCTGCAGACAAAAAAAGAGTCGTAACAGAATATATCTAATAGCTCTACACACATTAACTCGACAAGTTAAATAAAATGAACTACTTCCTCAAAACCACATACTACTGCATCTCACCAAATATGAAATTATTTGAATGGCCTATAACTTACTATGGAAATTGAATTTGTATTTGAAAACTCCCCAAAAAGAACTCCCCAGGTCCAAATGGTTTCACTCGAGAACTCTACCAAGTGTTTAAAGAAGAATTCACACCAAACCTATACAATCTTTCCAGCAAATAGATGAGGAGGAAACACTTCACAAGTCATATCATTAAACCAGTGTTATCCTGATACCAAAACCAGACAGAGACAGTACAAAAAAGGAAAGCTACAGATCAGTGTCTCTGCTCTGTTTATTCCATGGCTGACAAAATCTCAGAAGCATACACAACAAAAAGAGAAAAATAAAACTATCCCTGTTTGCAAATGACATTTTTGTCTGCAATAGAATATCCCAAGGAATCTACAAAAAACTAGAACTAATCAATGTGTTCAACAAGGTCTCAGGATACAAGATCGACATACAAAAATCAATTGTATTTCTACATACTGTCCATGAGCACATGGAAACCAAAACTAAAAATACAATGCCATTTACAATCATTTTTTCTAATGCAAATCTTATGTGTAAATCTGACAAAATATGTACCAGACTTGTGTGCTAAAACTGCAAAACACTGATGAAAGAAATCAAAGATCTAAATTCATGCAGAAACATACCATGTTCATGGATTAGAAGACTCAACATAGTAAAGATGTCAATTCTTTTCAAATTCATGTACAGGTTTAGTACAATTTATCAAAATTCCAGTATGTTTTTTGAAGATATAGACACAATTATTATAAAATTTATGTGGGAATAATAAAGGAACTAGAATAGCTTAAACAATTTTATAAAGGAACAATGAAGTGGGAGGAATCACTTTACCAATTTTAAGACAATATATAGCTACCATAAGACTGTGTGGTATTGGCAAAGGAATAGGCACATCAAAAAAACAAAATAAAGATCCCAGAAACAGACCCACACAAATACAGCCAACTGATTTTTGACTAAGGTCCAGAAACAATTCAATGGAGGAAAGACAGCCTTTTCAATAAATAGTGCTGGAGCAGGTGGACATCCACCCACAAATTGGTAAATTTCATTTATGAGGAAGTAGAAATTTATTTTACTGTTTTTGCAGCTCTTCTGTAGATTGGAAATTTTTCAAAATAAAAAAAAATGGGGCAGAGACATATAAAAGAAATTGCAGTCCCATTAATTTACAATGGAAGATATACATGTCACTTAACCACAATAGTCTTTTCTACCTCAAGGGCATTTCTTTCCCAGGATCAAGAGACCTAGGAAACTGAACTCGTAAGTCAGAAGGTTATTTGATGAGCATGGAGTCGGAGTGAAGGAAGAAGACTCTTTCATAACTGAGTCTACATCCTTAGGGACTGCTGTGTGAGTGTCTGTCATCGTGGTCTACCCAGCTCCCTCTGCTGTCCAGCCGCTGTACAATATACTCATTTCCCTTCCCCATTCTTTACTGCCCCTCTGCAGAGTGAGTTGGGGGTACTGAACAAACAAAACAGTAACACATCTTTACTATCTAATGCCTCTTTTTCAAATAACTCATACACCACCTTTCCATGACATGTTTCTTCAGTTTACAGTAAAGCTGATTGGATTGCAGCTTTCTTCAAGTACATTCCAGTCCTGCAGATATGCCCTGATCACCTTGATTATACTTGGAGACTTCCCAAGTCTCCATCAGCAACACATCTACAACCATGTCATTGTGTTATTCCACTCTCAGAGTCATTCTGAGCCTTTCTTCAAATCCCCGGGTCACCTTACTGCAGCCTAGACTATGTCTACATTTACTTCTTTAGTTTGATTTATTTTGCCAAGGTCTCATCATAGACAGTTTCTTTTTTTCAAGGTATTGACAGTGTTACTGCTTCATTTGAGGTCTTTGTCACTGCCCTACAAAGGTATTTTTACAAGCACTATGAGCCAAAGAAGGTATAATAGATAAAATGATAAAATTAGATAATGTATATTAAAGTACTTTGAACGTTGAAAGCACTGAACAAATGTAAGAGATTATTATTGCTGTAATTTAATAGGGAAAGCTGGTGGCTGCTGCGGACCAGACCTCAGAGGAGAGCAGCACTTGAAGACACTCCAGCCGGTCTGCTCTGTAGTGTCACCACTTCACACGTCTCTCCCATTTTCAGTTCTACCACAGGATGATGAGTCTCTGAGGAGTGAATCATGTTGCCAAAGCCACAGAGACTGATTTATAAAGCAGACCTCAAGGTGGTCATTTACAATAAGCAATATATTAGGCAAGACAAGACTTTCATCATCTGTATAAAGGCCCTCCTGGCTAGGAGGTCGTCTTAGTCAAGAGACCAGTTATAGACTAGAAAGCTGTTTGGTGAACATATAATTAGAACAAAAGGAATTGGATAGTCTACAGAGTTACATTGTTGTTGCTGCTTTTAATCAAACCTAGGTACCTGAGAAATTGCCCTTCTCGATACTAGGAATAGTTCTGTCTACAGAAGTAAAGAAGCCATCATCTGAAAATAGGCCACCCTCCCTGTGGTCATTCCTGGAGATGTACTGACAGATTTTCTCATTCACCCATCTCACTTTGCTAGTCATCTAAAGCACCTGTCTTTACAGCCTTACCTCAAGCCAGTCATGTTACAGCTTCTCACATTAGAGTTTATCTTCATATAGTAACATTTTAGGGTGGTCATTTTTTTTTCTTTATTCTTTTTACTTTGGGAAGAAGGTAGGTAATTAGGTTTATTTATTTACCTATTTATTTAATGGAGGTACTGAGGATTGAACCCAGGACCTTGTGCATGCTAAGCACACGCTCTACCACTGAGCTAGCTATACCCTCTCCTAGGTGGTCATTTCTTGATACCTTCATATCTCCATTTCCTAATATACAGCAGGTTACCATGGCAGGCAGGCCCCATCATTCACCACTTCAAAATGTGCTTGCCCAACAGTGCAGCGAAACTGATGCTCCATTTCTTCAAATGTTTTCATCCTTTTCCCCATCTCTCAAATAGCCAAAGTGCACTGTAGTGCATTTAGGCTATTACCAAAAGCCGGTCTGTTGTTTTAGTGCAAAAATGTGGGTGCTACCTGAAGGCAGAAAGAAATACCTGCAGGTCTGTAGCCCACACCAATCGTTTGGGAACCAAGAGTCTAGTCTGCTAAAGTTCAAAGGGAGGTGAGAAAATGGAAGCTTTGAAAAGGTAAATGATGCAATAAAATCATATATATGAAAGTGCCAAGCACAGGGCCTGACACATAGTAGGTCCTCAATAATAGTAAAAAGAAACGAGCAGATTGTCCAAGGTCTCCCCAAAAGTGAGTGGCAGAGCCAGAACTCCCGCACTTCGCTGTTTCTCCTCTAACAGTGCCTCAAAAGTCTTCTTTAAAAATATGTTGCTTGCCAGCCTACTTTTAAGAAATATTTAGTGGGGAAGAGTAGAGGGGAGGGCCTGTTCATACTTCATTGTAGACTGAAAGTTGGTGGCTTCAGTGTCAGAGTAACTTTCCTCGAAGGCTTCCCTGAGCCCCATTTCTTCTGAGCCCCAGTGCCCTTTGATTAAATTCTGCCCTTTATCATCATTTGCACTTCCTTCTCTCCTATTTGTGGCTTCTTGAATGTAAACTCCTTTTTTAATTGAAGTATCATCAATTTACAATGTTGTGTTAATTTCTGGTATACAGCATAGTGATTCATATATATTCATATATATATATATATATATATATATATATATATATATTCCTTTTCATTTTAGGCCATTACAAGATACTGAATATAGTTCCCTGTGCTATACAGTAAGACCTTATTGTTTTATTATTTTTCTTTTTCTTTCTCTTTTTTTTTTTCTTTTGGTTAGTGGAGGTACTGGGGATTGAATCTAGGACCTCATGCATGCTAAGCACATGCTCTACCACTGAGCTATACCCCCATCCTTGAATATAAACTCTTGAAGTGTACCCTTACTCATCTTAATACCCCTTACAGTGTGGGCCCAGCATACAGCCTGGCACGTAGTAAGTGCTCAACAAATTTCTGGTACAATTGAACTGAGTTCCATTGGCTCCAGCTTCTGTAATTCTCCATGATTTGGTGCCTGAGCCTGTCTCCTGTCTCTAATTCCTTTTAATAGTTTATACTACAAGCTGGGTAAAATTGAATATGCTATTCTCAAGATTCAGTGGAACTCCTTTCAAAATCTCTTCCATTTTTCTTCATGACACCATTTTTGGTGAACTCTGCCTCCATCATCCCTTTTAATCATTTATTCATTCATTCATTCATCCACTCACTCACGAATGTTCATTGACCTCTGACCATGTGCTGAACATGGGAGATACAACAGTGAAGTAGACAGAGGGGCCCTACCTTTTAAAGCTCGTAATCTCCTGGGAGATCAGCAGTAAACAAATAATAAAATAATTACAGATTGTGATAAATGCTAAGAAAATTAAGAGATGATACTGAGATTAGGACCAAACTCTCTGGAGAGATCAAATCTAGGTCTGAAGTCCCAAAGACATGAAGAACCCAGCCAGACAAAGAGCTTCATTCTAGGGAACAGCATGTGAAAAGGTAGGAAAGAGCTGGATTGCACAAGGAAAAGCAAAAAGGTCGTGTGACTGGGGTGTATTGAGTGAGGGTACAGTGCAGTGGGATGAGGTCAGAGAGGCAGGAAAGAGCCACACTCTGTGGGAGCCTTGTAAGTCGGGGTAAGGAGTGTGGTCTAATGGCAGTGCAAGTCGAAGTTTTTAAGTAGAGGAGTAACAGGAGCGAATTGACATTTTTAAATGATGATGCTGACTTCTGTATGGAGACCAAGAAACGTGGGGATAAGAGAGGGTGCAGAGAGCATGGTCGAGGCTCATACCATAGTCCAGCTGAGAACTGCTGGGGCCTGGGCTAGGGTGGTGGCAGTGGAGATGGAGCAGGTCAAGAGAGATTTTTGAGGTAGAATTGAAAGATTCTGGATTCTCTGATCACTTGAATGTGGAATCTCTTTGTTTTACTGTTGATGGTAAGGCACAGAAAGTTCAAGCTGATGAGTGTAACTGAACTTGGATTTCCTAACTGCTGGTCTCATGTTCTTTCTCTGCACTACTCTGCTTTTCATAATCTCCAGTGGTTCTCACTACTTTGTGTCTTCTCCCAAGTGGAATCGTTCACCACATCCAGCTTCCTTCTTTTCTGCACCTCCTGAAATCTCCTGCCTACACTTGCCCATTCTGCTCTAGGTTATTGTGACTGCTTTCTGGCTGGCCTCGCTGCATCTTTCCAGCCTTGCAGGGCAGGTCATTTTTTATGGCTTTGCTTCAACTGTGTCTCTAATAACTCTCCAGCAACTCCCAACTCATTCAAATGAAAATCCAGACTTTGGGCAGTGGCTTCACCACATTTCCCCAGCTAGGTCCACCCAACCCCTCCTGTTTGCTCTTGTCTCCCACTGTAACCCAGCCCACATCTTCCATCATAGCCTTTTTGTGCTACGCCTCCCACCGCTGAGCTTTTAGACCAGCTTCTTTGTAGATGAAATTCTATCCTTCTTTGGTTCTTTATTCTTGCCTAACAAGTCAGACATTTTTTTCCTGAATCATTTCTGTCATTCATTCTTTATTTCACCAAATAATAATTGAGTACCTCCTTTGGGCTAGACACTACTGACTACTGGGGATGAAAAAATCAGTAGAGATGGTCTCTGCCCTCCAGGAGCTTTCAGTCTGTAGGGAGAGATAGATCTATAATCAAATAGTCAGAATGCATTGTATTAAGTGGTATAGGAGCTATAGATACAGAATGCCAGAGGTACACACAAGGAGTAGCAACAAACCCTACCGAGGGAGGGAAACAAGAAAAGCTTCACAGAGGAAGTGGCATTCGAATTGACTAGAAGGATATATAAGTATTTTTCCAGTTGAAGACAGGAAGTAAGGGCATTCCTGGAAGAAGGAATCTGTTGTTATGATGATAATCACTAGCAGGTACTGACTTTTCAGATATTCATGCACTTGTGATAGGGCAGAATATGCTGGGATTACAATGAGAGGTTCAGTATGGCTGGAGTATGGAATGTGTAGAAAAGTATATTGGAAAAATGAGGCTAGAAGGAGAGATTCGGACGAGATTCTACAAGCGGTGGGAGCCATAGAGATCTTTAAAAGAGGGAGTGACATGATCAGTTTTGGCACTGTGGCAGCTGCAGTGAAATTGGTAGACAGGTTACAGAACCATGGAGGTGACTGCAGAGGTCCTGTGAGAGGTGAAGTCTTCACCCAAGGTGAAGGTAGAGGGAACAGAGAAGAAGACACATTATCTAATGTAAGACCAACAGGGTTGGGAGTCTGGTAGAGTGGGAGAAAGTGGAATCATGCGAGAACTCCAAGATTTCCAACAGGATACCATTAAGTGGGATAGACAACAGAAAAGAAGGAAAGGATTTAGGACAGATCATGAGTTTATTTAGAGCAATTTGGGTTTGAGTCACCATTGTACAAGTAGAAAAGTCCAGGAAGCAGACGGATGTAAAAGTGTGATGCTCCAAAGAAAGTCAGCTCATCCCCCACAGCATCTAGAAACTTGTCCATTCTCTAAGAGCTATATCACTTCCTGTGTGTTCTGAGTGTTATGCTAATTGTATACCTATCTACCCTAAAAATCAAGGGTCCTCTTCAATATCAAGTTTACATCCTTGCAGTAGCCTCCAAGGCCCTACATGATCTGGCCTCTATTAGCTCTCTGACACCATTTCCTACTACTCTGTCCTCCACAACACTGGCCTACTTGCTGTTCTTGGAAGGTACCAGGCACATTCCCACTTTAATAATTTGCACTGGATATTTCCTTTGCTTAGAACGCTTTCCCCTGAATAGTCACATGATTAACTCCCTCGCCTCCTTCAAGTCTTTGCTCAATTGCCACTTTTTCAATGAGACTTTTCCTGACCACCATATTTAATACTACAACTGCCACTCACACTTTTTCAATTTGTTTTTTCATCCAGAGCACTAATCATCTGCTAACATACTGTGTGATTTACTTATTTATTGTGTTTATTGTTTATCAACTCTGTCCCTCCTCTAAAATGGAAGCTTCTTGAGGCTGGGGATTTTTCTTTTATTCGCTAATATATGTGAAACACTTAAAACAGTGCTGTGCTTGGAGTGTGATAAACACTCAGTATGTATTTATATTTGTTGAATAAAGGAATGAGAATATAGGTTCCTGAATAATTCTCCCTTCTAAAATTTCTGTTTACCATGGGCTTTGTACCCTCAGAGCCAAATAAAAATATAGAAAGGGGAAAGGAAGGGATACAAGAATGATAACGTAATGCCAATGGGCAGCCCCATATTTCTGGTATATTAAAACAAAGCCTTTTGGCCGGGGGTAGGAGGGTAGAGCTCAGTGGTAGAGCTCATGCTTAGCATGCATGAGGTCCTGGGTTCAATCCCCAGTGCCTCCAATATAAATAAATAAACTAACAAACAAACAAACAAACCTAATTACCTCCCCCCAAATTAAAAAAAAAGTGATTTAAAAGAAAGCCTTTCTTAACTGGCCCTTTTTATAGTTTGTATTGCTTACTTATGGCTACTGTAACAAATTACCATGAACTTGGTGGCTTAAAGCAGCACAACTTTCCTCTTTTACAGTTCTGGAGGTCAGAAGTCTAAAATGGGTCTCGGGACTATATTCTTTCTGGAGGTTCTAGAGAAGCATCTGTTTCCTTGCCTTTTCCAGCTTCTAGAGGCCTCCTGAATTCCTTGGCTAGTGGCTCCTTTCTCCATCTTCAAAATATATCACTCCAACCTATGTTTCTGTCACCACCCCACCTCTCGGACTGTGTATTTTTTCTACTTTCCTATTTCTCTTATAAGGACCCTTGTGATTACATTGAGCCCCTCCATATAATCCAGAATAATCTCCCCATCTCAAGATCCTTAACAAAGACTACGAAGTCCCTTGTGCCATGTAAGGTAGCATATTCACAGGTTCTGGGCGTTAGGACTTGGACATCTTCAGGGAGCATACAGACTAAGACACAGATTGACAAGGGTTTGTTCAAAGGTGTAACCTAGTTCTGAAGCCACCACACACTCTGAGGGCATGTGTACATTCAGATAACCTAGAGCAGCACCATCCAATAAAACTTTCATGATGATGAAAATGTTCTATACCTGCACCGACCAATATGGTACCCACTAGCCACATGTGGTTACTGAGCACTTGAAATGTGGCTAGTGAAACTGAGGAACTGAATTTTTCATTTCATTTTAACTAATTTAAATTTAAATTTAATAGCTATATGTGGCTAGTGGTTATGCTGTAGCAGAGGCCTACAGCTGAGGGGAAGGGACAGATAGTAAAGAAAATTTTTTGTCTTAGTCTTAGCTTTCGGTAGAATTAAAAACAGCAACAACAAAAATACCTCCCTGAAATTTTGTGGCACCTAGGTTTGGAGATTGAATATATATTATATGAATGGTCCAAAAAGCCACAAGCCATGATTTTCCATTTAAAGTGGACCTAAGTTTGTGATACCTCAAGCACCAGGGAAAGTCAAATGGAAATCCTTCATGGGAGAATGCACTCTTACTCCCAGGCCACATGGAAATCCCACAAAGAGTTTTGACAAACATTCCTTCACAATTGAAAGTCACAATTTACACGAGAAAACTAACTGCCAGGAGGGAGAAGTCAATAGGGAAAAAAAAGATGAAAGATTTTAGGTATTTAAATTATCATATACAGAATATAAAATAGATATGTTAAATACATTTAAAGAAATAAAAAAGTACAGAGCAAGGAGCAAGAGACTATTGAAAATGACCTACTGGGTTTGAAAAAGAACTAAATAGAATACCTAAAAATGAAAAATACAGTTGTTATTAAAAACCTCAGTGATGGTTTATGCATCTGTTGAAGGGAAATTAGGAAACCAGAAAATAAGACCTGAAAAAAAATTACACAGAATACAGCATAGAGGTACAAAGAGATGGAAAATATGAGTGGTTAAGAGATATGGAGGATAAAGCAAAAAAGGTCCGATATTAATCTCTTTAGAATTCTAGAAAGAAATAATAGGAAAGGGAGAAAATCATTCAGATAAATCATAGCTGGAAATTTTCCAGAATTAAAAATATACCCAACAATCTGCAGGTTCAGGAAGCCTAAGAAATTCTAGACCAGATAAATGGAAAGAAATGAACATCTACATGCATCATAGTTGAACTGCAGAACACCAGAGACAAAGATAAGATCTTAAAACAAGCTAGAAGGAAAAGGCTGATCACATACAAAAGAACAACAATTAGACCAATAGCTGACTTCTCAACAGCAACATTGGAGGCCAGATAAGAAATAATGTTGAAAGTTCTTAGAGAAAATAATTTTCACTTTAGGATTATATATTCTGTGAAACTGTCTCTGGAGAAAAAAAGGCAACATTAAAACATTTTAATAATAAAAAATTTTTGAAAGAATTTACCACCAACATTTGTCACTAAATAAGGAAGATTATGCAAAAAAGTTCTGAGATACAGGAAAGAACTTTAAGTAGAAAAAAAGGTTAAACAGGTGGATAATATCAGTAATTTATGATTTGTGGGATTAAAAGAAAACAAACAAAAAACAGAATTTAAAAGCACCTCATGCTGTTGAGGATTAGAGTCAGAGTGTTCTAAAAGTCCCTTTGAGAAGAGGGTACATAGATTAGTTAACTCTGGGTTTTACTGAATTAAGTAAGCATGTTAGAATTTCAAGGGTAGCCACTAAAAGAGTAGAAAAAACATAAATATCTTCTAAAGTAATAGAAGTGGGAAAATGGAATGAGGAAAAATAAACCTCGGTTGATTAAAAAGGGGGGGAAAGAGCAAAAATGGAAATTGCACCACAAAATAAACTCCCCTCCCCCAACTCTGCTTTGCAGAATCTCTACCCCAAACTCACTACTCTGGGCAAATGCAGTGAAGAGGATGGAGGTTCCTTCTCCCTGCAGTTCTGGGGTTATGATTTCACCCAAGGAGGGACAGGCTGCTGGAATTTCTCATCTCTCCCATCTGCATGTTGCCAAAACTCAATTCCAAGCAGGAATGGCCAAGAAGACCAGGTCTCTTTTCCCCGATTCAGCTCCCACTCTACCCTAGGCAGAGCAGGCTGAGAGTACTGAGACCCTGATCACCCTCAAACCAGCTCGCTCATAAGGCACACCAAGAAAAGCAATCTGAGAAAACCAGGGGCTGCTACCACCCTCCAGTGCTCATTGAGGCAGGCTATCACTCATGGAAAGTTGTTGTCCCCAGCTCCAGAGTAGTGACATGGGGGTTCATACCAGGGGAGAAAGGTCAGCCATAAAGATGAAGAATACCCAGCTCTACCTAAAGGGGATGACTTTATATGTATGGAACAGAGAGTGGATAATTCCATGCCTAAAGGCACTGTAAAGGAAAAAAAAAAAAAGCCAAAAACATGGAAATTTGGGTGGAGAGCAATAAAGAGGAGACTGTTATCTCCATGATACAAGTAACAGAGCAGAGCAGCCAGTTTAAATAGAACCAGGAGAAAGGAAAAAAGAGACCTCCTGGTATCACTGTCAACTCTGAAAGTTGAGAAGTTGTGCACAAGTACTAGGATGTTCCCACTCAGGAACAATCAGATCAGGTCATGGGGCAAACTTTAAAGCATTCCCTGAGCTGCATACAGACTCATCAACACAGGGCAGAAACTTCACTGGCACAAGTGATTTTTAAAAAATACAACTTCTAACTAGACACTGTCTGCACAGTAAGCTACTCTGACCCAGTGGGTGACTCCTAGGAAGCCAGGCTTAAAAGTAACATCACACTCATCCCTGGTCATCTGGAAGACTGTGTTCATCGCCAAAGCTGTGACCTCTCAGGAGCCATCAGAGGGGAAACTTCCTAACTGCTAGTCCTTGGTTGAACAGGGGACAAAAAATATAACCACTGAACTGTGTTAGTAGCCTCCAAATCACAAACATATCCAATGACAATGGTTAAAAGTAAAAATCTAACTGGTTTGGGAGGCTTAAGCACAACCTTGACAATAAGTGGTTTGTGCCAACCCAGGGGTAATCCCTAGGTAGTCAAAGTAAAAGATAAAAATGAGGGGGAAAGTCAGAGCAGGGACATCAGACTGCAGGGAGGATAAACTTCACAAAGATCATTCAAGTAGTTAAACAAATAACCAAGCAATTAAAAACCACCACCCCTGGGGTGGGGTGGGGAATCAGTATCCCATAGTTCCTACCATATATTATCTAAACTGCCAGGTTACAACAAAAAATTATGAAAAAAGTAACATTTTTCCTGGGGAAAAAATAGGAAAATGTGACCCATATAGAGAAAAAAGAAAAGCAATTTTTAAAAAACTCTCTTTGAAGAGGCTCAGATGGAGGACTTAGCAGACAGAGATTTCAAAACAGTTGTTATAAGTATGCTCAAAGAACTAAAACTAAGCATGCTTAAAGAAGAAAAGGAAGGTGTGATGGCAATGTCTCAATAAATAAAGATTAACAATAAAGAAAAGGAAATTATAAAAAAAGAATAAAATGGATAATCTGGAATTGAAAAGCATAATAACAAATGAAACATTTACTAGAGGGGGGCTCTACAGTAGATTTGAGTTGGCAGAAGAAAGAATCCATCAACTTGAAGATATACCAGTAGATATTATGCAATCTGAAGAACAGCAAGAAAAAATGAAGATGAATAGAGCCTCAGAGAAATGTGGGATATAAATAAGTGCATCAACATATCAACATATGCATAATTGGAGTACTAGAGAGAAGAGCATGAAAAATATTCAAAAAGATAATTGCTGAAAACCTCTCAAATTTGATGAAAAACATTAATCTACACACCCAAGAAACACAATTCATTCTAAGTAAAGTAAACTCAAAGATCATACCCAGGGCCATCATAGTAAAACGCTGAAAGACAAAGAGAAAATCTTGAAAGCAGGAATAGAAAAAAAAGACTCATTACATACAAGGGAACCCCTATAAGATTAACAGTTGACGTCCCATCAGAAACAATGGAGTCAAGAAGACAGTAGGATGATATAGTCAAACTACTGAAAGTTATTTTTTAAAGCACAAGAATCATATATCTAGCAAAAATGAAGGTGAAATAAAGACATTCCTGGATAGGTTCTTCTTTTTTGAAGAAGGCCTGTATCACTATAAACTTCCCTCTTAGCACTGCCTTTGCTGTGTCCCATAGATTTTGAGTGGTTGTGCTTTCATTGTCATTTGTCTCAAGGTATATTTTAATTTCAGCTTTGATTTCCTCATTGACCCATTTTTTTTAATAACATATTGTTTAATCTCCATGCTTTCCTTTTTTTCTCCTTTGTTTCTCTGTTGTTGATTTCTAATTTCATGGCTTTGTGGTCAGTAAAGATGCTTGAGATAATTTCTACCTTCTTAACATTGTTGAGGTTTCATTTGTGCCCAAGTACATGATCAATCCTGGAAAATGTTCCATGTGCCCTTGAAAAGAATGTATATCCCATTTTGGGGGGGTGTAATGCTCTGAAAATATCCACCAAATCTAATTTTTCTATTGTATCATTTAATTTCTCTGTTGCCTTATTTATTTTCTGTCTGGAAGATCTGTCTAGTGATGTTAATGTGGCGTTAAAATCTCCAACTATGATTGTATTCCCATCAATATCCCCCTTTATCTCTGTTAGTAATTGTTCTATGTACTTTGGTGCTCCTATATTGGGTGCATATATATTAACGAGTATAATATCCTCATCTTGTATCACTCCTTTAATCATTATAAAAATGTCCTTCTTTATCTTTCTTTATGGCCTTTGTTTTATCATATATCTGATATGGGACTTGTATCTATAATATATAAAGAACTCTTACAACTCAATAATAAAAGACCAATAACTCGATTTAAAAATAGGCGAAGGATCTGAATAAACATTTCCCCAAAGAAGATAAACAAATAATCAACAAGAAAATGAAAAGATGTCCAACAATATTAGCCCTCATGAAATGCAAATCAAAACCACAGTGAGATACCACTTCACACTCACTAGGATGGCTACAGTCAAAATGACAGATAATAACAAGTGGAGACAAAGATGTGGAGAAATGGAACCCTCACACACTACCTACCAGTGGGAATGTAAAATGGTACAGCTGCTTTGGAAAACAGGCAGGTAGTTCTTCAAAAGCTTAAATATAGAGTTAGTTTATGACTCAGCAATTCCACTCCTGTATACCCAATGAAAACATATGTCCACACAAAAACTTATACACAAATGTTCACAGTGTTATTCACATTGGCCCAAAAGTAGAGACAACCCAGATGTCCATCAACTGATCAATATATAAATAAAATATGGTATATCCATACAATAGAATATATTTGGCAATAAAGAGGAATGAAGTACCAGAAGTAAAGACTACAAATTATATGATTCCATTCATATGAACTGTCCAAAATAGGCAAATCTATAGAGACAAAAAGTAGGTTAGCGGTTGCCTAGGGCAACATGAGGTGAGAGGGTGGAGAACGACTGCTAATGAGTATTAGATTGTAGCATTTGCCACACCACCCATGAATATACTAAAAGACACTGAATTAAATATGATGAATGGATGAATTGTATGGTACATAAACTATATCTCAATGAGGTTGTTCTTTAGTGTTAAGATGGCTCGAACTAGTGTGGTATCAGTGGAGATTGTGCAAAGTGATATGAATCTGTATATATTTTGAAGGTAGAGTGAGGAGGGTTTTTTGACATATTGTGAGTGATATGAGAGAGCAAGGACTCAAAGATTTTGCTCTGACTGGAATGCTGGAGTGAGCCACTGAGATAGAGAAGACTGTGGGAGACTCAGTGTGAGCTAATAAGAGTTTGGTTTGGACGTGTTGAGTTGGAGGTGTCAAGCTGGTTGAAGGAATCTATATATCATTCGGGTGGGTGTATACACATGCACACAGAAACACACACATGCACACACCTGAATGATAATGTAACTCCAGCTAGTTGAACTAGCATTGCAAAATAACATGTTCGCATATGAATAGAATTTAAAACCATGAGAATGGATGCAATCACTCCAGAATGGGAGTGTGGAGAGCTTCAGAAGAGAAGGGGTCTGAGGACTGGCCCCTGGGACAGTCCAACATTAAAATGTTGGAGAGATGAGGAAGAACCAGCAAAGAAGACTGAGAGGGAATAATCAGTGAGGGAAGAGGAAAGTAAAAAGTGTGTGCTGTCCTGGAAGCCAAGTGAAGCAGTGTTTTAAGCAGGAGGGAGTAACCAACTGTATCATACACTGCTGAGAAATCAAGTGAGGTGAGGACTGAGATTTGACCACTGTACTTAGTAACTGTGCAGTCATGAGTGACCTTGCCAAGAGCAGTTTTGATGGAGCTCAGTGGGGAAGTCTGATTGGAATACATTTAAAGAGAGAAGATAAGGAGATAAGTCGTCTCTATACACCAGCAATAAGAATCAAAAATGCAATTTTTAAAAAGCTACTGTGGCAATGAAAATATAAATTATCTATGAAGAAAATCTAAGAAAAGATGTGCCAGAGATCCTTTATGGAAGAAATATAAAACTTTATTGAAACAGAGAGCCATGTCCTGTTCAGGTAGGGCTACTCAAGATTGTAAAGATATCCGTTCTTTCTGAATCAATCATAGTCAACGTAATTCCAATCAAAATCCCTATAGGGTTTTTCATGGAATTTGACAAGCTGGTTCTACAGTTCATATGGGAGTGCAAAGAAAATCCAAGGCATTCTTGAAGAGCAACAAGGTAGAAAAACTTACTCTGTCAGGTATTAAGATTTATCATACAGCTATTTATACTTGAGAGTGTAGCACTGGCACAGAGGTTTGACAAATAGGCCAATGGAACAGACTGAAAAACTCAGAAATAGACATACCTGTTTGGAGATTTGATATATGCCAGATAGCACTGCAGATCAGTGAGGGGAAATGATTAATTATATAATAACTAGTGTTGAGGAAATTGGTTTGCCATAAAGTGATAATAAAATTGGGGGTAGGTTGTATAGCTCAGTGGTAAAGCATGTGCTTAGCATGCTCGAGGTCCTGGGTTCAATCCCCAGTACCTCCATTAAGATAAATAAATAAATATACCTAATTATCTCCCCCCCCAAAAAAGATTTTTTAAATAATAAAATTAGATTCCCATCTCACATCAAACACAAAAATCAATTGTGGGTATACTAAATAGTTTAAACTTTTAAAAGAAAATCAGAGTTCAGAAGTTCTCAACTAGCAGTACCTCCACCCAGGGAATATTTGAAAATGTATAGGAGTGTGTTGGGTCGTTATAATGACAGGAACAGTGCTAAAGGCATTTGGTACCCAGAGTCCAGGGATGCTAAGTGTCCTGCAACATGAGAGACAGCCCCACATAAAGATAAGTGTCCTGCCCCAAATGCCAGTAACCTCCCCACTCACAAAGAAACACTAAGTTAGGAGAATTTCTCTGTGATATTGGGATAGGGGAAATTTTCTTTAAAGAAATACAAAAAAAAAACAACCATAAAGGGAGAGAGTAATAAATGCAATGACATTAAAATGAAGTGCCTCTTTTCATTAGGAAAAAAAAAAAACAACAGAAAGTGAAAAGACAAGCCACAAAGTGGAAGACCATATTTAGCACTCATATAACTGACAATGTATTAGTATTTAAAATATATAAATTTCATATACCAATATATAAAAAAGGAAATCTAGAAGAAAAATGAACAAAAGATATGAACAAGCCTTTCATGGAAAAGGAATCTGAATGCCAAGAGACATGAAAAGATGCTCAACCTCATTAGGAATCAGGGAGATGCAAAATAAAATCACAAGGAATGACCAAACAACACCACCACGACTAAATTCCATTTTAATTCACCAGATTGAAAAAAAATAATGTAAATTAAACAATACTAATTTACTAATAATGTAAATTTAACAATGCTAGTGAGGATATGGAACACTTACACTTCTGGTGGGTGTGTGTATTGGACAACCAATTTGGGAAACAATTTGATGTTATCTAACAAATTTGAACATGTGTATACTTTACAACTCGTTGATTCCACTCCTAGAAACAGACCTTAGAGAAACTTAGGCAAGTGTACTGGAAAGAAAGTTTATAGCAACATCGTTCAGAATTGCAAAAAAACAAACAAACAAACTAGAAACAACAGATGTTCATCAACAGTAGCATGTCTCTCCTGTGGTAGGCTTAGCAGTGAAGTACTAGGCAACAGTGAAAAAGAAAAACCCAGCTTCAGATGGGTTTCATGAAAGGTTTTGTGACAGGTTCTCAGGCACAATGGCACAATTTGGAGTAAAGATAATATGCAGAAACATTTAGCATGGTACCAATATTTAACAGTTCAAAAGCAAGCAAAACTCAAGGGGAGGGTATACGTCAGTGATAGAGTGCATGCTTAACATGCACAAGGTCCTGGGTTCATTCCCCAGTACCTCCTCTAAAAATAAACAGATAAACCTAATTACCTTCCTTGCCCCAAAAAAGGCAAGCAAAACTAAAGAGTATATTGTTTAGGGATACTTATGTATGTAGGAAGATAATGAAGAAATGCAAGGGAGCGACTTTTAAGTTCATGATCGCAGGTACCTCTGGGAGAAAGGCAGGGTGGTGTGCTGGCAAGGAACCTGTAGGGAGCTGCGGTGATGCTGGTAATGTTCTGTTAAGGCAGATGGTGGGCTCCCAGGTGTTGATTCTATTATTATGCTTCGTGACTTACCTATTAAGTACATTTCAGGTAGAAATTATCTGTAAATGTGATCTACATATATTAAGCGTTTTGTATGTTTCTCAGTTGCATCATTTCTTTAAATGAAGAATGGAGAAGAATCCCCTCCTTCTGAAACTTTCAGGCCGGGAGCTGCAGAAGAGAAAAAAACTTCCTTTTCAGTGACTGCATCTGTTCCCAGCTGCAATATTGCCTTTGGAGGCACAGAGCTCCCTGGTCTCCTCATCCTGTGGGCCTCAGAGCCAAAGTCAGGCTGCAAATGGCAGGATGGCCCTTCCCCAGCTAGGTCAGGAGGACAGGAATAAGCACTGACTCTCTCATGATCAAGGCTGTGCTCAGTCACTGAGCCTGCCAACATTGTCATGGGATAGCAATTGAAACATCCAGTAGGAAAATGCACAGACTTTGCCACGGCAGCTCCATCTGGGGGTCTCTGAAGGTGGGGGTGGGAGGGTAGACAGGAAACAGGGAGCCAGGAGAAAGAAACCTGCTGGCATCTTCACTAGCTCGTGTGACCCTGGGCGGTTCACTTCCCTTCTCCAGGCTCAGATTCCTCCCCTAGTCTTCTTTGGGGTTTAACTGGAACAGACTTCACAAAGTAGCTTCCAGCCTGAATACCAAGGATTCCAACTCTAAGGTCACTTGAGGGGAAAGAGTTTGTGCAGTTATGCTCCTAGCCTCCAGGTTGGTGAAAAATTAAGCGTCTCTCTATTGACCAGATCTGTTGAGAGTATTGCTGAGTTGGCTCTCCAGGAACGTGGAAAAACAAAACCACGTGCAGCTACAAATGGCCATTCTGGAGTCAGAAACTCCCCTTTACACAATTATCCCAGAGAATATAAATAGAAGTAGCAGCAAAATGGTCCCCAAACCTGTGTGAGCCTGTTCTCCCTCCTCCACACCGCCTTTGACTACACAGGTTTGTGTCTCTTCACACGCAGCCTCCCTTTGGCATTCTTCCTCATGTGCACGTTTTGAAGGGGAAAAGAAGGGAAGAAATCCTGTCTGTGTCAGGTTTTCCCCATATAACCTCTGTTACCTCTAGATTGCTCCTCCTCTTTATAGCAGCCACTGTCTCTCCTAGAAGAGACTTGTCTGAAAGTGAGCTTTGTCATTTGGGGGCTGGACTAAGGGTTAAATTAAAGAGACAGCTGTCTATACAACTGGCTAGAATGAGAGGACGGCTCAGCAGCATTTGTGCCAGCTGCTTCTTCCTTTTCTTCCTTCTTGCTGTCTCCGTTCCACCCCTCTGGCCAGGGGTGCTGAGCTGCCAGCCTCCCTGAGCTCCTGGGAAGTTTCAAGTAGCGAGCTGGAAGCTAAGTCATAACTTCCCCTGGACCAGAGATGTTTCAGTCTCACATATGGAAGTGGAAAGGAAATCTAAAATGTACAAGCCACTTTTTAATCCCTTGGAGATAATCGCCCTCTCCTTCTTCAAAATCTTCTAGGCTTATTTTTAAAGCCATCTTTTTGCTCTTAGCGCTTTTCCTTTTGCCCTTGAACTGTAGGTTTTTGTTTGGTTTGGTCTGGTTTTTCTCAGCAGCACTTTTGAGGAACAGCTTTAGTAAAGGAAAGAGAGGCTATGTGTTACTCTGGGTGAGTCACTGTTCTTCAGTCAATGCGGGTGAGAATCTCCAAGATTAACAAAGATTGCCAAGGGTGGCTGCTGTCCAGTACCCAAATGCTTACATAGTTTGCCTCCCCCCTCTTTCCATTTTAGGGTGAAAATAATCACGGACAAGAGAGGGAGGAGATTTATGTGAATAAATAAGATACTGTTTTACAGCCAAGGCAACATTCAGATTCTCAGCTGGCAGAAGAATTCTTGAGCCTGATCTGTAGTGAAAGCATGAGCAAACTGCTAAATGGAATGCAAAGAGAACCCTGGGCTTAATCTCCGTTCCAGTCAGTCTACAGAGGAGGTTCAGAGCGGTACTATTCCTGGAAGGCGAGGTGCTTACCCACACGCTGCCCCACCCCCAGCGTGAGAAATCCCGGGCCTCCAGGACCATGCCAGCAGCCTGGCTCTTATTTCGGCGGTCCAGTTGCTTTGGTGAAATTGGAGTGAACACTGCCTATCCCTGAAAGGACCACTCTGAAAGCGATTTATAAACTGTAAAGTACCAGGGGACGTCAGGTGGCCCTGTCACTCACCCGTTTTGGTTGTAGACTGCACTCCTTCAGTTGTCTTTTTTCATTATTGGACAAAAACCACAGAGTGTTGTGGTGAGAGGTCAGGCCCTGCCTATAATCAATCATGCACAAGGCCCAGGGCCTAGAAGCAGAAATCAGCCTTAATTCGGGATTTCCCAGTCTACACATGGAGAGCATTTGCCAGTCAGCCACCTCACAAAGACGTCAGAGACTGGTCAAGAAATGACCCTCAGAAAGTTTTGGGTGGGCGGAGGGCTTTAAAGCTTTTTGAAGGAAAAACTCTCAATTTCAACATGCCGTTATTACTTCTGCCCTGAAGTAAAAGCCCTGGTGTTTATATAGCCTTTGATTCCAATGTCAAATATCGGATGACTCCTCACAGCTTTGTTCTGAAGTGGGGAGAAGGCAGTCATGCCGGCGTCGCCGACTCCAGTCGGAGGCTCTGCCTTCAGTGACTGGACGGTAAGATCGAAGAGCCAAAGGTCCATCCACGTTACCGGCTGGGGCCTCCTTGGCCTATATTAAAGGACTTCTGTCTCTGGCTAGCACCTCACCCAGGCTCTCCATTTAGTAAACAAAGGAACTTGAAATTTGTAATAAAATTAAATTGAAAAAAAACAAGAGCTTCATGATTCCATTCACCCATCTGCCCATTGTTTATTTGGAGTGTGTACTTAACAGCACTTTCCAGAACAGAGTAATCCCTATGTAGAGACAAAGATGGCTCAAAGACCAGGGCATGGGGGTGTGGGGGGGGGGAGGAACGTTGCATTCCTTCCCTCCCCATCCTCCTTTTCCCAGAGCCCATCCAGCTGACAGGTGCCAGAAGGGAAGAAATGTTCACAAATGTTAGTTTCCAGCCCCAAAGAAGCTGTCACAAAAGGGAGACAGAACAAGGCAGCTCATAAAATCCTTCAGCTGAGGGATGTAGCGAGACCTATCTAATTACACAAGATTAGAAACGGTTTAACTTGTTGAGAATGTGCTACATGTGAAATGAAATCAAATGACACCTCTGGCACCCTGTAATGATCCTGTGTTGGGAGGGAGGCAGGCACAAAGGGTTTGTTCACGCTATCAGTCACGCCAGTTTTTCTCATCCAACGTGTTCGACACATCTGGTTTTAATATGGTGGTCTAAGTGAAGTCAGTTAACTTTTCACCCACTGTTCTGGCCCTCCCTTTCCTTCTTCACCATTCACTTCCATTTGTGTTGGCCTCCTCCGTCTTTCGCCCATCCCTTCCCAAGCTAACAGAGGTGGGTGAGGATTGTGCTGCGAAACTTGGCTTATCTCTGGGCTCTCGATTCTTTCACTGTTCAGAGAATGCTGACAATGGTTTGAAAGCAAGACTGGTCTTTGTTGCAACTCAAATACAACAGATTTTAGCCGTGGCCTTCCACCTAATATGTTAAACTGCCAGCACTGAATAAGAACTCCCTAAGTAATCGATGAGTCACAAAACATCCTGATTTTCAAAAATTAGGAAAAGGTCATCTCAATGATTCTTAACTAGAATGCTCTGAAAATCTGGTGTTTGCCTAACCGGTTTCTAGCTAACAGACGAGTAATTGACCATTTTGTCTCTGTGTTGGTGATTATATACTGAAAATCTACAAGATAGGTGTGTTTCCCATGAAAATAGAATTTTCAAACTATAAAATGAGTTTCCTTATACACCTGCCTCGTCAGAATTGAAAAAGAGCTTTATTCCCCAAACACCAGAGAAAAAATAGTGGGATTTTGTAAATGGCCATGATTAAAAGCCAAAGTTTAGGGGGTTTTTTTAGTGCTTTGATACAAAAAATGTTAATAATATTTACTCGCATTTGGTGTTTTTTCACCTTCTTTAGATTTGTGCCTCACAGGATTTTGCAAACAGCGAAATTTGTAACTCTGAGCTGACAGGCATTGTCTACTGTGATTATAAGGTACAATTTAAGTTGTGTGAGAGCTTGACTCTTTAGGACCTTTTCCTGTGTTCTGAATTCTCTCTGGACTACAGATTGTCGTTGGAAGGAGAGGGGCGTGAATGATCTGCAGGTCTTCTGAAAGGTGCAAAGTCTTTCAGGTGGCTTCTGATGTATTTTTCCTCTGTCTGAAAGTAATCCAACAGGGAACTTCTGTAGCAAATGCCTTAACCCCAAGAACTGACTAATAATGGACCGTTTCATGCTCTCTGGCGAGCCAGTGGGAGTGATGGTTTGGGGCACGTGTACTATCCAGTGCCTGGAACATCACAAGGATGTCTGTCTGTGTAGGGCTGCTACCTGCTGTGTGGCGCCATGAAGGGGCTAGCAGAATTGGTGTCTATAGCCTTGACCTAAGAGAAGCACCATTTTTCCTGCATTCAAAGTCAGCCCACTTTCATTAAGCACCTACTACATGCAAAGCCTTGTTAGGTTTCTGTAACACACTCTGTAATGTGTTACTAGATTTATTTTTCAAAGTGGCCAGGTGATTTCAGCAATCATTTACTGACTACTATATGCAAGCATTATGCTGGGGGTACCAAGATGAATCAGAAGTGTTCCCTGACTTATGAAGCTCAGTGTACAGTATGAGAAAGAAAAACAGTTACAATGGGGTGTGAGAGTAGAGGTTCTGTGCAAAGAGCTTTGTGAGTGCAGAGAAAAGAATGATGAATTCTCTCAGGAGGGTATCAGAAGGGCTCACAAAAAGGAGATGATATTTGAGCTGTATCCTAAAGGATGGGTAGGGTTTCACCAGGCAGGCAGGAGAAGGGGAAATAGAATTCCAAGCAGAGGGAACAGCATGTGCAAAAGCTCATTAAAGCATATTGAACAATTCTTTCTACCATCACTTGAGGGGGCACATATAAGTTGTACTAATGCTGAGTTTGGATTTTCTTTTTTCTCATGATTATATCGCCATTTTTAAATTCAGGACATGATTTTTTTTTTTTTTTTGCTTCTTTTTGTTTGTTTGTTCAGGGGGGTTGCATTTTTTGGTTTTGGTTTTTGTGTGTGGTTTTTTGGGGTTTTGGTTTTTGGCGCTTTTTGGGGTTTTTTTTGGTTTGGGGGGGTTTTGGTTTTTTGCAATGTTCCAGGACATGATTTTTTTTTTACATTTTTTAATTGAGTTATAGTCATTTTACAATGTTGTGTCAATTTCCAGTGCAGAGCACAATTTTTCAGTTATACATGAACATACATATATTCATTGTCGCATTTTTTTCACTGTGAGCTACCACAAGATCTTGTATATATTTCCCTGGGCTATACAGTATAATCTTGCTTATCTATTCTACATATGCCTGTCAGTATCTACAAATTTTGAACTCCCAGTCTGTCCCTTCCCACTCCCCTCCCCATTGGTAACCAGAAGTTTGTATTCTATGTCTATGTGTCTGTTTCTGTTATCTATTTATGTTCTTTTTTTTTTCTTTTTAGATTCCACATATGAGCAATCTCATATGGTATTTTTTCTTTCTCTTTTTGGCTGACTTCACTTAGAATGACATTCTCCAGGGACATCCATGTTGCTGCAAATGGCATTATGTTGTCAGTTTTTATGGCTGAATAGTATTCCATTGTATAAATATACCACTTCTTCTTTATCCAGTCATCTGTTGATGGACATTTAGGCTGTTTCCATGTTTTGGCTATTGTAAATAGTGCTGCTAGGAACATTGGGGTGCAGGTGTCATCCTGAAGTAGGGTTCCTTCTGGATATAAGCCCAGGAGTGGGATGACTGGGTCATGTGGTAAGTCTATTCCTAGTCTTTTGAGGAATCTCCATACTGTTCTCTACCAAACTGCATTCCCACCAGCAGTGTAGGAGGGTTGCCTTTTCTCCACAGCCTCTCCAGCATTTGTCCAGGACATGATAGTTTAAGGCAATGAAAAGAAAAGACCTGATAGGTTCAAAAGTCCTTATTAAGTTGTGATGCTTACCTAGTATCTTTCCCATAGCAGGCTCTCAATACATGTTTGCTGAATGATGAGTTCCATATTGCTTTCTATTTATAAATTACTACTCTGTCAAGGATCGGCTTCCAGAGCAAAACTTCCGCCTGTGACTTTGGAATGGATGTTCACAGTTCTGCTCTCTGTCACCCCAGCCTCTTCTACTCTTGAGAAGTATGTCTCTGCCACTGAACCTTAATTGCATTGATGAGCAGCAGGGAAAACTACCCTTGCTTTGAATCCTCAGTAACCCAGATTTCTACTTGGAGGACCTCTATGAAATTGGAATCCCCTCAAAATGCCATTTGAATGGGACAGTCCTCATGTTGATGACATAGGGGATTGCTATCCTAGTAACTTTAGTGATCCTGGCTAATATGAATAGGTACAGCTCACATTTTAAATTTTATAGTAGAACCTAAATGTGATTGATCAAACACTTTATTTGGCAATAATAAAGATATGACTTGTCTGCCCTAAACAGCCTTGACAGTGTTAACGTGGTACTGTCTGTTCTTTTTGGTTAAGAAAGAGAAGATAAATTTTCATTATTTTTATAAATTATGCAATAACCTTTAGGGTAGTAATAAATTTTTACCTTGACAATCACCAGAGAACAGATGACAGAGAATGTAGTTAGACATAAACCATTTGCAAATTACACACAAGTACACTTGTAACCCTTTTATTAGGTGTCTGGATCCAGTCTTGGGGAGAATTCTCACCAGGGAATCTTGTTTCATTGTGAATCTAAAATGTATTAAAAAGGGGAAGAAAGGCAGAGGGTATAGCCCAGTGGTAGAGTGCCTGCTTAGCATGCATGAGGTCCTGGGCTCAATCCTCAGTACCTCCATCAAAATAAGTAAATAAATCTAATTACCTTCCCGAAAGAAAGAGAAAAAGAGAGAGGAAGAAAGAAAGGAAGGAAAGGAAGGAAGGAAGGAAGGGAGGGAAGGAAGGAAGGAAGGAAAGGAAGGAAGGAAAGGAAGGAAGGAAGGAAGGAAAGAAAAGAAAGAAAAAGAAAGAAAGAAAGAAAGAAAGAAAGAAAGAAAGAAAGAAAGAAAGAAAGAAAGAAAGAAAGAAAGAAAGAAAGAAAGAAAGAAAAAGAGAGAGGGAAAGAGAAAGAAAGAAAGAAAGAAAGAAAGAAAGAAAGAAAGAAAGAAAGAAAGAAAGAAAGAAAGAAAGAAAGAAAGAAAGAAAGAAAGAAAAGAAAGAAAAGAAAGAAAAGAAAGAAAGAAAGAGAACGAAAGAAAGAAAGAAAGAAAGAGAACGAAAGAAAGAGAACGCAAGAATGAACGAATGAACATGTATTAGAAAAATACTTCTTCAGTTCCAAACCTTAGCAGCTATGTGACTGGCTCTTTCAGGCCTAATCTCTACAGCTACACCTTTCTAGAAGCCACAGTACCAGGCCACAGAATGTACTCTCTTTCAGCCCCTCCATTGAACTGGGTAAATTCTTTCCACTAGGAGTTATTAAGTGCTTCCTAGAGCCAGGCACAGTGCTAGGTTCTAAGAACGCAGAAGTAAATAAGACAGCTACATCCCCACCCCATGGCACCCTAAGCCTAGTCAAGTGGCTCATATTCTCTTTGGAGTCACAGTCCCTTTTCAAAATCTGATTCCGACTGGCCTTATGACACTACTTGAGTATTAGGGTGGCAGCTTCCTGTTTCCCCAAAGAAAGGCAAGAACTTTTGTCCCTGTTGAATGGAGTCTTGTGAAATCCAATGTGAGAGGTTATTCCTTCTATTTTTTTTTTTTTGCACGTATTTTTTGTTTGTTTTGGGGAGGAGGTAATTAGGTTTATTTATTTATTTACTTACTTACTTAATGGAGATACTGGGGATTGAACCCAGGACCTCATGCATGCTAAGCTCTACCACTGAACCTATTTACCCTCCCACAAAGGTTATTCTTTCTAGACGTTAACTTTTATCCTCTTCGGGAGCCTGTAGCATGGTAGAAAGAATGTGGCCTCCTGAGCCAGTTTGGGATTATGATCCTCTAACTAGCAGTGGGACCTTGGGTAATTTACCCAGTTTCTCACAAGCTCAGTGTCCTCATACGCACTATGCAGGGTGGTTGTGGAGATCAAATGAGTCCGTGTGCATGAAGCACCTCACTCAAAGTTGGTGCTCCAATACACATTAGTAAGTGAGAAAATGAGATCTTGAATCCAAGTTTTTCTGACTCAAAAACCTAGTCTCTCTGCTTCCTCACAAAGGCTCTGAAAATACTGGCTTATATTTAAGTCTCACCAAAACTCCATAAGGAAGGGAAGAAACACCACAGCTGAAGAAACAAATGGATAGAAAGAGAGAAATATGCTAATTTGTTGAGAGACACTTAGGACATCTGTGACAAAGCTGACATCAACTGCAATCTCAGTATCCTTTTCTAGCTATGAACACTCAGCATATCTCCCTGTGCGGTTGTATCCTTTCCTTCTATAAGCATTTATTGACTACCAACAGGTGCCCAACTTGGTTGTACATGCTTCTGGTGATTTAAAAGACATGATCCATGACTTCTAGGAACTTATAGCCTAGCTGGGAGGCAGAAGCTGTGCCCAACAAACAATTAGAGAAAAACTGTATAAGGCAGTGCATAAATAATGACCAATACTATAGCCAAAATTAGGTGCATTAATCAGCGTGGGCCACCGTAACAAAATACCATAGACTGGACAGCATCAGCAACAGAAACTTATTTTCTCACAATCTGGAAGCCAGAAGCCCAAGATCAAGGTGCCAGCATGGTCAGTTTCTGATGAGGGCTCTCTTCCTGGCTTGTAGATGACTGCTTTCTCACTGTGTCCTTACATGGGAGGGAGAAAGAAAGAGAAAGAAAGCTCTCTGGTGTCTCTTCTTATAAGGGCACTAATCCCATCATGAAGGCCCCACCTTCATATAAACCTAATTATCTACCAAAGACTCCATCTCCAAATACAGTCACACTGAATGGTTAGGGCTCCAACATATGAATTTGGGTCAGAGGGACACAGTTCAGTCTATAGCACTAAGTGTTATGACCATGAGGGCATGACTTCTCTTTGCTTAATTAAAAGTTTTGTTAACACTACTAACATTTTAAAATCTTAATACATAGTGTAGTTATTAAGGCTGTTTTTGAAACAAGATGTATTCCAGTCACCATAGTGTCACTGCTATGGTTTATACCCACATCAGCTCCTGCCTGGACCATTACAGTAGTCTCATTCACTCATTCATTCATTCAACAAGTAGTGTGTGCTTACTTTGTGCCACACACTTGGGTATCCAGTTTTAAGAAGGTTGGTGTGAATCCTACCCGTAAGTGCTTACACTTCAGCTGAGGTATAGCATTAAAAACTCAGTTACCAACTTAATTATTTAAACCCAATTGAGATGAGTGCTACCCAGTAGAAGTAGGGGAAGTTGATAGCATATGACATGAAAAGGTGCTCTAATCTGGGGAAGCATCGGAGAAAGTGCACTGAGGTTAAAGCTGAGCTCTGAAGACCAAGTGGAGGCAATTAAGCAAGAGCCTAGAAGAAGGGCTTTCCTGGCGGAGGAAGCACCCTATGTGAAGGCCCTAGGAGAGAGTAGAGCAGTGCTTCCTTGAAGAACTGAAGGAGAGACAGTAAGGCCAGTGATGGGAAATCCAGGGATAACAGGTGAGGTTGGAGAGATAGTCATGGAACCGGTTATTACAGAACCTTTTAGGCTATGGCAAGGACTTACAACTTCTGTGAACCAAATAGTGGGCAGCTATTGAAGGGTTTTAAACAAAGGAAAGACAAGACAAGATGTGTATGTGTGTACCCATGCGTGCATGTGCATGCTGTGTGTGTATTAGTCTGCTCTGACTGCTAAAACAAAATTCCACAGACTGGGTGTCTTCAACAATAGAAATTTATTTTCTCACAGTTCTGGAGGCTAGTTGTCCCAGATCAAAATCCAGTAGGGTCTGTTCCTGGTAAGAGCTTTCTTCCTGGCTTGCAGACAGCCACTTTCTTGCTGTGTCCTCACGTGGCCTTTCCTCAGTGCATGAGCACAGAGAGAAAGGAAGAGGGAAAGGGAGGAGAAAAGGGAAAGAGAGGGGGAGTGCAGGAGGGAGAAAGTGAGAATGGGAGCAAGTTCTGATGTCTCTTCTTTTAGGGCACTAATCCTATGGGATCAGGGCCCTACCCTTATGACATCATTTAACCTTAATTACTTCCTTATTCTTTTTTTTGGAGGGGGGGTTGGGGAGTAATTAGGTTTGTTTATTTGTTTGTTTGTTTTAATAAAGGTAATGGAGATTGAACCCAGGACCTCATGCATGCTAGGCATGCACTCTACCACTGAGCTATACCCTCCCCCTTCTTTATTCTTAATATAGTCACACTGGGGGTTAAGGTTTCAATATATGAATTTGAGGAGGACACAGTTTAGTGTATAGCAGTGTATGTGTGTTTAATCACCCTGGCCTTTTTGTAGGCAATAGATTAGAGAGGCACACTGGTAGAACAAAAGAGACCAGTTAGCAGGCTGTTGTGGTGGTCTAGATTCCAAATGCATTTGGAGGTAGAACAACAAGTCTTGCTGATGGATTATATGTAGGGCTGAACGAGAGGGAAGTGTCATGGAGGAAATCAAGGTTCTTTCTTGGGCAACTGAGTGAATGGTTGATTGACAAAGAGAACACCAGAGAAAGAGGTGTAGGGATGGAGACATCAGTGCAGCACAACTGGTCTCCCTCCCTTCAGTTTTTCCCTCCACAACCCATCCCTCATGTCAGTTATTTTTGACCAATGCAACTTTAATCATGTTATCCCCCTGCTTCAAACACAATACAACACACACACACACAACACACACACACACACACACACACACACACACACACACACACACACACACCCTCCCAGAGGTTACAGGTCCCAAATTCTTAGCAGAGTACACAGGATCCTTCTAGATTGGACCCTAATCTATTTTTCCCACTGCTCTGAACCATGGTTCCAGCCATGCCTTTGACCAAGATATTCCTATCCCAGGAATCACCTTCCTCCCACATGGCTGCCTGATAAAATCCTACTCTTCCTTCAAGATCCAACTCCCATGTCATTTGTCTGTGAAGTCCTCCCTGGCCACCACTCCCCTCCATAGTCAATCATGTCTTTCTCTGAGACCCTATAGCACCTGACACAGGTACTGACTGTTCCTGACTTACGATCATCCGTCTTACAATTTTTCAACTTTATGGCAGTGTGAAAGCAATACACATTCAGTAGAAGCCATACTTCACATTTTGAATTTTGATCTTTCCCCAGGATAGCAATATACAGTATGATACTCTCTGGTGATGCTGGGCAGTGCAGCGAGCTGCAGCTCCCAGTCAGTTGCACAATCACAAGAGGAAACAACCAATACCCTAAGACACATTCTTTATACAACCATTCTGTTTTTAGTACAGTATTCAATAAATTCCATGAAATAGTCAACACCTTATTATAAAATAGGCTTTGCATTAGACGATTTTGCCCAACTGTAGGCTAATGTAAGTGTTCTGAGCATGTTTAAGGTAGGCTAGGCTAAGCTAAGCTATGATATTCAGTAGGTTAGATGTATTAAATGCACTTTCAACTTAAGATATTTTCAACTTGCAGTGGGTTTATTGGGATATAACCACGTTGTTAAGTCGAGGAATATCTGTGGTTATCTGAGACTTTATTGTATTGCATTGCAATTCATTTGCTCATCTGTTGCCCCCAACTAAACTAAGTGCAAGGGCAAAAACTGTCTGATGCTTCCCTGTATCCCCAGGTCCTACCACAGTGCCTGGAAACAAGTAAATACTCATATATAATGATGATAATAATAATATCGAACACTCATAGAGTAATTACTAGGTGCTGTTCACTGTTCAAAGTGTCTTAGATGCATTCACTCATCTGTATCCTCAACAAGTCTATGATTAGCCCCGTTTCACAGATGGCTTGCCCAAGTTGGCAGAGTGAATAACTGGCAGGGCCAGGATTCAGACTCAGGCAGGCTGGCTCTGGAGTCCTAAGCTCCTCGCCGTGGCACTGCACAGCACAACCTCACAGCGTTTCTTGTTCAAATGATTCGCTGTTGCTCTTCAGACTCTTTCCAGCAGGGTGGTCTTCCTCTCTTCCCACTCCACTGTTTTCCTATCTGTTTATTTACTGGGAGCCTGGGAGCTGCTTTGCAGATGGCTCCAGGGACTAGTGGGATTTCTGTATGAAAACCAGGGGCTACAGCAGGAAGCACTACAGAAACACCCCCCACCTTCCCCTTTCTCTGACTACCCAACTCCTCACTCCCCAGATACCTGCTGCCTTCTGCCTTAAGAAGTCAAAGGGCTTTCCTCTTTCCTCCCAGTCTTATTTTTCTATCCTACTTGGCTGCCAGCTCCTCCCTGCCCAGCTTTTTCTCATCTAGGAACTCGGCTTAGTTGACTCCTGCGAACTCCAGTTCACACACAGGCTCAAATGGAGTGTTTGCCCTGTGATGCCCCCAACTGGCCTATCTCATTTTGCTCTGCCTGATATTTTGTGTTGTTTAGCTTTGTTTTTGAGGCAGAGTGGAGTTTTTGGTTTGATTCCCTCAAGAGAGGGTCCCCGCCTTTCTACTCTGAGTTCTTGCTATCTCAGCTCCAGGGTGGAGCTCTTACCACCACCCCCAGGCTGATAGACAAATACAAACAGAAGGTGGCAGGCAGAATAACAACTGCACAATTGTGTTTATTCCACTGCCCCCACAACACACACCTGTCATTCCTTCAGCATTTAGGGATTTGCTTTGCTGCTGTTTTATTTAGATTTTGAAAAGTTTTAGAAAGGTAAAGGTGTAAAATACACCTGGAGCCAGATACACCCACCACTTACTGTGTGACCCAAGGAATTTATTTAACCTCTCTGTGCCTCAATTTCCTCATCTATAAATTGGAGCTATTATAGTACCTACTTCATAGGGTGTTTGTAAGGCTATAATGACTCAACCCATGTGAAACACTTAGAACTATACCTGATACATAGTAAGTGCTCAGGAAAATTAGCTAACATTATTTTTAAATGCAGTCTACTAGCAGAGAAGAAATTACCAAAGGCACGTATTTCCACCATTCAGAATTGAAATTGGTTAAGATTTTATCCCAGCTTTATGTCTTTTCTTAAAAATATATTATTACAGATAAGTTGACTTTTCCGTGACCCTCATCCCCGGTCCTATTCTGCTCCTGACTCCCCAAAGGCATCCATCATCAAGAATTTGATGTGTATCTATTTCATTTTCACAGTAGTCAGAAATTAGATATGGTATCAAGGGAGAGGGGTGGAGCAATGAGTTTTATGTTTGGGGTTTTTTTTTACACAGATGGTACCATAACGTGCATATTGTTTTGCAACCTGCTTTTTTCATTCAATGTTGTTTTCGAGATCCAGTCACATAGATCTAGTTCTGTCCATTTAACTGCTCTATGGTATCTCACTGTATGGCTATTCTGTTTTATTAATCCATTCACATCTGTATGGACAAGTGGATCAGTCCTGATTTTTTGCCACTGAATTTACTCCATTGCAGTGAACACTCTTAAACTTGTCTCTTTGGGCACATGTGCAAGTTTCTGAAGAGCAAAGAGCTGCAAATGGAATTGCTGGGTCACAGGGTCTGTCCCTTTTTCAATTTTTCTAGACACTGTAGACTGGCAAAGGCAGTAGAGTACAGTGAGTAAGAGCACAACCTGGGCTCCGATAGATCTAGGCTCAAATCCCAGTACTATTACTTCCTAAGCTGAACAATTCTTGTGCCTCAGTTTCCCTATCTGTAAAATGAGGAGACTAGTACACACCTCATAAGGTTGTTGTGTGCATTAAATTTAGGGTGCTTTAGTGACTAAAACATGGTAAGCCATAATTCCTTTTTTACTGCATTTTATCACATATTTTTCCCCTCAATTATGAGACTAGACCTTTTGTAAAGTGTCAGCAACATGAATAGAAAAAAAATAGCAGAAAGACATTCATTCAAATGTTAACTGGTGTTAGAAATATGAGTGATCTTTTTTACTTTGTGCTCTTTTATATCTTCCAAGTTTTCTCCAAATGAAAAGTATTACCTTTGAGATGAGAAAGCAAAATCACAGTAAATGCAATTTTTCATGAAAAAGAATAGAAAGGAATTGAGGGTTTTTTTTAAAAGAATTTCTCTTCTGGTAAGCAGAGGCACTGTGAGAAGAGTGAAAGAGGTCTTAAGGAGTAGTTTTATTAAAAAAATTTAGAAAAAATCCAAATGCTTACAAGTAGAGGTTTGGTCATTGTGAAATGATCTCCAAGATAATATGGTTAGATGAAAGGACAAGTTCGGGATAGTGTATAAACAATGTTACCATACTGAGTGAAACTTATATTTTCATGCTTACATATGCAGTCTATCTCTTGAAAGAGTCCCAAAAACGCTGGTAAGGGAACTGGGTGTCAAGGGCATAGCAGAGACTTATTCTTTTAGTAAATATCCTTTCCTACCTCTGGAATTTTATACTGTCTGCATCTCTTACTGACTCAGATTTTTTTTAATTAAAAAAAATGTAAGTAGCTTATGGTAGAATTGAATGGGCTTTTTGCAGTTTTTGTCAGGATCTTCTCAACTGCCGCTAATCTAGGTTCCAAAGTTAGGGGAAAGAAGCTAGATCAGAGCTCTGACTTGCCCTGGAATCCGGCTTGAGGGCCTGTATTCACAGCAGCTCTGCTGCTGCCTACCCTCAATGAAAAACTGATTCTGTTATCCAGGCACAAAGGGGTGGAAATGGTTTTCAGAGAGCATAACAGCCCGAGTAGAGAGAGGAGTGAGTGCATGTGTGTGTGTGTGTGTGTGTGTGTGTGTGTGTGTGTGTCTGCGCAACTATAAACCATTATGTGAAAAATGTCAGGTGGTGAGTGGTAAGAGATGTAGCTGGAGAGGTGTGTTGGAGCCAGGCAATGAAACCAATGTTCTATGAGTCATGCTAAGGAGCTTAGACCTTTCTATCAAAGATGTGGTGTCAAAGAAGGATTGACAGTAAGGAAATAACAAGATCCAGTTTGTAATTTTGAGAGTTTACATGGGCTGCTGTACAAAAGGTGACTTTGAGAGATAGGAAGAGCAGCTCAGCAGCAAAGTGATGATGAAGGCCTGAATTGAAAGGGGGAGCTGGGGGAGGGGGAGGATAGAGCTCAGTGGTATAGCACATGCTTCAGCATGTATGAAGTCCTGGGTTCAATCCCCAATACTGCCATTTAAATAAGTAAGTAAATAAATAAATAAATCTAATTAACTCCTCCCAAAAAAATTTTTTAAAAAAGAAAGGGGGTGCTAGGATTTGAACCCTGGCCTGCCTGACTCCAAAGAGCAAATGTTATTTCTCCATATGACACACTGCCTGAAGAAATGAGCAACTGAGTTCCTTTATACCAGCTTTCCACTCACTAACACCAGAAGTATTACCAGCAGATCTATGTCTTCATTTACACTAAGACAAAAAGGAAAAGGTCACTTCTTAATAAATGCCATGGATTCACAAAAGCAACTCATTTGAAAGGAGGAAATCTTGAAAGACATGCTGTCACCTTTCTGGTTTGGCTATTTTCATTAAGTACTCTTACTTACAACATCTTGAGGAAACGAGAAGTTTGCATCTTTCCTCCTCCTTTAAATATTTTGCTTTTCTATTAGTATAAATTGCCCAGGATAGTTTATATTTTAGGCATTGAAACTTTGAAAGAAGGGTATCATCCTTGAATTCCTAATTTCCTCCCCAAAATTGGAATATGAATAACACTAACATTGCAATTGACATAGCTTAATCTTTGATGATTCAAAAGGCAATTCATGAATCCAGGGTGTCTCAGTCAGTGTTAAGAATATCATTATCATAAGCCCCTAACAGAAAGGGCAGAGTTTACTTATGGTCTATCTATGCTTAGTACCTAGTACATACCAGACTTTCGATGAATGGATGGGTGGATGGAGAGTTGGATGGACAGACAGATGGATTGATGAATGGATGGATGTTAGAGGACTGTGGCAGTAGAGTGGATAGACTCTTCTGATCCTGTAGCTTTCCTACTACCATCTTGCATGTCTTGCTTTTGCTTCTTTTTCCTATAAGTAGAACACAGAATAGCAAGGCTGAGAAGATTGTTTCTGTGGGAGATTTGGAGGCAGAAGTGGGAAGAAATCATTTAATGACCCTTAATTTTTTTTTGGAAAACAGTTTTATCAAGACATAATTCTCATAGCACAAAATTCACCCATTTAATGTGTGAAACTCAGTGGTATTTAATATATTTACAGAGTTGTGCAATCATTACCACGATCAAATTCCAGAACATTCTTGTCCCCCCTAAAAGAAATCCCATACCCACTAGCAGTCAATCTCCATCACTCTTCTCACAACCCTAGCAACCACTAATCTACCTTCTGTCTCTATAGATTTGCCTATTCTGGACATTTCATAGGAATGGAATTCCACAATACATGGTCTTTTATTACTGGCTTCTTTCACTCCACATAATGTTTTCAAGGGTCATCACATGGTAGTGTATATTAGTACTTCCTTTCTTTTTATTATATAGGAGCGTTCTGAGCCAGTAATTCGTGATTCGGGTTATCCCACCATTTCCTACATTTTGCACAAGTAAAGGAATTCATCTGAAACTGAAGAGAAGCCAGCATGCATACAAACCAGAATGAATGAGATTACGGCCATCCTCATCTTTGGCAGTGGCACAATTCTGCTGAGCCAAAGATCTGTCTTAATAGGGTGGCGGGCCCAAGTTTTGTGTCGTGACCTCCTGTTGGCACTGGTAGAGTCTGGGAAGGGCTCATGGGTGCTGGTATAATGACATGAGGCAAGTGCTTGTGTTTCTGGCTTGCGCAGACCTTGGGTGCAATTCCTCATCTTCAGACATCTGAGAAAAGTATGTCGGGGATCTCCTGGTTCCATTCGTTCTGTTTGCCAGTGGGCAGAGTACACTGCACGGTGCAGACAGGTTAGACAGTTTATTGTAGGCTGATGAAAGCAGATTAAAAAACCATCAGCTTGGTGGGAAACTAGCTCAGAATCCAATCCAAATGTCAGATGAAATATTTACACAGCCAGGAGATAAACCAAGGGAAACAGTGTGCCCTTTGTGTGTGCCTCTGAGTGTGCAGGCACACACAGAGCTGCTGACCATTTGTCAACTTCCAAGATTTATTCTGCTGCTTCTGGCAAGGGACAGCCTAATGATTTAATAGCTTGTCAACACCTACACAGAGAAACAAGGACTGGCACTTCCTCATTTCTTATTTTCTTTGCTTTAAATAGGAATTCCTATTCTAAGTCACTGGAACCTGGAAATCAGACTGTCAGGTTTCTCTTGACTTGAGTGCACAGTTCCTGAATCTGAGCATGATGAATGTTATAACTTTCCTGTTATACAAACACAGGGTTGCTACCCTTTCAGAAGAACCCATTGAGTTCCTGTCCTAAAGCCTGAGTGTTTGCTTCAGACCGTTGCCGTGAGCCAATTTCAAATGGAGTGAAACTGTTTTGTTTCTGTCCCATGAACCTCTTGAGTTGAATGCCTGCTTGAGCAAGCCAGTGCCTAGTTGCCACATTTACATTTGAGATGGAGAAGTTATTTAGAGGATTTAATGTGAAAGAAAACTGGACTTCTTGCGCAGAGTATTATTCTCCAGGCATCCTCTGGCAGTTGTAAGTTCCCTGAAAGCAAGGACCCTGTCCTCTTCAGCTCAGCAAATCCCACAGTGCTGAGTATAGCGTCTGGCACACAATCACCTTACAGGACTGATTTTCAGACAATTCAACCATGATCTAGAGAATACAATGACAACTTTACCCAGAGAGTTACATTTTCTATTAGAAACTACCTTGGATACACTGGGTATTTATCCCAAAGAAAGGTAGCATAGCAAATTGGTATACACCTTTACTTCTCAAGCTTCAGTATGCATGTGAATTACCTAGGGCTTGTTAAATGCAAATTCTGATCCAGTAAGTCCAGGGTGGAGACTGAGATTGTGCCTTTCTTGCAAGTTCCCAGGTGAAACACTTCTGCCTGTCCAGGGACCACACTTTGAGTACCAAGGATCTAGAGCTATCTTGTCCAATATGGTAACCACTAGCACTTGGAATGTGGCTAGTACAAACTGAGATGTGCTGTAAGTATAAAATGCACATCAGATTTCAAAGAGTTAGTAAGAAAAATGTGAAATATCTCACTAATAATTTTATACTGATTATATGTTGAGATGATAATATTTTGACTACATTGAGTTAAAATATGTTTCTAAAATTAATTTCACCTGTTTCTTTTTAAGTTTTTAATGTGGCTACTCAAAAAAAAATTATATATGTTGCTCATGTTATATTTCTCCTAACCAGCACTAGTCTAGAGCAAGGGTCAGAAAACTTTTTCAGTAAAGGGCCAGGTGATAAATAGTTAAGGCTTTTTAGGCTATATGGTTTCTCTGTCCCACTATTCAACTCTACTGTTATTAACACAAAAGCAGCTATAGACAATACATAAACGAATGAGAATGGTTAGGTTCTAATAAAACTTATTTACCAAAACAGGTAGAGGTGGTAGCCTTGAAAACTAACAGTCCACAATCATGGTGAAAACCAGAAACCTAGAAGCCACCAGAGGGGGGCGAACAGTGTTTAGAACTCCTTCAGAGCCTCATCCCCAGAGAATTATTATTTGACCTGTCTGGTGGTTCCCTGAAAGACCCCACTTACAAGGCTTTCTTCATTAGACCTGACTCAAGAGCTCATTCAGTGTAGAAAACTTTCTCCCTGTGGAATTTGTCAAAAACAATTAAAAGCAAATGACTGACTTCAGAGCTGCCTGAACCAGTAGATAACAGTTGGAACAAACATTAGGCTAACCAAAAACCTTAAAAGGAAAAGCTAGGGAATGAGATGTCCTTAGGGGCTTTGAAAAGCTCCAACATATTCCTGGGAATCTAGAGGGACACATGCATGTACAGGGCTGTATGCATGCCCAGAGCTATATGCATGCTCAGAAAAGACCTGAGAACAGCCTAAGCTCTCACCTCTGACTGAACTTCAAGCTGTGCACAAGTGAAGTACAGAGAAAAAGTTATGAACCGCCTGGCTGAATATTGAAAGTGTGCCCCTAACATGCACACAGAACCTCTTGGCAAAGACTGGGAGACTTACTGGTTCCAGGCATTTAAGGACATCTCTGTCCAACCATTAGCTGACCACTAAGCTAACCAAGTCAAGACTTCAGTAGCCACATTTGACAAAGAATACAGACTTCACAGAATTAATTCATAAAAGTCACTAAACAAACACCACCACTATTATCAACAAACCCTGGGGAGGAGAATCTGATTTCCATAGTTAACTCATTATATAATTCAAAATGTCCAGTTTTCAACAAAAATTACAAAACATGCAAAGAAATGAGAAAGTACAGTCAATATACTAGAAAACATTAATCAATATAGACTGTCCCTGAGGACATCTAGATATTGCACTTACTAAACAAAAACTTAAAATCAGCTATTTAAAACATGCACAAGGAATTAAAGGAAAGTATGAGAAAAAGTTTCTCACCAAATAACAAATATCAATAAAAAGATAAAATTTATAAAATAGCAAATACAAATTCTGGAGTCTAAAAGTACAATAATTGAAATGAAATAGTCACTATAGGAGCTCAACAGTGAATTTGAGCAGGTTGAAGAAAGAAATAGCAAACTTGAAAACAGCTCAATTGGTATTATCCAGTATAAGGAACAGAAAGTAAAAATAATGAAGAAAAATGAACAAAGCTTCAGAGACCTGTGTGACACTATCAAGTGTACTAACATACACACAATGGGAGTCCAAGAAAGAAAGAAGAGAGAGAAAGGGGCAAAAGAGTATTTGAAGAAATAATGGCACAAATTTTCCCAAATTTGATGAAAGATATTGATCTACATATCCAAGAAGCTCAACTAATTCCAAGTAGTATAAACACAAAGAGACCTGCACTGAGACACATCATAAACTGCCAAAAGACAAAGATAAAGAGAACCTGAAGGCAGCAAGAGAAAACTCATCATATACAAGGAATCCTCAATAATATTAACAATTGACTTCTGATCAGAAACCAAGGAAGCCAGATATTCAAAGTGCTGAAAGAGAAAAAAAAATGTCAACCAAGAAGTCTAAATCTAGCAAAACTATTCATCAAAAATAAAGGGGAGCAAGGAGGGTATAGCAGTGGTAGAGTGCATGCCTAGGATGCACAAGGTCCTGGGTTCAATCCCCAGTACCTCCATTTAAATGAATGAATGAATTAATTAATTAATAAAACCCAATTACCTCCCCACCAAAAAACAAAACAAAACAAAACAAAAAATAAAGGGAAAATTGAGACAGTCACAGATAAAAGACAAACACTGAGAGAATTTATGCTATAAGAAATACTAAACCTACTCTACAAGAAATACTAAAGGGAATCCTTAAGGCTGAAATGAAAGGACACTAGATAGTAATCTGAATCCATATGAAGAAATAAAGGCCACCAGTAAGAGTCACTACATAGATATATATAAAAGCACAAATGTAGTTTTCTTTCTTTTTTACTCCTACATGATTTAAAAGACATCTGTAAAAATAATAATTATAAATTTGCTTTGGTAAGTTCACCATATATAAAAATGTAATTTGTATGACAGTAACAGCATAAAGGAGGGGTGGAGGAATGGAGTTATATAATAGCAAAGTATTTGCATAATATTGAGGTTAAGTAGTTAACTTGGTATTAATCCAAACTATACTGTTAAAAGTTAAGATGTTAATTGTAATTTCTGGTTCAACTAATAAGAAAAAAATACACCCATACACACATATACACACACATATACATTTATATATAATACATTTAAATATATTTAATGTAACAAGGGAATTTAAATGGTACACTAGAAGATATCTAATTTTTAAAAGGTAGTAATGCAGGAATAGAGGAACAAAAATGTATAAGGTGTAGAAAACAAATAGCAAAGTGACATATGTAAACCATGCTTTATCAGTTATTACATTAAATGTAAATTAATTAAACACTCCCATTCAGTTAGAGATTGGCAAAATGGATTTGTAAAACCTGCTCAGACTATATGTTGTCCATTAAAGAAATACTTTCAATTCAAAGTCACACATAAGTTGAAAGTAAAAAAATAAATAAATAAAAGACAAAAGATATATCATGCACACAGTAACTGAAAGAAAGCTATGTGGCCATACTAATATAGACAAAAGAGGCTATAAAACAAAATTGTCACTGGAGACAATGAAGGACATTTATGATGATAAAAGTGTCAGGCATCAAAATATATATAAAAATTATAAATATATATGCACCTAACAACAGAGCCCCAAAATACCAGAAGTAAAAACTGCAGAATTGTAGGGGAAAATAAATGATTTAACAGTAATAGTTAGAGACATCAATACCCTACTTTCAATAATGGGTAGACAGAAGATCAACAAGGAAATCAAAGACTCGAACAACACTATAAACCAACTAGACCTGACAGACATCTATAGAACACACCTTCCAACAACAGCAGAATACACATTCTTAAGTGCACATGAACATTTTCCAGGATAGAATATGTATCATACCATAAAACAAGTCTCAATAAATTTAAAAAGACTGAAATTGTACAAAGTACTTTAGAATGAAATTAGATACAAAGGAGTGAAATTAGAAATCAGGAAAAGAAGGAAAGTTGGGAAACACACAAATATGTAGGAATTAAGCAGCACACTCCTAAATTACCAATGGGTTGAAGAAGATATCACAAAGAATATTAGAAAAGACTTTGACATGGCTGAAAACCAAAACAAAACATGCTAAAATTTATTGAATGCAGTGAAAGCAATGCTTAGGGGGGAAATTTGTAACTGTAAATGTCTATATTAAAAAAAAAAAAAAAAGAAAGATCACAAATCAATAACCCAAAATTCCACCTTAAGAAACTAGAAAAAGAAGAGCAAACTAAACCCAAAACAAGCAGAAGAAAGGAAATAATAAAAGTTAGAACAAAAATAAGTGGAAAGGGGAATAGGAAAACAATAGAGGAAAAATCAATGCAACCAAAGTTGATTCTTTGAAAAGGTCAACAAAATTGACAAACCTTCAGGTAGACCAACCAAGGAGGAAAAAAAGAGAAGAGATTCAAATTACTAAAATCTGAAATGGAAGTGGGGACGTTACTATCAACCTTACAGAAATAAAAAGAAGCATAAGGGAATACCATCAACAACTGTATGTCAACAAAATGCATAACCTAGATGTAATGGATGTAATTCCTAGAAAGACACACACAACAGAAACTAACTCAAGAAAAATTAGAAAATCTGACTAGACCTATAACAAGTAAAAGAGATTGAGTTAATAATTTTTTAAGCTCACAAAAAAACCTCAGGCATATATAGTTTTACTGGTTAATTCTACCAAACACTTACAGATGTAACTCCAATCCTTTATTTAAAAAAAAAAAAAAAAGAAGAGGAGATAATACTTCCCAATGCATTTTATGAGCTGAATATTACCCTGATACTAAAACTAGATAAAAACATCACATGAAGAGAAAGCTATAGACAAGCATCTCTTATGAATATGGACACAAAAATCCTCAACAAAATACTATCAAACCAAATCCATCAACATGTAAAAAGGATCATACACCATGACGAAATAGGATTTATCCCAGGAATGCACAGTTGTTGTAACATCTGAAAATTAAATAATGAAATACACCATATCAATAGAATAAAAAACAAAAGCATGATCATCTCAGCAGACACAGAAACATTAGTTGACAAAATTTTATACCCTTTCATCATAAATAACATGCAACAAATTAGGAACAGAAGGGAACTTCTTCAACCTGATAAACTCTACATCTTATATCATACTTAATGGTGAAAGACTGAAAGCTTTCCTCCTAAGATCAGGAACAAGACAAGGATGTCCACTCTTGCCACTTCTATTCAACATTGTGCTGAAGGTTCTAGCCAGGGCAATTGGGAAAAAAAAAGAAATAAAAGGCATGCAGGTGAGAAAGGAAAAAGTAAAGCTGCTATTTTCAGATGACATGATTTTGTATGTAGAAAATCCTAGGGTATCCACACACACAAAAATATTAGAGTTAAAAAATGAGTTCATATGGCCAAAATCCAGAACACTGACAATACCAAATGCTGGCAAGGAGTGGAGCAACAGGAATTCTGATTCATTGTTAGTGGGAATGCAAAAATGGTATAGCCACTTTGGAAGACAGTTTGGTGGTTTCTTACAAAATTAAACATACACCTACCACAGGATCCAGCAATCGCAGTCCTTGGTATTTAACCAAAGGTTTTGAAAACATGTCCACATAAAAGCTTGCACATGGATGTTTAGAGCAGCTTTCCTCATTATTGCCAAAACTTGGAAGCAACCAAGATGTCCTTCAGTAGGTGAACAGATAAACAAACTGTGGTACATACAGACAATGGAATATTATTCAGCACTAAAAAGAAATGAGCTGTCAAACCATGAAAGGACTTGGAGGAATCTTAAACGCATGTTACTAAGTGAAGGAAGCAGTCTGAAAAGGTTACATATTGTATGATTCCAACTTTATGACATACTGGAAAAGGAAAAACTATGGAGACAATAAAAGCAGAGGTTGAGGAAAGGGAAAGAGATGAATAGGCAGAACATAGAGGATTTTTAGGTCAGTGAAAATACTCTGTGTAGTACCATAATGATGAATATATATCATTATACATTTGTCCAAACCTATGGAATGTCCATAGGGCAAATTGTGGACATTGGACGATAACAATGTGTCAGTGTAGGTTCATCAATTGTAACAAATGTACCACTCTAATGGGGAATGATGTTAATGAGGGAAGCTATGCTTGTGTGGAGACAGGCAGTATATGGGAAATCTCTGTATCTTCCTCTCAATTTTGCTGTGCACCTAAAATTGCTCTTAAAAAAATAAGTTCAGCAAGTTTGCTGGATACAAGATCAATATACAAAAATCAATTGTATTTTAATACATTAGCAATGAACAATCAAAAATGTAATCAAGAAAATAATTCCTATTACAATAGCATCAAAAAGAATGAAATACTTGTAAATAAATTTAATATAAGGAGTATAAGACTTATAAACTGAAAACTACTGGACATTGTTGAAAGAAATTAAAGGCCTATATGTATGAAAAGACTTGTGTTTATGGATTGAAGACTTAATATTCTTAAAATGCTGATGTTCCCAAAACTTATCTACCAGTTCAACATAATTCCTGTCAAAATCCGGGCTAGTTTTTCTCTTTTTTTAAAGAAATTGACAAGCCAATCCTAAAATTCATACGGAAATGCAAGGAATCAAGAATATACAAAACAATCTTGAAAAAGAAGAACAAAGTTGGATGACTCACACTTTCTGATTTTAAAACTTACTGTGTATATTTCCCTGTGCTATACAGTATAATCTTGTTTATCTATTCTGCATATGCCTGTCAGTATCTACAAATTTCAAACTCCCAGTCTGTTCCTTCCCACCCTGCCTTCCCCCTGGCAATCACAAGTTTGTATTCTGTGTCTATGTGTCTGTTTCTGTTTTGTATATGTGTTCTTTTTTTTTTTCTTTTTAGATTCCACATATTAGAAATCTCATATGGTACTTTTCTTTCTCTTTCTGGCTTACTTCACTTAGAATGACATTCTCCAGGGACATCCATGTTGCTGAAAATGGCGTTATGTTGTCATTTTTATAGCTGAATAGTACTCCACTGTATAAATATACCACATCTTCTTTATCCAGTCATCTGTTGATGGACATTTAGGTTGTTTCCATGTCTTGGCTATTATAAATAGTGCTGCTATGAACATTGGGGTGCAGGTGTCTTTTTGAAGCAGGGTTCCTTCTGGATATATGCCCAGGAGTGGGATTACTGAGTCATATGTTAAGTCTATTCCTAGTCTTTTGAGGAATCTCCATACTGTTTTCCACAGTGGCTGCACCAAGATCTTGTAGTAGCTCACAGCAAAAAAGAATGTGACAATGAATATATGTATCTTCATGCATAACTGAAAAATTGTGCTCTACACTGGAAATTGGCACAACATTGTAAACTGACTATAACTCAATAAAAATGTTAAAAAATAAAAAAGAAAATAAAAAAGAAAACTTACTGTGGAGCTACAATAGTCAAGACAGTGATACTGGCACACAGAGAGATATATAGATCAATGGAATAGAAATGAAAGTTCAGAAATAAACCTATATATCTATGGCCAATTGATTTTTGACAAGAGAGCCAAGACCATTCAATGCGAAAAGAATGATCTTTTCAACAAATGCTGCTAGGACAACTGGATATCTACCTTCAAAAGATCATGAAGTTAGACTTTACCTCACACCAAATACAAAAATTAACTCAAAATGAATCAAAGGCCTAAATGTAAGAGCTAAAACTATAATACTCTTAGAAGAATTGTAGGTGTAAAATTCATAATCTTGGATTCATTTCTTCAGTATAATGCCAAATACCCAAGCTACCAAAGAAAATACAGATAGTGCTTTTATCATACTTTTTTAAAAAAAAGATAAAATAGATTAATTGGATTTCATCAAAATTAAATACCTTTGAGCTTCAGAGAACACTGTCAAGAAAGTGAAAAGATAACCCACAGAATGAGAGAAATATTTGCAAATATTTTTCCAAGAAATATTTGCAGATATATGTCTGTTAAAGGACTTGTATCCAGAATCCATGCAAAAAACTCTTACAACTCAATAACTCAATAATAAAAAGCAAAATAACACAACTGAATAATGGGAAAAATGATATGAATTGACATTTCTCCAAAGAAGATATGGCCAATAAAGAAGTGAGGAAATGTTCAACATCATTAGTCATTAGGGAAATGCAAACCAGAACAACTATGAGATACTCCTTCACTCTTACTAGGATGACTATAATCAAAAATATAGACAATAGCAAGTGTTGGCAAGGGTGTGGAGAAAGTGGACCCCTCATACATTGCTGTAGGAATGTAAAATGGTGCAGCGGCCTTGGAAAAGAGTCTGGTAGTTCTTCAAAAAGTTGAATATAAAGTTAACAAATCACCCAGAAATTCCACTCCTAGGTATATAGCCATAAACAGACTTGTATACAAAATTTCATAGCCCCATTATTCATAATAGCCAAAAAGTAGAAACAACCCAGATATTCATCAACTGGTGAATGGATAAATGAAATGTGGTATATCTATGTAGTGGAATATTATTCATCCAGGAATAAAGGAATAAAGTACTGATACCCACTACAACATGGATGAACCTTGAAAACATGCTAAGTGAAAGAAGCCAGACACAAAAGACTGCATAGTATATGATTCTACTTATGTTAAATATCCACAACAGGCAAATCCATAGAGACAAAAAGGAAATTAGCAGTTGCTAGTGGGCAGGAGGGTGGGGAAATTAATGCTTAATGGGTATGTTTTTTTTCTTCTGAAGTGATGAAAATGTTCTGGAATCAGACAGTGGTGATGGTTGCACAACCTTATAAATACACCACTTGTGAATTTCTGAATTGCATACTCTAAAACAGCAAAGCATATCCTGAAGGGGAGAAAAATAGAGGGACAGATTTATTCCATAGGCCATAGATTGTCAACCCCTGGTCTAGAGCAATGGTTTTTAGAGTCACACAGACCAGAGGTAGAATCCTCATTTTCAGCTTAGGAGCTCTGTGACCTTGGACATGTTACTTAACAGCTTTAAGCCTCACTTTTCTTTATATAATGGTGATATGTACAGTACCTCCCTTGTACTGTATGAGGATAAAGTTAGATCAAATATAAGCTCCATGAAAGCACTCTTTCCCCAGGGCCTGGAACTGGCATGCGTTCAATGTGCATGAATGAATAAATAACACATTTAGCAGTCACTGTCTTGCAGTAATAAATAATAATAGAAAACCCTTATATACCATTCACTGTACGCCAGGTACTATTCTAAGTACTTTGTAGAACTTTCTCTCACTTTAATACATACTGTTTTTTTTATTGACATATAGTCAGTTACAGTGTGTCAATTTCTGGTGCACAGCATAATGTTGCAGTCATGCATATATATACATATATTCATTTTCATATTCTTTTTCATTAAAGGTTATTGCAAGATATTGAATACAGTTCCCTGTGCTATACAGAAGAAATTTGTTTTTTGTCTATTTTATATATAGTGGTTAATATATACAGTTATCATCATCCCTGTTTCCTAGACGAGAAAACTGAGGCACAGACAATGTAGATAACCTGCCCCAAATCACACAGTTAGGAAACGATAGAGACAAAATTAAAACCTGAGTGGTCTGATCCAGAGTGATGCAATAAATGTTGAGTGTGAATATGATTATCATCATTGTCATCGTCATGATAGAGTGTAATACCTATTCAAGTATAATGATCCCATTTCTTTCTTTGATATCTGAACCCACACTAGCACCTCAACTTCCCTAGCATTTGATTTAGGGTGAGGAGGCTTCCCAAGTCTTTGATGTTCTGCTAGGCAGCATATTCATTCTTTCATCTATCCATTCATTAAGCATGTATAGGATCCCTACTGTGTTCTAGGCCCTGTTCCATATAGTTATAAAAAGACAGACTCAGGGGGAGGGTAGAGCTCAGTGGTAGAGCGTGTGCCTAGCGTGCACGAGGTCCTGGGTTCAATCCCCAGTACCTCCATTTAAATAAATAAACCTAATTACCCCCCAAAAAACCCTAAAAATAAAATTATTTTTTTTTAAAAGACAGACTTCTCCAAGAGCTCAAAGTCTAGTCGGGAAGAGAATTATAATCTGTAGTAGAGATTCACGCAAGGGTGATGGAGATCAGAGAAGACCAAGGTGAAAGTGTGGAGGTGGGAGGAGGGAAGGACCTGGGAGAGCTTCCTGGAGGAGGTAGGACCTAGAGAGGAATGTGGGGTCATCAGGGATAGGAGGGGACAATTAGGTCAAGAATGAGGTTAAAGCATACACACAGGCCAAGAGCCCAGGAGTCCTTGGTGGAACCCTCAGGCATGGAGTCCAACATGACCGAAAGCCAGGCTGCAGGCAGGACCTGGGAAAGCTCATAAGGGCCTAAATGCCAGGCAGGTTTGTTCCTGAACAACTCCTCAACCTTCCCTCTCCACCTTACCCGACATTATTTTTCTTGGCAGCACTATTCCCCATCTGAGTCTCTCCTTGCTGTGTATTCACTGTCTGTCTCTTCCCTTTGGAATGTGAGCTCCCTGAGGGCAGGGACTTCATTTTGTTCACTTTTGTTCATGGTTCTATCTCCTTTGCCTACCACATACACGTGTTTGTACTGCCTAGCTATTGTAGGCATGCAATAAATATTTGCAAATAAATTAATGAAAAAATAAGTGAATAAATGAATGTCCTGGGAGCTCTGGGGAAGACAGAGAGGATTATGATACATACCCAACCCCCAGGAACTTATAGATAAGCGGGGACCCTAACAGGTGGACATGAGCCCCTATTACGCTCTGTTTCCTCTCTCCCTACACTCCTGGCCTTCTCTCCCAGAACTTTCAGACTGTCCCTGACCCTTCAGATTCCCTCTTACCTCCCACATATTTCTCTACCCGAGCCAGGCCTCCAACCTGCCCACACTCCCTGCTCTGCCAATCCCAAATCCCAGTCCGGAGAGCTGCCTGCATCTGCTAGATATTGTTAGCATGATCAAACTAATTTTCACTAATGTCTGAATCACTGTCAGAGCACTCTAGGGTACATATTTTTTTTTAACTTTTTGTTATGGAAAATTTCAAACATAGCCACAGCAGAGAGAAGAGTATAATGAACCCCCATATACCCATCACCCACCTTCAAACAATTATCAACATTCTGCCATTCTTATTTCTTCTAGTCCCCATTTTTTTTTCCTTGAAGTATTTTCAAGCAAATCCCAGGTCCCATGCCATTCCACAGTTGCTGATCTGTAAATATTTCAGTATGTTTCTCCACCAGATAAGGACCTTTTCTTAAATAACCACAAAACCATTATCAAAGGTGACAAATTAATAATTCCTTAATACTATCTAATACTAGTCCACTGTTATGTTTTACCCAACTGTCTCAAAACTATCTTTCTGCAGGGATTTGTTCAAACCAGGATCCAAACATGATTTATACATTAGTCATATACTTTTTTGGGCTTCAGGACACTTGGTAGAATTTCAGGCCTCATGGGGAAGTGGGGACTAATCAGCCCAAAGCACCTCTAAACATTCCAGATTCCCTAGTCTTAGAAGCTTTAGGGTGGCCTCTCCCTGGCTGGAGAAAGGGGCTAGCCATCCAAACCCCTCATCAGATCTGTTATCTGTTCCCCGCTAAGGGATGGAGAGATGGGCAAGGGAGAAGAAGGAGAACCAAAGAAATGCCTTGCCTCCTATCCAGACCCCCACCCCCGGCCCCACCCCCATCCTGGCAGACCTCAGAGATATTGGTTCAGCTGTGTAAAAGTAATCGTAATTGCAGTCATTCCTGAGAGCTGCTTACCATTATGCCTAATTACAGTACAGCACAATAATCATTATGTGTATCATTAAAGATGTGTCAGATTGACTTTGTCACAAGCTTTAATTTGATTTCCGTTTCAGTACTGTGTTTCAGTATGCACAGCCTTCAGAGCTTGCGGCTCCTGGTCCCTACCAGGGAACAGGAGACCAGCTGTTGGCAAACCAGCCACTGAGCATCCCATCTCGTCTCACCCGACCCCTCCCATCCCGTCCCATCCATCCCATCCCATCGCATCCAGTCCGGTCCATTTCCGTCTGCACTGACTGCTGCAGCTCAGGCCGGAGGTGCCTGCCTCCCTGCCCTTCCTCTCTTCCTCTCCAAGAGCTGCACATCTGGGCTCGAGGCAGAATGATTCACTGACAAACAGAAACAACCAAAACAACAAAAGCCCGCAGGCTCTGCCAGCATCAAGTGCTGCTTCCCCCGTCCACAGGGATCTCAGTCAAGCTTCTTTATTGACTCAGTCCATGCAACATCTTCATTATTCTCCCCACTCGGGGAATGGGGAATGTGAGATGAGCCGATGTGTCCAAAACTATCGAGTTCATCATTAGCAGAACCAGGAGGAGAACCGGAGGCTGTGGCCGCCAAGCCGGAGCTTCTGTGGGAGCTGAGGCTGGGTCAGGCTCCGTCCATTAGGCCTGCCTCTCTGGTCACGGCTGCATTTTCAATCTTCAGATGTATGAAATGAGGCTGTCTGTGCTGCTGGGCAACTTCCTGAGAAGCAGGCACAGGAGAGTTGAGGGGTAGGGGTGGAGGGCAGCCCTTTTCCAGGCCAGATTTGCAAGTTGTGGGAACCAAGCTAATTGCCTGGGCCAGGTCCTGCCTTATCGGTCAGTCGTCTGGCTGCCTTGACCAGCAGGTTTCTTGTTGCTTGCTAGCACCAAAACAGTCGCTAATCAGGTAAAGCAGTGTGGAAGAAGCATGTCTACCATAGCAAATCGCTGCCTAATGAGCCTTCCCATCGGGTCCTGTGCAGACCTGATAAATGGGGCCAGTGCACGTATGCCCAAATGCTCAGCCATTCAGCCGGCCTCGAGTGAGGCCCATCTTTGTCCCAGCTCTGTGCTACGTAAGGCTACCATCTGGTCCTTGCCCCTGAAAGCTACAATCCCGTCCAAACAGTGAAGAAGGGTGTGTAAACAAATATGTCAGAGGAGGCCAGGGGGCTGTAAAAGACCTGGTGGAGGCAAAGAGGTGGGAGCAAAGACCTCTCCTTTGGGGAGTCAGCAGAGACTTCAAAGAGGTTACGTTCCAGCTGGGTCTTGAAAGATGAGTAAGAAGGAGATGGTCTTGGCTGAGAAGGGAGAGCCGGGCATTCTCTGCAAAAGGAATGGTGACCAGAAAGGCAGGGAGTTGTGACAGAGCATGAAGGAACCCAGGATTCTTTTTCAGATGTAGGCTACATAACTTTCTTTCTTTTTTTTTTAATTGTAGCATAGTCAGTTTACAATGTTGTGTCAGTTTCTGGTGTACAGCTAATGTTTCAGTCATACATATACATACATAGATTCCTTTTCATTATAGGTTACTACAAGATATTGAATATAGTTCACTGTGCTATACAAAAGAAACTTGTTTATCTATTTTATATATAGTAGTTAGTATCTGCAAATTTCGAACTCCCAATTTACTTTCCATTAAAGTATCTCAAAGCCAAAGGGTGGGTATAGGTCAGTGGTAGAGCATGTGCTTAGCATGTATGAGGTCCTGTTCAATCCCCAGTACCTCCATTTAAAAAAAAAAGTATCTCAAGGCCTGAATAATTTAAATTTAGACTTCCAGGTCAACTGTCACTCATAGTTTACTGATTTTCCATGGTCTCTGATTCCCCAATCGTGCTTTTGGGCCAGACTTTAAATAGTTCCTCTGAACTTAGCTCCAAAGCTGCTGCTGAAATATGCCATTTCGATTTCCTTCATTCTCAGTTTTGCACCAATCATATTGGCCCACTGAATGGTTTAACTACATGTTCTAGGTTTCCCAGAGCAGCAGAAGGAGCCCTTTTTCCCTGGAGTCCATCCCAAAGAAGCAGAGCCTGCCATGGGGAGGGATGGCGCACAGTCTCTGGGGATACCTAGACTCCATGTGCTAGACCTTTGCTGCCCTGTGTCTTTTCTCGACCAAATGGCCTGTTTGCTTAGCTGCAGACTGCTGTCTTCATTAGAGAGACATTAAAACGCTGTTGGTTTGAGCTGGCAAGGTAATGAAGCGTCCTTGTGTGGACTCTTTAAGTAAACTATTAGAGGACTTGCCTGAGTACACCTTTGCTAATCTGCTGACGAGCATTAACCACTTCTAGAGCATGGAGGGGACCAGTTAGAGTTTTTGTAATGAAAGTGAAACCTCTATTTCTCTAGCCTCTAGAGCTTTTCACAAAATTTCTTCTTCCATCGATCCTCATACCCAGCCCTTTAAAGTGGGGAGGGTAGAGATCAGTGTCTGCCTTTTACCAGTATGGAGACTGAACCTTGAGGGGTTCAGTGATTCCAAGTGGTTCCAATGTGAGTGGAAACTGAGCTTCTGATCACGGTGCTGGGAGCTTTCCCACTGCCCCAAGCTCCCGGCTGCTGAGCCAGCCTTTCCCCCACCATGGCTGGGCGGGTATGGGCAGAGGTAGTGTTCACACATTTCCCGGACAGCTGGCTGCGGTTCTGCCCGCTGTCTCCACGCGCCTCGCCCCATTCACTGCACACCTGCCTCGAGCAGGACCTCCAGATGTTTGCCGTGTTAGCACCAAACTCGTCCAGTAGATAAAAGAGTGATAAAGAGCAACCTCAGGAAGCAAATCCCCCTCCAAGATGTAAGTCATTTACTGCCTTCTTACCAGCAGGATCAGGTTCAACCCGCATAAATCTATTTTAGCGGATTTTAATTGCTTGTAAACTAAGTGTTTCCTGGATATGCCACCGACCATGAATAATGAGAATCATTTCAGTGACTGGCTTTTCGAAAGGGAATGGGACAGCAGACAAGAGGGGGCAGCTCAGAAGGCAGAGTCATTTGTTAAAGCCTGAGTGGGAGCGTTGTCTCCGCCAGCTCCAGTTTGGTTTTGTTGTTGTTTTTTTTTTTTTCACGATGTCACTAGAGCTGCCTGCTTTCCAGCGACTCTGGCTGCCCTTCTTTCTTTATGCATCACTCATGTTAAGTCAGGCCAGCTGCTGTCAATGACTGGGTCCAAGCGGCCACATGTCAGAGTCATTCATTCACTCAGCCAAGATGTACAGAGCACCTACTGTGTGCCAGGCCCAGACCAAATCTCCAGGAGAAGGAAAAGGATAATGCCCAGTTCCCAGCCTTGAGGAGAACCTGGCCTAGTGGGGGAGATGGGCACATCGACAAACAATTTCACTCTCACGCGATAAGGCCTGGAATAGAGAGGTCGACCGCGAGCTGTGGGAACTCGGAGGAGGAACTCTCTCCATCAGGGGGAGTTGGGGCCAGTGCAGCAGAGAAGCAACATTTAGCAGGAGCATGAGGGAAGCAGAAGAATTGACCAGATAAAGAGGAGCGGGAAGAGACACACCAGTTCAGTGTGGCTACAGTTTAGGGGGCCAGAGCCCAGCCCGGACTGTGAGATAAGACTGGAGGAGTTGGATGAGCCAGACTGTGAAGGCCTTTGTATGTCCCGCTTGAGAGTTTGGACGAGGTCCTGCAGTCAGTGGGGAGCCAGCCATGGTTTTTAAGCCGAGGGAATGACATGATCGGATCTGAATTTCGGACAGAAAACTCAGGGAGGGCGGGGAGACAGGGAAAGCAGTTCGAGGCTGACTCAGAGAGCACAGCTTTGCGTTGTCTTCCCTCTGGACTCCAGGAGCTAGCTCTTGCCTGCGCACTTACCACAGAGCATTAGAATGGCCTATTTGCCCAGCTGCCTCCCTACCCCCTCCTTGAGGGCAGAGGCTCAGTCTCAGTCATCTCTTCACACCCAGAGCCTGCTACCCAGGAGTGCTCAGGAGACGTTGGTACCCAGCAAACACGGAAACAAATGAATCAGTAGGTTCTAAGCAAGTACAACTCTGATTTGCTCCCAAGTGACCACTGTGATGGATATACATGAGATAAATCCGACTCTGATGGAATATCAAGTCCATCTGTGACTTTTCCCCTGCCTCTGCGAAGCCCATCAGTTATCATTGTCCATTTTGAGGGAAAGATGTGCTATTCAGAGAAGACAAGAAAGTTGCTTACCAAGCTGTGCGGGTGCCAGTTATGACCCAGGACTCTGTTCTTTCTCATAAATTCATTTTTGATGACATGTTTAGAATATATCTTCATTGTCCTCATTCTGCCCCTTCTGCCTTTCTGACCTTCTCTCCCTTCCTCTTTAACTCTTACTCATCCTTCAAGGCCAGTTCAGTTCCTTCCCATCTCCTCCATGAAGCCTTATCCACACTCAGAATTAAGGATATTCCCACTTGAGTTTCCATTGTGCTAGAAAATTACTCACCTGGAATGTTCATCTCATCACAGTTATTCCTGCACAGTCTGTCTTCTCTCCCAGACTGCAAGCCCCTCAAGGCCAGAGATTGTCCGCTTCATCGTTGTCTCCCAAGCACCTCCCACCCTGCATCCTGCCCCAGCTTATGAGCAGGGAGTGTTTGCAGATACTACCCCAAGCATATTGCTTGCTGTCTGGCTATCCGCTTCGAGATAATGCCAGTCTTGGGAGTACCCTATGCCTCTCTTCATCTGTTTGCACCCAGTTAGATATGTTTTTCTTCATCTGCCGAAGGGCAAGGAGAAAAATCATTGTTCGTCAAATAAGGGGACTATCTCCCAGAGATCCCCTAATCTCTATCCCCTAACATTTCAGGTGTCTTGAAAGCACAAAATCTGGTACCTCTAAACAAAACGTAAGCCCACTGACCCATTCAGGGTCAGAAGTTCAAATCTTTGCTGAGGAGCTTATTGTGTGATGGGACTCACTGGTGGTGCTGAGGGAACTCAAAAACAGAAGGTGAATGGTCTCTTTAGGAGGGCTTACACTGGATTTGCTTGACTTGGAACCCATTAAGCCTCAAGTCCCAAGAGTTCAAATTTTCCAGGTACAAAGGTCCAATAGATAATTATAAATGGCAGTCAGAGGCTGGGAATAAACACTAAACTCAGAAATGTAGGATCTCCACACAGGAAGCGATTCAAACCACAGCATAGAGTGTGAACTTGTGCAGCAAGAGAGAAAAAGCTGAGAGTACAACCTGGGGACAACTACATTTAAGAGACAGGTGAAGAAAGAGGATCCAGGGTAGGAGAATGAGAAGGAACAGAGAGGAGTGGGGATGAGAGAGAAGACAGTGCCCTAAATGGGGGCAGGGGTAGTTGATGATGTGTGCTGGAGAGAGATCCAATAGGATGGGTGATAACTGAAAAGCAGAAGACATCAAGTTGGGTAATTAGGGGGTCACCCTTGGTCTCCTAAGACAGAAATAGCAAATATAGGGCACATATGACTGCATCCCTCAGCCCCCACTCTGCCCACCAGGTGCTCCCGAAGATTACATGACAAACTGATTTTGGCACATTTTCTTGCTGAACCCAGACACAGCCTCAGCATGCTTGTCACCACAATACCCCAAGCGGCTACCACCCATCAGTCAGAGATGCCAACAAGCTGAAATCTCCTTGCTATCTTTCTAGAAAATGGTTCAATGGAGGTGTGGGGAAGAATCCAGAAAGCAGTGGGTTGGAGTGTCTGAGAAATGAAGAGGTCAAGGTGGTGTAGAAAGAGAGACCTTACAAAGGTCAGAAGTGAAGGAACAGAGAGGGCAGTTGCTTGGAGTAGTGTGAGGATCCAGCCAAGGCAGCACTTACTAATCCTCCCGTAGAATCCATTTCCTTAAGGTCATCTGAGTACTCATCCAGCAGCAAGCCAGGTAAAGCAATATCCCTGCCCTCTCTTCTGCCATCCCCACCCTCGGCTGGAGGAAAAATTGATGCAAAAAAGCTTCGTGTGTAGGCTTGTTTCCAAAATATTCATCTGATGAACAGAGACATATGGTATAACCAGAGTTGGCCCTGCACATATTTATGAAGGAGGAATTCTCTCTAATAGTGGAAATTTGAGGATCAGCAGTGATGTGGGGAAGGTATTAGTCTTGGCCAGGGCCCTTCCCCCAAACCCCTTGAAACCACACCCTGAAGGAAAACTTTAGCCGGCAGGGAGACCCCTAGTGAATGGGCGGCCACCCTGCCCTTGTCTCTTCTGCCACCTCCTCTGTCCCTCCTTCCCTTCCTTGCCAGTTTACCCACACACACACATTTTTCTCTCCTCTCCTTTCCATCACCTCTGCACCCCCTCTTCCCCACCACTTCCAATTTCTCATTCCCACCTCCTCTCTTGATTTTTCTCAGTCTCATTCATTTCTGTCCTTCTCTTCTTGACCTCTCCACCCTCTTTCTGGGTGAGTTTTGGGATACAGGGTGAGCTCTTCAGAAGTTTACCCTCATTCAGTCTGAACGGGCATTAGTCAAGAAATCTAGTTTTGCTACCATCCATCAGATGGAGAACTCCTGTTCCTTTGTACAGCTGAGAAAGCACTATTAATAATAATAATAATTAATAATAATAATAATAATAATAATAATATCTAGCATTTAATAATAACTTTTACTGAGCGTTTACTCTGCTCCAGGCAGTATTCTAAGTGCTTTACATGAATTCACTCACTCATTGTCACAACAACTCTATCAGGTATGTTCCATTATTATCCCCATGTGACAAAGAGAACCAGGGCACAGAACAGTTAAGTAACTCACCTAAGGTCATACAGCTAGTAAAGGTTGGAGCCAAGATTTAGAGCTCATCCTATATGACTCCAGAAACCTCACTCATTAATCACCATGTTTATTGCTTGGTGGTGTAATGGAAAGCCCATTGGTTTGAAAGTCCGAAGCCCTGAGTTAAAGGTCACATCTGTTACTTTAGCACCATGACCTTGGACAAATCAACTAGCTGGTCCAGTGCCCCTCACGTGTGAGGACATTTTACTGTACTCCAGCCAATACCACACAGTTAAGCTTGAATTGATTCCCCTGCCCTTCCTGTAATTATCTCTCTCTCTATTCAGATTTTCATCTCTTTGAGAACAGTCACCAGACCTTACTCTTTTTTTTTTTTTTTTTTTTTTGTATTCAGCTTCCCCGCAAGGACCTAGAATAATGCTCAGCATGTAATAGAACATGTGCCTATGCGCAACGTGTGTGCACGTGCACACACACACACATACACATATATTACTATGGATTAAGTAACATGGGAACCTCACTAAACACACAATATACTAAAGTGCTATACATACACATGTGTTCATGAAGCTTCTAAGTACTTTATTTTTTTTTCTCTTTTTTTTTTCTTTTTCCTAAGTACTTTAGCTAATGAAATAAGACTAGTTAATATTGGGCATATTCTTTGTTTATATATAATTGGTGCTCAAATAAACCATTTCCCAGGTTTATCTGATATTTTGCTTCATAAACTTTTTCTATACCAAGAGTTAAAATACCATTAAAACTTCTGGATAACAAAACTCTGCCCATGCCTTATTCATTCATTCACTCATTTGGTCAAACGCTACTGGTATAGGAGCGTCACCATGAAGCATTTCTAAAGTAGCGACTCTATTCAAGGTGTAAGGTGAGCCCTGCACGTGGGATAATGATGGAATCTAGATGGGGTGCTGGGTTTCCATCCCCGTGTCCACCTCCACATGTGACATCTTGTCCCCAGTAGGCCATACCTCCCTGACCTGTCAGTCGTGCTCTGGACTCTCCTAATTCCCCCGTTCCCCTGCCTCCAAGCAATCGCCTTTGATGTGCTGCTTCCTGCCAGTTCAGTCCAACGACTAATGGCGTTATTATTTTTGTTTGTTTGTGTTGTAAAGCCATGGCAATAAAATTTACTCCCAATAATAGCACCGCAATTTTATGTTCTTAAAATGTACCATAAAGGATATATATAATAACTGAATTTCCTGTAAACAGAAATGTTTTTTTTCTGGGGGAAAAGAGAGCTTTTTTGTTTCCATCACAATTGGACCCAGGTTCTTTGATGGAGTAATTGGTGATATAGGAAAGACTGAAAAGAATCTTATGAGACTGTGTTGTGGTTCAAAGCACTGGTGCTCTGTGATTCTCGTTTTGATGAGTTTTGTTCACAGGGTAATTCTGGACCAAAAATGTTCTTCCTGGTCAGGGCCCACATCACAGTCCCCAGCACAACCTTCCCAACGGAAGACAGAGCAAAGCCTCAGAGGTCTGTAAAGGGATTGGCATCACCCTTGGCCTTACCCTGATAGGATCAAGTCTAATTTTTAGGAAAAGGTAAACCTTGAGTTAACAATAAAAAAATGTTGGGAGCTATAGGGGGTTTTAGAAAAGGGGGGCTGGCGAGAAGTGGTGTCACTGTATCCCCTACTGACTGGGAGAGAAGGATATGAGTTTAGCCACAGGGGTCTATTGCCAGTATAGCGAATTTACCCCTTTAGGTATCTTCTTCATGCTAAATCTCATCCCTAGGGCTCCAAGAGAGTTTGCTTTACCGTACTTTTTCTTCTTCTCTGGTTGCTCTTTTTCTGCCTATTTACTGGCCCTTCTTATCCCCTACTGCCTTAGTTCCCAGCCATGACCTCACTTCCACACACCATCATCACATCTCTAGCTGCCTGACAGACATAGCGACCCACATGTCCTACTGTCATCTCAAACCCAGCGAAACCCATCCCCTTCCCTCAGCCAAACTAGCTCTTCCTGCTGCTTCACCCCCGCTTTATCAGTGGTGCTGATTCTCCCGCTTACCCAGACGCAGAATCTAGGGGTCAACCTTGACCTCTCCCCTGCTCTCTTTTCCTCCATGGCCAACCAATTACCAAAGTCCCTGTGAGTCTACCTTCGCAATGTCTCTTTCCCATCCTCTCCATCACCCTTGTTCAAGCCCTTGTTATCTCCCCCTTGAACTACAGTCACAGGTCACTCAATCTTTGTGTGCTGCTCCCAGGTCTCCTAAGGCACAACCCCAGTACTGATAATGCCCGTCACATCAAGTCTTATCTCCTTGACCTGGGGTTCAAGGCTTCCTACGCTCACCTCCTTTTTTTTTAAATCATGCATTATTTTTTAAAATTTTTTGGGGGGGCAATTAAGTTTTTTGATTTATTTATTAACAAGAAGTCCCGGGGCTTGAACCCAGGACCTCGAGTGTATGCTAAGCATACACTCTACCACTGAGCTATACTCTCCCCTCATTTATTTTTTTTAATCAAAGGGTAGTCAATTTCCAATGTTGTGTTAATTTCCCATGCTCCCTTTCTACAACTTTAGCGAACTAGCCAGACTTGTCCTGCCTCCACTAACTACCCTCCATCTCATCCCATCCCCGCTTATTAGCCATCACCCCATCCTTCAAGACCCTAATTCTCTTTACTGGGTGTGAATGTCTTCAGAATCCCAAATACATTTTATTTCATTCATTCAACAAACATTAACTGAGTACCTATTATTTTCCAGGAGCTATGCTATGCTAGGAGTTGTAGGTAATATACATATGAATAAAACAGTCTTCTTCCCTTGTAGAACTCTGGCTAAGGAGCCAGAAAGTTGGATACAATGATCTTGAAATCCCTAACAGGCTGTCTCTGACTCCCATCCTATGGGCTCTTCCCCTCAGCCTCTAAATCTACTTACAATCCTCCCATCTTAAAATACCCACCCTACTCTAGCCCCGCCCCTGTACCAAACTCCTGAAAGTGAAAGAGAGATTATGTATTCTTGCCATCATTCTTATCTCCACTTCTTCCCCTTGACTCTTCAGCCCCCTCCAGTCGGGCCTTGTCCACAACCTTTGCAGACTTGGCTGCAGCAAAGAGCTCCTTCCTGTGGACCAATCAGAAGACCACCCTCCTTTTCTTTCACCTCTCTGCAACATCTCACATTATCACCAGAGCAGTTTCCTCCCCTTCTATCCACCTCTGAAGTGTTAGCTGTTCCCCATGATTCTTTCCCTGCCTCTCTTTTCTTCTCACTCCGTAGTAAGCCTCCCCTGCCAGCCAAGGCAATTCCTTGGCAATTCTTGTCCAATTCCTTTACATCATTGATAACTCCCAAATCTATAATGCATATCCCATATCTTCGGCCCAACCTCTCTCCCACCTTCCAGAACACCATCAGGATCCTGACCTTCAACATGCTCCCCACTGCACCCTTACTCACACACATACTCCCCGCCATGAACCCTTGTCCTCTGCCTGTATTCCTCACCCCATTATTGTACCTCCACCACAGTGGGAACTCCTTGTCTCTCTTCTTCCTTCTTTCCCAAACCCAACTCATTGTATAGTCCTATCAATGCTATCTTTCAAGTTTTTTAATCTCTCCATTCCTCCCACCACTGTTCTGGTTCAAGCCCTGTTACCACTCATCGTGGCTCCAGCACCAGCCTCCTCATTGATTCTCCTGACTTGCCGTCCTCCCCTCAAACTACATTCCATTCTCCACACTGTAGCCATCGAGTCCCTCTAAAATGCATAGCTGACCTGTTCATCCCCTCACATACAAGCTCCCCCAAATTTCCATTCACTGATGCCACAAATAGTTATTGACGACCTCCTCGGGACAAGCGCTATTTGGGGAACTAATACTGCAACAGAGGGCAAAACAATGTTCTGCCCTCATGGACCTTCTAGTCTGGGATGAGGTCAAATGCCTTAGTGTGAGGAGCAGGCAGTGCCCACTGTGAAACTCATCTGCCTCACAGCCTCATGTCCTGATTCTCCTTGCCCTACCCTCAAGCCATATCCAATGAATTTCAGTGCCCAATGTATGCTGTTCTGTTCCACACTCCCTGCCCTCGCCCAGGCTCTCTTGGGAGTGCCTCCCTCCCACCCACCAGACCCCTTTGGCGGACCTCCCTACACAATCAGTTCCTCAGGGCAGTTTGGAGGCTCTTATAGGGAGTGCTTATGTCCAACCAGAATGAGCTGGGTTCAAATCTCACGGCGCACATGCCAGCTGTGTGACTTCTGTCAAGTGATCTGACTGTTCTGTGCTTCAGATCCTCATCTTAAATGGAAGTATTTCTAGCACCTCCATTTGAGTTGGTTGTGAGAATTGTCAGTCCATAAAAAGTGCTGAGACACTTTAAATTCCTGACATGTAATAAGCTTTTACTACATATCAATTGTTATTCCTTGTCCCCTTAGTATTATTATTAAACCTCTCATCACACTGTTCTATAATAACCCCTCCTACTAAACTTGTCTTGCTGTCTTTGTAGCCCAGGGACTAACCTAGTCAAGCACATAGTAGGTACTAAAAAAAATTGAAAGGAGAAAAGGATTGGCTGTTCCAGGTTTGTGTTTTGGTTTCCTGTGACCAAATAGGACGATGAAGGAATAACAGCAACCTTAAGGCTTCTTCTGAATATCATTTGGCCCGAATATCTCAGGGAATGCTATTGGCATTGCGTGAGCAAGGGCTGGAGAGAAGTGAGCAAGAAAGGCACGTTGAACTGCGCTGAACTGAACGAGACTCAGCTATTTTCATTCCCTTATTCATTGACTCTTGGGTCGAGAAGGGACCAGCTCCCCTCACGTACCATGCCCTTCCACTCCCATCCCTCCACCCCACCTCGTACTTTCCATTTCCCCCTTCCTACCACTGTGTTCCCTGAAAAAAAAAAATGCAGAAACAGAAACCCAGAAAGCAAAAGGAGTGCTGAGGGGAAAGGGGAAGAGGTGGAGAGGGGTCAGCACCTCCCTCCTTCCTTTCCTAAGATCAAAGCCAGCGTTTGCACTTGCCGGCGGCGGCCGGCTGGCCTCTTTCATGCGCGGCTCCACCTGTCTGGGAATGGCATCGCCGCTTGCCCATATCCTTTCCTCTTCAGGACTGGAGGGCAGTTTCAGGGTGGGGCCTCGAGCTATTTCGAGTGCCGGCCAAATCCCTCCACCCCAACATCTTTGCCTTGTGCGATCAGATTTCCCCTCCACCTCTCCAGTAAGTAACAAGTGGCAGGAGCCGAGGGCAGGAAACTGTGAGATAAGTCAGTTTCTCCACTGGCCCTAAGCGGAGCTCATGGTTTAAGCAAACGGGAAGCCACTGGGGCGGCAGGGCTTTGTCTGGCGGCAGGACAGGCTCTTCTTTCTGCCTCACAGCCCCCGGTGTTCTGCCCAGCATCCCCCAGGGTACAGGTAAGGCACCAGTTAGGCAACGGCTTCTTGCCCCAGGAGAAGAGAATTCACATGCATGAAAGTCCTACCATGTGCTAGACCCTTTCATGTCTATTATCTCTGTGATTCCTAACATCCCAGCCCGGTCAACGTTTATCATTCCTCTGGTAGCAATGATGAAAACAGAGATGGAGAAGCTTGCCTGAGGCGCACAGCTAAATGTGGGGACACACATGCAGTTCTGCCTGACTCTAAAGCCAGTGCTCTTCCCACCTCACCACGCTGCCTCCAGAGCCTAGAAACGCTGATAATGCTGTCAGTTGGTTCTTTGCGTTATTCCTGAGAATTCACAGAATGGCCAGCTCAACCTTTTGTGAGTTCATTTAATTCAACAGAATTTCAAAAACAAAGGTTTAAGGGGAATCTTGGATGACTTACATTCAACCCTACAGGCTCTGCAAAGAGAGGGTGACAGAAGTTGCTGCCTTTGCAGGGTTTCATGGTCCAGTAGAAAAGAGTTAACGGGTGCAAAAATAACAGCAGGATAAAACGCAGAAACAGAAATGCCATGAGAGAGCCAGAGAGGGGAAGAGGGCACCACCTTTGCCTTAGAGACAGCCTCTGCCCACCCCCACTCCCTGCCCCCGGGTGCTTGTCGCTTCCCTCAGCCTCAAGCATATCTTCCTGAGGCCAGGACCAGCCAGCCTCCCTGTGGAAATAACTGGCTGACCAAACAGAGACTTTCTTAAATCATCGGTGTCCCCTAGCTTAAGAAGAGTGCAAAAAAGCAGGACCTGGGAAAAATATTGGATTGGCAAAAGTGGGGAGATGTTTAGGAACCCAGACTTGGCTATTTCCTGCAACCAGCCTGCTTCAGCAAAGAATGGGTTATTTCTGGGTTACAGCCAGGTGCTGATGCAGCCAGGACAGGAGGGAGGCTCCACATCCCCAGTCGAGCTGCGTTCTGTCACGTGGCAGTCAGCTCTGGCCCCAGCTGACCAGCTCGCAACCTCGTGTGCTCTTGGTCTGAGAGGGGGCTAAAGCAGGAGCGCACAGCTAACCAGACAGCAGGCCCTCCCAGCGAGGACATGTTGTTCCAGACGCTCAGCTCGAAACAGATAGCTCACGACGTGCCTTGCTGACAGAGGATCAACAGTGTTATCTTCGTAGATGGAGGCAGAACATTCCCTCCTTCTAGACCTCAGTGAGGCCCTCTGTCTCTGATTTTTATAGCAACTCTGATGCCAAGGGTTTGGATCTCCCAGAGTGGCTGCTTCATTGCAGCTGCCTTTCTTCTATTGCCCTCTCTAAACCCATCTCTCCATACCCAGGAAACAAGGGTACGACTTCACACCCTCTGGAAGCAGAGAGGCCACCTAAGGAGAGAGGGCCACACCTGTTTGAAGCCTTCTCTTCCAGAGCCAAGCCCACGAGGTCCTCGGACTTGGACGGAGGGGCCCTCCTTGGCTAAAAATACAAACCTTTCAAATTTCTTTGATCATAATGGAGGAGTTAGTTTCTGGATGTGTCCCTCAGGTAACCCCTCTTGTCCATTCCATATGTGGGTTTAGTAAAGACTATATCTATTCAAGTCCTCTTCGATCTCCAGAACTCAGGGTGCATCAGATGTCAGAGAGTAATAACTCCAGCTGGAGGGAGCTAGGCCCCTCTCTCCTTTCTAGGTCAGTCCAAAATTTTTAAAAAGGCATTTAAGTATTGGCACAGTCTTGGTCATTTTTCTTTTTTTAAATATTTTGTCTGTCTTTTATTTTTTTTAATGGAAGTACCACGGATTAAACCCAGGACCTTGTGCATGCTAAGTATGTACTCCACCACTGAGCTATACCCACCCCCTTGGTCATTTTTCTTTTAATTAAATGTGTAGAGTTTTCTATCGTGGATATGCAAAAGCCTTCTCCCCATCAAATTACTCCCGTAGATCCCACAAAGACGCTGTTAGAATCCCTGGAGATTGTTCCACAACCTCTCCCACGGTGCCAGATGTACAACCAGACTCTTAACAAGGATAATTTGGTGGCAATGGTAATCACCCTGGATGATTTTTTTCAAGGCTCTTTGAATGACATCAAATTCATGACACATACCAAGATTCCTTTTTTTCGTGCTCTCTGTACCATTTTTTCTTCCCATGGAATTTGAATTTCCCTGGCTTACTTACCGCCTAACAATATCACTATTGAAAGCACATAATGTTAAGGACCATATGCTCTCTCTCCAGAGAGTGTGCACAAATACTATTTCTGTTAAAAACTAAACAGAAATAGTAGCTTTGCATATTTCCCATTCAAAGACTCAGCCCAATTGAATGATTCCCTTTGTAGTGGGGTGTTTTTCCCCAAGCGGGCCCTTAGTAGAGAAGCTGAATCAGATATTGTAACTTACCAAAGGTCACAAGGAGTCATTGAGTGAGCTCGAAATAGGATCCCCAAACCTTTATTTTGATTCCTTGAATTTAAAAACAAATAAACGCTACTACAGAGAAAGAAAAAACCTAGAGAAACTAGGCTCATTTGACATTCCTGGTTCAGGAAATTCCAGGCAAGCAAAACTAACAGGTAGCTAGCTGCCTTGGTCTGTAACAACCAAGGAGGTAAATAGGACAAATGTGCCGCCTGCCTTCAAGGAGCTGAAAATCCAATGCAGGGAAATCGGGTTGCTGTTGACAACTCTTCCCAGTGCAGAATGTGCTGGTGAACGCCTAGAAGACCCCAGAGGAGGGCTTGTCCATCTTTGTAGCACCCCCAGCAACTGGCACAGTGACCTGTATGTGATATGCAGGGAAGCGTTGTCTATTTGTTGAACAGGGGCCATAAGACACGTACCAACAGAACGCTCTGGGGGTTGGTGGAGAATGAGGGACAGCTTTGTGAAGGAGGTGACATTTGAGCTGTTGCCAGGAAGGATGGGGAAGTTTTTCACAGACAGCAGGGATTGGGGGAGGGCCTTTGCAGGTCCCAGGAAAGAGCAAATGGCAGGGATCCTCAGGGAGGACCCAGCACAGTATCACTGGGGAGAGCCTGAATGGGCCAATGTGACTAGCTGACTGTGGGGCAGTAAGAGCTGAGGCTGGAGGGAAAAGTTGAGACCAGAGCAGAGAGGATCTTGAACAAGAAGCTACAGAATTTTGCAGTGGACTGTCCCAGGAAATTTGCACGATAGGAACAGTTTCCTGTGGCATCATCCTATCCTGCTCACCTTGGCCTCCCTTGCCTCATTGGGAGCGGTGGGCTTCTTTTGATTGTTCTGTTTGTATGTGGTTGGGTTTGGAGGTTTTTCTGTGGTTTAGTTTGTTTTTTGGCCTTTCCCTTTTCCCTTACAGTTTTTCACAGCATATGGTCCTGATTATGTGCTGGAAATCACGCCAAGCTGCCGGCCAGACCGCAATGAGCCCCACCGAGTCCAGCAAATCCTCAACTACATCAAAGGTGAGCGCCCCTCCTCTAGTCCTGCCCTTTCCTCATTTCACCCAGCTTGTGGTGGCCCATCAGTTGAGTTGTGGCTTCCCCAAGTACCATTTGTCTTTTGGTGGCTCACCTTTACCCTGACTCAGAAGGGGGAACCTCTCCTTGGCCTGAGAGCTTATAGTTGGAATTCCACACTGGCCATTCCAGTTGCGATTGTCATTTGGTCAGCTAATGTCACCTTCGGGGAGAACAAAAGGTTTAGCTTGAGGCACCCCCAGTGGAAAACCAGCTCTAAAGTGTGCCCTGGAACTCTCTCTCTTTGAAAAGGGCAATAGTAAAACCCTCTTTCGGATGAGGAAAGTTCAGGTCAATTCAGACTTGGGCGGGGGGGGCTTGCAGACATTCGGTTCCAATGTGGTTCTTTGGTTCATTAGAGCCTTGAGTGACTGAGCCCGCAGTGCCTAGTCAGGGATTCTGATGCTCCTGCAAGTGGGATCCCCAGTCTCATTTCTAGCCCTGGGGATGAGGCTGCTGCGCTATCCTTCCCTTCCCTAAGTCTGGTCTATGATTATTCTGGGCTCTGGATGGAGAGAAAATGGCAGTCATCCTGTTATTGCCCTCTTGATCACACTGACCACTAGCTGTCTGGGAACACCGTCCTCAGCTTGGAAAAGCACCCCTGCTTCCAAACCCAGTTGCTGCTTCACAACTCAACTCACTTCATCTACCATTGTTTAAAAGTAGTTTTGATACCCACGTTCCTGTTTCATTGAATTAGTGTATATGCGTGCATATTTTTTTGGATCCTAATTATTTGCAGAGTTAAGAGGCCAAGGGCATCATAAGAATGAAAGCCCCATGTTTATTCATATAAACAACCAAGTTAGCACCAGTTCTCCGAACTTCAACTCCCTCACTGGAACAGAATCCAACATGAAAAGGGGGGCCCGTTCTGTGCCAGAGTTAGTTGGAGGGAACATGTTGTGTCCTGAGGGGTCTTTGCCGAGGGTTACATTAAGGCCCTATCCTCTAGTACAGCCCAGTCTGTGACAACAGCCCAGTCCACAGGTAGGGACTCTACATCCCAGGCTCCTTTGACCAGAGAGAAAATTTTCTAAGCTTATGAGTCATAGACCCATAAGGTTATGCTCATAGAAACACTTATTGGCTCTCTAAGGTATCCCACAGCCCTCAGCCTTCCCCTGCCCCTGTAGTTTGAAGCCACCTCCCTCTGGCCTCTCAGTGGCTCCCGACCTCAGAAGTCCTCCCTTCCTAACTGAATCCTCCTCCCTTCTCCAATCTTTAAGGCCTTGGAAAACATTCTATTCCTGACTTTTCTCCAGTCCTTCTCACTGCCCTACAGCCCTAATTAACACTAGGGCTCCCCACCCTAGTTTCCTCCTGCCCCTTGCAGGTCCTGGACAAACTTCTCTCACCTCTTTTCCTTCATCCTTGCCATTTTCCCCCCATCCAGGCTCTAAATCCTGGTAGAACACAGACAGCAATAGAAACAGAGAAACTAAACAAGCCTCTGCAGCTCCTTGCTCCTACCTATGTATATGTACAGATATCTGTATGCCCTCATGCTTTCCTGCACGCATACCCAGATCCGTAGCTCCAGAGAGTGGTGACATCTTGCTATTGGGGAAATGGAAATGACAAGCGAGAGAAGACATAAGGGAAGTAATTCAAAGGAAAGAGAACTAGGAGAGGTAAGAAACCCAAAAGAGGAACACGTTTTTAAAGGACTTGAGTCAGGGAAGGTAGAGCTCCGAGGTAGAGCGCGTGATTAGCATGCATGAGGTCCTGGGTTCAATGCCCAGCACCTTCGTTAAATAAATAAATTAATTAATTAAATAAATAAATAAATAAATAAATAAATAAATAAACAAATAAACAAATAAACAAACAAATAAACAAACAAACAAACAAACCTAATTACCCCCCAATTTTTTAAATAAATAAATAAGCAAGCAAATAAACCTAGTTACCCCCCAAAAATTTAAAAAATAAAATAAAGGACTTGAGATAAAAGCTGAGTTTGAGGTTGGTTAAAAAAATAGAAAATCTTAGAGGACGTGTAAGTTACATGGAAGTCAAGATTTTTTCAAATCTCATAACAGGTGAAAGCAATATTCTGATCACAACACCAGGAAATTAAACTGGGAGAAAGTGTATGGACCAGGAATCGGGTCCTCAAAAGCAGCTGGACAGATGCAAAATGGGAAGACATGGCTTTGCAGCATTTTGTCCACAAGAGACTTAGGGATTTTAGTCAGCATGTAGCTCAGTGTGAGTCATCAGGGCAAGGTGGCCATCCAGAGATGCTAATGCAGTATCGACCTCATGTTAAAAGAGCCCTAGACAAATAGGAGCAGATGCTCCAGGAGGTCAGTTGGGATGGAAAGGACTGGAGCCCAGGCTCCAAGAGGTCTGGTTGGAGGGGCTGGGCTTTTGAAGAAAAGAAGACCCAGGGGGATGTGGTCTCTACTTCATATCTCTGAGAGGCTGTCACAGAGCAGAAGCCATAGACAGTCTATGTGGTCACAGGGCACAGAGCTACGACCCACAGGTAGATGTTATTAAAAGGCAGATTTTCATTCAGTAGAAAGAAGAATGTTCTAACAATTAGAGGTGTCCAAAGTGGAACAGGCTTCCTAGAAGGGAATGAGGTCTCTGTCACTGGAGACATACAAATAGAGGCTAGACAGTCCCCAGGGGGTCGTATCGTAGAGGGTCTCCTGCCTTTGGACAAGGGTGACTGTACTAGGTTATTGTTAAGGTTCCTTCCAACCCCAAGATTCTAGGATGTACATTAAAATGAGAAAATAGAAAAACAATAAAAAGATGGTAAGAGTGCAGGGGTTGGTAGATGAGTCACAGTTGTTGTTGGGGGGAGGGGCGCGGGGGAGGTAATGCTGTGTATAGGAAAGAATTGATGAGGAGAAGAAAAGAGACTAAGTGGCTGAGAGTGGGTGGGGAGGAGACAGGGAGGGCGGACAGCCAGTAGAGCGGCTATAGAATACTAGGACTCTTCAGATTTTCCATTTAGCTGTCCCTTTCACATTGACAGTGTCTTGTGTTCTAGCCATGCAAATGAGCAGAGCTCAAAAGTCCAGAATCAAAAAGAAATCCAGTAAAACCTAGAATAAATGAGGCTAGAAAGAAGTCCAAATGTTGCTAAAAATGGCCAGACTAACCTGCTATACTGAGACCGTGCCCCTCCAGCCTGGTGACGCATGCTGCCATCAGATAGTGCGTTGCCATGACAATGGTCAGTGTGGAGAGGCTGCTGAATTTTCTGCATTCTGAAAGATTTTCCTGAACCTGCCTACAAGACTATCATTTTTTCTTGCATATAAAAACCTCAGCAAGGCTAGCCATTTCTCAGAGTGCCTACCTCCCCCTCCCCCACCCTACCCGACCCCACGAAAAGCAAAGGTGGTAGGAAAGAGGCGAGGATTATTTGGGGAGGTGGGATGACACTGAGGGAGTGGATGAATTGAGCTCCACTCTATGGGAGGGAGTTTCACCAGCATGTCTGAATCTATTTAGCCTTTGAGCTTGAGGGGTTTTTTTTCTCTTTTTCACTACATCCCTGAGAAGCACAAAAGATGGGATTTTTAACCTATGGGAGATCAAACCTGAGGAGGGTCATCTGACAGAGATGCTTTCCATACGCCACAGGATGACTAGAGGGGCAGGCAAATTTGGACCTCACCCTATCCCATCTGTACTGCCCAGTAGTCTTCCCAAGAGAGGGAAAAAAGACAAAAAGAAAACCAGGGAGAGTCTCTTCAAACTGTTAGCTTTATACAGAGAAGAGCTAAGTGTTGCTCTCACAAATGGCGCTTCTTGTGCCAACAAATCTTGAAGATGTGTCATCGTTCACAAGAAAGTATGGGCTAGAGAGTGGCTCGCTCAGCCTAGCTCATGGCCACTGCTGCTGCAGTCACCCTCGCCCCATCTTCACGTGCTTAAACTTGCTGGCCTTTCCCCTGGTTGACGTCCTCCACAGGAGCTGGCTCACAGTGAACCTTCCAGAGTTGGAACCGTGTTGATGTGATCAATCCCCAGAGGCGGCGAGTTCCCCGAGCCTGACTAGCTCGGCATGGGGAAACAGGGGTAGAGGTTTCTAATCCCTGGGACTGATGACATTTGAATCAAGTGAAAGTCTCTAGGGGGCCAAAAGCTTCAGGTTGCAGCCCTGGCCCGATCTGGGGCGTTGGGGAGGGTGAGTTGTTCATCTGTGAGTATGTGTTGTAACTGGAGGTTTCACTTGCTCTGAGTTCCCAAACTCTACCCCAAGTTTGCCTGGGATAGAAAAGGAAACAAACAAGACCAAGCAGTGAGAAGGAGGAGAAGGGAGCGGGGAGGACACAAGAGGGAAGAGCAGGCCTTGTGCACATCTGCACTCTCGGACCCTTAATGAAGGAGGCTTAGTCCAGCAGCCTCAACAGGGCAGGTTTGGGGAGATGGTCTGGCAAACCAATGAGGGTGTGGGGAGAGACAACACCGGAGAAACAATAAGAATGATAGCTACTCTTTATCTTACAGATGAGGAAACTCGGGCTCAGAGAGGATAAATGACTTGGCCAAGGTCACCTTTTTTTTTTAATGGAGGTACTGGGGACTGAACCCAGGACCTCATGAATGCTAAGCATGCACTCTACCGCTGAGCTGTACCCATCTGCCATAGGTCACCCTTATTCATTCACTCAACAAGTAATTACTAAGCACCTACTATGTGCCACACACTGTGCTCGTGGATGGTGGAACAGACATTTGAACCCAGATCCGTCTGAACTGAGGCTTTGGAGTCAGGCTGTTTGGACTTTCTCTTTGCAGTGTTGCCCTGTTGAATCTACTCATCATCCCCATCTTGCTTTTTCCAATCGCCCCCAGTAAACACATCCCACCTCATACTACACACACGGCTCCTTCCATGTGGCTGATCCAAAGCCCCTAAAACCTGAGATCTCCCTGGAAATGGGAGGAAGACAGCCATGGGCAGCACTTGAAATTCTGGCCCCTGACCTATGCCTTTTAGCCAGGCTCCCCCACACCCTGCCATACTGTAATTGAACCTTCCAGCTCCATTTTGAGCAGCATAGAGATGTAAAAGAGAAGGAAAGAAGGTGGAGGAAGCCAACCCAGCCGGCTCCTGCTGCCCGAAGTGTGCTGTGGTCACCAGCCCTGGTCTGCTGTTTACAGTTCCCCAGCCCCAAGCTGAGACCCTTTGTACATCTACCTGTAATATTCTCAGGAGGACCAGAGTGCTGAGTGTAAGCAGCACCTCCTCTGGCAGCCTGAAGTCTGGAATTGACATTCTTCTTGGGACTAGCAATTGGGCCATCAGGTCCAGGCATGTCTGAGGCCTTCCAGAGCCCCCAGCTTGAAGCAGGGCTCCTGCCTGGTGGGACTCTACACCATGGCAACTCGGCTTTCTTCCACATTTTCTCTTGCTTCCTGGGAAGCCCTGAGGATAAGTTGAAAGGCAGGGTTGGTCCCAAGACAGACTGACCATTTGCTTTAGGGCTTCTTGGAAGGAATTGGGAACAGGATTATGGAGGCTACCCTGAGCCAATTGGCATGACTTCAGGTAAGGATCTCGTTGATGTCCATCCCTGATCTCCCCTTGCCATCCCCTGTCCTTTCTCAATCCCTCTCCAGCCCACTGTGGTCCTTCCCAGGAGCCTTCCTGGCTTCATGAAAGGGTGTAAGAGTTAGAAAGTTTTGCTGTTGTTGTTGCTGTTGTTGCCATCATTGTGAAACAGAAAAAGTTGTACAAATATCATGCTGAAAATATTAGAAAGTCTAAAACAAAAATGAAGGCTAGGGGGGAGGGCGTAGCTTAATGGTAGAGCACATGCTTAGCATGCACGAAGTCCTGGGTTCAATCCCCAGTACCTCCGTTAAACAAACAAACAAACAAACAAACCTAATTACTCCCCCTGGAAAAAAACAACAAAAAATTTTATTTTAAATGAAGTCTGCTCCCCAAGGTTATAGTGTCTTTGATAATGGCTTTTAACAAACCATGGGAACCCTTGACAGGTTACTTTTGGAAACTGAATACCTACCTAATCCTAAATGGGAAGTTAGAACTCCCATTATTGAAAGCCTACTGTGTGGCACCACGCTGGATTCTCTCCATACATGATCTCATTTCATCCTCACACTTACCTCATGAGGTAGGAGACTAGTGCTCACAGGTGTAGTGTAACATGCCCAGAGTCACATAGCAAGTAAGCAGTGACATCAGGATTTGAATATAGTCCTGGAGCCCCTCCTCTCCTTGACACTATTACTCAGTCAAGTCTACTCATCATCCCCTGTCTGCTCTGTCCAATTGCCCCTAGTAAACCCTTTTCACCCTGCAATGTCTCACAAAGAGAGGTTCTGAAGCAGGTTAAATTTAAGAAGTAGCATTGTGTCTCCACTTGAAAGCCCAGCTAAATCAATCAATGATTTTTGGGGGGAGGAGCTTCCCATGCTCTTGGTGTCATGGGAGACAGAAGAGAAATTTAAGACATGATCCCTGCTTCTGAAAAACAGCTGAGAAGTCTAGACAACACTAACCCCCTTAGATCAGGACATAGTAAGGGCTGATGCAAAGTGGAAGAAGCAGAGGAGTTATGACTTTAGGGAGACTGCTTTCAGAAGGCTGGGGTGTGTTGAATAGATAGAATAGGGAAGCACTCATAAGCAAGGGAAACTTGGATAGGTGGGGGGCAGGGCAGATGGCAGGTTCCCTTAAGTTTCAAGCTGAGTAGCCCATGTCGGATACAGTAAAGTAGGAACCATTCTCTGTTCTGGAATTAGGACATGGCATGATGCAGTGATATTTGGATGGATCATGGTGGGATTCCAAGGGAGAGTCTGCCTGGACTAAAACAGTAGTGGTCAGATAACTCCTTATCCTATTCATCCTGTATGGCTGAGAGCTGTTAGGAAGAGAGTATCAACAGCACGTGGAGGTATGTCATTTATAGAGGATCAAAGAGGGAGGAAGAAGTAAAGATGACTCTGAGGTTTCCAGCCTGGATATCAACTGGGATGGAGAGCCATTGGGGGAAGGCGGGTAGTTTTACAGAAGCGTACACTAGATGTGTTCTGTTTCCATATGTTGAACTTAAGGTATGATACTATGTCTCAGTACATCTGCAGGGAATCAATTAAAAAGAAATTTTTAAAGGTAATTTGATGACAAGAGAAGAATGCTCATGATAACAATCTTAAGTGAAAAAAAACAGGATATGAGGGCTGAGGGTATAGCTCAATGGTAGTGTGTGCTTAGCATGCACAAGGTCCTGGGTTCAATCCCCAGTGCCTCCATTAAATAAATAAATAAATAAATAAATAAATAAATAAATAAATAAATACATACATACATACATACATACATACATACATACATACATACATACATACATAAACAAATAAATAAATAAAACTGATTACCTCCCCCCTCCAAAAAAAAAAAACTAAAGGAAAAAAAAATCAGGATATGAAATGATTTAACATCATATAGTCTTAATTTTGTAAATATGCATAATGTGTATGTGAGTGAGTGTGTGGATATGCATAGAAAACCCCTAGAAGGAATCTACCAAAAGTGCTAACAGTAGTTACCTTTGGTGGTAGGATTGGAACTATTGGTAATTTTTTACTTGTTCTTTGTTCTTTTTTGGTATTTTTCAAAATTTCTACCATGAACAGGTATTTCTTTTATAGTCAGAAAAAAGGAATACATGTTGGGTTGTTATGTTTTGTTTTTTAAAGACAAAAATGTTTTATCAGACCTTATGTCCCAATTTTTGGCTTACAAAATCTAGTCACTGCACCTGCACACAACTTGAAAAATAAGGGATTGGAGAGTGACTATTTTACATGTCTCAGGTGCTGTTTCCTTTCTTAGGTACCTCTAGTAATTCTAGGGTGCTTCCATTTGTCTTGAAAAGCAGGTCCTCCCTTGACTCACGATGTAAAGCCTCTTCAATCTAGTAGAAGGGAAGAAAATCCAGAATAGCTCCCTGGGACGACTTCTCTTTCCAAAATTCTCATTCACTCCAAGGCAACTGTCTCAGTCTTTCTGGGTTTTGTCTTCAGCTCCATTGATCTATGTGTCTATTCCTGTCTTGATTACTGTAGCTATATAATAAATCTTAAAATCAAGTAGAGTGATCTCTCTTTCCTCTTTTACAAAACTGTTTTAGCTATACTAGCTTACTTGCCTTTCCGTATAAACTTTTGAATAATCTTGTCTATATCTAGAAAAAAACCTTGATGTGATTTTGTTAGGTATTGTGTTAACCCTGTATATCAATTTGGAGAGAATTCCAATCCATGAATATGGTATGTCTCTATTTATTTACATCTTCTTTGATTTCTTTTACCAGCATTTTGTAATTTTCAGCATACAGATCCTGAACAGACTTTGTACCTAAGTTTTTCTTTTTTTGAGTTATTGTATTTTTTATTTTGGTTTCCATATGTTTGTTGTTAGTATATAGAAATACAATTTTTTGTGTATTGTGCTTAGATCCTGTGACCTTGCTAAACTCTCTAGATGTTTTCTTGTAGATTCCTTAGGATTTTCTACATAGATCACCATTCATCTGCAAATAGAGACAGTTTTATTTTTCCTTTCTGATCTATATGCTTTTTGTTTCCTTTTCTTGCCTTTTTGCAGTGGCTTAGACTTTCAGTATTATGTTGAAAAGAATGGTGAGAACAGACGTCCTTGCCTTGTTCCAGAACTTAGAGGGAAAACGTTCAGTCTTTCACCATTAAGTATGACAGTAGCTCTAGGTTTTGTAGATTTTCTTTACAAGTTGAGGAAGTACCCCTCTATATTCCTAGTTTTCTGAGAATTTTTGTCATGAATGGATGTTGAATTTTGTTAAATGCTGTTTCTGCATCAGTTGATACTAATACTGATATATATGCAATTTTTTCTTCTTTAGCCTTTTAATATGGTAGCTTACATTAATTGATTTTCAAATATTGAACCAGCTTTGTATATTTGGAAGAAATCCCACTTATTCATGGTATATAATTTATATTTTACAGTATAGGTATATATATGTATATGTATATGTATATGTATATGTATATGTATATATAGAGAAAGAGAAAGGGAGAGCTGAATTCTATTTGCTAATATTTTCTTGAAGATTCTGTACCTGTATTCATGACGGATATTAGTCTGTAATTTTCTTTTTGGTGCTGCCATCATTTGCTTTCAGTATCAGGGAAATGCTAGCCCTATAAAATAAGTTTGGAAGTGTTCCCTCCTATTTTCTGCAAGAGATAGTATAGAATTGATGTTAATTCTCCTTTTAATAGAATTCTCCAATGAGACCATCTGGGCCTGAAAATTTCTTTTTCAGGAAGTTTTTTAACTTCTAATTTGATACCATTGTGGTCAGAAAACATGTTCTGTACTATTTAAAATATTTTCAATTTGTTGTGGTTTGTTTTATGACCCAGTATATGGTGTCTCTTGGCATGTGTTCTGTGAGTGCTTAAAAAGAATGTGTATTCTACTGCGTTTGGTGGAGTTTTCTATCAATGTCAGTGAGAGCCTGTTGGTTGATAAAATTGTTGAGTTATTCTATATCCTTGCTCATTTTCTGTCTAGTTGTTCTATTATCAATGGCTGAGAGAGGGATGTTGAATTCTCCAACTCTAATTGTGGATCTATCTGTTTCTCCTTATAGCTCTTTCAGGTTTGGCTCCAGGTACCCTGAAGCTTTGTTGTTTGGTGCATACATTTAGGATTGCTATAACTTCTTGGTACACTGACCCTTTTACCATTATATAATGTCTTTCTCTGTCCATGGCGATTTTTTTTTGTTCTGAAATCTACTTTATCTGATATCAGTTTAGCTGCTCCTACTTTCTCTTCACTAATGTTTGGATGGCATATATTATTCTAGCCTTTTACTGTCAACCTACTTATATCGTATTTGAAGTAAGTTTCTTGTAGACAGCATATAGTGGATCATTTTTCTTAGCCACTCTGCCAATCTTTGTCTTTTAATTGGTGTATTTAGATCATTTACATTCAATGTAATTTTGATATGTTAGGGATTAAATATGCCATTTTATTTTGTTTTCTTTTCTTTTTGTTCCCTCTATTCCTTGTTTCTCTGTTTTCTTCTTCCACCCTTACTGCTGGTGACTTATACCTTTGTGCAAATTCCATTTTGATTCATCTGTAATGATTTTGATTGTATCTCTTTGTATAGGCTTTTTAGTGGCTGTTCTGGGTATATATTATACATAAGTAAATATCATAGTCTACTGATATTGACATTTTATCAGTTTGAAATAAGTGTAGAAACCTTACCTACCTTTAAGTCTTTTTCCCCTTCCCCATTTACAATCTAATGGCCTTAGATATTTCCTCTACATATATTTAGAACTACATCAGACAGTGTTATAATTTTTGCTTCAATCATCAAACATAACTTAGAAAACTCAAGAGGAGAGAAAAATCTATTATATGTACCCGTATTTTTACCCTTTCTATTGTTCTTTCATCCTTCTCGATGTTCCAAGATTTCTTCTTTCATTATTTCCTTTCCATTTCAAAAACTTCCTTTAGCTATTCTTTTCGGGTAGGTCTGGTGGCAACAAATTCTCTTAGTTTTCCTTCTTCTGAGAATATTTTTATTCCCCTTTCATTCCTGAAGGATATTGTCACTAGATGTAGAATTCTGGGTTGACATTTATTTTCTTTCAGCACCTGAAAAATGCTGCATCACCTCCTTCTGGTCTCCATGGTTTTTGATGAAAAAAGTGCTGTCATTTGAATTATCTTTCTCTTATGGATAAGCCTTTGTTTCTGTTTTGCTGCTTTCTAGATTTTCTTTTTCTTTAGTTTTCAGAGATTTGATTATGATTGATCTTGGTATGGTTCCTTTGAGTTTATCTAGTTTGGAATTCAATTAATCTGTAGGATTTTGTCTTTTGACAAATTTGAGAAATATTTAACCATTATTTCCTCAAATGCTTTTTCAGTCCCATCCTCTTTCTCTTCTTCCTCTGGGACTTTGGTGACATGAATGTTAGATCTTTTATCATAGTCCCACGTGGTCCCTGAGGTTCTGCTCATTTTTTAAACTATTTTTTGTCTTTTATTCAAATTAGGTAATTGCTATTAATCTATATATTCCAGTCTATCCAGGGAGGGGGATAAAAGTCAAGGTTCCCCATTCAGCTGTCGTTTATAGCCTGGGAGGAGGAGGGATGCTTCATTACCACTGGGCAGGAGTGGAAATTCAGGTTCCACACTAGAGCTCCACTGATACCACCCTGGCCAGGAATGGCAGTGGTACCTTGTTACCACTCCCCACATGGCCTCCACTGACACAGTGGTAGGTGGGCCTCCTTGCCATTAAGCAGGGATAGGAGTCCTGGTTTTCCATTGTGCCTCCTCTGATACCACCCTCATGGGGTAGAAGGGGAGCCTGGTTACTGCTGGGCTGATTTTTTTATTTTTCTGTTTCATTCATTCAACAAATATATATTTGGTATTAATATGTGCTAAGCACCACGCTAGGTGATAGAGATGTGAATAGGACAGGTGAAAGCGTTGGCCATCATGGAGCTCACATTCCAGTGGGGAAGATAGACAATAAGCAAATAAATAAATATTTAATGTTGGTTACTGATCAATTAGGGAAGGCTTCCATTTTAAATATAGTGGTCCATAAAGGCCTCCCTGAGGAAGTGACATTTGGGAATAGAGCTTAATGCACTAAGAGGAGGAGCTTTGCAAAAAATTGGGGTGAAGAACATTCTAGATGAAGGGAAGAGTGGGATCAAAAATTCCCAAGCTGGAATGGATTTGGTGTATTTAATGTACATGTGTTTGACTGCGTATTAGAGAGAAATATAACCATCACATCAAACACTTTGATTTCACAGATACCTTACTTAAGAGGAGGTTAAGTTTGTTTGTTTGTTCTTAAAGAGTGTAAGAGAGATTTCCACATAAGTGGTAGGTGAATATGGCAAAATTCTTGAGAATGTTGAAGTTTAGGAAACAAATCTATCCCTGAGATTGATAATGGTATTGGTCCCATTTAACATATGAGAGAATTTGGGGAGGTTGATTTGCTTGTAAGTCACACAGCAAATAAGTGTGGGAGCTGGGATTCCACCGCAGAAACTGAAGATCACACCCAAAGTTTAGAAGAGGAAATACAGAATTTTCCTTCTGCCTGGTGGAGCAGCTTTGTTATTGCAGACAACAAACTTTTGAAGAACAGTTGGAAGCCTCTAATGTGTTTAATTAAGCTTTTTTTTTTCTGTTTGCCCAGAGTTCATGCCTAAAGCAGTTCTATCACTTAGTCCCCTCCAGCCTTCAGCTCTAAAATAATCAAGGGGCAAAAGGGAGGTTGGAACTTATTAGAGAAAATAAGGTAAACCCCTCAGGGTTCTGGAATGCCTAACTGTTGACAATTCTCTCCATCTACCAGGAGGCCCTTTAACCAACTGAGATTCAGGTGCTGTCTTTAGCACGGCCGCCAAATTCAGCAGTGCTGAGGGGCGTTTTATGCCAGAATAAACAGGCCCAGCCTCCCTGGCCTTGCTGCCGAGGGACAGCCTTTGCAAGATTCTCACCACAAAGTTCCAGAGGAAACTCTGCAGACATCCCATCCCGTGGACTCCTCTGCTGGACCTGGACAGGGACATCCCCAAGCCACAGTCTGGCCACCAAAGAACTCTCAGTGTTTGAGAAAGACAGGCATCTTTAGAGGCTCCTGGTTTACCCACATCCTTCTGCCTCTTTGCAGCTCCAAGCATATTTTGGAGAGAGATTTCATAAAGATTTCTAAATTGAGTTAGAATTTCAAGTCTATTGTGACATGCAAATTAGTCCTGCTTGCCCGTTGGCAGCAATGCAGTTGAAGTGCCTAGAGATGGGCCATAAAATGAAAACATCAAAGTGATTAAATGTGCCCGAAGAGCATAATTGAGTGCATGAATAAGAGAAAATAAAACAAATTGATTTTCTCCAGTGCCAGAAAAACAGAATAATTGAGAACAAAATAATAGACTTTGAAGTAATCAAAGTGAGGAATGCGCCATAGTGACATAGAAACAGCCAGTTGTGGGAGAGATTTATTGTGTTTCTGTTATCATTTTTACAACTTTAATTTCATTAGCTAATAAATACAAATCAATTGAAAAATCAGTCAACCAGAGAGGAGGCAGTCCCCAGCCAAGATTTTTATTCACACCTCTAAAACAGGCTGAGGCGGTGATCCTTAATCTATTTTCATAGGCGCACATATCCCCCATGAGCTGGAAAACAGGTTCTGGGAGGCCTCTCTGCTTTGGAGGTGATGCTGTTCAGTTCCGCCACTTTCCACATACAGGTTTACCGATTCAACTTTCTAAAGGATCCCTTTTATACCCCGCCAAGATTTCCAACAGACAGAGTTGCCTGAGTACAGCCTCGTGGTTTACAAAGATGCCATTTCCTTGCCACTGACAGGCACCTATGGTCTTGCACGGGGTCATTGGGAATTCACGCGATGGTGGTGGCGGCAGTGGCGGCGGTGGCTGCGGTGACGGCTACAGCAGCTAGAACAGCAGGAGCACCTGCTGTTATCCAGTGCTGCTAAGCATGTATGTCTCACTGCTTCTGTGGTCATGTTCCCTACCCTTGCCCCTGCTCCCGCCCCCTTCAACCCACCCATACCCCCTGCTCCAGCCCCACCCCACCCCCACCCCCACCCGCCCACGCAAGTGACACTGAAATTTAATCTAAAACCAAGAGGGTCAAGCAAGAGTGTCCAGCCTGGCAACCATGATGCTGGGCAGGAGCAGGGCAGGGGAGCTAGGCCGGGTGACTTCTCACGTTGGCTAGAGCAATAGAGCACAGGGGACACCAAGTTATGCTGAGACTAGGTGCTTGCAGATCACAGCGCAAACATGAGACCACCGCGGCACTATTTTTATGGCTCCTCGCAGGAAAGAACCCCTCCACCCCACTCCTCAGCAGTTCACAGCTGGGCTATGTGGCCCTTCAGTTCAGGATCCGCAGTGTTGGCTGATGTGACTCGAATGGCCGGGGTTTTTTTGTTTTTTGTTTTGTTTCCTTTTATGGGCCCTTGAGCTACTCTGGGAGGCATTGGCACTTCCAGATGTTCACGACACACCCTGCCTTCGGGGCTCCACAATGAGAGGCCATGCCTCTGGCTCCAGTAAATGTCTCCCCGACATGGGGACTGTAAGCCAGAGTGTGCAGAAGGAGTTGGCAGTGCTGGGACTGGCACTTCTGGCTGGCTCAATCAGGATGGCATGGTTCATAGATTGTGCCTGCCAGGCAATTTGTCCTGGAGAATTTCTCTTCCAGGAAGCATCTAGAAGCTGAAAGGACTCTCTCTGACCTTCTGGTGGAGTCCAAAACCCAATCAGCATGTACCTTGAGGAGAACAGGGAATGTTAGCACTTCGCTCTTTTGTGCAAGAGAGTGAGAGTTTGTCTCCAGTTCCGGCCTAAAATCCCAGCTTCTTCCATTTCCCACTGGTGTTTGGGTGGAGCGAAATGGAGCAAATGGCTTTCCCAACTCTAAATCATTATACAGATGTAAGGCTGGATTATTCTTCCTGCCGCTGCTATTCCCATTATCCCGGATTTCCCGGCCCAGAATCTTTGTCTGAAAAAGAGATGTGGAGAAAGTTCAAGGACCAAAGAACCTGGAGCTGTGACTCCAAAACGGCCGGGAGGCATCGCCCAGCGCGGCAGATAGACTGCACGGAGGCCGAGCTCCACAAGCTGGCTGGCTGGCTGGCTGGCAGGCAAGCAGCCCACTCCTGTGATGTCACCTCTCCGGTTACGTGTGCCTGTCCCTCCACGTGGAGCCAGCAGATTTAGGCACAGGAGGGGAGAAAAAATGAATCATAGGCTATTTTAGAAATCGCTTCAATTCCATTTGAGACTGCCATAGCCCCTTACAAGTGAAGACCAGCGCACCCTAAACATCAGGGTAACATGCTTTAAGTGCTGATAGCCTCGAAATGCCGGAAGCCTGGTGGGATTAATTCATGGCCTCAGGTTCTAATTCAGATCAGAGGCAGACAAGTGGTCATTGGTGGTTATACTTAATTGTCATTGAAAGGCTTTCTGATGACAGGAGGGATCTACCTTCCAAGGCAAACGATACAGTTGACAATTAAGAGCTAAAAATTATATCAGCCGTCCATTTCAGCACATGCCCAAGGCCTCATAGAAATCCTTTGTTCTGCCATTGTTCCCAGGTAGAGAGCAAGACAGGCAAGCCGGGTAGTGATGGGGCAGCAGCTGGGGAACTTGTTCTAGCCCTAGATCACACTAGATGAGCCTCCTCTTCATCTTAAAATTATTCAGAGGCTCCTCATGGCCTCTAGGCTGAGACCATGGCCTTCTAGGCCCTTGATCCTCTGGCCTCTGACCATCTCCCCAGCCTCATTTCCACTCCGTCCCTGACCCTCATCCTGTGCTCTGGCCACAAAAACTTCACAGGTGCCTTTATACATCCTGCTCTGTTCCTGCCACCTGGAATATTCTCTCTCCTTTTGCCCTTCAAGATGCTGCCTCCTCCGTGAAACCTTCCATGCCCTTTGTATGCCCTCGGCACCCTATACAGACTGGTATTCTATGGCCTCGTTGCTATGGATTATGATGTGTTTGTCTCCATATAGGCCTTCCTTGCTGGATGTGCCCCAGATTGCATATGTGAGGGTGTATGTTCTCCTCTGTGTCTTGTGTCTTGTTCTCCTCTGTGGCTATAACACCCAGCATAGGGCCTAGCCTGTGGTAGACATTGAGAAGGGGTGCTCCATCCAAGATTCTCAGATACTAAAGGCTGGTGGCCACAGAGCAGCCCAGGCACCAGATGTCCAAAAGCAACCCCTTCAGTGATTTTTCCCCAACTGTGCCTTATGTACCTCTGCATGAGAGACAATTTGAGGTGATACCAAGACATTTTTTTCATTTGAATAGTTATATTTATTTTAATGTGTGTTTTAAAATGGACTAAGCACAACATTGTTATTGCTATCATTACTTAGGATAAAGGGGGCCAAAATAGGTATTAAAATTTGTAAAGTTGATAGAAAGAAGAATAGTTACTATTAATACAGATGTTAAGTAGATATGACAACATTCCATATAATGGAAGTGTGGGGAATGCTTTTCAACAGTCCTAAACTCACCTCTCTAACTCTGTGGTGCCACTCAGTCTTCATGGGTTCCGGGGTCACCCCCAGTGTTCCTCCAAACTGCTATGATGCTGACTGTCTTCAGAACTCATTTGCCACTTAACCTGGTGGCACTGAAGCTTTATTTCTTTTTTCTTAATGGAAGTACTAGGGATTGAACCCGGGACCTTGTGTATGCTAAGCATGCGCTCTACCACTGAGCTATATCCACCCCTCCAAAGCTCTTTCTGTAAGCATACATCAGCTCATTTCAACCACATTTATAAGAGTTCTAAGAGTAATGGCCAAGCTTTAAGCCTCTGTGGATGGATGGAATGGGAAAGTACTTTATCAGCTGCCCTGTAGCTCTACAGATGTTCCTGCCTTCAGTAAATATTGATGGATCGATTACTGAGCGCTGTTGAGGGGGCTGCCAACAGAGTGATGAACAAGACAGACACGTCCCTGCCCTCGTGGAGCTTGTGAGGGGAGACAGACGACAGTTAGCAAATAAACACACAAGATGTTTTCTGTGTGCGAAGTGCATTGAAGAAAATAGAAAAAAAAAACACAGGATGATGTAACAGAAAATGAGTGACTGGGGTGGCCACTTGGACTGGGTGTTCATGAGGCTCCTCAGAGGTGACTTTTGGGTGGAGACGTGAGTGATGAGAAGAGTCAGGCATGAAAACACAGCCATCCAGGTGGAGGAATAGCACGTGCAAAGAAGGGGGAGTCCTAACAGGGAAAAAGGACGCATGTGTTCCAGCAACACAAAGAAAGAAGCCCTGGGTGGCCAGAACAGAGTGGGTAAGGAGAACGGTGGCAGACAGGAGACAGGAGATGGGGCCAGACCCCACAGAACTCAGTAGCTAAGTAGTTTGGATTTTTTTTTAATTGAAGTATAGTTGATTTATAATGTTGTGTTAGTTTCTGGTGTACAGCATAGTGATTCAGTTATATGAATATATGTATTCTTTTTCATCATAAGTTATTATAAGATATTGAATGGGGGGAGGGTCTAGCGCAGTGATAGAGCGCATGCTTAGCAAGTACGAGGTAATGTATTCAAATCCCCAGTACTTTCATTAAAATAAGTAAATAAATAACCTGATTACCCCCAAAAATTAATTTAATTTTTTAAAAGATTTTGAATATAGTTCCCTGTGCTGTACAGTAGGACCTTATTTTTTATTGGATTTTATTCTAGGTGTGACTAGAAGCCATAGAGGGTTTTGAGCATAGGAGTAATGTGGTCTGACCCAAGTCTTACCAAAATACTGAGGCTGCTAGGTACTGACTGGTATATATATGAAATAGATAAACAAGTTTATACTGTATAGCACATGGAACTATATTCAATATCTTGTAGTAGCTTATGGTGAAAAAGAATATGAAAATGAATATGTGTGTATTCATGTATTACTGAAGCATTGTGCTGTACACCAGAAATTGACACATTGTAAACTGATTATACTTCAATAAAAAAATATTGTAATCAGATCATTAAAAAAAATACTGAGGCTGCTATATAGAGAATAGGTTATAGGGGACAAGGATGGAAGTAGGGAGACTAATGCTGAGGCCATGAGAGTTGTCCATGCAAGGACTGACAGTGGTTTGGAGTAAAGTTATAGCAGTGAAGGATGGAGGGATGTGGGTGGGTTTGGAATATATTGTGGAGGTAGAATTGACAGGACTTGCTAATGGATTGAAAGGGAAATTGTAAATGAAAGAGTAAATAGGATGACCCCTAGTCAATGTCATGAAGGAAAAAAAAAAGGGGGGGGGAACTGTCCTATACTTATGCTGTCCAACATGGTCACCCCTAGCCACATGTGGCCATTTAAATTTGTTATTAAAATTAAATTTAAAATTCAGTTCCTTATTTGCACTAGCCATATTTCAAGTGCTCAATAGTCACAATTGGTGTCTACCATATTGGGTAACATAGATATAGAACATTTCCATCACCCCAGAAAGTTCTATTAGACAACACTGCTCTACATTAAAAAGACTAAGGATTATAAGAATAAAAAGACAAGCCACAGACAGGGAGGAATATTTGCAAAACATGTATCCAATTAAGGACAGTTAGCCAAAATATACAAAGAACTCTTAAAACTCACCAATAAGAAAATAACCCAATCAAAAAATTGGCCAAAGATCTTAATAGACACCTCACCAAAGAAGCTACACAGATGGCAATTAAGTGTATGAAAATATGCTCATTATAATGTTACTAAGGAATTGCAAATTAAAACAATGAGTTCCACTACATACCTAGTAGAATAGCTAAAACCAAAACACTGACACCACCAAATGCTGGCAGGGATGTTGAGCAACAGGAATCCTCATTCATTGCTGGTAGGAATGCAAAATGGTACAGCCACTTTGGAAGACAGTTTGGCAGTTTCTTCCAAAGCTAAGCATAGTGGGGGGTTTTTTATTTTATTTATTTTTTTAAAATTTTTTAAACTTTTTTGGTGGGGAGGTAATTAAGTTTATTTATTTTTATTAATGGAGGTACTAGGTCTTGAACCCAGAACCTCATGCATGCTGAGCACACACTCTACCACTGAGCTATACCCTACCCCCTAAACATAGTTTTAACATACAGTCCAGCAGTTGTGCTCCTTGCTATTTACTCAAATAAGTTGAAGACTCATATCTACACAAAAATCTGCACATGAATGTTTATATCAGCTTTATTCATAATTGCCAAAATTTGGAATCCACCAAGATGTCATTCAGTAGGTGAATGGACAAATAAACTACGATACATCTAGACAATGGAATAGTGTTGAACACTAAAAAGAAACGAGCTATTAAACAACAAGATGTGGAGGAAACTTAACTGTGTATTGCTAAGTGAAGGAAGCCAGTGTGCAAAAGCTACATACTGTATCATTTTAATCATATAGTCTTCTGGAAAAGGCAAAACTATAGAGACCGTAAAAAGATCAGTGGTTGCTGGAGCTTTGGGAAAAGGGATTGAGGGATGAATAGGTGGAGCACAGGATTTTTAGGGCAGTGAAACTATTTTGTATGATACTGTAATGGTGGATACGAAGCACTATACACTTGTCAACACTAATAGAACTGTATGACAGCAAGAGTGAACCCTAATGTAAACTAAGGTCCTGGGTTCAATCCCCAGTACTTCCTCTAAGAATAAATAAATAAATATACCTAATTACCTCCCCCCACCAAAAAAATGTGAATTTCTGGGGGTCGGGGTATAGCTCAGTGGTAGAGCACATGCTTAGCATGCACAAGGTCCTGGGTTCAATCCCCAGTACCTGCATTAAAATAAATATGTAAATAAATAAACCTGATTACCTCCCCCCAAAACAAAAAAAAGTGTGAATTTCTGACTTGTCTGGAAAAATGGAAAGATCTGGTCACACTGGGCCACTTTCTTGCACACTGGCCAATGGCTGGAGCTGAGTAGCAGCTGCCCCCTTTGTGAGGAGGTACCTTCCTGTTTGCCACAGACCCAGAACCCACTGTTCCCTGTTGTATCTCCCGCTCTAGGCCGAGTGTGAGTTTCCATATATCATCTCGCTGACACCATTCTGGTTTTGTTTTCTTTGGTTAAGAAAAAAAGGAAATTCTTTCTTACATGCGTGTCATGTAGGAAAAAGAAAAGGATGAAGAGGGCCCCCTGTGTCTTGCCCCCAGTCTGTTTTACTCACATCCAAGACCTTCTTGGCCTCTATAGGCATTTGAGTTTGTCCCCTCTGATCTCTACTCTGTGTCTCCCCAGACCCCAGACCATGCTGGCCTTTAGAATTTTCTCAGGCTGCCACCCACTGCTGGAAAAGCTAGATGTGACGGGAAAACAATGGGCATTATTTCAGCTTACATTTTCATTGTTACCCATACTCAATCTTGCTCATCGTCAACTTTTGGTGGAAATTATTTCTGTTGTTTTCCTTAATTTCCTCCAAATGTAACTGGAGGGTGAGACAGAGCAGCGGAGGACAAAGCACCCACCTTTTCCTTTCTGTGAATGTATGTTGTTGGGACACGCGGATGTAGGATTTTGTCCATCCAGGCCCTCACTCGTTCATCAAGCTCTGGCTCTATTTACGGAGGGAAGGACCCTGGCTTCAGCACCAGGATCCGTTGTAGGTTTTCCTCGGCAGAGGCAACAATACAAGCAAAGGCCCACATGGAGATGGGAAAGTTTGTATGGGGTTTGTTTAAGCTAAGGTGCCTCCATTAAAAATAAATAAATAAATACATAAATAAATGAAAATAAACCTTTAAAAAAAACTAGTGATACCACCAAATGCTTAGAAGCTGACTCCTTCATATATTGCTGGTGGGAATGCAAAATGGTATGGCTACTCTGGAAAAGAGTTTGGCAGGCCCTTATAAGAGTATACATCCAACGACCATACAACCCAACAATTGCACTCTTGGACATTTATCCCCAAGAAATGAAAACTGTGTTCATACAAAAACTTGTACATGAATGTTCATAGCTGCTTTACGTGTAATACCCAAGAACAGCCCAGATGTCCTTCAGCAAATGAGTGATCAAACTGTGCCACATCCAGACCATGGAATGCTACTCAGCAACAAAAAGAAACTAACTTAACGCACGCGACAACTTGAATGCATTTTAAGGGCAGTGTGCTGAGTGAAAAAAAAAACATCAAAATGTTGTATTATGTATGATTCCATTTAAATAACATTCTTTTTTATTTTCATTTTGAAAATTATTTCCCTTTCTTCTTTTTTTTTTTGATGTGGTATATGGATCAAAGTCCATATTTTGTTTTATTTGGGTGTAATTAGGTTTATTTATTTATTTATTTTTAATGGAGGTACTGGGGATTGAACCCAGGGCCTTGTGCATGCTAAGCATGCGCTCTACCACTGAGCTATACCCTCCCCCCTGTAACATTCTTGAAATGACAAAATTATAGAGCTGGGGACCAGATTAATGGTTGTCAGGACTTAGGGATAGAAGGTGGGGAGGAGTTACTGTAACAAGGTAGTATGATGGAGTCCTGCCTGAGGAGAGGCCAGCACAAGATAGCTGCAGCGTGTCGGAGTGTAAAGGGTCCGGTCACTGTAATAACCAGTGGAGCCTCAGGCCTAGGCCTGGCCACGGCGGAGCGACTGGTAGGGCAGGGGGCCACTGCCGTACTTCTGGACCTGCCCAACTCAGATGGGGAGGCCCAGGCCAAGAAGTTAGGGAAGAGCTGCACCTTTGCCCCAGCGGATGTGACCTCAGAGAAGGACGTAAAAGCAGCCCTGACTCTAGCGAAAGAAAAGTTTGGCCATGTGGATGTGGCAGTCAACTGTGCAGGCACTGCAGTGGCCAGCAAGACATACAACATAAAGAAGAGCCAGGCCCATACCTTGGAGGACTTCCAACGAGTTCTTAGTGTGAATCACGTAGGCACCTTCAACGTGATCCACCTGCTGGCTGGTGAGATGGGCCAGAATGAACCAGACCAGGGAGGCCAACGTGGGGTCATCATCAACACTGCCAGCGTGGCTGCCTTTGAGGGCCAGGTTGGACAAGCTGCGTACTCTGCTTCCAAGAGGGGCATAGTGGGCATGACACTGCCCATTGCTCGCGATCTGGCTCCCGTGGGCATCTGAGTGATGACCATTGCTCCAGGCCTATTTGGCACCCCGCTGTTGACCACCCTCCCAGATAAAGTGCACAACATCCTGGCCAGCCAGTTGCCCTTCCCCAGCCGACTGGGCGACCCTGCTGAGTATGCTTATCTGGTACAGGCCATCATCGAGAACCCATTCATCAATGGAGAGGTCATCCGGTTGGATGGGGCCATCTGCATGCAGCCTTGAAGGGGGAGGGCAGAGAAAACACATGCACCATGCCCCTTTGCCCCTCCTTCTGGAGTCCTCTACTCCAGCTTAGGAGGAAGCCCAGTAGCCATTTTGTAACGTCTGCCCACCAGTTAACCTTTGTGCCCAATAAAGCCTCTGTTTCTCACAGGGAAAAAAAACAAGGCAGTATGATGGAGATTTTTGTGATGATGAAATATTTCTGTATCTTCTTGTAGTGGTGGTTACATGAATGGGTTACATGAATGGGGGTTACATGTGATAAAATTTCATAGAACTATACAGTTACACACACACAAATGAATGCATATAAAATGGGTGAAATCTGAATATGGTCTGTGAATGATACCAATGTTAATTTCCTGGTTTTGATACTAAATAATAATTATGTAATATGTTGCCACTTGGTGAGGGGAACCTCTTGGTACTTTTTTTCACAACTTCCTTTAAATTGATAATTTAGAAATTAAAAAGTTAAGTCCTTATGAGAATGAATATATGTATATATATGCATGACTGGGACATTATGCTGTACACCAGAAATTAACACATTGTAACTGACTATATTTCAATTTAAAAAAAGTATATGGTGAAGATAATAAATTTCTGTTAAGTAACTGTTTTAAGCTAAAAAAAAAAGGTTAAGTCCCCCCCAAAAAGAATGCACTATTGATGTACTTAAAATTTGCATGAACCTCAAAATTTGCATGAAACTCAAAGGCATTATGCTGCTTGAAAGAAACCAGTCTTAAAAGGTCACTGTTAGATTCCATTTATATGACATTCTCAGAAAAGGCAACACTTATAGTGATGGAGAATAGGTCAGTGGTTGCCAGGTAGAAAGAGGGGGAGGGGAGGATGTGACTGCAGAAAGCTAGCACAGGGAATTTTGGTGGGTAAATGGGACTGATTCCTGTCATGAATCTTTACATGTGTTAAAAGTCATAGAACTGCACATACCAAAAGAAGTCAGTTTTACTGTGTGTTAATTTGAAAATTAAAAATTAAACTAGAAATAGATAAACAAGTTCCTACTGTATAACACAGGGAACTATATTCAATGTCTTGTAATAACCTATAATGAAAAAGAATTTGTACGTATAACTGAATCACTATGCTGTACACCAGAAACTAACACACCATTGTATATCAACTATACTTCAATTAAGAAAAGAATTAAAAACTAAAAATTTAAAAATAAATTTAAAAAAGTTAAACTAGATAGGCAAGTGGGTGCTGGTTTGTTTTTACTTCCCTTCCTTCCTTTCTTCCATTCATGCATTTATTTGGCCACTTATGTGTGAGGCACTATACTAGACTTTGTAGACCAACCAAAAGTAAGGCAGCCCAGGTCCCTGCCGTCATGGGTCATTCTTCCTGTTTCAGAGGAGAAGTGGTCAGTAGGGTTTGGAGCCCAGTATTTCTGCTTGGGGAAGTGGGGCAAGGAGAAGACTGTGGAGGGACCCAGGGAGTAAACTTTTCATTCCTAGAGCCCAGTCCTGTAGAATTTCAAGTGATGGCTTTTCCCTCAAAGACTCTTAGACCTGTCAGCAGGGGGAAATCCCCAATTTGTATTTCACAGGTACTCACAAGAGAAAATGCTAGGAGGGTTGTGCCCTGCTAAGGGAGGTGAGAAAGGTTGGGGGTGGAGAGGATTTGATGCAGTTAGTGAAGTGAAACTCTGAAAAGTGTTTCCCGAATTTGTGTGTCTATGTGTGTGTGTGGCTTGAAACAACCATTTGTTTAGCTCATGATTCTGTGGATTGGCAATATGGCTGGGTTCAGCTGGGTGGTTCTTCTGCTGGTTTGGGCTGAGTTCACCCAGCACTGCAGTCAGCTAGCTGTCAAAGGCCTCACTCACATGTCTGGTGGGTGGCTGGTGATTGCTGGGGTAGCTGGCCATATGTCTCTCACTATCCTGCAGCCTAGACTGGGCTGGTTCCTATTTTGGGGTGGGGAGGTCTCAGTGTTCCCAAGAACATCAAGAGAACAAAGCCCCAAAATGCAAGTGCCTTTTTTTAGCAGCTTTATTAAGATATGATTCACATATGTTACCTGAATTTGAATTTTGTTTTCTCTCCTGTTTGCAGGGAATCTGAAGCATGTGGTCTAGTTGACAAAAAGAGATCAGGTTTCCAGAGCTGAGGAGCAGTGCCTGTAACGAAGACAGCGTGTTTATGCGAGCAGTGTGTGGAATTTGTGACTGCAGGGGAAATTTGGAAGAAATTACTTCCTGAAAATTTCCAAGGGGCATCAAGTGGCAGCTGGCCTCCTGGGGTGAGGCACGCAGGCACCCCAGAGGCCTCAACCAGACCTCGGGGAAGACGGAGATTTCCAATCTTGAAAAGTGTTTATTTTTTAAAAACACACAAATGCCGTTTTTAATCTTTGCAAATTATTTTTAAGCAAGTTGGGAGGGGGAGCATTTTTATTTTCTTAAAGGAGACAGATCAGAAGCTGGAGGAAAGCAAGGAGTTCTGGTTGCCAGTTTGTGGGGCAGAGGGGAGCTGAGAGGCAGGGTTGGGGCCTCAGGACCAACCAGGTGGAGCCTTGGGGGGGGTGCTGGTCAGCAGACTGGGAGGTGGGGAGAAATCCACCTGTGTTGTTTTTAGGATAATGGATCTATTTTGTTTTTTAATAAAATCTCTGAAAACCTACCTCTTTGTCCCCTTGTCCTCAATGTCAAGTACCACTGACAGCACACAGTTCTGAATATTGTCCTCTCACTGAAGTTTCGCGAAGAAAACCCTGCTGCTTCCATGTTCTGCTCTGGAGGAGTGCCGGATCCTGCTGAGGAATTAGTGTGTCCCCACTAAGTCCTGGGGACAGGAAACCAAGCTCTGTCCTGTGCTGGGGCTTGTTCAGGGCTAATAGGAATACAGGGTCTTGCTGGCACCCCAGGAAGGAGGTATCCTTGCCCAGGGAGCGATTCAGGAATGGGAAGAGCAGGTGGCAATCTCGGATCTAGAGAGGCATCTTTTTCTTTTTTTTTTAAGCTGGGTAGGTAATTAGGTTTATTTGTTTATTTTTGAACCCAGGACCTCGTGTATGCTAGGCATGCCCTCTACCACGGAGCTAAACCCTCCCCTCTTCCAAGAGGGGGTGGCTTAGTGAATAGAGGTTATTTCCCCTTCAAGTGTAGACAATCAGCACGCTTGACGAAAATAGGATATAGTTGTGTCGCATGGGCATTACTGTAACCTCAAAGGGTAAGGCAAGATAGCAAAATGCAGATGAGGGGGTAACAAGAGAGATGTGGAAGCAGAAGGGACAGCCAGACGTCACAATTTGTCATTTGATTCGCCAAATATGTATGATGCTCCTACAGCTACAGGAAACGGGATAGGAGACAAGGACACAGACCCATCCCGGCCGTCTAGGAACTCCCAAACAAGGCAAAGGAGGAGGGAAAGAACCAGATCCCAACTTGCTTCGTGCTCAGTTACCACCATGAATCCAGAGATGTGGGAGCACTGGGGCGAGAGCAACTCTCCCCGCCCGGGAGGCATCCTGGAGAATTTCAAAGGGGATGATATTTGAGCCGGGCCTTGTAGGGTGAGTTGTATTTCTCCAGGCTACTGAGGGGGGGAAGGGCATTCTGCAGAAGGGAGTGGAAAAAGCCTTGAACGTGTCCCGGGATGGGAATAGCCAAGCTTTTATTAAACAGCATCGGGTCGCCTCGTCGTCTAGGAATACCAGTCACTTCAAATGCTCACTATTCTAATTATACACTCTCGGCTTAAGGGCAGTTTTACTTATACCAAAATGAAGGGTTTTTTAAAAAAAAAAAATAGAAGAGGGAGGAGACACTGAATCGGGCAGATGGGGGTTGGGGGAGGCCACAGAACGCAAAGGAGAACTTTGAATTCCTAGTCTGTAAGAGACCACCCGCCAAGGTTTGAAGTCTCAACGGCTTGCTTGGTCGGGTTTCAGCTCCCCTTGGTCGGGTTTCAGCTCCCCAATCCCAATGCTTTCTAAGGCACCCACCCGCAAAGTCATCACCCAAAGTCCTGTGACGGCCTCAGCCCCAAGATGTAACCACCTGGTTAAGTGCTGACTACTAGTGCTCCGTTTTCCTTTCAAGGGGAACAGGTTTGAGCAAGACAGAGCCCTTTCCCAGTGGTCATTACCCCAATGCTACCTCCTCACCACTGCTGTCCCTGCTGGCTAAGTCAACCCATTGCTGGGCCTCCCAGAGGCCAGGCTTGTTCTTCAGAGAGGGCACCACCTCAGTGGCCTTCAGGATTCCTTTTCATTTGATTCTTCTTGAAAACATTAGTCTAAAAAAAAACCCCATGGGGGTGAGGGTATAGTTCAGTAGTAGAGTCTGTGACTAGCATGCAGGAGGTCCTGGGTTCAATCCCCAGTATCTCCATCAAAAGTAAATGAATAAACCTAATTACCCCTCCCCCCAAATTTTTTTTTTAGTTTTTTAAATTCCATAGACAGAATGAGGAATAACTTTCAATTTTTTAAAGTTAAAATCGAAATACCAAAGAAAGGTGGTATTCCCAAAATGAGCAAGACAGATTAAGAGTTGCTCTGCTTAGTCTAAATTCATCAAATCGTAAACATTAAATATCTGAGGATCTCAGTATATCAATTATACCCTCAGTAAAGCTGTAAAAAAAAAAGAATTGCTTTGCTAATTTGCTAATTGCTTAAGAATTATCTTAAGTGCCCAGAGGGAAAAGGTTGAAAGGAAATACACCAAAATTTTATTATTTTTTTATTGAACATTGTAGTTGATTTACAATGTTAGTTTCAGGTGTACAGCAAAGCGATTCAGTTATACATATGCATACATACATTTTTTTCAGATTCTTTTCCATTATATGCTAGTATAAGAAATTGAATATAGTTCCTGTGCTATTCAGTAGATCCTTCTTGTTTATCTATTTTATATATAGTAATGGGAAATACACCAAAATATTAACTGAGGTGGGTTTCTCTGGAGGAGGGAGGTATAAGGATGGTTTTGTTTTTGTTCTTTCTACTTTTCAATATTTTCCAAATCTTCTCCAGTAAGCATGTTCTAAGTTTTGTAATAGGAAAAATAAACTTTTTTTTAAGAGAGAATTGATCTGCAGGTAATGTTACAGATCAAAGTAAATTCAAGACACCCACTGAGGAAGTTTGTGCTCAGGCCCTGGGGCTGTTCTAACCGCCCAGGAGGTACTGAACTGGCAAGGAAGACTGGTCAGGCTAGAGGGCTCTTGATTTACAATTCACTCAGCCAGAGAGGGTCTTCTTAGATAAGGTGACTTGAGGGCGGGGCAACTTTGTACCCAGTGTGAGCCTGTCTTCCCTTCAGGAAAAACAGCCGCCTTTGTGCCTACAAGGACCAGCCATAATAACCATAATAATAATGCAAAGCAAGCATTGGAATATACCCCATTTTACAAATCGCTTTTATTTAGAGTATGTCACTATCCACTCTGCCACGTGGGTATTATCATCCCTACTTTATAGATTAGCAAACTGAGGCTACAAACTGTGGAGTAACTCACCCAGTTGTAAGAGACAGCGCCAGGCAGTAAACCCAGCTGGAACTCCAAGTTCCCTTACTTTTTCCACTGCCCCCACACCTAGTGTCACTAAAATATTTTTAAACTGTGACTTTGGAGTAAACAACCTTCTTCTTGCTTCCAAAGTTCAAGCTGAAAAAAAAATCCTCCCCTGAACATCTTATTTGGGGGAGGGTATATAGCTCAGTGGTAGAGTGCCTGCTTAGCATGCATAAGATCCTGGGTTGAATCCCCAGTACCTCCGTTTTAAAAAAAAAAAGATCCTTCCCAAAGTTCAAGCTGGACCAAACTACATGCTACTCCCTGGCCCTCACCACACAATGACAACATTTGCTACTTGTGTGCTTTTCAGCAAGTTCCTCAACCTTTCTGGGTCTGTTTCCTTACCTGGAAAGCATGGCAAATAATTCTCTCACTTCTTGGGCTATTGTGAGTTCTCTATGGATTATCATAGGTGGGAGAATTTTGAAAAAAGTGTAAAGCATTGTGTGCAGGAGGGGCTTTCAGGAAACTGGGCCTGGAAAGGCCAATCTCTGAGGAAAACCCAGTGGTCCCAGGAGACCCATGGCCTCCACTATCTCCAAAGAACACACAGGAGCCAAAGAAACTGAGGGAGAAGTTTAGGCTGTGTCTGCAACTCAAGGGTTAAGAAAATAACAATTTTTAAAAGTATATATATATACATATATATATATATATATATATATATATATATATATATATATAATATGTGTATATTTGTATAAGACATCTTTGGAAAGATACACAAGAAACTGGAGCACCTCAGTTTCCTCTAGGCAGGGGAACCAGGTGGCAGGTGGCAGGGGAGTGAGGGAGACTTGTACTATGTTCCTTTTTGTGCCTTTTGATTTTTGAACCATGTGAATGTATAACCTGGTCCCCAAAAAAGTAAATAAATAATTTTTTTAAGCCAATGGAAAAATCCCAAGCCAGTTTCCCTTTGTTGGGGGTGGGGGTAGGGGATGGATCTGCCTCTACTGCCTTCATTGTGAACCTTCACAGAAAGAGCCCTATATTTCCAATTCTATATTGAAAAGACTTTCTGGGATGGGGTAGAGCTCAGTGGTAGAGTGCGTGCTTAGCATGCACAGGGTCCTGGGTTCCTTCCCCAGGACGTCCATTAAAAAATAAAATAAAAAAATAAAAGGCTCTTCCTAAGGCAGAAAGACTTCTTTATAAGAAAATCAAATATTGTCATTCAAAAAAAGGGAAGAAGAAGGAAGAAGAGGAAGACACGGAGGAGGACGAGAAAGAAGGAAAGCAAACAAGCAGGTTTCGACATCTCTAAGCCCCTGCACAGAAAGCTCCAGCAGCTCCTCCAACCCTGCGTTTGCCAAGGACAGTCCCCAAACCACTTGATGCTGGGCCCCAAGCTGACCAGCAGCGCCTTGGTGTGTGTACCACGTGTACACCTTGGCCTCAAGACTTCCTGGGTTTGACTACCCTCCCTGTCAGTCACCAGCTGCATGACGTCGCCAAGTAATTCACCCTCTCTGAGCTTTAGTCTCTTTATCTATCAGATGGAGATAATCCCTGTCCCTACCTCATGGGATTGACGAGATGAAGAAAGCAAGCACGTAGTAGAGCACATATTAGATTTCAGTATCAGACACTGTTCCTGTCTTACATGTGAACCCAGTCTAGGCAGGGAATTGTCCTGACTTTCCAGGCTTCAGGAATCAGGGAAATAGTATGCAAATTCACACTTTTGTGCATTTGTACATTCTTCTGGGGCAAGGAGCCAGAGCTATTATTAGATTCTCAACACTCAAAGGGGTTTCCAGGATCCTGCAAAGGATGAGAGCTACAAATGTAAGGGCAGACATAAATAAATAGAGTCATCGAAGACAGGGATCTTCTGAGTGCCTCACCTCAGGGTGTCTGCACAAGCTAGTCCTTCTGCCTGGAAAGCTCAGATCATCCCCAGACTGGTTCTTTCTCATACAGTTCCCAGCTGTCATGTCACTACCTCAACAAAATACCCTGACCAGGCCATCTAGAGTAGCCACGCTGCCCTCTCTATTCCAAAATAGCATTTATTTTTATACCATTTATCATTATCTTATTCATTTTTATTCCTACACACACACACACACACACACACACACACACACACACACACACCCTGGGGGGTGGGAACTTTGGCAGTTTCATTGCTGTACCCCAGTGCCTGGTGTGGTAACTGGCATCCAAATTTTCCTTGGTGGAACCACACACTCAGACAAAGCAATGCCTTATATTCTGGGTATTATGGGACACAGAGGAGGGACAGGTGATCTAGACTAGAGTGATTGTGTAAGCTACAACACTCAAGCTGATCTTGAGCCAGATGCTGGAGGCAGACACTCAAGGCAAAGTCACATTAAATTTAGGAAAGTGACCACAGCTAACATTATTCTCAATGGTGAAAAGCTGAAAGGATTTCCTCTAAGATAAGGAACAAGACAAGGATGTCCACTCTCACCACTTTTATTTCACATAGTTTTGGAAGTCCTAGCCATAACAATCAGAGAAGAAAAAGAAATAAAAGGAATCAAAATTGGAAAAGAAGAAATGTAGGGAAGTGATAAGCAGTTCAGTGTTGCTGGAACACAGAATATTAGACAGTATTCAAGCAAACCAACTATAAAATATATGTTTAACACAGTAGGGGAAATTTGGACAGGTACTAGGTGATATTAAGAAATCATTGATGATTTTGTTAAGTGTGATAACAGCATGATAGTTTTATTTATTTATTTATTTATCTAAGTCCTCATCTGTTAAAGATACAAAGTGAACTGTGTACAGGTGAAATAATATATCTGGGGTTTATTTAAAAATACTCCATAAGGGGAAAGTGTGTGTATGTGTGTGTGTGTGTGTGTGTGTGTGTGTGTGTGTGTGTGTGTATGTGGTAGTTGTGGTAGGTGGAGATCAATGAAACAAAATTTGAAAACTGTTGATCCTTTTTGAAGTTGGTGTGATGGACACATGGAGGTTGAATACACTCATCTCTCTGCTTTTTGTGTGCTTTTAAATTGATCATTTCCAGTATAATTATAATTATTTTGAAAACAAATCTAATTTTTTAATTTTTATTTTATTTATAAAATAATATAATTATTTTATAATTTCCATCATAAAAAGTTGAGATCTACGTATACATTAGTGAGTGACAGGAAAGAAGAGCAGGGCCAGATCACAAAGGGCCTCCTGTGCCAGCTAGAGGAGGCTAGACTTGCTCCTGCAGGTAAGGAGCCACTGTCAAAATGTTTTAAGCCCAAGAGTGGCTGGATCAGATCTACATTTTAAAAAGATCACTGTTGCCGCTGGGACAACAGAAATGAACCTGCTGAGGCCCGGCTCCAAAGTGGCTGAGAAGCCTCTGTTTACCTCTGTTAGAGTGAGTCCTAATCCCTTCCTCCCTTAGCCCATGGTGCCTTTTTTACTTGAGGGGGGAGAGAGAGAGAAAGAGAGAGATGGAAAGACTTTTTTTTTCAATGGATGCTTGAGGTAAAAACATTCAAATAAGATAATGGTTCCCTTATAACACTGTACCTCAATAATTGCCACTATCAGCAGTTTGGTGTTTATCGCTCCAGACTTTTTTCATTTTTTTTTTCATTTAGCCCATAAATATTGAGCAACTACTATGTCCCATGCACTGTGCCAGGCACTGGGGTTATATCTGTGGCCAAAACAGACAACAATCCCTGACCCCATGGAGCTGGCCTTATGCATCTATGACCATTTGACTTTTACATGAGTGAAATCATACAGTTTGGTAAGCTGATTTTCCTCACCTCATTATATGTCACGGATAGCTTTTCATATCAGTCCACAGAGCACTACCTTACTCATCTTTCATTTATGACATATTTCAGACATAGCAAAAAATATGGCACACATGATCCCTTCAAATGATCATATTATATGAATGCTCCAAATTTTGTTTAACCTGTCCCCTGCTGCTGAACATTCAGAACATTCTCATTTTTCCTTTCAAATAAAAACACTACACAACAACCAAAAAAAAAAAAAAAACTACTAGAGCTAATAAACAAATTCAACAAAGTCACAGGGTACAAGACAAACAAAAAAAAAAATCAGTGTGTTTCTATATCAATGAACAATCTGAAAGGAAATTAAGAAAATTGTATTTATAATAGCATTCCCAAAAAGTAAGATACTTAGAAATAAACTTAACCAAGGAGGTGAAAGACTTGCATACTGAAAACTACAAAATGTTGCTGAAAGAAATTAAAGACACAAATAAATGGAAGACACATGTGTTCACATTAAAAGATTTAATTTTGCTACTGTATCAATACTACCCAGACTTATCCACAGATTAGATCCAATCGCAATGATGTTTTTGCAGAAATAGAAAAATCCATCCTGAAATTTATATGGAATCTCAAGGGACCAAAATAGCCAAAACAATCTTGAAAAAGAAAAACAAAGTTGGAGGACTCATTGTTCGTGATTTCAAAGCTTATTACAAAACTACAGTAATCAAAATAGTGTGTTACTAGCATAAGTACAGACATACAGATGAGTGGAACAGAACTGAGAGTAGAGAAATAAACCCATACAATTATGGCCAATTGATTTTGGACAAAGGTGCCAAGTCCATTCAATGGGGAAAGAACAGTCTCCTCAGCAAAGGGTACTCCAAAAATATAAACTTGGACCTCTACCTCACACCATATATAAAAATCAATTCAAAATGGGTCATAGACCTGAATGCAAGTGCTAAAGCCATAAAACTCTTCGAAGAAAACATAAGGGTAAGTCTTTATGACCTTGGGTTTGGCAATGGATTCTTAGATATGATGCCAAATGAAGAATCAACAAAAGGAAAAATAGATAAATTGGACTTCATTGAAATTAAAATTTTTTGCACCACAAAGGACATTATCAAGAAAGTAAGAAGATAATCCACAGAATGGGTGAAAGTATTTTTAAATCATAATCTGATAAAGATCTAGTATCCATAATATATAAAGAACTCAGCAACAAAAAGACACACAACCCAGTTTAAAAAGTGGGCAAAAAACTTGATTAAGCATTTCTCCAAAGAAGACATAAAAATGGACAAGAAAATGAATATATGTATATTCACGTATGACTGAAGAATTGTGCTGTACACCAGAAATTGACACAACATTGTAAACTGACTATAACTCAATAAATAAAATAAAATAAAAAATTTTTTAAATGGACAACAAGCACATGAAAAGATTCTCAACATTATTAGTCATTAGAGAACTGCAAATCAAAACTACAATGAATTGCCAGTTTATTCCTATTTGGACTGCTATAATAAAAATAAAGCAGAAAATAACAAAAGTGTATGAAGATATGGAGAAACTGGAACCCTTGTACATTGTTGTGGAAATGTAAAATAGTGCAGCAGCGGTGGAAAACAGTTTGGCAGTTCCTCAACAAATTAAACACAGAATTCCCATATGACCCGCCAATTCTAGTCCTGTGTATATACCCCAAAAGAATTGAAAACAGATGTTCAAATATTTGCACATGAATATTCATAGCAGTACTCTTCACAACAGCCAAAAGGTAGAAACAACTCAAATGTCCATCAATGGATGAATGGATAAACAAACTGTGGTATATGCGTACAGTGGAATATTACTCAGCTGGAAAAAGGAACGAAGTACCAATACATGTTACAGTAGGAACGGTAGGAATGGGGGATTGGGGATGGAGGCAGAGACAACTACCATGTCTCAAGTCCTTCCCCAGTCCTCCCTGGCTCGCTTCTCTGCCAGGCCAGTGTCAACTGCCCTGCAATTTTCCTGCCAGATGGGGTGTTCTCCTCTGAAGGCATCTGTCAGCTCCATGGCTTAGTCCTGGGGTTCCCAGACTAGGAGAGAGGGGAAGTTACTATCCTTACAACTCAACCCTCTCTGTCCGTGACTTACTGGGCTCTCTGCCTTCACCTGCCATCCGACTTTCACTCCTATCTTTTTCTCCTTGGAGGAATATTCTGCAGAATCAGTTTCATATTCCACTCCTGAGCCTATTTGGCTAATTGCTGCCCCCATCTCACCCCTGTCTTTCCTGCAACTTCTGTCTCCCACCCCTAGTAGCCAAGCTCTCCAGCTCAGCCATTCCTTCATTCAACAGCTATTTCCCAATGGCCTGCTCTGGGCCAGGCAGTGTACTAGTCATCAGTGACACAGAAGTGAACGAAACACAAAAATCCCTGCCCTTGTGGAGTGTGCGTTCTAGCTGGACAGACAGATAATAAATATAATATGGGAAGTGGTGATCAGGGCTATGGAGAAAAAAGAAAGCGAGGTAATATATATAAAATAGATCAACAACAAGTTTCTTCTGTACAGCACAGTGAACTATATTCAATATCTTGTAGTAACCTATAATGGAAAAGAATATGAAAACGAATATATGTATATGTATGACCAAAACATTATGCTGTGCACCAGAAATTGACACAACATTGTAAACTGACTACACGTCAATAGAAAAGAATAAAAATAGGAGGGAGGGTATAGCTCAGTGGTAGAGCACATGCTTAGCATGCACGAGCTCATGGGTTCAATCCCCAGTACCTCTGTTAAATAAAAAATAATGATAAATAAACCTAATTACCTACCCCCAAAATTTAAATAAATAAATAAATGTAAAAAGAAAGCAATGTAAGAGTGGAGAGTAGCGGGATTGCTGTTTTAGACAATGTCCCTGGGGAAGGCCCAACTTGAGGAAGTAACACTGAGCAAAGACCTGAATGCTGTGAGGTGACAAGCTCCGTGGCTACCCTGGGAAGTATTCCAGGCAGAGGGAACAACAAATGCAAAGAGCCTGAGGCAGGAACCACTGTATCCCAGGGTAGGGGATGGGGAGGCTAGGGAGAAGGTGAGGGCAGGGGTGACATGGAGGCCAGTGTGCCTGAAGCTGAGAGAATTGGGGTGGGGAGGAAAAGTGTGTGGAGAAGTAGGAGGGACCAGGTCCTATAGGAACTGTAAGGACTTTGACCTTTGCCCAAGGGTGGGGTAGGGGGCAGAATGGAGAGCTGTTGGAGACTCCTGGGCAGAGATGGTCAGGATCCCTCTGGCTGCTGTGAGGGGGGCAAGGGGGGCAGGGACAGAGCTTGGGGGAGCCCAGTCAGGAAGCCACAGTCATGATCTAGGTAAAAGATGGCAGTGGCTGGGACCAGAGTAGTGGCTGTGGAAGCAGTGAGAAGTGCTTTGGATCCTGGATGTATCTGAAAGGCAGAGCTGACAGAAACTGCTGGGCAGTTGGATGGAGCATGAGAAAGACAGACAAGGTTTGGGACCTGAGACACTGGATGAACAGAGGTGCCATTTACTGAGCTTGGGAAGCTGGCGGGGTGGGGAGGTGGAATGGGGAACAGGGGATCTCTCCTGGAAGCTTAGGTCTCAGCTCAATTGCTTGCTGGTGAGGGTGGAGGCTGGCTGGAGTGGATGGAGGCAATGAGCGTGCTTTACTGAGTAACAAACTGTACCAGGCGCTGCACATAATCTGCCCACGTCACCTTCAGTGAGCACAACATCAAGGCTGAATTTCTTAACGTGCCATCCAAGTCCGACTCCCGTGACCTTACCCACCCTGTCCTGCACTCCTCTCCTAGTTCCCATTAATGCCTCTGCACATGCTGTCCCCAACATCCAGTGAATGCTGGCCCTCAGCTCAGATGTCACCTCTTCCTATCTCCCACTTGATTTTCTCAGTCTGCTTTTCTATCGCTCCCACTGGATTGGGAACTCCTTGAGGGCCAAATTGGCACAGTGGTCCCCTCTGAGGCCTTGGTGACCAAAACAGGGCCAAGCTGGGGCTCAGGTCATGTCTGTGGCCTGAAGGCACGACTGTGGAGGAAAATCAGCCAGCCCCGAGCCCACCCCGGTAGGTCAGGAGGCCTGACTTCCCACACAGTCAGATGTGACAATGAGGAAAACAGGGCCAGGGAGGTGAAGTCAAGCTTGGAACTGGACTCGGAGTGGAAGGCTGACTCCATCCCCCGAGCAGCAGAGAACAGGGGTCAGAGAAGAGTAATTACTCACATGTGTACAGCACTTGAGAGTTTATGGCCACAGACATTATCTCATTCAACCCTGGCACAGCCTCATGAGGTAGGTATTCTGATTTTCCCCACTTCACATTGAAGGAAACTGAGGCCCAATGAGCTAAAGCCACTGGCCCAAGGTCACACAACCTTGTGGCAGCCTCGGGACCCGAATGAAGGTCAATCTGATGGCAGAGCCCCATACTTGCGACATCAGACGAGGTGATGCCTCGAGGTGGCTGGGAAGATGACCAGTCCAGTCTGGACAGCCATTCTCCCCACTACCACCTCTTCCTACCGTGTTCCAAGCTGGTGGCAGCATGAATTGTCATTTACTCATCCCCTCAGACCAGGTGAGGCCAGGGCCAGGCAGCCTGGGTTCCAAATATGGCAGGGAGTCAAAAGGCAACACCTGGGAGAAGTTTGAAGAAGATTCAGGAGAGGTGCAAAGGGGTTGTGGGAACTTTCCTCCTCCCAAGGAGCACTTCAGAGGCGAGCCCCATCAAGCCGGCCCTGGGAGAGGGCAGCTCCCCCCGACCCCCACCCAGTTGCCCCAGCCCAAAGCCCCCTGGAGAAGCCTTCTGCGGGGGCTGTGCCTTCTTTCCGGTTGGGCTTAGGGCCTGGACAGTTCTTGGCTGGCAGCAGCTGGGCCCTCGCACCTGTCGGTCTGGATCCCCTGCCTCCCAAACACACACCCCCACCTAGCTCGGTGTGGCTTCCAGATGGCCAGTCACTTAGGCCTTCACCCCACTTTGGACCTTTCTCTCTTTCTCCTTTGATTTCTTTTCCTTAACTTGTTTTCTTCCCCAGCACTCACTCTCTCATTCTCTTGCTGCTCTTTGGCTCTTTCTCTCTCCGTGGAATACATCACTTTCTTTTCAGTCTGTCTGTCTCTTTTTCCCCTGACTCTAACCAGGGAGCCGTGAGGTGCTCGCTGTCTCCAGTGTCACAGTGAGAAGTTCTGACGAGGTCATCTCTCCAGGCCCCAGCAGCTCCGACACTCCCTTTGGAGAAAAGGCAAGAACCTCCGGGTGGGGGTAGGCATAGAGCGAGGAAGGGAGGTAGAAGCAGGCAGAACTAGATTCAAATCCCAGCAGCCTCACTTGTTAGCTGTGTGACCTCAGCAAGCTTGCCTCACATCTCTGAGCCTAGCTTCCTGCACCTGTAAAATGGGATTGATAATCAGAGTGACAGCCTCACACAGGGAAGGAGGAGGTGTGAACTGACCTTGCTCAGGGATGAGAAAGGCCTTTAGGAGCTATAAGGGGCAGGTCCTAGCAGGCATTGCTTAGAAGGCAGTGAGGCCACGGGTCACTAGCAGAGGCTTTGGGGCCTGGTTTGAATCCTCCACCCAAAACAAATAGGACAGAGAATGTTGGCAAGCTGCCTAACACCCCTGTGCCTCAATTTCTGTCTCAGTAAAATAGGGATGAGGGAACAATAGCCCTCACCTTGCATCTCAGGTTGTTGGGGGGATTGGAGGAGAGAAGGATGGAGCAGTGAGAAGAGTGCAGGTCTGTCACCTAGTAAGTGCTCAGGAAATGTTACCATTGATGCTTGTCATCAGAGTTAGTAGGAAAAAACTTCCCTGAGGTGGCCTTCTGCTACTGGGCCACTGCAGGGACATAAGCTGTGTGCAGATCTCAGGTTCACCTTTTTACAGGGCCTCTGAGGATGCCTGTGCAGGCCATACCCCACACAGGGACCCCTGAAATTCAGCTTGCATTCCTCCCACAAAGCTACATGCCATGGGCTGAGGGTTGTGTCAGGCCCAGAGAGAGCCACACCTATTTCTAATTGGTCCTCCCATACCTTTTTGTGATTAGCATCAGGAGATGGTATGTGCTGGCTGAGGGGCACAGTCTCTGTGTGGAGGCAGGAGTGGGACCTTGGGTCACTGGGCCTCTGGCCCTCTCTTCATGGCTGGCAGCAGAGTCTGCACCTTGACCCCCCCTGAGCTTCCTTAGATCCTCCATCCATCTCCAGCTCTGATTGCTGCTCCCCAGAGGGACCAGCGTCTGTGGCTGCGGGGAAATCTTTCCAGTCCCCCTGGCGGTACGTGTGAAATGAATCGTAACCACGTTCACACTGCCATGTTTGTCTGAGCCAACCCCAGAGGCAATCAGGGCTACTGGTCCAAGCTGGGAGACTTCTCCATGCCAGCGGGGCTCTGATTAGAGGAAAACTGGTGCCCCTAATAAAAGATGAGTGGAAATTTGAGGCCTCAGATGCGACAGGAGATTGGAAGGCTGGGAGGGCAGGGCCCCAGATCCCAAGAGAGATGAGGTCAGAGAACTGCTCCCCGCATGGACATAAGATTAGGGGCCAAGGGGCGGCCACATCACCTCGGGGCTCAGGTAAGGGGAGCAGTTTCAGCCTGGTGCTGCAGGGAGCAGGGCGAGACTAAAATGGCCTCACCTTTTGAAGGATGGAGTCCGCTGAGAGACATGGTGCTGGCCTAAGAGTGGCGGGTGGCAGAAAGGGGAGCACAAACAAGCCCCCAAAGACTTGTGTTCTAGAAGCTGCGGTGAAACTGGGGAAGGCCTGGCATGCGGAGGCCTAGCCAAATGTGTTTCACAAAGTAAGATGAGGCCCCTGTTACTCTCTGGCGTGGGGAAATTTATGGACTGAGATCCTCTCGAACTGCCCTTTAGGGATTTGAAGCCTGTGGCTGCCACTGTGCTGGGCGGGAGGGGCTGGGGAGTGGAGAGGAAGGGAGCGCTGGGGTGAGGAGCCGGTGGCCCTGCGCCTGAGGAGAAAGCCCCTCTCTGTGCCGGAGAAGAGAAGCAGGGGAAAGTTCCCCGCAGTTTGGCCGAAAGTCATCCTGCCGATTGCTCTTTTTGACACAACCTCACACTTTCTTTCCAGTCCTATATTCCTGGCTGTGTGCAAGCTATTTCCACTTGGATGTTCTGCCAACGGCTTAAACTAAACATGCTTAAAGCAGAGTTTCTCTTCCCCCACAAAGCCTCACACCTTCCCAAGGCCTCCAGCTTCACGGCTGACACCCAAAGAGTCCAGGGCCTGGCCAGCCAGGCTGCATCTCTTTCTCCCCTATACTAGCACCTTTCCTCCTGCCGGCCTTTGAACCCTGTGCTTTTCCCTGGGGAATATTTTTTGGTGTCGTCTTTGCCATCCTCGGCCTGCAGCCCTCTCCCGCCTTGCACCTCGTCCCTGGAGATTCCTGCCATCCACCACCCCTAACTGGGCTCCCCACTCAGGGTCTCTCCCTCAACCTGGGCCACAAATACATTCTGGCCACACACACTGACCATTGAGTGCAAGCGTGCGGTGGAGCATCTGTCCCAGAAGAAAGAAGAGCTTAGACACAGATAACAGAGGAGCAGGGAGCCTAATGGGGGATGGTTTGGTATGAGTAGCAAGTTCAACCTGGCTGTGCATCCCAGCTCTGCTGCTTCCTAGCTTCGTGATCTTGGGCCTGTTATTTGGCCTCTGTGCTTCAGTGCCCTTCTCTCTAACATGGGGATGATAGTGCTGACTTCCTAGGGTCCTTGTGACGCTGAAGGCCAGAGGGAGCATGGACAAGGGGCATATACTGGAATGACATCCCCAAAAGCTGGAGTGGGCAGAGCCATGAAGTATGTGAGAGGTTGGGTGGCCGCAGCCATTTGTATATCTGCAGTTTTCCCATTCTGTGTAAATAACAGGAAATCAAGTAGGGAATCAATTCAACTGGCCCCAATTGTTGGCCCTTTCCAAACCTCCCCCACCCCCTTGTGTAAACAGGAAGCCAAGGCTACAGTCTGCGCAGCTGATTGGAGTGCCCGAGGATGCCCTGTTATCTCTCGGCTCTCTTCTCAGTTTTGTCTCTCAAGGCCCTTTCCTCGGGACTAATCGTGTTCCTGCCCCCACCCCCCTCCTCCTTCTCTGTCCTCTCTTCTTTTCAAGCCTCCTCCTTTTTTTTTTTTTTAACACAGGAGCAGAAGCGAGTGCCGGTCCAAGCCCGCTGGCCTGGGGCAGAGGAATGCGGCCGCTCCCTCGGCGCGGGGCGGCCAGGCCCAGGCGCTCGCTCAGGCTGGCAGCGGCAGGCGCGGAGCTAGGGAGGCTCCGGCACCTTGCTCTGAGGGGCTGGAAAGCACTACAGACGTTAGCTCATCACTCCCTGGCAGAGGCCAACCGGTCTGCTATTCTCACTAGCATCTTCCAGATGGGGAAATGGAGGCACGACCGCGCTCGCGCGGTGTGGTTGCAGACTTGCAGATCCCAGGGGGCCTCCTGGGCAGGGTCTCCGGATGAAGCAAGGGGAGGAGGGCTACCCAGACTTCCCCGAATGGACTTGTAGTCCTTGAGATCGTACGGGGGACGGAAGATATAGAAAAGAACTGTGGTCCAGACTTGCAGTATCTGGAGGGGGCACCAGGGAAGAGTGGGAGCGTGGTAGCTAGGACTCACCATCATTTGAGCCGCCCCACCCACATGAAGGGGTCCCCAAACAGCTGCAGCTTCACTCACTAGTCCATTAGGAATGAAATGACTCACCACTCTTACTGAGACGTTTGCCCCACCCATTACCTCTGGAATAAGAGGCAGCCCAGATAAAGTCTGCATGACCAGACACCAAAGGGTTAACCATGATGCAGGTGGGTTATTGTTTTCCTCCTGGTGCTTTTCTGTTATTTCCAAATTCTGTGCAGGGAACAATTATGACATTTATCACCAGATGAAATGCTAATTATTTTTAATTATTAAAAAGAAGCAGCCACTGGGATGTGTTGAGGAGCCCTGGGGCTTTGGAGTCAAGACCCCGGGGTCAAGCCCACTCTCTCACTTCCCAGTTGTGTGACTTGTGGGGCAAGTGACTTCACCTCTTTGACTTTCCGTTTTCTGTAAAATGGAGATAATTGACCCCACAGGGCTGACATAAGATTAAAAGATAATGTGTATGAAAATGCTTTTTAAAAAAATTCTCCTGGTAGGGAGGGTAGAGCTCAGTGGTAGAGCGCGTATTTGGCATGCACAAGGTCCTTGGTTCAATCCTGAGGACCTCTGTTTAAATAAATAAATAAGCAAACAAACAAACAAACAAACAAACAAACTTAATCAGCTCCCCCGCCAAACATAAAACAACAACAAAGAGGCATAACACCTAGAGGGCCTCTTGAAAAAAATTTTAAATACTTCTGGAACTTTTCAAACATATACACAAGTCAACATTATAATGAAGGCCTGCTGTACCCCTCGTCAGCAACTAACATCTTATTTTTTCTATAGCCCCATGCACCTTTCCCCCATCCCACTGGAAGTTTTTAAAACAAATCCCAGACTTGCCCTTTTTTCCTAAAAATACTTCAGTATTGAACTGCTTTTTACATTTTTTATAAATAAAAAATAATACACGATAGCTGTAAAAAAATTGGAAAATGAAGAATCACGTATAAGAGAGAAAACAAAAATCATCCATAGCCCCATCACCCAAAGACAACCATGTATTGGAGTACTCTATTATTTATTCTATACATATATATATATATATATATATATATATATATATATATATATATATATATATTTTAACAAAAGTGGGATTCTACAGTATATGCCATTTGTAGGTACTATTTTATTTTAATTGTAAAAGTAATAAAATTATATTACAGAAAAATCAAGAGAAGAGGAGAAATTACCCATAATCCTTTACCATTTAATATTAAAACTGTTAATATTTTAATATATTTCCTTCCCCTTTTTTCAATTTACAGACATAATTTTAACACCAATGGGATTGTGCTGATTATGTGTTTTTCAAATTATGAATCTGTTTTCATTGAAAGAAACTAATATAATCTTATTGCAGAAAAATAAAGGAAAAGAAAAATATCACCCAGAATCCCACCACTCAGTTATAATCACTGTTAATATTTTGGTGTATTTTCTTCCAATATTTTTTCTGTGCACGTATAATTTTAACAAAAGTGAGAGCATACTGTTTATGCAGTCCATTAACTACAAACTTAAACTTAATTATAAGAATAATAAAATCATATTGCAGAACATGGAGAAAAGAGAAAAAATATCTCGCAATCCTACCTCCCTACTGACACTGTTGTTGGCTTGATATTTTCCTGACCATTGCTTCATTACTCATATTCATCCATGGTTGGAAACATAGTATTTAATTTTCTGCTCTTTGTGCCCTTTGCAACTTGGCATCATATTTATGCAACTTTGTACCCAGTGTTTTTTTAATTTAATATTTTGTTGTGAACATTTTCCCATGAATAAGTTTTTGAAGTCAGGATTTTTTAAAAATCTCTTTAAAAAAGGACACAAAATAAACTTATCTACAAAACAGAAACAGACTCACAGACACAGAGAACAAACTTACGGTTACCAGGGGTTAAAGGGGGTCTAAAGGGACAAATTGGGGGCCTCTTGGGCTGTGATGGAAATGTTAGCTATCTTGATTGTGGTGGTAGTTTCATGGGTGTATACATCTATAAAAATTCATCAAATTGTATATCTAAAATGTGTGTAGTTTACTGTACAGGAAACACAATAAAAGTGTTAACAAATTTTTTAAAATAAATTTTAAAAAATTTTAGTGCCAAGGTACCAAGGGATACTCCCTCACCATGGACATTTACATTGCTTTCCATTTTTCACCATTATAAACAATCCTCCAAACATTCTTGAACAAAGATTTGTGCTTTTTAACTTTTCTACATACCTACTGAGTACCCATCTCTGGAGACCACTCTGTATACTTAGACAGGGGCTGTCCTGTAAAAAGTCATCATCTTTTATTGGTCCCTAATTTACTCCTGTCATATGGCTCAGACAGCCCTTGGTTCTGGAAGGTGGAATTTTGAACACAAATCTGCATTTTCCTCTTCCTTCCCTTCCTGAGTTTATGAACCTCCATCCCCTCGCAGTCTGGTTTTTAAATTAATCAGTCAGCAAGTATTATTGAACCCGAAGTATGTGAGCTAATGCAGGACTAGAAGGTAAAAGGAAAAAATCAGAAGGTATTTGTTGACCACTTACTACATACCAGGCACCAACCTAAGCTTTTTCTTTGATCCTTGCAACAAGCCCACCGGGTTGCTACCATTATACTCCCCATTTAACAGATGGGGAAACTAAGGCACAAAGAATGAAGCCATTTGGCTTAAGATCACACAGCTAGTAAATGGCCAGTAGGGATTTAAACCCAGGCTGACTGACCCTAGAACCTGTACTCCTGACCATAGTTTAGATGCCTCCTTAACCTCCCAGGCAGCAAGGTACAAGGGTGAGGGCAAGGGCGCTGCAGTCAGCCTAACCTGGATCCAAACACCCAGCCTCCTGGCTGTGTGAACTTGGGCAAATCTCTGGGACTCCGTTTCACCTTTGGTAAACCCTAGCTCACAGGGTGTGGGAATTAAATGAAATGATGGATGGGAACACGCCAGGTCCAATGCTGGCGCACAGAAGGTTCTTGCTGGCTGATCATCCCTGTCCTCTCCTAGGTTTGCGAGCTCGCGGTCTAGTTGCCAAGTTGGAGATAAGAGTTCAGCGGAGAGCTCTGAGCTCGGCTGGAGCCTACTGGGAAGTCAGTGATCCAGGGCATATTTGCAGAGAAATGCAAATGTCTACTTTGCTCTCTCCCTGCCTCAGCAACTAACCTCCCCTTTCATCTGCCCCCAAAAGGAAAGGGGTGGCTTTTGTGCTCCGAAGCTGAGTGCTTGAAGCCTCTCTCTTCCCTGCTCCCCAGGAGGTGGACAGTGGAGATGACAGGAAGTCACCAGTGGGGAGACCCTTTCTGGCATGTGGGCGCAGTGAAATGTGGCGGAGGGCGCTCCTTTTTCTGTCCTTCAATGGTCCGGATGGGGGAGGGGGCTGGCTGTTGACCAACTGCTCCGGAGACACTCCAGAAGCCGAGAAGAACATATGCCTCTTTCTAACAATTGGCCTGGGAGCCCTCCAATAGATGGAGGGCGGATCCGCCACCTCCCGGATCCGGAGCCTGCCGCGGAGACGCGGACGCGATTTCCAGACCAGCTCCCGAGCTGGGGGCTGAGGCGGAGGGTAGGTCGGAGGTCCAAATTAGCAAAACACTGTTAGAAAGCCCAGGATCGCTCACGTCAGACAAACATCAAGATGTCTTGAAGGTGTATTTCATGTGCAAACTCGGGACAGATCCCGCCTTTTATCAGAAGTATAGCGGACACGATCCACGATCTTTGTGCAAAGTGAGAAAGTGCAGCGATGGTGTGTGGGATGTGGTTGTTACTGGCGTTTGTGTTGGGGTAGAGTGAGGTGAAGGAATGGAGACACGCAAGGCAGCCTTGGGGGCTGAGGAATGGGTTTACCTGGAGTCCAGAGCACTCGCCCCAGCTTCCTCCAGGCGTCAGTTAAGGACCTTGACTGTCCCTCTGTTTGCTCCCCATCTTTATGTCAGTAAGCCAGTCAGTCCATTAACAAACAGAACTTTGTTCAAAGAGCAAATGCAGGGCACTTGGGGGTACTTAAAAGAAAGAACTAAAGGAAAGCGAGAGGGAAAGGAAGGAAGAAGGAAGGAAGAGAGAGAAAGAAAGAAAGAAAGAGAGAGAGAGAGAGAGACCTTTAGGTCTTCAAATCCAATTAAAAAGACAGAACAGATACATAGTGAAAATGACTTTGTGGCAGTCCTTCCCCCTCTTTTTTCTTAACATCAGGACTTTAAGGAGAGGGAAAGAGCATGTTTTATAAACACTGTAAACTGAGTAGTTGTTGCTGAAAGGGTCCAAAGAAGGGAGTTTGGTAGAAGGGTAATCCTGGTGGCCTTCCTGTAAGAGGTGAGACTGGGAACTTCTTGTCCACGAGGAGCCTGAACTGAAATGAAGAAGACCCGAACCTCTTTTCCGAAAAGATTTGTAAGATAACACCCCAACCCAAGAAAGACGTTCTCCTAATGCAAAATGTTATTCCTGTTACCTGGGAATGATTATATAATCATAATAAAATAACTGGGATACTGGGAAGGCAGGAGGAATCCCCGAGAGCCCCGGGCAAGCTCTTAGTACCCTGCTGCCTGTTCTTGGCTTTCTGGCGTGCCTCGTGAGGTGCACCTGGCCCCCGATCCAACATATCTCCACGTCTCAACCCGCCAGCCTCCTTCAGCCCTCGATAACCACAAGAGAGAATCCCTCGAACCCAACCTCAGCTCAGGCCTTCGAGGGAATCTACCGTTGCCGGCCGGAGAGGCCCTCCAGGAGGCTCTGCCCGAAATCTGGCTATTTAAGAGGAAAGGGACCCTCAGCCTCGGCCCTTCAACAAGGGAGATGGTGCAGCCCAAAGAGGGCAGACAGGCTCCGAGAAAGTCCTGCAGAAAACCCAAATCATGCCCCTCGGGCCCCGTCCCATGTGCGTCCCCCTCCTCCGAGTCATTTCCTGAGCCCACAGCTCTCCCCCCAACCCCCTGAAGCCCGCTCTGGCCACCCTCTAGATTTAGGTCAGAAAACAGACACTAACAGCTCTCCCTCGCCTCAGCGAAATTACTAAGTGGAATTTATTGGGCAAGTCCATGCAGGGTGGTGGGGAGAGACTGTGCCCCAGGCCCGGGCCCCCGCCCGCTTTTGAAGCGCAGGCGTGGGCCGGGGGCTCGGGGCTCGGGGTGGCCACGGCCTGGGCCCGCCAGCCGCACCCCGGGAGCTGTGGCCGGTCGCCGGCGCCGCGGGACCCGCGGGGCTGCTGGGACTCCGTTCCCCAGCCGGCCCTTCGCTTTCACACGATCCGCGGTGACTGCACCAGCTCGAGCGCCTTTAAAGGGCCACACACGCCAGCCGCCGCTATAAAATGTTCCCAGCGGCACAGCTGCAGAAGGGGCACCGCTGAGCTGCCGAGAGGAGGCTCGCTCCGCCCGGCTGCCCGCCCACCGCCCGCCGGCGAGGGGTCGTTCCTGGCGAGGAGGAAGAGGGCTGAGGAAGGCACGGCACCCGCTCTGGCCCTCAGTGAGTATCCAGTTCAGATTTTGCCACCAACTCGCCCACGAGCCAGGACATGTGCTAATAATGCCCTAAGCCGGTTATAAAGACGTGGAAATTGGGGGGAGAGAGAAAAAGGGGGAAAAGGGTCTGTCCTTCCTGGGATTCCTAGCCGAGGCCAGCCTGCTGCCGTGTGCGTGTGCGTCAGGGCTCTCCGGGCGGCAATGGGGGCTTGAGAGCCGGTTCCCCCGCGCCGGGAAGGGAGCGCGGTGGCCGCCACCGTCACCGCCCCGGAGTCAGGCGCCGAAGCTGCAGGCGGGCGGGCGGGCGGGCACGGGCGCGGGCCGGGGCTGCTTGGCGCGGCACGGTGCGGTGCGGCGGCGGCGGCGCGGCGGTGCGGGCTTTTCCCAGGCGCCCCGGGGTCGGGTGGCACGGAGCGCGACCGGCTCGCGGCGGCGGCGGTGGCGGCGTGCGTGCCAGGGGCTGGGGGCTCCGCCGCTGCGCCCGCGACTCACCGGGCTCCGCGCTTCCCTCTCTCCAGGGCAGGCGGCATCGCGGAGGTAAGCCGGGCCGCCGGGCAGGGCGCTGGGCTGGGCGGCGGGGCCGGGGACTCCAGCCGAGAGGGCGCGGGGAGCGGGTGGCGGCCGGGCGGGCCGGAGGGCTCTGGGGGACTTGTTTTCTGTTTGAAAGCTGCTCTGCTGGGGGCCTAGGGGCCGCCTCCTGCCCGCTCGCCAGCGAGCCGGTTCGCTCGCCAGCGCGCCCGCCTGCTGGCCAGCCGGGCCGGGCACCCGCTTCTCCTGGGGATACGGCAGCACCTTTTCTCCCCGCGCCCGCGCTTTCTCCAGCTTGGCTTCTACCGACTTTGCTAATCGCCCGGACAGCATCTGGACGCTCCGGCTCCGGGGCTGCACAAAGCTCAGGTTTCCTTCGGGAGCTGGAGGCGAGAGGGGCTTTTCGGGCCGAGTTCAGCGGAATTGCGGGATGGAAGTTAACGAATTCGGGCAACTTGCCTCTACTGCCCGGTCGACCTCTGCTCTTCCCCCACACCCACGCCCACATACACACGCACACCCACGCACACACCCCTCTGCCTATAAACGCCGGCGGCGGGGCCGGGCGGCACACGAAGTCCCTGCCTCGCCGAGCGCCGGACTTGGAGGCAGACAGACCTGGCAGCGAATCCCGGCTCCGCCACTTTCTAGCGCTGTGACCTTGGGCAAGTTACCGAACCTCTCGGAGCCTCTCTCGCTCTTCTCTCTCGCTCTTCTCATAGCGGGGTGATAGCAGTGACCACAGGCAGCTTGGTTGGCTAAGGGGTAGGCTCATCCCTCGGCCGCGTGGGGTGCTCAGCGGGCGCTCAGTAAGTGTTGGTGAGGCGCTGGAGTGGCTGCCGCCGGCGCCGAAGTGCGCCCCCGAGCGCGGCAACACCGCGGGGCCCCAAACTCGCTACCGAGGCCGAGACCCCGCGCCCCTCCCTGCTTGTCCATCCCGTCTCTCTCCGATCGGTTCCTGATATGGCACTTGCAGGAGTGGACGCTCGGGGCCCCCGTTGCCTGGGCACTCGCTCCCACCGTGCAGGGATGCTCCCAGCCGCCCCCAGCTCCAGCGGCTCCACCTGGGATGTGGCGAGGAGGGCGGCCGAGCTGTCCGCCAACAATAGGCCTTTAGTTTTCAGGTGGCGAAACTGACTGGTCTGGTTAGAGTGCATCCAAGCCAAGCCGCAGTACTGTTTGGATTTTTAAATTTCTCCTTCTGAGTGAGAAAATAGCAATCGAGATGGAGCCATCCGGTTGGTGCCATTTTAACTTTTGGTCCCCCAACAGGTCAAAGACGCGGCCCTCTACCTGCCTCTCCTTTCTCTCTTCTTCCTCTCCCCTTCCCACCCCCATCTAGGCGAGAGGGGGCTGCCGGCCCACGGGAAGGTCTGTAACGAAGGGCGGGCGGCGGGGCCGGGGACCGGTGGCCGGGGCTCGCGAGGTACCAGCGGGCGAGGAGGCACTTGTTGCTCTGCGTTGCCCAGCCGCCTCTCGCAGCCGTTTCGCAGTGGTCAGCTCGCAGCTTGGAGAGCGGGCTGGGACGCTTCCGCGCTGCTAAGTTTTGCCTTCGAATTGGCCAGGTGGCAGAGTGGGGACCGAAAACCGGGGAGGCAAGGGCAGGGATTCCGATCGAAATGCGGTTGCTTCTTCAGACGGATTCAACAACACTTACTGAGCGCCTACGGAGCACAGACCCAGGCCGGGGGTCAGGGCTGGTGGAGGGGAAGCGGTGATGGGAGGCGACAGATCTGAATGGAAACAGGGTCCTGCTTAGGGGAGCTCACAGCCTGAAGGGGGAGACATGGTAAAATAGTCTTCCCCAGGAACTGATATCAGAACACAGATACTTTGTTTTTCGCATTCTCTCTTTTTTCTTCTCTTTTTTCCCTCCTCTTTCTGCTTCTTTTTGTTCTTACTGCTGCTGTTTTTTTTTTTTCTTTTGTACGTTCGGGTACCGGGTGTCATAAAGAAGAAGGGCTGAATAGAAACAGGAAAAGATGGGCGCCCCTCCCCAGACATTTTTCTAAGGAGATGAAAATTGCTTGATCCTGAAGGTGCTGGGCTCTTGAAGACGACATGGATTAGACTCCTTGTCTCGTGATCACTGGCTTGAAATACTCTCAGTTTGCCTCGAGAAGAAACAGGGCTCCAATCAAGCAGTGGTGGTGGACCCAGCAACAGATTTTTTTTCTCATGCTTTCTCCCCCTCCCCTTTCTTCTTTTTTCTATTTTTCTTGCCTCCCTCCCCTACAAGTAAGTGGTGCAAAGATAATAAAGAGAGGTAGTAAGTGGCCACCTTCTAGAAGTGTCTGGGCAGATTCTTAATGACCGCTTGGGGGAGGGGGAGGATGCCGTGTCACAGAGAATTCTATCCTTGTTGGAAAGATGACTCTTTAAGATCCTGAAGATTCTCTGGGCCAAAAGGTATTTATAAATATGAAATCCTACATTTCTAACTCATCATGAAGGCTAGAATATATGGGGCTTTTTTTTTAAGGCTTCTAGGAAAATAACTTAAGAGTTTTCAGAGATTTTTAATTTTCTGGTTTGGGGATATTCTTTCCCCCTTAGCTCTTGGCACTTGAATTAGGGGATGAATTATTTGGGAATCATTCTAGGTATGATGACTTGGCCAGCCATCATGTGAGGCATGTGGGCATAGGGTGCTAAATCCCACTCCCAGAACCACTGCTGCCTGATGGGAAAGCCACTGAACCTCTGTGCCTCAGTTTCCCTCCAGGAAGAATTATGCCCACCTGTCACTACAGATGAGTGTGGCTGGGCTCAGGGCAGGTGTCCTGGGAAAGCCCAGTGCTGCTAGGGCTGTCTTGGAGGGGGCTTGTGGTGTGGAGGTAACAGCCATCCCTAGCTGCTCTCTGGCTGCCCTGGAGCCCCCAGACTACCCTGATCAGTCCAGCTTCTGAGTCCTGAGGCAGGACTTTGGAGCCCCGAGACATTTGCTTTGAGGACCTATTCTTTCTCTGGGTTGCAGCCTTCTGTCATCCCGACTCCTTTCCACTTTCTCCCAGTCCTAGCAGAGGCCCCAGCTCTCCAGCCTGAATGCCAGTGGCCCATTGAGACAGTGCGCTACTTATTCAGGGACATTGCTGCCCTCAGGATCAGGAACAGTGCCACCCACCCCCACCACACCCCCCATTTGGGGCCCTGAAATCAATTGCATGAGGAAACAGTCATATGCATCCCCTCTTTGATGATACTTGGGTGGCTGGCTGCCTGGGCAGCACCTGGACGAATCCAGCTCCTTTCCTGCCTCTGGCAAAAGTTCCAGCTGGATCTCCTCCCTGTGCTCAGGTGGTCTCTGGTCTTGAGTCTAATCCTGTCACTAGCCTTGCCATGTAGCTGTGTGGAGTTGCCCTGCTTCGGGCTTTGCTAGTACTTTCTTGGTCAATAAAGCCTTTGCCCTTATCACCTCTTCTCCCTCACACACAGCACAACAGCTCCAGCTGGCAGCATCACGTCCCACCAATTTATCCACCTTCTGCCAAGGCTCTGAAATGCCAACTATGTCAAGGCCTGCGCTTGACGTCAAGGGTGGCACCTCACCTGCAAAGGAGGTAACTTGGGCCATTTTACTGATGAAGACACGGAAGCCCGGAAAGATGACCTAGTCTGGGGCCATGTGGGAGGCCCTCTGAGCTGTGGTAGCTGGTGTCCTTCAGCAGCCAGGAGACAGCGGAGCTTTCTCCAGGGGGAATGAAAATAGCTTCTACTGAAAAAAGGGTCACATCAAACCCATTAGGAGTGCTGAAAGATGTTGGGGAAGGGGGCAGAGAAGTAGAATTGGAAAAGACCACCCCACTGAGAAGATGGAAGTGAGGATGAGAAGAGGGACAGTGACAGCCCCTTTGTAGAAGGGTGAGCTGAAGGCAGAGTCAGGGGAGGGAGATAAATGCAGTGAAGTCACTTAGGAAAGTGGGTGCCCAGCCTGGGAACTCAGGCCAGAGCACAGTACTCAGAGCCATGATGGCAAAAGGAGACTCAAGCCTAACTTTCCAGGGGGGCCTTTTTGCTGCCTCCCCACCACTAGCCCCCGATGAAGGGTGAGGGACAAGCCAGGAGCAGGGATGCCATACTGTGCCTGTCTCTGTCTTCTAGGATGCCAACCAAGAGATGAGCTCTCTGGCCTACTCTAACCTGGGGGTGAAAGACCGCAAAGCAGTGGCCATTCTGCACTACCCTGGAGTAACCTCCAATGGAACCAAGGCCAGTGGGGCTCCTGCTAGTTCCTCAGGATCGCCATCTCCAATAGGCTCTCCTACTGCCACCCCTCCCACTAAGCCCCCACCCTTCAACCTGCACCCCGCCCCTCACCTGCTGGCCAGTATGCAGCTGCAGAAACTTAATAGCCAGTATCACGGGATGGCCGCTGCTGCCGCCGCAGCCTCCACTGCTCCGGGCCAACCCGGGGAGGCAGGGCCCCTGCAAAACTGGGGCTTCGGGGCTCAGGCGGGAGGGGCGGGGTCACTCTCTCCCTCTGCCGGTGCCCAGAGCCCTGCCATCATCGATTCGGACCCGGTGGATGAGGAGGTGCTGATGTCGCTGGTGGTGGAACTGGGACTGGACCGAGCCAATGAGCTGCCGGAGCTGTGGCTGGGGCAGAATGAGTTTGACTTCACGGCAGACTTTCCATCTGGCTGCTGATGCCAACTGTTCCTAAAGATGGAGGAATAAAGCCACCAATTCTGTTGTAAATAAAAATAAAAATTAATTACAAAGAGATGGACTCGAGGTGTTCTTCATTGAGGTTGAAAGGGGTGTGGTATCCTTTTAGCAATTCTAAATCCCGTGGTGGGTTGTGGGTGGATAGTTGGGAGGGAGTTGGCCTGGATGCGAGGAATGGGGAGGACACAGGATGGGGTGGGGGGAGTGCTGCTCACTGAATTCCTGCTACCATCACCTTTCTCTCTTCCGGAGCCCAAGTACCCAGTGTCATTGCCCTAAGACCTCAGGAACACTGTTCTATTCGAGGTTGATGACGGGGGCCGGTTGGGGGCATTCCTGGAAGAAAGACTGACCCAGCCCCTCTTACAGCCTACTCGCCACTTGCATATCCAAGTCTAAAGGGTTGCCCTGACCACGTGGCTCACACTTCACCAACTCTAAAAGCCACCCCCTTCCACTCTCTAGTCCCAATCCAGCTGATGCATTAAGGCCACTCCTTTGCCTTTTTGCCCACGGGCAATAATTGGTATGATCTAAGAAGGATCCAATGACCTGGGAGCTCAGAGTTCTCTGGAAAATTGCGAAAACTACAGACCATTAAAGTAAGATTCAAGGTGCCTTCAAGTCCCTCAGGCAGTTGCTCAACCCCAGCCCCTATGCCTGGGACACTCTGTGCTGGTCTGAGTGTCCCCTAAGTCTAGCCTCCCTGGCCCACACTATGAGGACAGCCTGTTTCTTGGGTCTGGCCTCTCCATCTTAAAGACACAAATCAGGGCTGGGCTCAACAAGTTCAACATTTGGGGATACAGCTGTTGCCCTTAGGTTAACTGCTGAGGAGGCAATGGCTTCAGAAGCATGTCAAGTGACAGAGATTAGCACTGAACCAGAGTCTGGCCTTGGGGCGTGGGGGCAGGGGGCAGGTGTGGAATCCAACCCTGTCCTCATATTGACACAACCCAAGGGCCTCTAGACTCCTCTCCCCACATTTCGGACTCCCAGAGACATTCATCCTGGGAGACTGGGAAAACTGATCGGCTGTTTAAAACTAGCATCAGGCCTGTCCTGTAGCAAGTGCTTGTGCAAGGAGCCCACTGAAAAAGGCAAGGCATTGGATTCAGTACTCCCTGAGCACCTGCTCTGGGCTGGGCACTCTGCTGGGCACCGGGAGCATAAATTAAAATTTGTACCTTTAAGGGGGGCCCCCATCTAGAAGGAGAAAGGCACCAATAAATTATAATAAAACGATATTTCCTATAACACAGGGAGAAGGTGCTATTCGATCTCAGAAAAGGAAACAGCTCCATCTGCCTGGGAAGTCGGGGGAAGGATTCCTGGTATTGAACTGGTTCATCTGTTTGTTTCTACATCTCACAAGTAATAAATGCAGGATCCCATCTCCTTGGAAAAACTAGAAACTCTACAGATCAGGCCAAAGTACCCTTTGACCAGCTCTCACCCTCAGTCTCGATCGCCTCTTGCCCTCCACAGAGGTAGCAACTGTTTATCTATTTGCAGTGTATCCTCACTGGCCTTGCTCTGTGCCTTTACACAAAGACTTATCTACCCACAGAAACAATTGGGTTTCCAAACAAGAGCAGAGTCAGCCAAGGAAAGAATGAGTGAGGGGGAAAGCTGTTACGCAAGTGTATGTTCACGAAAGGGGCTGCCCCGGCTGAAAAAACAGAAGTTCAGCACGCAGGGTCAGAGGGCCAGGAGGGGGGCATGGGAGGAGGCGACTCAGAAGAAGTTTGCAAGAGGCAGGGCACAAAGGGCCTTCTAAGCCAAGCGGGGAGCCCACCTGTATCCTCGGCACCACCAGCCCTGTGGCTTGTGGAGACTCGGAGCTTGTAGGAAAGCAAAGAATTAACTAACTTTGCTTTTTAGGATGATCTCACTGAAGGTGGATGAATAGATCCATCTAAGGCAGTGAACAGGGAGACAGGGGGTTCTGAGACGGGCTGGAGAGGCAAGGTGACAGGGTGTTTTTTGTTAATTGTTTCTTGCTGGAGATAGAGCGTGAGCAAGGAAACATCACAGAGTACAGTCGGGGAAGACAGGGAAGCCTCTGCTCCTGCCCTACCAGTTCACATTCAGGCCTCTGACAACAAGACCAGACACATTCACTAGGTTACCAGGAGATTCCCAAGCCAACTCCAAGTCTCACCCTGGGACAGGCCGTGGGTGCTGGGAAACAAGGTTCCCAGATGCGTGCACACAGGTCAGTTTCGCTGCTTACCCACAAGGTGCTCGTAGTCCCAGAGCAGATGGAGATGCATAACCAAGAGTGCCTCCTAGAGATAAGGAGCTGTGCCGCTCCCTGGGGACAGGAACTCACAGTCCAGTGGCAGAGAGGGCCATAATCTTGAAGGATGAATCAGGTGTCCATCAGGCAGCAATTCTAGTGGGGACCGGAGGGGAAGGCATGGCCTTCAGGCACAGGGAACAATTGGAGCACAAATTAAAAGGTAAAATCAGGACACGGTATAAACCAGAACCAAGCATTAGAAAGCCCATGGATTTTTCAGGGAAGGGCAGAAAGTTCAATAGCCTGACCGCCTTGAAGGGCAAGAGTGCTAAGAGAGGGTAAGTTGGAATCAGATCTTTCAGTCATTCCTCCTTTATTTCACTGAGCACCTCCTATGTACCAGGCACACACTGAGCACTGGGGAATACGCCCTTGCTCTCATGAAGCTTGGAGTTTAGCAAGGAGATCGAAGGCAGTCATATAATCATGAAGATCATTAAAACCACAAATCATGAGAAGTGACAGGAAGAAAAGGTCCAGGTGCTATGAAACATGTGATGGGACAGGGGGGCTTAATCTCAATTGTGGTAATCAGGAGGGCTTCTGAAGTCTTTGAATAAAGGAGTGCTGTGGTCAGAGATTGCATGGGGAAAATGAATCAGGCTACAGTGTGTGTGACAGATTAGAATTATGGTGATGGTAGAAAGCTCTTCCAGTGGTCCAGGCAAAAAGTAGCAAAGACAGGAAATTAGTCTATGATGAAAAAGTAGCATTTCAATGGAGAGTTGTCCTTCAGTGATTAGAGACTTTCACTTCTGTAAGATAAAAAAGTTCTAGAAATTGATTACACAATGTGAATTACTTAACACTACTGAAGTGCACACTTAAAAATGGTTAAGATGGTAATTTTTAATGTGTTTTCTACCACAAATTTTTAAGGTAGTATTTCAAAGTAGAGGGGAAATGAGGGACTATTTAATAAATGCTTTGGGACAACTGGATACACTACCTCATACTTAAGATCAAAATGACTTCCAGATGGACCAGATTTAAAAATAAAAAGTAAAACCATGAAAGTACTAGAAGAAAATATGGGGGGATTTACATGAAGCAACCTTTCCAAGAATGACACAAAACCCAGAAGCAACGGAAGAGATTGATATATTCAACTACATTTTAAAAACCATGCATGGCAAAAAAAAAAAAAAAAAAAAAGGTAAGATCAAAAAATAAACAATAAGCTTGGGAAAATATCCGCAACTTAAAATGAATATGAAAACAACTCTTACAAATCAGTATGTTAAAGACCACCAACCTAATATAAAAATTAGCAAATAATATCAAATAATATCAAAACAAAATGCAGAAAAAGAAGTTAAAATGACTTTATGACTTACCAAAAAGTGCTCAAGTTCACTCATACTAAAAGAAATATATTTTAAAACTACACGAGGGGACTTCTGGTTCCACAACAAGATGATGTAGACTCACTTTTCCCTGTTCCTCTCCTTCAAATAGAACTAAACACCCTAGAAATTATTCAACAGACAATGATGAAAGGACTCTGAAGGCAGGAAAGCAGGCGAAGAACTTCAGGACTTGAAGAACAAAAACATGGGAAGTTTTCTCCGTTTTCTGTTTATTTTTCACACACCCCTAGACTAGGTGCCAAAGAGGCCTGCAACCCAAAACCACCAACAGCCATACACACACAGAGACAGACACATAAACACACACACACACGCGCGCGCGCGCACACGTGCACACGTGCACACATGCACAGACTGGTAAAGGATAAGCCCAACAGAGACTTAGCACAGAGGACCTAAGCCCTGCTCCATAACCAGAACTCCAGAGGGTAGTGGGATCTGCTTGCAGCAGCAAAACCCTAGGCTGTCTCAGTCCCCATTCCAGAACTGGGACACCAGCAGGAAGTCCAATTTGCCTGCAGCAGCAGCTGTAGCAAAGCCCTATGTCTTCCTACCCTCCACTGAATCAGTGACATAAGGAGACTCAGGTACCCTGGCTTCAGCCATGTCCCCCTGCCCCAGAAGATCACCCAGCAAAAACAAGCAGCTCAAGGAAATGCCTTCTGCCACTGCAGGCAGCACCAGCAAGGATGAAACAGGAGCCCCATGGACAACAGAAGAATGAAGCAGACAAAAATAGCATTGCAAGGACTTGGAAAAACTAAACTGTCATTGGAACTACAACCCACAGAAGTAGACTGAAACATACATACTAAACCTAAACAGGGTGACTGCCTGCTAAAATAGAAGATTGAAATGGGATCAAGAGTCTCCTAACATAACCAAAATGTCCAGAATACAATAAAAAATCACTCATCATGACAAAAGCCAGGAAAACTACAATTTTAATGAGAAGAGACGATCAACTGACACTAATACAAAAATGAATCAGATGTTGGAATTATCTGACAAGGGTTTTAAAGCAGCCATCATAAAAATGCTTCAACAAGTGGTCACAAATTCATTTGAAATAAATGAAAAATTAAAAATCTCAACAAAGAAATACAAGCTATAAAGAAGAATTCAATGAAAATTATAGAATGAAAGAAAAATAACTAAAGTAAAAAACTCGCTGGACAGACTCCAATAGTGGAGTAGAAATAACAGAGGATAGAATCAGCGAGCTTAAAGACAGATCAATAGAATTTAGTTGATCTGAACCCACCTGAACACTGGTAAGCTGTGCTAAGCTATGTATGTTTATGATACTACTAGAGCAAGTACTAAGAAACCTATACAAAGCAATTTATATATTCAGAATCATTATAAGTAAATCCAAATGGAATATGTTCAAGTAACTCACAGGAATGCAAGCAAAAAGAAACAAAAGATATTGTAAGTCAACTACACTTCAATTTAATAAATAAATAAATAAATAAATAAATAAATAAATAAATAAATAAATAAACAAACAAACAAACAAACAAACAAACAAAAAGAATAAGAAACAGAAAACAATAAAATGGCAGGCTTAACCTGACAGAGCAATAATCACTTGAATGTAAGTGAACTAACTATACCAATTAAAAGAAAGAGATTAAAAAAACCCACACAACCCAACTATATGCTGTCTACCAGAAAAGTAGCAACATAAGTAGGTTAAAAGTAAAACGGTGAAGAAAGATATGTCATGCAAACATTATTTTTTTAAAGCAGAAGTGGCTACATTAATATCATTTAAAGTAGACTTCAAAGCAAAGAACTTCACTAGAGACAAAAAGAGATATTGCATAATGTTAAAAGGATCACTCCACCAACAAGACATCGCAACCCTCAAGGTACACATTGTTGCACTGACAACAAAACTGCAAAATACGTGAAGCAAAAACTGAGAGCTCTGGGGCAAGAGACAGATCTGCAAGTAGAGTGGCAAAGTTTAACCCTCTCTCTCAGCAACTGATAGAACAGCTAGACAAATTCAGCAAAGATATAGAAGAACTTGACCACACCATCGACCAAGAGGATCTAATTGACATTTATAGGACACTTCATCCAACAGCAGAAGAATACATATTCTTTTCAAGTACTCATAGAACATTGAACAAGATAGGCCACATCCTGGGTCATAAAACAAATCTTAAGAAATGTAAAAAAACTGAAATCTGCAGAGTATGCTCTCTGGCTATAATGGAATGAATCAATCCAGAAATCAATAACAAAGATAACAGGAAAATCTCCAAACACATGGAAACTAAACAACATACTTCTAAATAATCCATGGGTCAAAATGGAAGTCTCAAAGAAAATTTTTAAAAACATATTGAGCTGAATGAAAATGAGAATATGACTTACCAAAATTTGCGGGATGTAATGTTTTTAGCTACAGAGAGGGAAATTTATAACACTAAATGCTTGCATTGGGAAAAGAGGGGAGGTCTCAAACAAATAGTCTAAATTTCTACCTCAAGAATGAAGAAAAAGTAGAGCAAAATAAACCCAAACCAAGCAGAAATAGGGAAATAATAAAGATAAGAGCAGAAATCAATGAAATTGAAAACAGGAAAACAATGGAGAAAATCAATGAAACAAAAAGCTAGTTCTTCAAAAAAAAATCAATAAAATTGACAAACCTTTAGCAAGACTGACACAAGTAAAAAGAGAGAAAACATAAGTTACCAATATAAGGAGTGAAACAGGGCTATCACTACTGATGCTGAATCTATTATTGGAATAATAAGGGAATACTATGAATAACTTCATGCTCATGAATCCAATATAGGAGAAATGGACAAATTCCTCGAAACCCAAAGCTACCAAAACTCGATCGAGATGAAATAGATAATCTTAATAGTCCTATAACCACTAAAGAGATTGCATTTGACTAGTTGAAGAGCCCTTGGAAAAGAAAGCTCTAGGCCCAGATTTTTTTTTTCCACTAGAGAACTTTACGAACTATTTAAAGAAGAATTAACACCAATGTTACACAATGTCTTCCAGAAAATAAAAGGAGGAAACACCTCCCAAGTATTACCCTGATCCCGAAACCAGACAAGGACAACACACACAACAAAAAAACTACAGATCAGTCTCTCTCCTGAAATTAGATGCAAAAATTCTAAACAAAAATTTAGCAAATCCAATCCAATAATATATTAAAAATATAATACACCATGACCAAGTGAGATTTATTCCAGCTATAAAGGGTTGGTTCAACATTCAAAACTCAGTCAATATAATTTACCATATCAACAAACAGAAGAAAAAAAAATATGACCATGTCAGTTAACACAGAAAAAGCATTTGACAAAAATCCAACATCAAATCATGATTAAAAAAAGAAAATAACCTCTTAGTACACTAGGAATAGAGAGGAATTTTCTCAACCTCATAAAGAGCATCTTTAAAAAAAAAACTTACAGCTAGTGTAATACTTGATGGAGAAAATCTAAATGCTTTTTCAGTAAGATCAGGAACAAGACAAGAATGTACATTCATCATTCTTATTCAACATAGCACTGGAAGTAAGGCAAGTGCAGTGAAGTAAGAGAAAGAAATAAAATGCACACAGATAGAAAGAAGGAAAGAAAGAAAAAAGAGAGGAAGGAAGGGAGGAAGAAAGGAAGGGAGGAAGACTTTCCCTATTTGCAGATGGCATGATTGTCTAGAAAATCTCAAGCAATCTACAAAAACCACTCCTAGAAGTAATAAGTAAGTCCAGTAAGTTCAAAAGATACAAGAGCAACACACAAAAAACAATCACATTTTTATATACTAGCGATGAACACATGGAAAGAGAAATTTAGGATGTGATACCATTTACAATCATTGAGTACACACACACACACACACACACACACACACACACACACTCACTTTTGTATAAAACCTGGTCAGGATCTGTATGTTGAAAATTACAAAATATTGATGAAAGAAGTCAAAGAAGGACTAAATTGATCTATACATGTCATTCAATTTTTATCAAAATCTCAACAAGTTTTTGTTTTTTTTGGTAGACACAATCTTGCTTATTCCAAAATTTAGGGAAAGGCAAAGGAACTAGAGTCACTAAAACAATTTTGTTAAAGAAGAATAAGTGAGAAGAATCACTCTAGTCAATGCAAAGTCTTACTGTATAACTATAGTAATTAAGACAGTGTGATACTGGTGGAAGGAGTGACACATAGATCAGTGGAACAGAATCAAGAACCCAGAAATAGAATCACACAAATACAACCAAATGATTTTTGACAAAGATGCAAAAGCAATTTAAAGGACGAGGGGTAGCCTTCTCAAAGAATGCTGCTGAAGCAATTGGATATCGTCCATAAAAATTAACTCAAAATAATAACTGATTCATTGTAAAACAAAGTGCACAACTCAGAAAAAAAAAACGTAGAAGATCCTCAAACTTAGCGTTAGATGAAGAATTCTTAGACTTGACACCAAAAACACAATCCATAAAAAGGAGAAACTGATATTTTCAACCTTGCCAAAATTAAAAACTCTTGCTCTGTGAATGCCTATGTGAAGATGAAAAGACAAGCTATATCCTGGGAGAAAATACTTCCAAACCACATATCTGACAAAAGACCAGTATCTAGAATACACAATGCACTCTGAAAACTAGCATATGTAAAGAATCCTCCAAACCCAACAATAAAAAAACCCCCAAACAATCCAGTTAGAAAATGGGCAAAAGAGATGCACAGATACTTCACTGAAGAGGATATTCACATGGCAAATAAACACAGGAAAAGATGTTCAGCACCACTTAGCCATTAGGGAAATGTAAATTAAAGTTACAATGAGATATCACTACACACCTGTCAAAACGGCTGAAATAAAAAGTAGTTACATCCCCAGATGCTGATAAGGATGCAGAGATATAGGGCCACTCACACATTGCTGATGAGAATATAAAATGGTACAGCCACTGTGGCATAGAATATGGTAATTTTAATCAAAGTAAATCATACGCTTACCATACAAGTCAGCAATTGCAGTCTTGGGCATTTGCTTCACGGATATGAAGACTTATGCCCATACAAAAATCTGTACATGAATGTTTGTAGCATCTTTATTCCTAAAAGCCCCAAACTGGAAACGACTCAGATGTGCTTCCATGGCTCAAACAGTGCCCCATCTATACCATGGAATGCTATTCAGCAATAAAAAGGAATGAACAACTTGGATGAACACCTAGGAAATTATGCTGAGTGAAAAACAGCCAGATTCCATGTATACAACATCCATGAATTAATATAATGATAGAAATGGAAAACAGATCACGGAGGCTAAAACACAGTCAAGAGCACAAAGAAAGCCTGGAATTAGATTGGCTTCTTAACCAAGCTTCACTGTGAGCTAGCAGCAGTTTGGGTGAGTGGCTTAACCTCTCAGAACCTTGGTTTCCTTGTTCATAAAATGGTTTTTATTCATTCATTCATTCAGTCAGTCAGTCAGTCAGTCAACAAATGCTTAGTTCCAGGTGTCGAGGATAACAGTGAACAAGACGGACAAAATCTTTGCCTTCGTAGAGCTGACATTCTAGTGGGGAGAGAGAGGCCATAAACAAACACACTAACTAATTGCATATCAGCAGAGATTGTACTATCAGGAAAAGTAAAGCAAGGTGAGGTGAAAGAAGAAAAAGCATCTAGCACAGTAGTAGAACATAACAGTAAAAGAAGAAAAAGCATATGGAGTGCTTAGCACAGTAGGTACTCAATAAATATTAGTTGTTGTTACACATTGTTATTAATAATCAGCAAAATACTACTTTATTGAGGTATAGTTGATTTACAATATTGTATTAGTTTCAGATGTACAGCATAGTGATCCAGTTATATATTTTTTTCAGATTCTTTTTCATTATAGGTTATTACAAGATATTGAATATAGTTCCCTGTGCTCTACAGTAGGACCATGTTGTTTATCTATTTTATATATAGTTATTAGTATCTGCAAATCCCAAACTCCTAATTTATCCCTTTCGCCTCCTCCTTTTTCCCTTTGGTAACCATAAGTTTGTTTTCTATGTCTGTGAGTCTGTTTCTGCTTTGTATATGGATTCATTTGTATTATTGAAAAAATGCTATTTTTAAGGGTTTAAGTGTTAGTAAGGCTGCAGTGAAATGAATACTCTCATACACTGCTGATGGGTGTGCAATTCATACAGCCTCTTTGGAAGCCAGTTTGGTAGGTCTTTTAAGATTAAAACTGTCCATGCCCTATGACCCAGCAAACTGAACTCTGGAGCCGAACTATCTGAATTCAAATCCTTGCCCTGCTATCGACCCACTGTGTGACCTTTGCTAAGCTGTTTAATTTCTCTATGCCTTGGTTTCCTCATCAGTAAAACAAGGATAAAAACATGGGCTGGTTGTGAAGACTAACTGAATCCATATATATGAAAAGCATTTAGAAAAGCACTTAGCATATAGTCAGTGGTTTTGTAGCATAAATTCCACTTCTCAACATCTACTTAGAGAAACACACACGTGCACCAAAAGCAGGTTCAGGGATGCTAATCTACAGTATTGTTTGTAGCAGTGGGAAAAAAAATGGAAACTACCTAAATATTCATCAATAAGGCAATGATGAAGCAAAGGAAGGCATAGTGGTACTATGGAATCCTATGAAACAGCTAAAGAAAATGAAGTAAATCTCTATGTTCTGACATGGAAAGATCTCTAAGAAATGTTGTTATGTACCAAAAAGCTAACTTCAGAATGACACATATTGGATGACTTTATCTAAAGAAAACGAAACATGCAATTTATACACACACACACACACACACACACACACACACACACACACACACATAGAAAAAGATCTGGAAGGTTGCACTTCAAATCAATGTTGTCAGCATTGTTATCTGGTGGGGAGTGTTGAGGGAAGCCTTACTGGGTGTAGAAGTGGTCAAAGATGATTTTAGATTTTATGAGGAGCATATATTCATCTGAGACTTATGTAGTTAAAAAGATTTTTTTGAAAGTTTAATGAGGAAGTAGCCAGAAGTGGCCAAAGGGAATTCTCTTTTCAACAAACAGTTCTGGAACAATTGGATACCCATAAGCATAAAATAAACCTCCATTCATGTTTTGTCTTGTATACAAAAGTTAACACAAAATGGATCATAGACCTAAATATAAAACCTAAAACTATTAAGTTTCTAGAAGAAATCAAAGGAGAAAATCTGTGCAAGCTTAGGTTAGACAAAGATTTCTCAGATACAATACCAAAAGCACAATCCATACAAGAAAAAAATGATAAATTGGACTTCATCATAATTAAGTACTTCTGCTTTTTGAAAGACACTGTTAAAATATGAAAAGGCAAACCACAGATGTGGAAAAAAATACTTGCAAATCACATGTCTGATAAAGGCTTTGCATCCAGAATATACAAAGAACCCTTAAATAGTAAGAAAAAACAGCCCCATTTTTTTAAAATGGGCAAATCATTTGAACAGATATTTGACCAAAGAAGATATATGGATGGCAAAAAAAAAAAAAAAAAGCACATGGAAAGATATTGAGCATTGCTAACTATCAGGGAAATGCAAAATAAAGCCATAATGATATACAACTACGTATCTATTAGAATGACAAAAATTAAAAAGACTGACCTTCATAGGCAACAAAAGAAAACAACAGATAAATTATACTTCATCAAAATTAAAAACATTTGTGCTTCAGAGAACTCAAGACAGTGAAAAACAACCCACAGAATGGGAGAAAATATTTGCAAATCATATACATGATAAGGAGTTAGTATTCAGAATATATAAAGAACTTCTACAACTCAACAATTAAAAAACAAACAGCCCAATTCAAAAGTAGGCAGAGGACTTGAATAGATATTCCTCCAAAGAAGATCTACAAATGGCCAATAAGCACATGAAAAGATGCTCAACATCACTAATCATTATGGAAATGCAAATCAAAATCACAATAAGATACAATTTCTCATCCATTAGGTTGTCTATTTCTTTTTAATGGAAAATAACAAGTGTTGTTAAAGATGTGGAGAAATTTGAAACTCTTGTGCATTGCTGATGGGAGTATAATGGTGTAGCCATTATGGAAAAAGTTTGGCAGTTCCTCAAAAACTTAAACATAGAATTACCATGTGATCCAGCAATTCCACCTCTAGATTTAGACCCAATGAAAGAAGGGTCTCAAATACTTGCACAACAATTTTGTTCATTGCATCAGTGTTCATAATATCCAAAAGGTGGAAATGACCCAAGTGTCCATCAACAGATGAATAGATAAGCAAATCGCAGTGGAATATTATTCAGACTTAAAAAGGAGTGAAACTCTGAAACATACTTCAATATGGATGAACCTTGAAAACATTATACTAAGTGAAATAAGCCAAACACAGTAGGACAAATATTGTATGATTCCACTTATATAAGATACCTAGAATAGGCAAATTCACACAGAGACAGAAAGCAGAATAAAGGTTACCAGGAACTGGGGGCAGGAGGGAATGGGGAGCTATTGTTTAAGGGGTACAGAGTTTCTATTTGGAAAGATAATAATGTTCTAAAACTGAAGAGTGGGGCTGGTTGCCCAACACTGTGAATGCACTTCATGCCACTTAATTGTACACTTAAAAATGGTCAAAATGGTAAATTCTGTGTATAGTTGACCCCAATGAAAATTAAGTTAAATAACCTATAATGAAAAAGAGTATATATATATATGTATATGTATAACTGAATTGATATGCTGTATACCAGAAACTAGCACAACATTATAAATCAACTATACAGCAATAAAATAAATAAATAACTTAAAAAAAAAAAAAAAGATTGACCTTAACATGTTTTGGTGAGGATGTGGAGCAACTAGAACACTGCTAATGGGAATGTAAAATAATACAACCACATTGGAAAACAGTTTGGCAGGTTTTTTTTTAATATTAAACATACATCTATCATATGACCTAGCCATTCCACTTGTATTTGTCAAGAGAAATAAAAACACTTGTTCATAAAAGACTTGTTTAGAAATGTTCATAGCAGCTTTATCTGTAATTTCCCCAAATTGGAAACAACTCAAATGTCCATCCGCAGGTGAATGGATAAACTAATTGTGGTATACATACATATATACACGTGTACATGCATATATACATGCATGTATTATGTGATATATACTACTCTCCTATACTATATGATACTACTCTACTAGTGCTATATAAGTACTGCTCAGCAACAGAGTAAACTATTGGTACAACATGGATGACTCTCAAAATAATTATGCTGAGTGAAAGATGCTAGACCAAAAAAAAAGTACAGACTGTAAGATTTCCATTTATGCAAAATTTTAGAAAATGCAAATTAATCAATAGTGACAGAAAGCAGATCACTAGTTGGCTGGGAATGCATGGGGAGGAGCTAGAATGAGGGATTAATTACAAAGGGAATGAGGCAACTTGGAACTGATAGACTTGTTCATTATCTTAGTTGTGATGATGATTTCATTGGGTGTATGCACACATCAAAACGTGAAACTGTGGAGAGGTGGAGGGTATAGCTCAGTGGTAGAGTGCATGCCTGGTGTGCATAAGGTCCTGGGTTCAATCCCCAGTGCCTCTGTTGTGGGGGGGGGATTTAAAAGTTCAAAAAATAAAATTTAATTAAAAATTTTAAAAACCAAGAAAAAAATTTAATTGATCAAACTGTATACTTTAAATACGTGCCATTTAGTGTATGTTAATTATTCCTCAGTAAAGCTGTTTCAAAAATAAGTTGCAGAAAGAAGTAGCCAGAAGTGGCCAGGAGGGAACTGGAGCACTAGTTCACTGATTGAGTCACTGCTTTGTTCCATGCATTTGATACATCATATCTGATTCTTACAACAAACTGAGGAGTAAGTATGGTTATCCCCATTTTCCAGATAAGAAACCTGTGGTTCAGAGAGGTGAAGCCACCTGCTTAAGGGCACACAGAGAGAGATTCAAATTGTACTCTTTCCACTCTGCCTCACTGTCTCCCAGTAATGTGAAAAATGAAGGAGTAGGCTGTGCTGGTTCATTGATTGCAGGCAATAAGTTGATCAGGGAATCTGAGGCATGAAGAGCTACTCTTTAAGATGGGGAATGAGGGGCGCACTTCACTCACGGTGTGACTCGTGAGCATGAACCTCTTATGCATGTCCCTTCCCTCTGGTAATCTGGGACAGAATGCTGGGATGTGTGTCTCAGTTCCCTACTCACCATCTTCCATGCCCACACTTACAGAAATAGAACCATGTACTGTATAATTTCATTTATGATATACTAAAGCAGTTCTCACAAGACAACAGAGAAGGGAAAGATCATTTGATGCATTGCAGTGATAAAATTGTTTAACCATTTGGGGAAAAAACATAATTTTTTTGGTTTACCTGTTTATCTTTATCAACCCCAAGTTAATAAAGAATTCAATTTATGCTATTATACAGAATTGAGTATTCAGCAGATATGTGAACTAAGGGTAACCTTCTAAGCTTTGAATTGACAAGCAGATGTTACAAGAGAAAAGATCAACAGATTTTGCTACATAAAAATTTGAAACTTTGTACATAGAGAAATGTAACCAGTAGGAAAGTAACTGGTAAAAAAAAATCTGCCTCAAGGATGACAAAAGATGAACTTCTGTGTTCTGTAAAGCACTCATGCAAATTGATCAGAAAGACATGTCCCCCAAAGATGAATAGGCAGAGATACTTCTCCCAAGAGGAAATAGAATGAGTAAACAAGCATATGGCAAAATGTTCAACCTCACTAGTGATTTTTCAAAGTGCAAATTAAAACAGTTACATCAGTAAAAGTTAAAAATAAGTTATTACCAGGCTGGCACAAGTATAGTAAAATTGCTGGGATCCTCTGAGGAAGGGTTTTGGCAATACACATACACTGCTATCAAAGTGTTCAGACTCTTAACATAGTGCTCCCTTTCCAACAGTTACTGCCGACCACTCCCATGGACTGAGCACAGATGCACCAGTTTTCCCAGATAGGAGTCTTCAGCCCAGATCATACACCTGAGCTCGGACTTGTGTCTATAAAACATCTCCAGCTGATGTTCCCCCTCCTCAGCCCCACGTCTCACACCAAGCATACCGCCTCCTAGTTTCCAGTGAATGTACCACTGAGTCATCAAGCCAGAAACCTGGGAGTCATCCTAATTATCTCCTTGTCCCTCACCCCTGCAGATACGTCATTTCCCAGTGAGATCCTGCCAATACTCCATCTGCAATATCTTTTGAATCTGCCCCCTCCTCCACCCCACAGTCACAGACCTGGGTCTCACCCTTCTGTTTCTTGCTCCAATTGTTGAAATAACCCTGATCCATCTCCTCCAAACCACTCACACTTCCTTCAAACCATTCTACAGGGAGCAGTTGGAGTTATCTTTCTAAAGCACAAAGCCAATCCCGTCTTCTTTAAAATCTTTCAACGGCTCCCCATTGTCTACCTACAGGCTAAAGTCCAAATTCTTAAGATTTAACAGCCCTCTGTGTTCCAAACTGCTTCACCACCATCTTTTCCCTGATGAGCTTCTCCAGGCTTTCCGTCCCCTCCTCCCAGCCTGCCTTTTCCCATTGTAATGTGAATTCCTTGAGAGCAGGAACTAGATATTAATCATCTCGGTTTCCCTGGCTTATAATACAGAGCTTGACACAGAGTAGCCACTCAATAAATGTTGGGTGAAGGAATAGATTTATTCTGAGGAAATCATTCCACTGCAGGAAAAAAAAAAAGGCCCTATGAAGGAAACTGTTCACTGTGGCAACATTCATAAGAAAGAAAAAGCTCAAAGAAAAAAACAAACCCTGAATTTTCAATAAGAAAGAACCCTTATTAATTAGGGGACATCTATTTAATGGAATATGGTGTAGCTGTTAAAATACTCACTATGAAGATTATGTAGCAACTCAGAAAGTGTTTATAATCAAATAAAAGCAGACTAGAAGATGGTCTGTATGCTAAGATTAAAATTATGTAAAAGTATGCATGCACACAAACTGATCAGGATGAGAACAGGAATGGGAACAAATGAATACAGATGATGTGTTTAGGGGCTCTAGGGCAGTACTGTGTGTGATTTTCTTAGCACTTTCCAAATTCCCTTTATTGTTATTAGAATGTCATTTTTGCCTAAATACAAATTGACAGAGAAAAAAATATGCTGAAAAAAGGTGCTTTGATTCTGTCAAGCCCTTTGACAGGCTGTGGTACAAAAACAAACTACAGACCTGGCAGGCAAAAGACCTGCCTCTTTGCACCACCCCCAACTAGCTGTGTGAACCCAAGTAAGATTGCAGCTCTAACCAGCTATTTCTCCCTCCTCTCCAGCTGGAAGTCCCATGTCATTCCTCACTCTCAAATGAACTCACATCACATCTATTAGCTGCACCACCATCTTCCCAGTGCCCTCAGACTGAAAACCTCAGAATGCACCCTCCATTGTCTCATCACCTTCACTCTGTCTCTAATCCCCACCTCCAATCAATTGCCTCTTCTTTCCAATAATCTTTTTTTTTTCCTTTTTTTAATTGAAGTATAGTCAGTTTACAATGTTGTGTTAATTTCTGGTGTATGGCATAGTGATTCAGTTATATATATATATATATATTATATATATATATGTATATAATATATATACTGCCCTAGATCCCCTAAACACATCATCTGTATTCATTTGTTCCTATTCGTGTTCTCATCCTGATATATATATATCTCCTTTTCATAGTCTTTTTCATTATAGGCTATTACAAGATATTGAATATAGTTCCCTGTGCTATACAGTAAGACCTTATTGTTGATCTATTTTATATACAGTAGATTGTATCTGCAAATCTAGCATGCTTTACTACGGACTTAGTTTTAGACAGAGAGGAGTCCCTGCCCTCCTAGTTAATACTGTCTGGTTGAAAAGAGCCAACATTTTTTTTCTCTCTTGCTCATCTACCGACTACCTAGGGGTGAAGTGGAGGGCAGAGACAGACATATAAGACGGAACCTCCCGAGTTAGGAGCTTGACCCCATGATAGGGGGAGTTCAGGCACAGGGAGGATGCTCTCAGGGATACTCTAGTGACACTTGGCACAATGAGTGGGATGTTGACTTAATTTGTTCATTCAACAACCATTTTCCAAGGGCTGGACACAGCAGTAAGCTCTCTGTTAGGTGGCAAAGGGTAAATTAGGGCAAAGGGTAAATTAGGGCATCATGGAGATGTTCAGAGTCTAATGGAGGACAGACAAGGAAACTAGTCATTATAACCCAACGTGCTAAGGGTTGTCATCGAGTTTGAACGCAGGACTCTGGGGCAGAAGAATGTGAGGGGACCCGGGGCTCAGAGAGCCAGAGGAACCCGAGCTGTATGCATCTCTCAGGCTGACAAGTGCAACTGGGTGCCCAGGGAGGGGATGGGCTCTCCATGGCAGTTCCAAGCTGAGAGATCAAGTCCACAGGAGGCTTCTGTGGCAGCTTTCTCAGAGCAGTAACACCTTGGAGCACCCTAAGTTTTGGGGTAGGGTAAGGCAGCAATGGGCGTCTGGGCGCAGTAGATAGCAGGTGACTGGCAAAGGGAACCGAGGGGCCAGGCAGGAGCAAAAGGCAGTTCCAAAGTAGGGAAATAACATGATCAGATCAAAGTTTTAGTTAGACAACCTGATGGTCTCTTATGTCCTTTCTCTTCCCTGAGACTTTATGATAAGTGCCAAATCCACTGTACAGAAATCGAGGGACAGGGTGCCAAACTTCAAGCAGAGATCCTACCCTCCCACCCCCACCACTCCACTCCCTTGGCAATCTGCAGAGAAGCGAGAGGGGAAAAAATGCTGGTTCTTCCCAACTTGAGGTATGAGAGAGGTGGCTGGATTGAGGGAACTCAGAAGAAGAGACAGACAAAATTTTTTTTTTTTTGGAATATAGTTGATTTACAATGTTGTGTTAGTTCCAGGTATACAGCAAAGTGATTCAATCATCCATATGTCGATATTCATTTTCAGATTCTTTTCCATTATAGGTTATTACAATATTGAATATAGTTCCTTGTGCAAAATATATTTAAGAAATAATATTAAATATTCATTTAAATGTATTCTACTGATTATATAAGCATGTGTATGTGGGACTTAGCCTCACTTTGCCCTCTCCTCAAAGGTAGGGAACTTGTCTAACTCATCTTTGTACGTCCAGCACCTAACAGAATCAGGCGCCCCAGAGGCGCTCAGCAAGTACTGGAGGCAAGTAGGTCGGGAAAGGGGAGGGAGGAAATCACTCTTGAAAGACACCTCTCTTTCGGTGGCGTTTCCCAAGCCCCGGACCTCTGACCTCCCACCAGCAGGTGGCAAGATAGCCTCCCAGAGCGTTGAGAAAGGGCGGATTAGGGCGGAGCGTCCAAGGTTTCCGCGCGCGCAGGCGCCGAGCCTCTTTTTCTCGCCGCGCCGGAAGAAGGCGGTCCTCTTTTCGTGCCTAGCGCAGCCATGGTAAGGCAGCTTCTTTGGGAGCTCTTGGGACTCATCAGCCTCCATCCTCTGAGGGTCGGGGCTGCCCAGGGCTTCGGGGTTCCCGTAGTGGGTGGTCGGGCGGAGGCGAAGGGAGTGTGGCCTGAGGAGTGGGCCCCGGTGGGCTTGAGGGCGAGGGCGAAAGTCGGCGCCCGGCCTTGGGGGGAAAATCTATGTCGTTGGCGGGAAGGCCTTGGTCACCCGGCCGGCCACACCCGGCCACGCATCCTGCCGCCCTGGGAGGAGCGGCTGACTTCCCAGGCCGGAGCCCCGGGTGGGTCCGGAGGACAGACGTAGGGCCCGGGGCGGGCGGGGAAGAGATTTTTCCGCCGTGTCTTTGGCACGGCCTAACTTTATGTAGTGTGGCTAGTAAGCAGCAGTGTACGGCATTAAGGCTTTCTTCCGCATTTTGAGGTGAAAAGTGATCTCTTTAGAGTTCGAGGAAGCAGCTATTGGCACGTGATTGTGCTGAGGTCAGATAAGATCTCGCATCAAACACTTAAAAACTAGCCAGTTATACTTTGAGAATTTTTCTTTTGGATAAGTAGAAGCACGGGCTGGGTGCTGGTCCATTTCTGTTTCTGTGTGCCACGAGGTCTAGCCCCTAGCCATTTCACCAATATAGTGTCCTAGAAAAAACCTTTAGAAGCAGATATACTTTTAAGCAGTAACATGGAAATACTTAGTAACTACATATTGTTCCGAGAGACAGTAATCAATTAATGTTTGTACAATGAGAAAGTTGGTTGCAGTTTATGGAACCTATGGTATTTGCTACATACTGTATATGCATTTGCTTCTCTGCCTTTTGTCACGGCCTTGTGCTTTTTAACATTGTCTACATTTTGCTGGAGAGGAAACAAACTTTCTTGTAAGCTGTTCTTGGAAAGACTTGAAACTGTTTAACAGCATTAAAACCCTAAAACCCCTTCAGGCTCGTGGTCCCAAGAAGCACCTGAAGCGTGTAGCAGCTCCAAAGCATTGGATGCTGGATAAACTGACCGGTGTGTTTGTAAGTATCATTATATTGTAAGCATGTTTTATATATTAAGTATCGAAGTACTTAAGGTACATACTTTATACTGTGCTTTAATGTGTCAGGCATCCCTGATTACTGTATCCAAAAAATGTTTCCTGCAGTGCCTCCCATAAATCATCTGGGGGCCAGGGGTAAGGAAAGCATATTCTTTCTTTACTTCCTCTGTTCTTGAATGCCCTGTGCTATCTGACTGCACCCCACCTCACTCTTGCATGATAATTGCGTCATTTATCGCACATACCACACTTAGATGAAGGCAAGACTTCAAATGTTCTTAACAGGCCTAGTCCTCTGAAAGGGGAAAATGTTGTAAGACTTTAAGGTCTAGAATAGTTTTGTAGGCTTGTAAACCTCTTGTCTACCCAAATTGGGGGATGATAGTCTGGTGGATCTCAGGACTTGAGAGGTGATTGGAGTGAATCCCAACAATAGTTATAATTTTACAGGCTCCTCGTCCATCTACTGGTCCCCACAAGCTGAGGGAATGTCTCCCCCTCATCATTTTCCTAAGGAACAGACTTAAGTATGCCTTAACAGGTGATGAAGTAAAAAAGATTTGCATGCAGCGTTTCATTAAGATTGATGGCAAGGTTCGCACTGATATAACCTACCCTGCTGGTTTTATGGGTAAGTGGTTAATGGTGGGCACTTGATGGTGGCTCCTTGTGATTGTTTTATCTCCCTCTCTAAAATAGTTGTATTAAATAGTGGTGGGCTTTTATCAGTTTCAGACAAATAAAGCATGACCTTCCCCCTCAAGAGTTTTACTTACATACTGTGGGGCTGCAAATAATCATGGAATAATAATGGATCATTTCTCAAAACCGAATTTCCAACTCACTTTAAGTTTTTCATGTCACAAAAACAGGGTCTTGAAATACTAAAGACTGACTAGCCATCATGGATCTTGGGAATCCTTTTTGGTATTCGAAATGGGAAACATGGGTTTTTTTCCTCCTTATATTGATATTGTTAGTGTTCATGGTGGGGTAGTGGGGGTCACTATAGTAACCTTCATATTGCTGTTTGATATCAGATGTCATCAGCATTGACAAGACTGGAGAGAATTTCCGCCTGATCTATGACACCAAAGGTCGCTTTGCTGTCCATCGTATTACACCTGAGGAAGCCAAGGTGAGTGTTGCAAGCAGGCTGGGCCTTCATTTAGTAAAGTACCTTGATTCTAAGTTAGAGCTGAGTTAAGCACATGGGCTGGTCCATTGTGGTGAGGTAGGTAGATTAAGATGACTTAGAATCTTATACATGGAAATAGCCGGTTGACAATTGGTTAACAATTTGGTGTGGTTCTGTCGTGTGTACAGTTTTGTGCCATGTAATTAAAAGTCTTGCTAATAGCTGTGTGGCAGTGCATTGCTGCATATCTGATAGTTGACCCTCATTTGAAGTGAACATCAACAGATTGTGTTTTTTCTTTTTTCATGGCAGAAATGGATTGTAGCTGAGCAGTGACATCTGTTTGCCTAGTTTTCAGGAGTATCTGAAGTATGGGTCCTTTAAGAATAAAGGACCAGGAAGCCAATATCTAGTTCAATACAATTGGCCCTTTACTCTGGGGAGGGGAAAGGTATTAATGGAGGGGACTGATAATCCTTGGGGCACTAGTTTGAAATAGCTCCAAAAAAAGGTTACAGACATTGATTATTTAATCCAGTTTGTTGTGATGGTTTTATGTAAAAGTTCATGGCTTCTTGAAGTATTGGCTGTAAATGAAGGTTAATTCAATTAGGTGATTCAGCTCCTAATTTCCTTAGCTGCCTTGTTATCTGCAGGCTGGAGGGCATGTCCAATGGCATTGAGGTGATTTGATTTTACTTAAAGCATGTCTTAGGGAGTGAAATTCCAAAATTGAAATGCTTTGTGAAATATTTGTTGATTAGACAAACTGGTAATACAATTGCAGTTTGTGAGACAAAACTCAATTGTGATATAGAGGGCATTAAGAGGCACTTGTTATCTGGGTGAGTTGGAGGGAAGAATTCTGGGAGTTTGAGGTTGTGGGGCCTTCAGTGCCTTGAACTTGAACCTTGGGGTGATGCAGTGCTACAAAGAAAATACATAATAGGAAATAAGACTAACCTAGAAAGGGGCAATGTGCAATATAAGTTTGTGGAGTATAGGGGGAAAAGGACACCATTATTCAGCTGCAGTTTAGGAAACAGGCTGCTCCTATGTAGGGCTGGTACCTTTAGCTACTGGTTGCATTTTTCAGCTGGTGACTTTTGGCTCTGAAAGAACTGTTTAATGTACTCAAGCATAGTGCATGTGAGCTAGACTAATGTGGCTAACCCTTGTGTGTTCCTAGTACAAGTTGTGCAAAGTAAGAAAGATCTTTGTGGGCACAAAAGGAATCCCTCATCTGGTGACCCATGATGCACGCACCATCCGCTACCCTGATCCCCTCATCAAGGTGAATGACACCATTCAGATTGATTTGGAGACTGGCAAGATTACTGATTTCATCAAATTCGACACTGGTAAGCAGCCTCTCCTGCTTGGGCATTCTCTTTAAAGCTGAGCTATAAGCTGTTGTGTTTCCCTTTTAATTGTTATGACTTGCACAGGGTCTGGGTACAGGGTTTTGGGTGGGGTGTTTTTATTTTTGAGAGCTCTAGGTGAGTCTGATGTGCACCTAATTAGCAACCAAAGCTAGATATCTTGATGAAGTCAGGGATTGGGAAGGCGGCAGCTCTTAGTTTTAAGAAATTAATGTTTAGGGCATGTGTAAAGCCTTAAGGTGTCTTGTTTCAGCATGGCTTTCTGGTGGCAGTAAGGGTTAGAGGAATGTGTTCTGAATTGTGGAGAGGGAAGTCAGCTAAGAATGGCTTCAGTGGGGAGGTGTGAGAAACTGAATGGGTTTACATTTGGGTGGAGAGTAAAAACAAATTACTGGAGAATGTATCTGCTCCAGTGCCCAGGTGTATAGTATTTTGACTTCCAGAGGCCCAAGTGCTCAGAATATTGTGTGTGGAAGAGATGAGGTCTGGTATAAGACAGCATTCCCAGGCCTGCTCTAGATGACTCAAAAGCCCCAACCCCGCCCTGCCCATCTGTGAAAATGGCTTGAGGGCTGGGCAGGGAAGTCTGGCCAAAAAGCAGACTGGCCTAATTGTGATACATCCCTTGGTAATGCTGTCATCATCCCCAGTCTGTTAGAGCAGTAGCCTAGAACTGTGCCTTGGAGGCACAGCAGTAGTCTGGGCAAGGTGGGTGTGTTGAAGTTTACATTTATTAGCTGTGCAGTAAGGACAGGGCAAATTTTAAGAGGACCCTGAGAGTTCTAGCTTGGGTAACAACAGATCTGTAGAAGTAAATGTTTCAGAACTGTCTGTCATTGATTACACTGGGCACAGTGCTTTGCTCTGAGAAGACTGTTTCTTCCTTCCCACCTAGGTAACCTATGTATGGTGACTGGAGGTGCCAACCTGGGGAGAATTGGTGTCATCACCAACAGAGAGAGACATCCCGGTTCTTTTGACGTAGTTCACGTGAAAGATGCCAACGGCAACAGCTTTGCCACCCGGCTGTCCAATATTTTCGTTATTGGCAAAGTAAGTCTGGGATTCCCTTCTCTAGTCCAGAGAAACCTGTAAATGCAGGTATTGCTTGGAATTGCAGCAGCTGGCTCCTGCTGGCTCTATGAACATAAAGTAGCCTCCTGGGATAGGGCTCACACAGAGCAGGCCTGGGGCAATCCTGTACCCCAGTATCACAGAATCAGTGGTTGACCAGATCACCTGGGTTGGGGAAAAGTGCCAGTAACGGGATGAACATACCTTATATATAGTTAGGTTCTTTAAATTGTGCCTTTGGAGTTTTTTGGTTTTGTTGTTTTTGGAAACTAATACCTGGCGTTGGGCACTACCTCAGTTCTTCTAAGGCTAGTTATGAAGGGTGTTGTAGTTTGCATCTGCATATGTGGGCAGCAAGTTTAATACATCCCAAGGAGCGGATGTTTCTGACAAACCAGCATCTAAGTGGCTTAGACTGCCTGGCTGTTGCTGAGTGCTTTCACAAACGGGGCTTCTCTGTTCTCTGAATAAGATGACAAATATAGCATGTGCTGACCTATTGACGGAGTTGGTGTGTAGCAGGTTTTGATTCTCTTTGTTTTCTCCTCCAGGGCAACAAACCATGGATCTCTCTTCCCCGTGGAAAGGGTATCCGCCTTACCATTGCTGAGGAGAGAGACAAGAGACTGGCGGCCAAACAGAGCAGTGGATGAAATGATCCCTAGGTGACAGGATTGGAATTAAATCTTTTACTTTAATTAAAGATAAAGCCGAATAATTAATAGCCCCTCTATCGCGGTTTGGGTTTTTGTTGTTTGCTTTGATTTAGTTTCCTTTTTACTTTGTAACATGAAAAGTGGATTGAATTTTCAGACGTGCTTAGGGGTTCTGTGACGTGGCTCTTCCTGCATCTCCTATAGACTGGACTGGGGTGGTGGCAGGAGGAAGAACACATCAAACTTGGCAAGAAAGAAGTAGCAGGTAACCCGGGACTGGAGAGAACCTGGGGAGCCCATACTGTCAAGCCCCCTTACTGGGCTGGGAACTCATCTACCCCGTTAAGTTCTCTTAGCTTAAAAAAATCAGTGCCTTCCATTCTCTGGTCATTATTGCATTACCCCATCCATAAGCCTGGCTCATCTGTTTTTTTCCTACTCCTGTGCCCAGCTTGCCAAGTGGCAGGATGAAAGTCTCCAGCTGCAGATACAGGTCATTATAAATGTATGGGCTCTTAATGTGGCAAAGTGATGTGCTTGCTTGGAGTTAGTTCTCTATCCTGTGTCATTTCTCCAGCTGCCACTGCAGTCAGTCCTCAACTCCCTCAGAACTGCAAGACAATGTTGCCAGACTCAAGGGGTGCCCCTGCTGCAAGGGGCCAGCTCTTAGACCTGTTGCTCATTTAAAGCCCTGGGTCCCTTCTGAAATTATCATTTAGTCTGCCTTATATCAGCCAGCTCTTCCTGTTCCCCTACAAAATGCCTGCCCGCTGAAAACCCAAACCACCTTGGCCTATAGCAGGATTTCTCAACCTTCATACATACTATTGGACCAGGTAACTTGTGGGTGGCTGTCCTGTGTATATCATGGGATGTTGGGCAGCATCCTTGGCATCTGCCCACTAGATGTTACAACATACCTTTTTTTTTCCTTTTTATGAGACGGAGGTGATTAGGTTTATTTATATTTGGAGGAGGTACTGGGGTTTGAATCCAGGACCTCGCGCATGCTAAGCATGCACTCTACAGCTTGAGCTATACCCCCCCGCCCCAACATACCCTGTGATAGCCAAAAAATGACATTACTGGATCGCCACCAGGGAGCAAGAATGCCCGTGTTAAGAACCACTGCCCTGTAGATCTCACCATCCTCTTCATTTAACATCTTTACTTGCTGCAGACCACTCAAGCTTACTAAATCATCCCACAGTGACAGGATTTGGGGTGAAAAACCTATCTTCCATCTGAGGTATGAACCTGTGTAAAGTTACTGCATGTTTAACTGGGCATGTCTAGTGGTCAGGGCTGGTGTTCAGTGGGTGAGGAAGCATACTGAGGAGCTGTGGCTTGGGGCAGCATCTCTACCACTGACCGGGTCCTGGGCTGGAAGTCAGAAGCTGTAGAACACTGGTTTTACCAAAGAACTGAGCAACATCTGAACTCAGCTATAAGAGGAGGCATGCCCAAGGGTCTTCCAAGCCCAGGTTTGGACACTCAGGACATCTCTGCCTTCCATATTGCAGACAAAAACACAACTGGCTGGGGCCTCAGGACCTCTACTTAAGCAGGAGAAGGGGACTTTCTGCAAGAACTGGGTCCAGCCAAATCCGGTGGGAGAGAGGTGTGGAAGTGGGCTTGCCAGACACATTGCTTCAGCCTGGTTCTCTTGCCAAAAATGGAGCTTGCCCAGAAAGGCAGTTCTGATGAGGGGCCAGATCAGAAATAATCTTCACGGTGCCCCTTGAGAAACAGGCAGGGGAGACAGTGAAAGGCCAGGGGCAGGGGTCCCTGAATGCTGGCAGATTCTCTTGCTGCCACCCTGCCCGCTGCAACTGTAGCTGCACTTTGCATCTTTCTAGGTTTGTTCTGTCTCAGCAGATGATGGAAATGATTTGAATTTTAGCTAAAGAACCAAAGTGAATGTGGAGGGTAAGAGGCCTCCAAACTGGTTCTTTCCAAAAGTGCAGTGGTTTCCTAGATGCTAATTGGCCAGCCATCTTGTACAACTGGGGAATTGGTGTGTTTGACTGCAGTATCCTCACATCACCAGAATTTTTTAAAGCACTATTTTCAATTTATTTTGTTTTTTAAATTTATTTGTTAAACTAACACAGGAAAAAAAAAAAACTAGCATAAGATTTTTTTTTAATTAGCAACTACAGTGTGGGGAAGAATTTCCACCCTCATACCAGGTTGTACCTGGAGACTTAGCCAAAGCAGCCTGTATCACTGGAATGAGCTACAGTTTCCAAATAATGTGGCTTGCATCTTTGTAGCCTTTTTAAGGCTTCCACTTTGATTCATAAAAATCTTAAGATCTGGAGAGAAGCTTAGAGATCATCTCAGCAGAGAGGCAGGCAAAACGTCCTGAGATAAAACTCACTGAAGCAAGCAGCACTTTATTGGGTTTGGTTTACTTCCTTTGTGCCTTCAGGAGGGTGGGCCTCACGGTGTAGTCCAGAGATTTAAATGAGAACAAGAATACAAACAGCTAGGACTTGTGTAGAACTTTATGGTTCATGAGATCCAAATCCTGTGTTATTGTTGCTAAACTAGATGTTACAGAAAGAGGGATTTCCGCCCTCACTGACCCTGACCCGGGCCAATCAGCTCCCTCCATAATCTTTCCCATAGCATGTCATGGTAGATTCCATCCTATGGGTTACTCAGGCCAAGCACTTTGCTCAACTTTTTTTTTTTCTAATGGAGGTACTGGGGATTGAACCCAGGACCTCTTGCATGCTAAGCATATGCTCTACCACTGAACTCTCTATCTTTCCCCTCGGGCTAAGTGCTTTGGACATGTCCTTATTCGTCTCCTTTTCTTGTGTTCCACACATAATTTTATTAGAAAATTCTGTTGGCTCCACCTTCACAGTATATCCAGAATCCATATTTGGTTATATTTAGAAATGATTGATAATTTTTTCTGTGATAATCACGGAGTCTGTATCTTGCAGAACTACATACTCTGAAGGAGTTGCTGAACAAATGACAAGCAGTCTGGAATTTGCTTGAAAATAATCTAGTGGGTGAGGATTTATCAATGAAACAAGATGGACCATGTCCTAATGATGTTGAAGCTGGGTGACAGGTCCCCGGTGTTCATCACACCAGTCACAACACTTCTGTATATGTTTGATATTTTTCACAAGAAACTCATAAAGGAACAGAGAGCTAAATAATAGAGTTTCTGCCCTCCCTCCTCCCCACAAAATTATCAGACCACTTCTCATCATCTGCATTGCTACCACCCTGGCCTGAGCCACCAACAACTCTTTCCTACATTATAATTACAGCATTAACACCTGACTGGTCTAGCTTCCATCCTTGCCCCGCTACAATCTCAACCCAGCAGCCAGAGCAACCCTGTTTAAAGTGTGTAAATCAGCTCAGGTCCCTCCTCTGCTCAGAGGCCCCAAATGGCTCCCTTCTCAGTTAGATTAAAAGCCACAGTCATCACCAGGCCCCCCACAATCTGGCCTCTGACCTCATCTCCTATTACTCTCCTCTGGATCAATCTGTACCAGCCACACTGGTCTCCTGCTGTTTCTTGAACAAGAGAGGAACTTAGCACCTTGCACTGACTCTTTTTTATATAGCTGCTTTATATTATAAACTTTTTCAAATATACAGGAAAAGCCGAAAGAGTAGTACAGTGATCACCTATATAGACACCAGCTAGATTCAGTAATTAACATTTTAACATTTGGGGGGTTGGGGTATAGCTCAGTTGGTAGAACACATGCTTGAGATCTTGGGTTCAATCCCCAGTACCTCAAAAAAAAAAAAACCCAAAACTAAGCATTCCCTCAAGAGGTAACAGGAAGGTGATAAAACTCCCTTCCCCCTAGAAGTTCCCATCTAAGAATTATATATTAACGAAGGGAATTAGTACCATACAAAATCTTAAAATTTTCAAGGGGGTGAGTATAGCTCAGAAGTAGCGCACATGCTTAGCATGCACAAGGTCTTGAGTTCAATCCAGTACTTCCATTAACAAAAAATAAATAAATTAGTGAGAAGGGTATATAGGTCAGGTGGTAGAGCACAGGCTTAGACTGCTGAGATCCTGGGTTCAATCCCAGTAACTCCTCTAAGAATAAATAAATAAATAAATAAACCTAATTACCTCCCCCTACAAAAAAAATAAAATTAAAAAATAATAATTAACATTTTGCCATATTTGCTTTATTTCTCTGTATAGACATGTACACACACACCCCATACCTATTTTTTGAACCCTTTGAAAGTAAGCTGCAGACATCATGACCTTGGGTTCCTGGTGCCAAGAGAGTGCTGACTCTCCAGGGCTCTGCTCAAGGAGTTAATTTCCACCTTACCTTAGGTGTAAGCTAGATGCCCAAGAGAGATGCTATCTTTTTGGGGAGGATTTATCCATCCTGAATCAGGGGATGTTGTCAGGCTGGGAAAATGCCCCAGACACAAAGATCAATCCCAAAGCCCAAAGAGAAAATGAAAACTGAAAACATTTGATTTGCTCAGGCAGGAGTTTATGGGTCATTTTTTTTTCTCTACCAATTTGACTTCTGAGGATATGATACTGTTCGGCTAATATATAGTAATAATAACACAAAGTATTCCCAAGAGACAACAAACAGCCTTTAGTATTAATTACAGAAAGAAGACACTTCCCAAGAGCCAAGAGCATTTCGGTTTATTCCAGAGACTTTCCTAGGGATATGCTCATGTATTTTTTTTTAGCTTTTCTAGCAATGGTAACCATGTATAATCAGTGGTGTGCTGGTAAATGTGTAACATCCAGCTCTCTGGAGATAAATATATATATATGGTTTACTGTAAATTTTACTAATATAAAGGATATGTAACACAATTTGTAAATAATAATAAAATAGGCCAGACTCTTTATTCTGAATTCCATATAGCCAGTTGATTCTCACAGAATGTTTTCATTGATTTTTGCCAAACTCTTGTATCTGTATCAACCTATCATTATGGTTGCAATTGACAAAGAAATGTAGTTCTGACAAGAGTGTTGGTTGACATTTTTGTTTGCATTAACAAATAAGACAAAAGTGAAACAACCAAGACATCTGTTAGAATTTCCCTTGTTTGTTAGGGACATGAACAACTTCTTTACTGAATCACATAATAGTTTTTGAATACTGAGAGAATGTTTTCCTTAATTTTTTTGTGTGCTATTTACAATGTAGTGGCTAGAAGACACAACATACTTTTAAGTTTAATCAGCATTTTAACATTTTCTCCAACACTTTCTTAATTCTAGACAATCAACAAGACAATTAATCAAAGTCCTGATTTGTAGTGTTTACCAATTTCCATGGTCAATTTCAAGCTACCACCATCAACAGGCAGCTGGGAAGAAATTCGCAGGAGGACGGTGTTATATAGCATCTCCACTGCGAGTGTACAACAGGCGCAAATAACCTCAAGGCTGTAGATAATAGTAAAATGTAGTAAAATAATTAGGAAGTGAGTTTTTAGTATTTATTTATTACCTCTGTATTTAATATAATTTACATAATTATAGGTTTATATATTAACATTTAGAAATATTTTAAGTATGATATATTTTTACATTTTTAATTTTTTTGATTGAAGTAGTATAGTTGATTTACAATATTATGTTTCAGGTGTACAATATAGTGATTCAATCTTTTTGCAGATTATACTCCAAGTTATTACAAAATAATATTTTCCTGTACTGTACAATATATCTTTGTTGCTAATTTATTTTATACATAGTAGTTTGTATCTCTTAATCCCATACCTCAATCCTGCCCCTCCCCCCTTTTACATGTTTTTTTAATCTTTTTTTTAAAATATCACATTTAAAAAAATTTTTAAGTGGCAGTTTCTTTTTATTTTATTTATTCTTTTTTGGGGGGAGGCAACTAGATTTATTTATTTATTTATTTTTTAGAGGAAGTAACTGGGGATTGAACCCAGGACCTAGTAGTGCATGCTAAGCACTCTACCACTGACCTATACCCTCCCTCCCATCCTCCCCCCCACCTTCCCCGGCCCCTCTGCTTCCACCTGCTGCCCCTCTGCTTCCCCTCCCAGCCCCTCACCTCCCCTCTACATTTTTAACAATGGTTATTTTTTACAAATGTCTCAGAAAATTCCTGAAAATTTAACAGTTGGCTTTGACAAGCACAGCACTGTATCATACTCTGAAGCCCACTTGGCTGCCTTGGTCCTGTTGAATGTGCCTCTTCAGGACCCCTCACATGTGCCCTCCACCCCTTCAGCCACCCCCGCCACAGGTGACTTCCTTTGCTCCCACCCTAGTCTATCCTCCACACATGAGAGCCCACTTTGAAATGTATCACTTCCTCTTCAGAACCTCTTGTTCCAAGGCACTGTCAGTAGAATCAGGTCCAAAAGGCTTGCTATCCTTGCAAGCCCTCCCCAACGTGGTCCTATTTTCCCATTAAAGGACAACATACTAGCTGCCAGCTCCCAGGTCCCTATTCCCCGTGACTTCTCTTTTTGTTTGTTTGTTGTGGGGATTTTGTTTATTTATCTATTTATTGGAGGTTTCGAGGATTGAACCCAGGACCTCATGCATGCTAAGCATGCACTCTACCACTAAGCTACACCCTCCCCACTGCGACGTCTTTATTGGACATCAGGCCCGCAAAATCACCTGCCACCTGGACAGCTCATCTTGGATGTCTCCTCAGCATGTCCCAAGTAGAACGCATCCTTTTCCTCTCCCTCCGCTCTCCCCACAGTGCTTCTATTCCCATAGTTCATGATTTTCTATTTTAGGCCCTCAGATTTACCCTCTTCTTGTCTCTCTTCATATCCTTTGGACTTTTTCTTCCAGGAACATTTTTTTTTTCACTCCATTCTCCTGCATTCCCCTCCCCCTATTTTTTTCTGGCTGACTCTCACCCATCCTTCCAGTCTCAGCTGAGATTTTGCTTTCTCTGGGGGAACCTCAAAGGTTAGGGGCCCACAGTCCACCATTTCCCTATTCTTCCCATCATGGAATTTACCGCAGTGTATTCCAAATGTCTATTTAATTGTCTGTCTCCTCCAGGAGACTGCGAAGTCCTTAAGGCTAATCTTGCTCACTGCTGTATCCTGGTATCTTGCCCAGTAACTGGCACATGTGGGTGAGGAATGAAAGAATGAATGAATGAGAAGTCTACCCTGTGGTTCCCCCTACAAACACTTCCCTCCATCTGATTTGTTCCCTTACTATTCCCCAAGCACACCTTGTACTTCTTCACTTTCAAAAAAAAAAAAAAGCCACAGTTTTTGCTTGTGCTTAAGGGGACGAGGTCAGAAAATGTCACCTGAAATTGGAACTAATACAATCTACATTGAATACATGAGGTCAGCCATGTTCAAAATAATCCACTTTAAGGGTTGGTTTGTAAATATTGGTACCAATGAGACAAGGAGCGCTTCTCAGGTCTCTATGGTGACCAGTAAGTTGCCACAGGCTGGGAATCTGCCAAACATAAAGAAAGCAATAATGTCAATCAATTATAACTGGATTGCTAGAGATAATGCTGTATAAAGAGATCCCTTGTCTACATGGGGTCTTGAAAAGAACTGAGCCAAAGAGTGACACATTTTCTGTGTTTGATCTTCATCAAGTGTTACATGCAGCCCTTCCCAGTTTCCGAAGCACCTCCGTGTGTCACCTCAGTGAATCTCCATGGTGACCCTGCCAAAGTGGGCCTCATTTGTCATTTTATAGACGACAAAAATAAAGTTCAGCGGAGGTGAATCCACTTGCCCTCAATCACCCCCCACCACTACCACCTACACCTTCACGAAGTCCACAGGGAGTGCGAGGTTTAGGAACTACAAGTCAGAAATACCTTTAGGGCAGAGACAGAAAGTTCTTGCAGTGACCAGGTGGTCAACCCACCCGCTTGGGTTCAGTCTGATTCTGTATTCAGTTAACAGCTTTTGGCTTTGAAGAGGTTTGGCTCAGGGCCTTGGATCTGGTAAAGGGAGGCGGAGGAGGGAAGCAGAGGACGGGGAGGATGGCTGCCAGGCCGGTCCTTTGTTCATTCAGCAAACATTTACTGGACAACTACAGTGTGCCCAACAACGCTAAGAGCTTCAGATCTAGTGGTGAAGAACACACAGAGCACCTCGCCATGTTGACAGCCTAACTCCAGGATTTTGATAAGTAAATGTTTACAAGCATGCTGTGATGGAGGCTTTGCGAAGGGAAGTATGGGGTGCTTAGGGGGCCCAAAGAAGAGGCATCTACAGTGGTCTGGGGGTAGAGGAGGATCTGAGAAGGCTTCCCCAGAGAATCCATCCCTGAGTGGATACAGAAAAGGACTTAGCAATACAAAAATGGGCTGGAGGAAGCAGAGATGGGGAGAGAATTTTCCAGGGAGAGAGTGAGAAAGCTGGTGGAGGCAGTGGGGTGGGGGTGGCAAGAGTATGTAGCAATAAAAGGAAAGGAAAAGATGGGGGAGGTGAGGTGTGAGGCTGGAGAGATAATCATAAAATCCAAATTAATATAATAACCCATAATAATAATTATAATACAATACAAGGAGAGCCACAACGTTATTAATCATAATTATTCATTAGTTGATTAAATCAATACTAGTTTATATGACTGATACTGCTAACTTTTATAATCATAAGATCAAACTTGCAGTCAATTATTAAAGCATATCAACTCGGGGCAGGGGGCTCAGTGCGGTTCATGCACTATCTCCTCTCAGCCTCACAGCAGCCGTATCAGGTAGGCGCTGCTATTGTCCTACTTTACAAATGAGAAAACTGCAGGTAAGAGAGGTTAAGAAGTGTACCTGAAGTCACATTCGCTATTAGGTGGCTAGTCTGACATCAGGATCCAGGTTTTTTTTTCTTTTTTTTTCTTGTGTTTTTAAAAAGTATTTTATTTGTTTATTATATTATTCAATTATTTTATTTTGGCAGAGGGAGGGGAGAGGTAATTAGGTTTGGATTGAGGTTTAATACAGATGCTTGAACCCACCCTGGAAAATGTCACAGCGCTTCATTGAATGTGTGTAAGAATTTGGACTTAATCTTAAGAGAAATAAAGTCGTGGAAGAGTTTTGGGCAGGGAAGAGATGCCCAGATTTTGTTTTCAAAAGCTCGTGGTGGCGGGGTTGGGTATAGCTCAGGTGGTAGAGCGCATGCTTAGCACGCACGAGGCCCTGGGTTCAATCCCCTGTATCTTCATTTCCCAAAAAAAAGCTCACCGTGGCTGCTGGGTAGAGAATGGACTGGAAGGTGGAGAATAGAGGCAGAGAGCACTGTTTTCTACTTCATCTCTCAGCTGGGGGTGGCCTGGACTAGGGAGGTGGTGGCGGCGGGGATAGAGAGAAGGCAGTGGATTCAGGAGAAATGTAAAAGGTAACACCAACAGGTCCTGATGCCTGATGGGATGTGGGGAGTGAGGGCAAGGAAAAGTCGAGGATGCCTTCCAGGGTTCTGGCTTAAGCAAATGGACAAGTGATGGAGCCATTCTTGGAAAAGAGAAGCACAGAAGGAGGAAGAAGTTCTGAGGGAGGAAGATATCCACAGAGTTCACCCCGCAGGGAGCACGCCAGGTTCATGAGACAATAGGTCCGAGGGGCAGTTGGAGACATGGTTCTAGAACTCAAAGAAGTCTGGATCAGGCATCAGGATAAAGAAAGGAGGGGTGAGGTCTCCCAGGTGTGCAGGGTGAGCAAGGCAAAGGCGGATGTACATTGCTGTCTGAGGGAGGACCAGGTGAAAAAGATCTGCGGGGAAATACAGAGTCTACCTGCTCCTCTGGGAGGAGGCAGCTGACAGGCCCGAGGTGGATTTGAAACTTCAATTCCTTGAACTGAAAGGATCTTTGGAAGATGTGTAGTTCAAACCTCTCTCTCACTTACAGATTCCTCCCCAGAAAGAGACACTGGGCAGCCCCATGGCCAATTTGAGTACTCGTGTATCTTTTTAATTTTGCATTAAAATGTAGTTGATTTACAATGTTAGCTTCAGGTGTACTGCAAAGTTTCAGTTGTACATACATACATATATTTTCTCTTCAGATTCTTTTCCATTATATGTTCTTACAAGAAATTGAATGTCGTTCCCTGTGCTATAGTGTAGGTCCTTGCCGTTTGTCTATTTTATATACAGTAATGTGTCTGTTAATCCCCACCCCCTAATTTATCCCTCCCTGCCCTTTCCCCTTTGGTAACCATAGTTTGTTTTCTATGTCCATGAGCCTGTTTTTGGTTTTTAAATGGAATTTGTATCATTTTTTTTAGATTTCCACATGTAAGTGATATCATATGATATTTGTCTTTCTCTGTTTGACCTACTTCACTCAATATGATAATCTCTAGGTCCATCCACATTGCTGCACACTCGTATTTTGTAGTGAGGGTGAGGGCTCGGGGCTGGGTCTCCAGCCATGGAGATGGCTACTGAGAGCAAATCCCACTCTCTCAACCCATTCCAGTCCCCCTTGGGATACAAGGGTCTCACCTGTGTGACAAAGTGTTATCCAACCATTTCAAGAGACAGTACAGCACAGTGGTTAAGCATGTGGCCTTTATAGCAAGACTGCCTGTGTTCAAAACCTCCACTAACATTCACTAGCTGTGTGATGTTAGTAAGTCAATTCATACCCCACCCCTGATGCTCAGCTTTCCCATCTGTAAAAGGGGAGCATAATTTGTACCAAGCTCATAGGGTTTGTTGTGAGGATAAAATGAACTAGAACATTCCCTGGCAGGTAGAAAACTCTATTGAGTGTTCACAGATCCTGGCCAGCAAGAATGTGTCTGACCTGTAACAGTTTCCAAATCCAAATTCTCCAGGGCCCAATTGCTCAATAAAAATGCTTCGGGCATTCATAAAGCAGGAATAACAACAAATGTGTGGGGGAAAAGAATACGATAGCTGATATTTCAAAAGACTCCATCAAAGGAGTCATCACAGGAAAAATCTGAGCTTGGTTGGACTTTCTGCCCCTTCTTACAGTTTGTGATCATTTTTACTCCTAGTCAGTTGTAGTATTGAGTGTGGAGTGGGTGGGTGTGTGGGGGGTGTGTCCAGGTAAAATCTACATCTTTTCAATACTGAGAGCCTCTGGATCACAGTCTCAAATAATCCCATTGGAGCATTTCCTCAAGCCTGTGAAGGAACTGTCTTTTTTTGTTTGTTTTGGTTTTTTTTTTTTTTTTTTTTTGGTGAGGGGGTAGGTAATTGGGTTTTTATTCATTTATTTTTAAATAGAGGTACTGGGGATTGAACCCAGGACCTCTTGCATGCTAGGCATGCACTCTACCACTGAGCTATACCCTCCCCCCTCATGAGGTGCCATTTATATCTTTCTTTGTAGAGATGGAAAATAAGGCTCAGAGAGGTCAGGAACCTGGCCCAAGCTCATACAACTAATAGAGATGGAGCTGGCTGGAAACCCAGGCAGTCTGTTGTCAGAGTCTCCTGCAAAGTAGGGGGTTGGTGTTCATGATTCTGGAGGAAGGGTTCCTTGGCATGAGCCTAGTGGTCCCACGTAAGGAGAATTAATGCTTCTGTGCAGGGAGTAAGGGGGCCCTGGTGGCAGGCCCCAGGCCAGGGTGATTCAGGCCAGAAGGCAAACTTAGCTGTTTCAGAAAACCTCCTCCTGGAGGGTCATATGTTCGCAATCAGTGTGTGTCCGGCTGCAGTGGAGGGCTGGGGCTTGTCCTGGCCGGTGGCCAAGCCAGATGTCTGTCGTGTGACTCCACACAGTGCAGAGCTCCCTACCCCTCACCATGCTGGGAATTTGTGTGCCACGGTTACAACCAACTTCACCCTTACCTCAGAAGGTTTCAAAGGTCCTCTGGGCCAAGGCTGGCCCAAGGCAGAGCCAGAGAGGAGGAGGAGAATTGGCCTCCCATCCCCTCACATCTCCCTGATGGGGCTCCTTTCTTCATGCATGACTTTCTTTCCATCATACTCTTTCTATGCCCAGGTGTTCCCAGTCCCCCTGCAGCCTTCCCCACCCCACGGTGTCCGTTAAGGCCTGCCTGGCCATTGGCTCCATGCCACCCTGCCTGTTGTGAAGGATGAGTCTCTTGCCTCTCTTTTCCTCCTAACAGAGCCCTACTCATCCTTCACCATCCCCTCTGATCTCGCCTCTGCTTCGAAGCTTCTTTGGCTTCCTCAGAAAGGGGAGAGCAAGGGGGAAAGTGCTCAGGGAGCACCTACTCTGCACCAGCTGTGGCACTGGGAGTTTTACACACCTCCCCTCAGTCAATCTTCACAGCTGCCCTGCGAGGTTCTACAAGGAAAGGAACCTGGGTTCAGAGAGGGAAAGCAATCTGCCAAGGTCACTCAGCCCAGAAGGGTAGAGCTATAGCAAAATTTAACTCCCAAATCCTTACGAACTTGAACTCTCTCCTGATTAGACCACCCTGACTGTCCCAAAAGACCTTGCTCCTTGCTCACCTTCAACTCCTCTCTTTTTAATCCTCCCACACATCCAATCCAGCAGCAAATCCCATTGGCTCTCCTTGCAAAGTCTACCCAGAATAAACCACGTCTCACCATCTCCACAGGTGCCACCCTGGTCTTTCACCTGGATTACTACAATGATACCCTACCTGCTCCTTTGCCCCTCACCACCACCCCTCAACACACACACACAGTCTATTCATCACACAGAAGCCAGAGGGCTCCTCACCTGAAACTTAACACAACATTAGAAATCAACTATACTTCAATAATAAATAAATACATAAATAAGAAAAAAAGAATCTAGAGGGACCTTATCAATACACAAGTAGGGAGAGGGGAGGGTATAGCTCAGTGGTAGAGTGAGTGCTTAGCATGCATGAGGTCTTGGGTTCAATCCCTAGTGCCTCCATTAAATAAATAAATAAACCTAATTACCTCCCCCTCAAAATTTTTTTAAAAAGGGAAAAAGAAAAGTCAAATCATATGGTGTCTCCACCTCAAAATCGTGCCCTGGCTCCCATTTCACTTGCTTATGTTGGCCTACTGGCCTGTGTGTTCTGTCTCTGCCTCTCTCCTAGCCGCCTCTCCCCTGGCTATACTGGACTCATGAAGAGTTGAAGGAAGCAGGGGAGGGTATAGCTCGGTGGTAGAGCATATGCCTAGCAAGCACAGGGTCCTGGGTTCAAGCCCCCGTACCTCCGTTAAAAACAAAATGGACCTGAAGATGGTCATTCTAAGTGAAATGGACCGGAAAGAGAAAGAAAAACGTTGTATGATATCACTTATAAGTAGAATCTTAAAAAATAAAAAAATAAGGACACAAATGAACTGCTTATTATTACTGTCCTTTATGATTGAATTACCACATTCTGTTGATTCTTGGCTATTGTAAATAGTGCCACTGTGCCACTGTGAACATTGGGGTGCATGTGTCTTTTTGAAATATATTTTTCTCTGGATATATGCCCAGGAGTGGGACTGCTGGATCTTATGGTAACTCTATTTTTAGTTTTTTAAGGAACCTCCATACTTACATTCCCACCAACAGTGTAGGAGGGTTCCTTGATATGATCCCTCCAGAAGGAGTCCTTCCTCCAACACACCAGACATGCTCTTGTCTCGGGGCCTTTGTATCTCCTGTTTCTTCTGCTTGGAACAATTCTTGGACATCCGTATGGCTTGCTGCTTCACTTTTTTTTCCTTTTTCAGTTTTATTAGGTAGGATTACTACAGTTTGACTGCACACACACATTATATTGCATGTAGATACAGATATACAGTATACTGCACATTTTTTCAGTTTACATATATGTACTGATCATTGTTTCTAAGAACAGTTTAGAGCTTTAGCTTTTTAAACTTACATAGCTATCAAAGGAATAAAGCCAACCACAAAAATAAGAATCAACAGAATGTGGTAATTCAATCATAAAGGACAGTAATAATAAACAGTTCATTTGTGTCCTTATTTTTTTATTTTTTAAGATTCTACTTATAAGTGATATACCACATTTTTCTTTCTCTTTCCGGTCCACTTCACTTAGAATGACCATCTTCAGGTCCATTTTTTTTAATGGAGGTACTGGGGCTTGAACCCAGGACCCTGTGCTTGCTAGGCATGTGCTCTACCACTGAGCTGTACCCTCCCCTGCTTCCTTCAACTCTTCATTCGAATGATATCTTCTCAGTGAGCCTTTTGCCATCACCCTGTTTAAATTTCCACCCCACCGGCACCAGTGCCTCCTAGTCCTCCTTGCCTGTTTCATTTTTCTCCCTTGCTTACACTTATCACCAACTGTGATGGCTCATTTTCTGTGTCAACCTGACTGGGCCATGGGGTGTCCAGATATTGAGCTAAACATTATCTCTGGGTGTGTCTGTGAGGGTGTTTCTGGATTAGATTAACATTTGAATCTGGTCGACTGAGAAAAGCAGATTGCCCTCCCCAGTGGGAGTGGGCCTTATCCAATCCATGGAAAAGCCTGAATGAGATAAAAGGTGGAGGAAGAAAAAAAATCCTTTCTCTCTGCCTGACGGATATCAGTTCCCTCTTTTTTTAAAAAACACCTTTATTTTGGCATGATTCCTGTACAGTAAATGATACATATTTCAGATGTACAATTTGATGAATTTTGATAGGTGTATATAGCCATGATACCATCACCACAATCAAGATAGCTAACATTGCTATCACTCCCCAAGAGGGGCAAATTTCGAATTCCCAATTTATCCTTTCCCATCCCCTTTACCCTCTGGTAACCATAAGTTTGTTCTCTATGTCTGTGAGTCTGTTTTTGTTTTATAGATAAATTCATTTGTGTCTTTTTTTTTAGATTCCACAGATAAGCGATATCATATGGTATTTTTCTTTCTCTTTCTGGCTTACTTCACTTAGAATGACAATCTCCAGGTCCATCCATGTTGCTGTAAATGGCATGATTTTCTTTTTTATGGCTGAGTAGTATTCCACTATATATATATATATATATATATATATATGTGTGTGTGTGTGTGTGTGTGTGTGTGTGTGTGTGTGTGTGTGTGTATGTATATATATATATCTATCTCACATCTTCTTAGTCCAGTCATCTGTTGATGGACATTTGGGTTGTTTCCATGTCTTGGCTATTGTAAATAGTGCCACTGTGAACATTGGGGTGCATGTGTCTTTCTCTGGATATATGCCCAGGAGTGGGACTGCTGGATCTCATGGTAACTCTATTTTTAGTTTTTTAAGGAACCTCCATACTTACATTCCCACCAACAGTGTAGGAGGGTTCCTTTTTCTCCACATCCTCTCCAGCATTTATCATTTGTGGACTTTAATGATGGCCATTCTGACTGGTGTAAGGTGACACTTCACTGTAGTTCTGATTTGCATTTCTCTAACAATTAGCGATGTTGAATATCTTTTCATGTGCTTGTTGGCCACCTGGATGTCTTCTTTGGAGAAATGTCTATTTAGGTCTTCTGCCCATTTTTGATTGGGTAGCTTTTTTAAAATATTAAGTTGTATGAGCTGTTTGTGTATTTTGGAAATTAGTCCCTTGTCAGTTGCATCATTTGCAAATATTTTCTCCCATTGTCTTTTTGTTTTATTGATGGTATCCTTAGCTGTGCAAAAGCTTTTAAGTTTAATTAGATCCCATTTGTTTATTTTTGCTTTTGTTTCCATTACTCTAGGAGCTAGTTTGAAAAAAATATTGCTATGATTTGTGTCAGTTCCCTCTTGCCTTTGGACTTGGACTGGAACTTATCCTATTGGCTTTTCTGGGGCTCCAGCTCACCCACTGCACATCTTGGACTTCTCAGCCTCCAAAATGGTGTGAGCCAAATCCTTATAGTAAATCTTTTTATGTATGTATACACATTCTATTGGTTCCATTTCTCTGGAGAACCCAGACAAATACACTAACCAACAGCATACTTTTGTTATTAAAAAAAAAATGTTGGTCTCCTTCCACGCCAACATAAACTTCATGAAGGAAGGGATTTTTATATGTTTTGTTCATTGCTGTATCCTCAGCAATGCCTGGTACTTAATAAATATGTGTTGAATGAATGATGGCCTTTATAATTGTACCTTGTTTGTGGGTCGTGTGTGTGTGTGTGTGTGTGTGTGTGTGTGTGTGTTTGCCTCCCAGGATTCTGTGAGCGACTCCACCACAGGATGGCCTTTGCATCCCTAATGCCAGGCAAAGTACCCACTACCAAATGTGTCGAGTACATATTGAATGAAATGCCTTGATATGATCCATCCAGAACGTCTGAGTTTCCAGAAGCAAACAGGTGCAGACAAGGAATGTTACCTGCCGTTCCGGTAAACAACAAATCTTGCCGCCATCAAGCCACCAGCCATCAGCCACTACAGCACCCTCCCCCCCTTTCCCTAAGGTGTACCTGAAGGGGAATTCAGGATGGAGAAAAACAGAAAACATTCCCGTGCTTTGGATACCGGCAGGCCCTAGACAGTTAAGATGCTTATCTAAGGAAGAATTTCAATGGTCTCGAACTCTTGCATCTTCCCATACACAGAAAAGCACTAAAGTAATTAGCTGAGATATCTGATCCTTGTGACTAGCAGTAACTTTTCCCAAGATGTATGCCTGACTATATATATTTCCCAGGCCAAAAAAAAAAAAAAAAAAAAACGTATATATCCTGGCTCCTTCCCTACCTCTTCGGAGCTGTTCCTGAGAGCTTTCTGAGAGACTGACTCCCAGGCTTTCGTCTTCAGTAAGGTTCCCCAAATAAAACTGGCAAGTGTTAGGTTGTGTGTTTTCTTCAGTGGACATAGGGCAGAGCCCTACCTCAGTACCCAGTGTGGGAAGTCCTCCTCTCTGTTTCCCCCACCTCTATCTGAAACCCCAGCCTCGCTCTGGCCACCTCTGCCCGGCCTCCCTCCCTCCATCCTTTCCTCCCTCTCTCGCCTCTTTCCTCCCTTCCCCCAGCCAAGTCCTCCTCGCCTGCCCGGGTACAGGCGATTATCTGGGGGTGGTAATTATTGCGAGTAAATTGGAAGTTGTTTTGCACAGGGCTATGTCTCATGCAGGTCGATTTGTATGCTTGCTGGGCACTTGTGACACTCCAGAAATGTCATAGCAACGGCCCCGGCGCCGCCGGGCTCCGGGCGGCTGGAGATGTGCGGGGGAGCGAGCACCGCGGGAGCCGCCGCCCTCCCAGCCCCGCCCCTCCCGGAGCCTCGGTTTCCCGGTTGCTACCACCGGATGTTACACTAACACGCACGCAGGGTGTCGTGGGGGCAGAAATGAGATAATGGCTCGATCAGTCTGTAAAACCGTAAACCGGGGGCCAGCTCTGAGAACAATGACTATTCTTCGTCGGGGAATTGTCGCCTTCCCTATTTCTCCCCGCCTTTCTGCAGCTCCCCCTGCCCGCCTCGCCCCCGCCTCGAGCCGCCTGCCAGATTCCCCCGCCGCCGCAGGGGCGGGGGCCCCGCTGGCCCGCCTTTATTCAGTGCAAAAATCACGGCCCCTGGAACACCTTTTAGCGATGAGGCCCGCAGAGACACCGCCAGCTCATCCCGCGGGGGCCGAGCCACTGATTAAATTGTATTCACTCTGCCTTTCGGTCATTCAGATGGGCTGGGACGAGGCCAGCTGGAATTAGTGACAAATTTGAAGCAGAGAATATTGACAAAGAAAGGCCGTTTTATTGCCTGCAATGACACGCGATAATTCAAAGGAGCCTCCCCGAGTGTTTCCAAGGAGAGCTTTAGTTAGTGAATAGATAAGACTTTTGCTAATTTGGATAGTTGCAGACCTTGAAAGTCCCTAAAATCAGTTTTGTTCCCTGCAAGGAGATGAAAAACAACCCTTCTTTTTCCAACTGCCTCCTCCCCCTCTAAATCTGAGCTCCAGACCAGAAGGCTATGAAAACAGGAAAGCACTATTGAACTATTCATTCATTCCAAATACTTTTAAAGCACCTACTATGTGCCAGAACTACTGTGAGTATTGGAGGTACAGACACAGAGCTAGTGTTCTAGAGGAGGAATGGACAATATGGAATTAAACAGAGAAAGGAGATAATTTTAAATAGTAGTGAGGGCTCTAAAGGATATAAAGAGGATGAGTTGGGGGTCGCTACATTAGACATGATGGGTCAGGAAAGGTCTCACGAGAGACGTGGGTGAAATTTGAATGGTAAGGAGGAGCCAGCCAGCCATACAAGGTTTTTGGAGAAAGTGTTCCTGGCAGAAGGAATAGCCAATGCAAAGACCCTGTGTGGAAATGGGCTGGATGGTTGGTTCCAAGAAGAGAAGGAAAGCCGATGTGGTTGAGGTGAAATGAACAAACAGGATGAGATTTGGACAGGCCAGGTCACTAGTGACTTGAAAGGCACGGTAGTTTGGATGGTATTTTCAGTGCATTGTGAACTCACTGAAAGGTCTTAAGCAAAGGCATGATGTGATCCGGTTTATATATATTTTTAAAGATTCTTGGCCACTGTTTGAAGAATGGATTAGATTTTCCTAATAAGAAAAATGGACTGGGAGATGAGAATGGGAGGGGGTGTGGTTAGGAAGCTATTGGTAAATGCCAGGTGGCTTAGGCTTGGGTGGTTGCAGTTGGGTGGAGAGAGGTGGAGAGAGGTGGAGAGATTCAGGATGTACTTTGGCGATAGAGCCCATCGGGCTTGGTGATGGATTAGATGAGGGACAAGAAGAGACATCGTTTCTAGTTTCTGGGTTTTGGGCTTGAGCACCTGAGTGGATAGTGGTGTCATTTATAGAGATGGGAAAGACTAGAGCAGATTAAGTTTGAGGGTTGGGAACGAATCCTTCACTTTTGCATGTTTTCAGTGTGAGATATAAGGGAGACCTTGATATAGGAGTCTGGGGCTCCAGCGAGAGGTTTGGCCCTAAGAAAGACATTTGAGAGTCCTCAAATGAACTCCCAGAAGAGTTCTTGGGATTCTTGGTGACTTGTTCAAAGCTAACCCTTGGCTAGAACAGAAATGTAGGGGGGATGACTGCCTCCCTCCCTTCCTGCAAAACAACACCCTTGCCCTCCACTTGAATGCCCTTGACTTGTCTCAGTGAAGACTTACTCTCAGGAGAAATGCAAAATGAAAGTACAAGGTGTGACTTTTTAATAATGAGAAGAGTGAAGCTTAGAAGGTTGGAAAATACTGTTAGCAAAAATATGGGGAAAACACACCCTCCTATATTGTTGATGGGAATGTAAATTCGCCTATCCCTTTTGGAGGGCAATTTAGCAGTTTCTATCATAATGAGAAAGACACACTTTGATCCAACAATTTCACTTTTAGGAAATTGCCCTACAGATAGACTCACATACGTTCACAAAAATGCATGTACCAGGATATTATTGCCGCAATGTTTGTGATAGCAAAAGATTAGAAAAAATATCCACCAAAAGGGGACTAGTCAAATAAATTAAAGTGCACTCTTACAATGGGATACATGCAGCCATTAAAAGAAAGAAAGAAGGGATAGGTATAGATCACTGGTAGCGTGCCTGCCTAGCATAGACAAGGTCCTGGGTTCAATCCTCAGTACCTCCACTAAGTAAATAGGTAAACCTAACTACCCCCCCACCTCAAAAACAAACAACAGCAAAAGAATAAAGCAAAGGAAGCCCTTGATGTTGTTATTTTTCACTTTTTAAAAAACTGAGATGAAATTCACATAACATTGACTTCACTATTTTGAGCATTTTAAAGTGTAAAGTTCAGTGTCTTTTTTCAAGTTTTTTTTGTTTTCAGAGAGGTAATTAGGTTTATTTATGTTATCTTTTTTATTTAACTGGAGGTACCGGGGATCAAGCCTGTGACCTTGTGCATGCTAAGCATGCAGTCTACTACTGAGCTATACCCTCTACCCAAATTTAGTGTCTTTATGTTTTGTTACGATACACCCTCCCGGATATATTGGTAAGTGCCTACCCTCACTTAACTTCTGTTCCCACCTCTGCTGGTGATACTGGGGGGACTTTTCCCACAGGCACCTTTGAAAAGCCTCCATGACCCAGGAGGCTGAGAGGGTTTGGTGCTAGGGAAAGGTGGCAGTAATATGAGTCAACAATTCTCAGACTGCTGCACCTGGGGAGATTTAAAAACTGCCCTTGCCTGGGCCCCACCTCTAGAGATTTTGATTTAGTCAGGGGTGGGGCCTGGGCATGATTTTTTAAAATTTTTTTTATTTAATGGAGGTACTGGGGATTGAACCCAGGACCTCCTGCATGCTAAGCATGTGCTCTAGCACTGAGCTATTTCCCTCTCCATGATTTTTTAAATTGAGGTGTGATTAACACACAGAAAAATGCATAGGGCTTAAGCATATAGTTTAATGAATTGTGATAATTGTAGGCACCTGTATAACTGCAGTCCTGATAAAAACATAGGCCAATAAAAACATAGACCATTCTAGTCAAACTCCTACCCTTGCCAGAGGCAACCACCATTCTGATTCTGTTATAGAATCATTTTGATTGTTCTTGAAATGCATATAAATGAAATCAAGCAGTCTGTGATGTTTTTAGATTGGCTTCTTTCACTTAGCATAATGCCTTTTTGATTCATCCAAACTGTTGCACTGATCAACTTCCTTTTTATTGCGGTGTGGTATTCCCTTGCATGGATACATCAAAGTTTGTTTAGTCATTCACATATCCAGGGACATTTGGGCCAGGGACATATTTTGGGGTCATCATTTTATTATTGATTTGTAGGGACTCTTTACGTATTCTGGATACTAGTCCTTTGTCAGATACATGTATTGCATACATAATCACTGTTTAAAAGATCCCCAGTGATTCTAATGTGAATCTAGGGTTGAGAACCTCTGGTACACTAAAGATCAGCCCCAGAGGCTCCCTACTTTTATGGGTCCCCAAATCTGCCCCCTGGCAACTATGCCTGAGGTTTGGTTCTGCAATCTATGTGAACCTCCAGAGTTGTGAGAATTTAAGGAGTGAGGGGCCCCTTGTCAGTCTCCCTCCTGTGGATCTGTCTGGCTTCTTGGATTCTTCATCTATTCATCTGAACTCTTCTCATATCCTCTGATGCAAGACCTTAGGTAAGTCTTTTCTTGTCTCAACCTTAAAATGTTCTTCTTGTGAAACTTGACCTTATCGCTTGACCCATTCCTACCACCTGGACATCTCCATCTGTGTGTCAAAAGGGCAAAGACAACTTTTCTCCTGAATGGAGCAAGCTACATCCCAGGCATGGAAGGAGTGCGACTTTCTCTATCTCCTCCCAGCCATTGTCCTCAGTTGGCCTACCTACTCACTGACAGGGAAAATCACTTTCTAGTAGCCTTGGCAACCACTTACTGAGGAGCTGAGAGTTGACAGCCTGGTCCTGGGCTCTTTGACTCTGCTATGTACTTGCTGCCTGACCTCAAGTAATGAAATTAACCTCCCTGAGTGAGGATTCCTGTGACTGGTAAAGGAAAAGAGTCATTTCTCGCCTGTTGTGGGTGGGAAATGCCTGGTATAAAGTAGATGCTCTCACAGCCATAGCTCCATCGGAAGGGGGGCAGGGAAAGCTTGGCCTTCAGAGCAGTGCAGCTGGGATGTGAGAGAAGCCCTCTGCTTGGGGATTCGCCATGCCCTCAACATGCCCTGGTGTCATGTTTCTGCCCCTTCCCTCCACACCTTCAGAGGCCTAGACTGGCCAAGGTCCCTCCTGCTATGTTGTCCTCATCCTGCCCTTCTTGGCTACTTTGAACACAGCATCCCACGAGGGCCCGTAGGCTCTTTAAGCTCAGAGCAGATGGCTGGGAAGCCAATTCTCTGGGACATACAGTTCCTGACTCAGATCTGGGCAGGGGGCCAGGGCCTTCGAAGGGCTGGAGAAAAACGTAACCCTCATCCCCCATTCAAGAGCTTGTAGGTTTTACTGTCTGGATCTTTTAGTGCCAAAAGGAAGGCGAAAGGACCACAGAGGTTAAGATCAGTTCCCCCTTGGGAGTCCCTTCTTTGGCTGGCACCAAGGAGGAACTTTGATTCCAGATTTTGGGAGAGGCACCCATCCGTGGAGGGAGGGTTTCTCTGCTGCTTCAGGAGGGGAGGAAGCTGAAGGGGAACTCACAGTGAGCTGTCAGAAATGCCCTTGACCTGGGCAACAAGTGGGTACAGGGCATCAAGAGAGTCCACCAATACTCGGCACTGGCTGGAGCCCATCCATCTCACAGCCAAGCTTGGGTGGCTTTGTCCCAGCACAAGATTTACAAAGGGAATAGAAAAGAAATATCTGGTTCCTGGGTGTAACTCAGATTCCTCCACACTATTTCCAGGTCCGTCTTGAGGCAGGTTCAAGATGGAGACAGGGGCAATGCTGGCCAGAGGAGTGGTTGGCCTGGACATTCTGGGATCACCTCCTTCCCATGTTCCTGGTCCACATCATCTCTTTAGATGTATCCATCCCACCCACAGCCTCATTCTAGCTCTCCAACATGGTGCCTATGGCTCTCCTTTAGTATAGTGCATTGACAAATTCATCCACCCATCCACCCCTTCAACAAATATTTACCTATCAGCTCCTACATGTAGGCACTTGCTAAGCTCTGTGAAGCTGTCAGGGTGAAAAGGAGAGATCTGTCCTTCACAGAGTTCACATGATCATGGGGGAGCCAGAGAGGTAATCAGCCAGCCACATTCCATGGATTAAATCCAAAGATAAAGGCAGGGTGTGTTCCATTGCATCACAGAGAACCTCTGCTGGGAAGGATCATGGAAGGTCCCTGGAAGGAGGGAGGCCTGAAAAGCAAGGAGCAAATGGAGAAATAGTGAGAGAAAAAGGAAGGGAAGAAAGTCCAAACAGAGGAAACAGCACATGAGAGGGCTTAGAGGCACGATTTGAGAAAGTGGAGAAGATTGTGATGTATGTGTGTATGTATGGGCAGTGTGTACGGGCAGTGAATAAGGTGGGAGAAGCAGTCAGGGGCCACCTCGGGGAGGTCTTGCAAGCCATGGTGAGGAGGCAGGATTTGATTTTGAAGTGTTTAGACTGGCCCATGACATGATCAGATTGGTTTGGTTTTTTTTTTAACCTTAACCTCTAAGATTTATTTATTTATTATTTTGTTTTAACCTTAACCTCTAAGACTTTTTTTTTTCAGGAGGGAGGTAATTAGGTTCGTTTATTTATTTATCTATCTTAATGGAGGTACTGGGGATTGAACCCAGGACCTTGTGCATGCTAAGCATGTGCGCTACCACTGAGCTATACCCTTCCCCCCAACCCCAGATTGTTGTTTTTGAAAGATCACTCTGGTTTCTGGGTGTAGAGACAGTGGAGAGAAGGCACATATATAAAAGCAGGAAGAAAGTCAGGAGGTTACTGAGCCAGGTGAGAGATGGTGGTGTGGACCAGAATGGACACAGTGGAGATGGAAAGAAGTTGTTTGGATTTGAGCTCGATTTTAAAGGTGGAGCCAACAGGACTTACTGGTAGATTGGAAAGCTGCCTCCCAGTTTCTGAATCAAACAATTGGGGGGGTTGGTAATGCTGTTCATGGAGACTGTTCATGGAGTGCTGTTCATGGGAGGACTGAGGGAACAAACAGGTCTAGGGGTGGGTGGGAAATGAGTTCAGCGCCGTTTTGAGTTCCAGCTTCCAGGGAGACATGCCTTTTAGCCAGCTGGCCGTCTAAGTCTGAAACTCAGGAGAGAAGATGAGGCTAGAGACAGACTGTGAGGTCCCGGGAGTGGATGAGGTAGCCAAAAGAGAGTGGAGGATGCCATGTTTTTTGCAGCAGCACTGTCTTTCCTGTCAAAGGATTCCCTCCCCTTTGGTGCTTGCTTCAGCCCAAACCCTAGGAGGCAGGTTTAGAAGGCATTCATTAGACCTTGAAATTTAGTGCAAAGACCCTGTGGATAATCCTAACTTTTGGCTCCCTCTTTCCTCTCAGTTCCTGTCATTTCCACAGCATCTTGGGCTGACCTGACTAGATTCCAATAAGAATGTGTCCAGCCCTGGGGCCAAGCCAGCTGCCATTAAGAAATTTGGTTTCCGGCTCCCCCTGCTGGCGGAGCTGGAGATGACTCATCGCGGGCTGCGAAGCAGGAGAGCACCCTCCCTCCTGCTTCCCCTGGGTCAGACCCCTCTCACCCCAAAAGAGGAGAGGAAGGCATCAGTACCAGTCCCCTTCTCCACCCCCAAAAAACGCCTCCACCCACTTTAGAACCCTATCTAGAAATAGGGAGAGAAAAGCCTAAGGTATCTAGGAATCACAAGTTAAATTCTTCCTGTTTCCAAATCCCTCTTTTTATCTGCCCCAAACCCACTCTTTTTGTTTGTTTGTTTGTTTTGTCGGGGGGCAAGTAATTAAGTTTTTATTTATTTATTTTTTAATGAAGTTACTGCGAATTGAACCCAGGACCTTGTGCACCTCTACCACTGAGCTATACCCTCCCCCCACAAAACCACTCTTGATCTCCTTGCCCATGAAGGCTTCGTTTGGTTATTGCTACTTATCTCTAAAAACACCCTCATTCTCAGTCCCTGAGAGCTGCATTTTACTGACACCCAGTTGGCTTCCTTTCTCCTCATACGCAGGGAAGCCATGGTCTGTGCTGGAAAGAGCATCCAGCTGGGAGTAAGGGAACTTAGGTTTGAATCCCAGTTCTGCCACTGATTCAGGGTGTAACCTTGGACAAGTCATTTCCTTTCTTTCCCAGTGGCAGTTCCTTCACCTGTGACATTGAACTGGACTTCAGAAAACCGTTCCAACCCTAGCATCCTAGGCTTTGCTCCAACTACCTTAGCTTTCTCTGTTCTTTCCAGGCATCAAGCTCTCTCCTGTCTCAGGGTTTAGGGTCATGCTCTTCCCTCTGCCTGAAATGCTCTTCCCTCCACCCCCAACCATTTTATGCTTTGTTGAATTAACCCCTCTTTACCCTTCAGCTCTCAGCGCAAATGCTATTTTCTCAGAGAAACCTTTCCCAGCCCTTCCAGTACCTCATCATATGTTCTCAGAACTCCCTGGAGTTTTCCTTCCTACAAACTTCATCATGGTTTGTAATTTTCTTTTTTTTTTTTAAATGGAGGTACTGGGGAATTGAACCCGGGACCTCCATGCATGTGCTCTACCACTGAGCTATTACCCTCCTTCCTCTTTTTTTTTTTTAATGCAGGTATGTGGATTGAACAATCCCAGGACCTCATGCATGCTACACATGTGCTCTACCACTGAGCTTTACCCACCTCACCACTCCTACCCACCCCTGGTTTGTAATTTTCCACATATTTGCATGATCACTGTTTCACTGTTTCAAGTCTAGCCCCCTCCTGCCCTCCCCTGATCAAACTTTAAGTTCCTTGATAGCAAGAACCTGTCTGTCTGTTTTGCTCATCACTGTACCCCAGCACTCAGATCCTTGCCTGGCCATCTTGTAAAGGCTTAACACATGTTTATTAAATAAATGAATAAGTAAATAGATGAATGAATCCTTCTCTTCACCTATCAGATTTCTGTATCTAACTAGCGTAATGTTTAAGAGCAAAAAGTCAAAAGCCAAGCTGAGGGGAGGGTATAGTTCAAGTGGTAGCATGCACCCTTAGCAGGCACAAGGTCCTGGGTTCAATCCCCAGTACCACTCCCAAAACCAAATAGACCCAATTACCTTCCCCCTTGAAAAAAAGCCAGGCTGCTTGGAACTCAGCTTTATGGCCCACGAGCTGTGTAAGCTCTGTGTTACGGGGTATTCAACCTTTTTGTGCCTCAGTTTCCTTATTTATAAAGGGACAATAATAATAGCATACTTTACCTAATAAGGTTGTTGTGAGGATGAAAAGACTTAACATATGTAAAGTGTGTAGACTCAAGTGCCATGTTAGTCATGGCTATTGTTCTTATTCTGCCTCATCCATCTCTCCATTTACCCACTCTTGAACTCTCCCACAAGGCCTCATTATCTTATTTCCGGTCTGTGAGTGCAGGTGACTCAGTGTAATTTGCAGATTAGAAAGCAAAGGTTTTTTTTTTTAATTTTTATCATGGAAAATTTCAAACATGCAGAGACGTGGAGAGAAGAGGATAATGAATCTCTGAAACAAGCTTCAACAGTTATCAACATTTGCCAATCTATATTCATCTCTCTCTCTCTCACTTTTCTCTGTCCTGGAGTACTTGAATGTAAATCCCAGATGTCATATCATCTTATCTGTGAATACTCCATTATGTATTTCTAGCAGATATTTAAAAAATACAAGACCATCACCACACTTCAATTTTTTTTTTTTTTTTTGCAGGGGAAGGTAATCAGTTTACTTACTTATTTTTTTGGTGGAGGTACTGGGGATTGAACCCAGGACCTTCTGCATTCTAGGCCTGCACTCTACCACTGACCTATACCCTCCCCCATGACCACATTTTAAAAATTAACAATAATTAGGGAAGATTTTAAAAACTCCATTTCCTTGAGAGAAGCGCATTCCAGCCCTTGCTTTGGGGGTAGATGTGAAATGAGGAACAGCCAAGAGAGTTAATATAAGTAAAGTGCTTTGAACAGGGCCTGACACATAAATGGGATATTGGAGTTAACTCATATTTTGATCCTCTTTTGTTCTCTCCATTTATCCACTCTAAATCCTCCCCAACTTCTCTCTTATTTTTGGTCTGTGAATGTGTGTGACCATTTACAGAGGAGGACTAGGAGTCCAGGGTGGCGCTGGGTTTTGGGGTTCCTGGGTCATTGGCCCCCTGGGGAGGGAGCTGGGACTCTAGAAGGCACTGAGAAGGGCCCAAAGGAAGCAGCCACCACAGGAATGAGGGGGAGGGAAAGGAGAGCTCGAGGACTTAGTGGGTTTAAAGAAAGGTGAGTCTTAGGACGGTGTGAAAATGGTGCTGAGAAAAATCCAGCAGCCTAGGGAGGGTTGGTCCTTTCATCTAGTGATTGGGCCCTTTGGAGATCACTGTCAGCTGGGAAACCTGGAGGGAGTAGCTCGGCTCCTGAGAGAGTTCCTTTTAGCTTTTCTCCAAAGCTGACATAGTGGCAGCTGCCTAAGGCAGCAATCAGGGTTCTGCTTTGCTTCATCTTGAGTTCTCAGCAGTTCCAAGGGTATGAGCGATGATGGCAGATACTGAGCCAAAGCACTAGAGATGGCCTTCCCCAGATACCAGATGAAGATTTTTGTGCTTCCATCTTTCTTTTCTTTTCTGTGGCATTCTCTCCGCCATCCCTTCTTCTCCCCACACTCATCCTCTGGGCACTCAGGGCACCTGTACACTTGACTGTGCCCCACCGCCCCTCCAAACTTGCCACCAGGAAAAGAAGTGATTCAAACACTTCAGCAGGGAGCAGAAGCAAGCTCCTTCACAAACTGGCTTCCAACTACCCCAGCAACCTTATTTCCCACCACTCCCCTCTTTCCAGCAATAAGCAGTGTGATACAGTGACTGAGCACAGATTTGTGCCCATACAGACCTGGTATGGAATTCTGGCTCTGTCATTTCCCAGCTTTGGAACCCTAGGCAAAGTCACTTATTTCTCTGAGCCTCAGTTTTCACATCTGAAAAATGATAATCATGGTATACTAAAAGTCCTCTTAACAGAGGACCTAAAGCCATATGAACAAATGACTTAAAGTCATATAAACTGGGAAAATAGCCCATCTTCTCTAAGATCTCCTTTTTGCTCCTAAGGATCTATGAAATTTACAAAAGGCTTCAAATCCTCCGGACATATGGTAGCCATGTGACTGGGCCAATGGGTGAATTTTCAAATACTGATTGTTAAGTAGTGCCTCAAAGAATTGTAATGTCCATGTTCTTACCAGTATATGAACAAGGGCAATTTTTTTTTAATTTAAGTATAGTCGGTTTACAATGTTATTATCAATGAACAAGGACAATTTTTGTTGGCCTACAAACCTGCCATGTAGCATCCCCCAAGGAAGCAATTTAAACTTAATCACCACATTTCCTGAAGCTCTGAGCTCTGCCTTTGAAAATAGGACTGCATCTCAGTTGGCGCTTCTGAAGAAATGGTGGTGACCATACACCGCAGCACTACTTATTTCTTAAATGAGACTTTCGACTTGGTTCTTTTAGACCCTTTTTCACTGTTAGTTTAAGTCACGGGGACTACGCTTCCCAGGGAGTCTGAATTCAAAGCATGCTCAGTGCCAGGCGTTGACGAGCAGGGAAGAGAGGATATTTGGGGACGCAGGCTGCGGAGGTGGTTTCTAGGGGCCACTAAAACGACTGAGGTCCTATCAAGCAGTCTACTCCACTCGCGAGGATAGCACACGCACACGCACACGCACACGCACACGCACATGTACAAATTCGCCACAGCAAGGTTTGGATTGGATTGAAAAACGCAACACACAATGAGATGACGCAATACACCCGCGCCACCCGCGCGGCGACCGCCTCTGAACTCCAGCGCGAGTAGGCGCAGGCGCGCGACCTTCGTGGGCGGGGCTCGGGCGGTGGCGCCAGGGAGCGGTGCGGCGGATTGGCCGGCCGCTACGCTGACGGTTGGCCCTGCCCCGCCTCCATGCGCAGGACGCATGCGCAGGGCGGGAGCGAGGGACATTCAATCTCCAGCCGAGATAAACGGAACACGATCTGAGGGTCATGGAGGCGTCCCGAGGGTTTGCGGAAGCCGGGGCCTTAAGCCCAGAGCAGGCTGCCCGTTACCTGAGGTATGTCTGGGCCGCTGGGCGGGTCTAGCTCACGGGCCCTGGCCGGCATTGGGGGTGTGTGTGGGGGAGTCCTCCTCCAGGGACCCAAACTGCTGAGGTGGAGCTTTGTGAGACGCGCGTGGATGTTCTCAGAGGGAGGCGTGGAAATCTCCCCAGATTTCTAAAGCCTGGGGAGCCCCGATGCTGGGTCAAATAACTCTCCGGTATGAACTCCTGAAGAGCCAGAACTTCAATCGACCAGGCCTTTCTTGGGTCTACAGCGTTCAAAATTACCATCTCGAAATCCATTTCCTTTTAATATGTAAAAATTGGTGATGCGTTATATTATTATTACTAAATTTAAATATTATTTTCTATTATATTTTGATTTTATAATTTAACGTATACATTTTCGGTCAAGGTTCAACCTTTGGAGATAGTTTTCTTTTTCCGTTTGGAGATAGTTTGGAGATAGTTTTCCGTTTGGAGATAGTTTTCTTTTTCATATAAAATATATGTTGGTATATTAAAGATATAAAATTCACTTTATATATGGTAAGATATTTCCTTTTATAGTCTCTCAATGATTTTTGTATATACAGAAATGTACATTAATTTTAAGATCGTCCCCCAAAAGCCTTTCTTGGGTCTTTCCAGCCTTGGTAGGGATACAGAGAGGGTAAAACACTGTCCTTGCCCCCAGGTTGTTTATGATATAGTTGTGAAAAGAGATAGGTAAACCATAATTGCTATGTTGGTTGATAAGTGCTCTAAGAGGTATAATGGGCAAGGCATACTACAGGAGGGAATAGCCAACTACAAGGGTCAGTGAGCTCACGTGAGAAGACATTTGTGTTGAAAAATGAGCATTTAATTTTTTTTTAATTGTGATAAAATACAACATAAAACTTACCATCTTAACCATTCTTGAGTGTACAGTTCAGTGATGTTAAATACATAAACAGTGTTGTTCAACCATCACCACCATCCATCTCGAGAACTCTTTTCATCTTGCAAACCTAAAACTGTACCTTTTAGACAACAACTCCTTATTCATCTCTCCCTCAGCCCCTGGCAACCACCATTCTACTTTCTCTGTGAATTTGACTCCTCTTGGGACCTTATATATAAGTGTAATCATACAGAATTTGTTTTTTGTGTGTGTGTGTGTGACGAGTTTATTTCACTTAGCATAGTGTCCTCAAGATTTATCCATGTTGTGTCATGTGACAGGATTTCCTTACTTTTTAAGATTGAATAATATTCCATTGTATGCATAATATCATGTTTTGTTTATTCATTTATCTCTTGGTGGATACTTGGTTTGCTCCCATCTCTTGACCACTGTGAATAGTGCTGCTGTGGACATGGGTGTGGAGAGATCCTGCTTTCAATTATTTTGGGTATATATCCAGAAGTGGGATTGCTGGATCATTTGGTAATTCTATTTTTACTTTTTTGAGGAACTGCCATACTGTCTTCTATAGCAGCTGCACCATTTTACATTCCCACCAACAGTGCACAAGAGTTCCAATGTCTTCACATCCTCATCAACACTAGTTTTGTGTTTTTGTTGTTACTAGCCATCCTAATGATAGTGAAGTGGTAACTTGTTTTTTTTAACGGAGGTACTGAACCCAGGACCTCGTGCGTGCTAAGCACACACTCTACCATTGAGCTATACTGCCCCTCTGACTCATTGGGGTTTTGATTTGCATTTCTCTAATGATTAGTGATATTAAGCATCTTTTCATGTGTTTATTGACCATTTACTTGTATATTTTCTTTTGAGAAATAATCTTTTCAAGTCTTTGCCCATTTTTTTTCATTGGGTTGTTTGTTTTGTTGTTGTTGAAGTGTAATTCCTTATATATTCTGGATATTAACTTCTTATCAGGTGTATGATCTGCAAATATTTTCTCCCATTCTGTAGGTTGCCTTTTCACTCTGTTCATTGTGTCCTTTGATGCGCAGAAGTTTTAAATTTTGTTGTAATACAAAGAAATAAATTGGAGCAGTGGAATAGTTCCATCTTCTTTTCAAAAAAAAGAAAGAATGTTTTAAGGCTGTTAAAAGAAGGTCTCCTTACAGAGGAGTAAAAGCACACCTTTGGACTAAGTTACATGACTTCCTTAAGGAAGACTTGGGGAAAACAGGGAGGCACCGTGGTAGTGGTAGAGTGCTGGCTTCAGAGCTGGGCCATTTAGGGTTCAAATTCTGGCTCTGCCACCTGATAGCTGGGAGACCTGAAGTAAGTCCCCTGACTCTACTGAGCCTCAGTTTTCTCATCTGGAAAATGGGGATAAGGCTTAAGACCTTTAGTCCCCAACCCCCTCCTTTCCCTGCGCAAGCAAATGGGCCTCTTATCTTGCCCTGATTCCCCAACCCTGCCTCTCACACTGGCATCTGTCTCACTGCTCCCTTGTACTTTCTTCTGAGCATGAGCAAATGGTCTCTTACCCAACCCCCTCAAAAAGCCCCTCTTCTCACAGTCATCATCTTGTACCCTCACAGTCCCCACCTTTCTGTCACATTTCCCTGTCTCTCCTGACATCCCATTTCCCATGAGCCGTTCAACTCTAACAATCCCTCTTTGATTTCTCCTGATCTTTCTCAGTCTCTCCCACCCTCTTCCAACCCCTCCTCCGCCCCCAAAACCCCCTCACACAAAGCATTGCTTTCTCTGTCTTCTCAGTTGCTCGTCATTCTACTCCTTGGCACCATCCTCCTCTCACAGTTTCTCTGTCTCTCTCTCCCTCCCTCTCTCCTCTCCCCTTTCTGTCCCTCTCCTTCCCTGTTTCTTTGCCTCTCCTGCCTAAGAGATGAAAGAAAACTGAAATTTGCTGTCACAGGGTCTCTGTATATGTGTTTTTCTTGTCACACACCTTCATCTTCTGTCACATACAGTGACTCTGTCACACACTCTATGTCATCCATCCTCCCCCTTGGCGATGCCTGCCCACCAGCTCCTCCCTTGCCCACCCTCTCCTCTGGTACCCACCACCCCTTGTGCTCTCAGTATCCCCTGCTTGCTTCCACTCTCTGTTGTCCCTCTCCCCCTGTTGCCCCCTCTTTCTCTCTGTCTGGCATTCTCTCCCTCCTTCCCTCCCTCCCTCCCCACCTCTGTTTCTTCCTGTTGCCCATTATCTCTTTCTCTGTGTCACCCACCTCTGTCACCCACTCACTCTCTCTGACACTCATTCTCTCTTGTTCTCTCCCTCTCTCCCATTGTCTCTCTCTGTCACTACCACCCCCTTCTCTCTGTCACCCACCTGTTCACACTGTCAAGTACCTGCTCCCACTTGTCCATTCTCTCTCACCCACTTACTCTTTCTGTCTGTCACAGGCGTGAGGTAATACCTCACTGTGGTTTTGATTTGCATTTCTGTAATAATTAGTCATGTTGAGCATCTTTTCATGTGCCTGTTGGCCATCTTTATGTCTTTGAAAAAATGTCTATTCAGGTCTTCTGCCCATTTTTGATTGGGTTCTTTCACCATTTCTATTCAATATTATAATTCCTTATGATTCAATATAATAGAGGTTCTAGTCAGGGCAATTAGCAAGAAAAAGAAATAAAAGGCATGCAGATTGGAAAGAAAGGCAAACTATCTGTATTTGCAAGTGACAGGATCTTTTATGTAGAAAACCCTGGTGAATCCACAAAAAAAAAAAAAAGAAACCTGTAATAGCTAATAAATGAGTTCAGCAAAGTTGCAGGATACAAGATCAATATTCAAAATTTAACTGTATTTCTAGACATAACAGTGAAAGAAATTGAGAAAATAATTCCATTTACAAGAGCACCACAAAGAATAAAATGCTTAGGAATAAATTTAACCAAGGAAGTGCAAGACTTACATACTGAAAACTGTAAAACATTGTTGGAAGAGGTTCAAGAAAGCCTAATTAAACGGAAAGATAGTGTTCACCGGTTGGGAGATCTAATCTTGTTAAGATGGCAGTACTCCCCAGAGCGATAGACAAATTCCAATGCAATATCTTATAAAATCCTAGCTGGGTTTTTTGTTTTTGTTTTTTGTTTTTGTTTTTGTTTTTGTTTTGCAGAAACTGACAGGCTATTATAAAAGTCTTAAGGAAATGCAGAGGACCCAGAATATCCAAAACAGTCTTGAAAGATAACAAAGTTGGAGGACTCACTGTACCTGATTTCAAAACTTCCTACAAAGCTATAGTAGTCAAGACAGTGTGGTGCTTATATAAGTTAGACACAGATCAGTGGAATAGAACTGAGTCTAAATTCTTCTTTCCTGTAACATAAGACACCCATGCTTCAGGCATTTGCTAGGTGAAGAGGATTATGGTTGCTATTGTGTTTTGTTGTCTTGGTTTTTTTTTTGGTCTGCTCAGCAGGCTTTCACATTCACCTTCTTCTGGTGATGGAGCTTATCATCTGCCCACTAGGATGGGCAAGTAACCTTTTTTAACGTTTTTGTTCTGGAATATAAGACATATAGGAAAATGTGTAAAATGTAAATATTCAATTTAATGGTTATTATTGTAAACACCATCTAGGTCATAGTATTTATATTCCTGTCTTAATAGAAGGGCTTATCTACGTCCCCACTGAGGTGTCCTGAAGGTGAACTGAAAGCAAACTTGAGTGTTCAGAATTTCTAAACATCCCGAGGTATGTGCCAATTTGGGATTAAATGCTTGCTTGAAGCCCCAGAGTTTTGCACTCCAGTGCAGTGGTTAACCAGCTAATCTTGGGCTGGAAGATCAGGGGCTGGAGGTACCAAAGATCTATACCTACCATAAAGGAACCTAATATTGTTCCTGGAGAATTTTTCAATTTTAGTTCGACTTTATCTCAAAGGGCTAGTCAGGATGTTAGCCACCAAATGCTCCCCCAAATAATGAAACTGTTTTTTCCTGCTGAGGAGCATTGGCTGGTATGATCCATCTGGAAACCAAAGCACATCAGCTGCGCCAGAAAAAAAGATAATTTTGATTTTGGCATAATTATTAATTAGCTGCTTCTTCCGGAGTAATTAGCTAGCAAGTTCAGCTGCTTTCTGAGGTCATGTTGTTAACATGTAATAGGATGCTATCTTCTGTTTATTCTGGTAGAAGGGTATTTGCCCAGTTCAACCAAATTTTTCAAGTCTTAAGTCACAAAGGAGGGGAACTAGATCCCTGTCTGCCTCTACCCACTTTGGAATAAGCCTTGCTCTTCCTGCCTGCTTATATTCTCTTTGTAACAGTGTATAAAGGACCTAAATGAGCACTGAGTACCTTGGATCTCTTTTGGGCCGTATGGTTTGGTCCAGATAGTTCTTGTCTGTGGGATCCAAAGCCAGTGACACAGATAATAAATACTACAGAAAGTCTTAATTGTTTGAGGTGAACCAGAATACATAGATGGACAGTGTTAAGCCCCAAACCAAACCTTGTGTAGGCTCCTATCCTGAGAGCCCTAGGCCTACCATTTTTGGGGGGGTGGGGGGTGGAGGAGAAAACATTTGGAGAGGAGATGCAGCCAAAGTTGATGGTACTTTTTCTGAGATAAACCAGAGGTCACGAACTGGCAGCCCATGAGATATGTTCACAGATAAGTTTTGTTTGCCCTGCCAAGTGTTTTAATAATGTATGCATTGGCAACATGGATCAACCTGGAGGACATTATGCTAAGTGAAATAAGCCAGTTACAGCACAAATACTACATGATTACATTCACATGAGGTACCTATAATAGTCACAGTAATGCAAACAGAGAGTAGAATGGTGGTTACCAGGGACTGGGAGTAGAGGGAAATGGGGAGTTGCTGTTCAGGTATAACGTTTCAATTTCTAGTGAATAACATGAATGCAAGATGAATACATTCTAGAGATCTGCTCTACAACAGTGCCTAGAGTTAACAATATTATACTGTATAATTCAAATTTTAAGAGGGTAGATCTCACGTTAAGTGTTCTTATCACAATTTTAAAAAATAATGTAATAATTTTAAAAGGAATAAAAACCCATGATGATGGGCATACCCAACAAATGCATGCCTCAGTTACCATTTAAAGATCAGGAGAATTCACACAAAAATCAGGTAATTAGGTCTATTTATTTATTTATTTTTAGAGCAGATACTGGGGATTGAACCCAGGACCTTGTGCATGCTAAGCATGCGCTCTACCACTTGAGCTATATCCTCCCCCTGCCCTTTTTTTTTTTTAACATTTTTTAATTGATTTATAGTCATTTTACAATGTTGTGTCAAATTCCAGTGTAGAGCACAATTTTTCAGTTATACATGAACATACATATATTAATTGTCATATTTTTTTCGCTGTGAGCTACCTCAAGAACTTGTATATATTTCCCTGTGCTATACAGTATAATCTTGTTTATCTATTCTACAATTTTGAAATCCCTGTCTATCCCTTCCCACCCCCCTCCCCCTTGGCAACCACAAGTTTGTATTCTATGTCTATGAGTCTGTTTCTGTTTTGTATTTATGCTTTGTTCGTGTTTTTTTTTCAGATTCCACATATGAGTGATCTCATATGGTATTTTTCTTTTTCTGGCTTACTTCACTTAGAATGACATTCTCCAGGAGCATCCATGTTGCTGCAAATGGCGTTATGTTGTCGGTTTTTGTGGCTGAGTAGTATTCCATTGTATAAATATACCACCTTTTCTTTATCCAGTCATCCATTGATGGACATTTAGGCTGTCTCCATGTCTTGGCTATTGTAAATAGTGCTGCTATGAACATTGGGGTGCAGGTGTCATCCTGAATTAGGGTCCCCTCTGGATATATGCCCAGGAGCAGGATTACTGGATCATATGGTAAGTCTATTCCTAGTCTTATGAGGAATCTCCATACTGTTTTCCACAGAGGCTGCACCAAACTGCATTCCCACCAGCAGTGTAGGAGGGTTCCCCTTTCTCCACAGGCTCTCCAACATTTGTCATTTGTGGACTTTTGGATGATGGCCATTCTGGCTGGTGTGAGGTGATACCTCATTGTAGTTTTGATTTGCATTTCTCTGATAATTAGTGATATTGAGCATTTTTTCATGTGCCTATTGATCATTTGTATGTCTTCCTTGGGGAATTGCTTGTTTAGGTCTTCTGCCCATTTTTGGATTGGGTTGTTTGTTTTTTTCTCATTAAGTCGTATGAGCTGCTTATATATTCTGGAGATCAAGCCTTTGTCAGTTTCATTTGCAAACATTTTTTCCCATTCCGTACGTTGTCATCTCCCCCTGCCCTTTACTAACTTTTAAGGGATGAATGGGAATTAGCTAAGCTGTGGGGAAGAAGGTGATGTACATGGCATTCTAGACAATAGATTTCTGTGTAAGGATTCAGAGGCAAGGGGAAGCATGGCCCCTTCAGAGCAGTGTAGGAGTTTAGTATTGCTGGAACACTGTGGAGGTGGAGGGAGTGAAAGCAGATCTTTGGACCTTGATGGTAGGCCTGGGAAAAATATAATATGGAGGCAGGGTGGAATGACGGATAGAGCAGCGCCTTTGGAGTTTTCAGGCTTCAGTTGCAATTCTAGCTCTGCCACTAGCTTTGCCAGCTGTGTGACTTTGGACAATTTTTGTGACCATGCTGAGTCTCAGTTTCCTCATATTAGAAAATGGCCCCATCTGATCAGTTGTTCTGTTCCTTCTCTTAACCAATTATTGTATCTCTTCCAGATCACTCCACTTCCCACCTACCCACACCCATCCCCTTAAACAAGCGGCAGCTCCTCAAAAACCTAAACATAGAATTTCTGTATGACCCAGCAGTTCCACTCCTAAGTATGTTCTCAGTAGAATTGAAAACAGGGACCCAAACAGGTACTCATACACCAGTGTTCATTGCAGCAGTATTTATAAGCGCCAAAACGTGGAAACAGCCCAAGTGTCCATCAACAGATGAATGGAAAAACAAAATGTGTTTACATGCAATGGATTAATTTTTCAGACTTAAACAGGAGTAAAATTGTGACACATGCTACAATATGAATGAACCTGGGAAACATTATGCTAAGTGAAATAAGCCAGATACAAAAGGACAAATATTATACGATTCCACTTGTATAAGATACCTAGAATAGGCAAATTCACAGAGACAGGAAGTAGAAGTTATCAGGGGCTGGGTGCAGAGGGGAATGGAGAGTTATGGCTTAATGGGTACATAGTTTTTGTTTGGGGTGATGAAAAAGTTTTAGAAATAGATAGTGGTGATGATTTTACAACATGAATATAACTAATGCCATTGAAGTACAGTTAAAATGGTTAAAATGGCAACTTTTATCTTGTATCAAATTCACCACAATAAGAAAAAAATCCCCAGAAATTCGTTCTCTCATCATTCTGGAGGCCAGAAGTCTGAAATCAAGGTGTCAACAGGGTTAGTTTCTTTTCGGAAGCTGTGAGAGAGAATCCATTCCCTGCCTCTCAGTTAGCTTCTGGTTGTGCTGGCAATCCTTGGAGTTCCCTGGCATGTAGATGCATCACTCCAGTCTCTGCCTCTGTCTTCACATGGCATTCTCTGTCTCTGTGTCCAGATGTACTTCTTATAAGGACACCAGTCGTTGGATTAAGGCCCACGCTAATCCAGTATGACCTCATCTTAACTTGATTCTACCTGCAAATACCCTGTTTTCCAAATAAGGTCACATTCACAGATTCCAGGTCAACATGAAATTTTGGGGGATGCTATTCAAGCTAGTACGAAGCCACTGCTGTGGATAAAATCTTCTCGGGGAAAATATATAGAGTCAGAAAGGCAATGACAACAGGAAGATCCTTGGAAATACCAACATTTATATGGGGCAGGCAGAGGGGGAGGGATTCAAGATGGAGACCGTGAAGGAATGGTTAGAGAGGCAGGAAGAAATCCTGGAGATAGTGTTGTGTGACACTGTACCCAAGGAGGAGGGAAAACTTAATGAGGGAGATACTGGTCAGTGGTTTTAAATGCTGCAGAAAGATCAAGAAAGATAAATACAAGAAGTGGCCATTGGGTTTAGCAGTATGGAGGTTGCTGGTGCCCTTGGTGAAAACAGTTCCATTAGGGTGGTTGGTGCTTGGGTAAGAAGCCAAATTGCAGTATGTTGAGTTATGACTCCCAGTCATGTGTGCCTTTGAACTGAGAAGCAGCAATCTATGGGCAAAGCAGGACCCCCGCCTTTTTTTGACCCATCACCCAGATTCTACTATTAACATTTCACTCTGCTTGTTTTATCACATATCTATTCTACCAATCAATCTTCTTTTTTGGATGCGTTTCAAAGTAAATTGCAGACATCAGGGTATTTCCTCCTACTTCAACATACATAGCATTAACTAGATTTCAATATTTTAGGTTTCTTTTCTTTTGAAGTAAAATTTGCATAACAAGAAATGCACACACTTTAAGTGTACATTTAGAGAGTTTTGACAAATGCATACACCTATGTAACCCAAACCCCCGTCAAGGTATAGAACATTATCATCACTCCAGAAAGTTCCCTTATGCCCCTTCCCGGGCAATTCCCACTCCCACCTTCTACCTCCAGAGACAACCACTGCTGTGATGCCTTCCACCACAGATTAGTTTTGCCTATTACAGAGCTTCACATAAGTAAAACTCACACTGCTTCTACTTTAATGCCTGGCTTCTTTGGCTCAGCATGTTTTTGGGATTCCTACATGTATGAATTCATGTTTGTCTTCATACATATGCTAGTTCTTTCTTTTCTATTATTAAGTAGTATTCTATTGTTTGAATGTACCGTAGATTGTTAATCCAAGCTGGTAGACACTTGAATTGTTTCCAGATTTTGGCTATTAAGAGTAAAGCAATGTAGGAGGTTTTTTTTGTTTGTTTGTTTTATTCTTAGATGTCTATCTCACAAATGGGGCTAAGCAGGGAAAAGCTAATTATTAAATAATTAATAGTACTTGCTATTTGACTGAAATGTGAGCCATATTCTCTAGTTTATTACAGAAGTTGCTATTTAATAATATTAAGTTTATAAGTGATTATGATTATTTTCCACTTTGATTAAAATAACCATCCCTGGAAATGAGGCCCAAAGACTGCCATCTCCCAGGCTTTTTCTTCTGTACGATCCAGGCTTTGATGGATCAGTTTCCAATTTTGACATTCAGGTCATCTGCAGTTCTTGCATCAGCCACACATGTTTTATTGGTTCTGACTGAGAATCAGAAGACTTAATCAATTGTGTCTTATGCACCCATATGCACCTTGACAAGGGAGCTCCTTATCAGGGAGCTGGATCAGGAGAGGGGAACTGAGTTCTTGTGGAAAGGACAGTGATAACTCTACTCACATGGACTGAGATTAACAGGACCAGGCTCCTATACCCCTACCAGGGGCCTGGTGTCTGGTGTTCAGGTTAGAAAAGAGCAACTTCCAGTTACTCTGCATGTGAAGCCCATGAAGTTTTATTGGGTCAGAGTCTTTGCATTCAGTTTCCTGTCCTGTCACATTCCAGAGGAACATCATAGGGACTGTTCCAAAGGGCCCTCCAGATTAAGGAAAACCTAGTGCTTGTCTCTGCAGTTTAAGCTTTTGTCTTTTCAGCTGCTGATTTGCAAACACTGGTGTGTTTAGCTGGGCTTACCCTTTTTGGGTATAGGTATAGGATGGCTAATTGGTTTCTCTGGGTAGGAAAACTTTGTAACATTTAAGTCTGGCAGTCCCTCTGGAGAGGAAAGTCTTCTCAAGGTATCAGCCAAGGAATGGAAGGGTGGAAGGTGGGATGGGATTATTGAGTTGCCTATGGTTGAAGAAGATTTTGCATCCAGGGAAACAGAAAGAGCTTTTGAGCTGAGATGGTTTTAAATGGCCACTTGGACAGGATTTCTTAAGGCAAAGACATTTAGGTGGAGTTAGAACCCAGGGAATTAGCAGCTGGGCAGTTCTGCCAATGAAAGGGTAGTTTTGTAGGTACAGGACTTGTAGCCCGTATTTAATGGTTGCATCTTCTTCCTCCAGGAGCTATTTGTATATAATCTTTCTGCATATTCTTTAAAATGATCCTTAAAGGGAACCATATGCTAGGCATGTAATTTCAGGTACAATCATTAAAATGTAAAGAGTATTGTTTTATTGTCCCTTGCTATGGAATTAAAATCTCTCTTTTGGGTTAACAGTTTTGCATCTGAATAGTTCTTTAACATGTTTGAGTTTCACATATAAGTATCTTTTAAAAATTATTTGGTAATTGAAAATAAAAACTGACATTCTTCCCCTCATACTCTATACTGTGTTTCTTCTTGTCCTTCTGCTTGAGAGGAGGTTCTTTCTCCTGAACTAGTTACTCTTCCCTAGTTCTCTTGGCTCCCAAGCAGGCCTGGCTTCTCCCCAGCCAGGTCCAAGGAGAATAGGGGAGCAATTTTGGGAAAAATATTTGAGCCCATGAAGTGTTAGCTGAGTTCCCCAGATCATTAGGAGACATAATTGCAGCATGTAGTAAAAATGACATGTTCTCCTTCTAAGCCCAGGATTAGGAGTTAAGTGGCTCAAACTGTATTACAGAAAGCAATGTAGTCTTGTAAATAACCAGGTATCCAGAGCAGTGCTATAAAAAGCAGTTTTTACTTTTCCCGCCTGATTCCATTATAGGGAAAGAATGCTGTCCTAGATCCCACTTCATTGTTGGAGCAGATAGGGTGGAGGGTAAGAGCTGCAAAGCAGCATTAGACCTGCTGACAAGGGTGTTTCAGGGACTGGGAAGGCAGTTTGGCTGAGGGCAGGGGTTGGACCTAGCCAAAAATTGGTGGCGTCCAAGGAATACTGTAAACTCCAGTTGTGGTTCAGGCAGAAGGTTGACAAATGTGGCAGTTCCAGTTAATGAGTAGAAAGAACCAGCAATATGAGTCTTAGGCCGGTGGTAAGAAGTCTAGGCAGACAGTCACCATTTTAAAGGTTGGTGTATGGTTTATGGGGACCCTGGTCCAGAGCTGGGGTTCAGGGGCAGCACTTTACTCTCTGGGGAGGAGACCTGGCTGGAGTTAGAAGCCCAGGCTTCATATGGGTTCAGGATAGTGGGTAGATTACTGGTTTAGAACTTACAGACAATCTAATAGTAATAAAAAAATGACATAAACCAAGGCAGAAGACCAGGTGAAGGCACCCTGGGGGTGGTAAGGACCAGGAGGAAAGGGGGAACAGTGAATAGGTTCAGGGTCTGGCTCTTAGTGGGAGGAGTCTATCGGTCACCACTTTGGCTTCATGTTCGAGACCAGAGTAATGGGGAATGTAACTTAATTCCAAAGCCCACCAGAGTAGGGGGAGTAGGTATCTAACCTGCCAGGGTGTGAATAACAGAGTTGTGTAGTTAGCAGGCCCTTTTCTTCCTCTTTTCCTCCTTCTCGTCTTTTCATTCAGTTGACTTTTACTGAGTGTCTGCTCTACAACCTGATCCCAGCCCCAGTTATCAAGGAATTCACACAAGCAGGCAGCTACACAAACAGATGATTTTTTTTCTTTTTTCTTTTTAAACAAACTTTTAATTTTAGAGTAGTTTTAGATTTACAGGAATATTGCAAAGATAGTACAGAGAGTTCCCATATACCCCCACCTAGTTTCCCCTATTGTTAACATCTTACATTAGTATGGTATGTTAATTACTGTTAATGAACTAACAGTGATACATTATTATTAACTAAATCCATACTTTATTTGGATTTCCTTAGTTTTCCCTAATGTCCTTTTTCCTGCTCCAGCATCGTACCTAGGTCACCATATTACAGTTAGTAGTCTGTCTCTTTAGGTTATTCTTGCCTGTGACAGTTTCTTAGACTTGCTGTTTCTGATGACCTTGACAGTTTTGAAGAGTTTTGAAGGTCAGGCACTTTGTAGAGTGTTCCCCCGGCTGAGATTTGTGAATGTTTTTTCTCATGATTAGACTGGGGTTTTGGGTTTTGGAGGGGAAGACTACAGAGCAGACTTCTCAGCAAATCATATCAAGGGTTCATACTTTCCACTGACTTATCACCGTTGATGTTGACTGTAATCATCTGGCTGAGGTACTATTTGCCAGGTTTCTCCTCTTTAAAGTTACTCTTTCCCCCACTGCACCTTTCCATACTGTACTCTTTGGAAGGATGTTACTATGTGCACTCCAAATTTAGGGAGTGGGAATTATGCTCCATCTCCTTGAGGGTGGAGTATCTACATAAATTATTTGAAGTTATTCTGTATAGGAGATTTGTCTCATCTCCTATATTTATTTATTCACTCATTTATATTAATATGGACCCATAGATATTTATTTTATACTTTGGGTTATAATCCAATACTACTTTATTTGTTTTTCAAATTGTTCCAGCTTTGGCCATTGGGAGCTCTTTCATTTGGCTCCTGTATCTCTTTGACACACTCCCATCATTGTGGGGTATTGTTTGTTTGTTTGTTTTAAGCACTTCCTTACTTTCTGACAGTACAAGATACGCCACGCTCATCTTATAGATTTCTTGCTACAGTCCATCCTAGAATCAGCCATTTTTCTGAGGAGCCCTACTTCCTTTTATTGAAGAATGGTATTAGAAACCAAGATCTGGGTGTTAGGTGTGCTTGTTGCTACTGAGGTTTCTTTGCTTCTAGGCCCTCTCAGCTGACAGAGCAAGAAAATATGTGTGTATACTAACCCATGTGTGTACATGTGTCTACAAATATTTCTAAGTGTAACTGTCTGTATCTGTGTTGAACATGGCTTTCTACTGATGTCTCCAACTCTGATTCATTACCCCATGGATCATTCTAACCTCCTCTTGCTAATCTGTAAACTCCCACTCCAACAGTGAGAAACCTGGCTCCCACTATCTGCCATCCATTTACTTAATTCTTCATTTCTAGTATACATGCATTGCAGTATCAGAACTGTTAGCCTGTACCCCTATGGGAAACAACTTTATCCACTAGCGTACACATTTATGTTGTTTATAGCATTTCTTTTGGTTTTAGTCTTACAGACTTCATTTCCTAGGTTACTTAGGTCAGCACCTTTTCCTTCTCACCCTTCAGTAAGGTTGTTTCATTCATTTGTAATACAGATAGATTGTTTTGTAATGATTTTAATACAATGTGTTAAATGTACTGACAGAGGTGAACACATAGGGGAGTATTGAAGTGGAACACCTAATCCAGCTGGGGGATAGGGTAGGGATGAAAGGCATCCTAGAGGACCCACAGGTGAGGCCTGATCTTAAAGCAGCTCTTGGAGTGTGGTCTCTGGACCACAAGCATTATCAGCATCTGGGAACTTTGTAGAACTATGAATTTTGGGGCCTCACTGCAGAATCAGAAGATCTGGTGTTGGGGTCCAGTGGTCTGTGTTTTATCAAGCCCTCCAGGAGATTCTACAGAACATTGAGAATCACTGTCAGTGAGGTCAGCTTGGTGAAAGGAGAGGAGTGTGCTCAGAAGAGGAGGGTGGCATGAGCCTAAGCGTTAGAGGACACAAAGTAGTATGACAGGCATAACGGGTTAAAATAAAATGTCTGAGGCAGGAAGTGGCAGAAGTTAAGGAAGAGAGGTCAGCAGTTCCTGGCTATATAAGGGAGGGCTTGGAATGCTGGGCTTAGGAACTTAAACTTCATTCTGTAGGCCATAGGGAGCCACTGAAGATTTTTTTCTTGTTATTGTTAACAGCTTTATTGAGGTACAATTCACATACCATACATTTCACCCTTTTTTTAAGTGTACAATTTAATAACTTTTTAGTATATTCAGAGTTGTGCACCCATCATCACAATTATTTTTAGAACATTTTCATCATCTCCTCCAAAGAAATTCCTTACCCTTTTGTCACCATCCCCCTGACCCAGTCCCCAGATCTCCTCTATCCCCAACCCCTGGCAACCACTAGTCTACTTTCTTTCTCTATGAATTAGCCTATTCTGGACATTTCATATAAATGGAATCATAAAATGTGTGGCCTTTTGTGACTGGCTTATTATTTCGTGTAGCAGAATGCTTTCAAGACTCATTCGTGACATAGAGAACAAACTTATGGTTACCAGCGGGTGTAGGGGGTAGGAAGGGATAAATTGGGAGTTTGAGATTTTCAGATACTAACTACTATATATAGAATAGATAAACAACAAGTTTATACTGTATAGCACAGGGAACTATATTCAGTATCTTGTAGTAATCTATAATGAAAAAGAATATTAAAAGGAATATATGTATGTGTATGTATGACTGAAACATTATGTTGTACACTAGAAATTGACACAATATTGTAAACTGACTATACTTCAATAAAAAAAGAATCCAGAGTTAAAAAAAAAGACTCATTCATGCTGTATCATGAATCAGTACTTCATTTCTTTTTTATGGCTGCATAATATTTCACTGTATGGGTATACTACGCTTTTTATCCATTTATCAGTTGATGGACATTTGTGTTATTTCCCCTTTTGGCTTTGTAATACTATTATGAACATTCATGTACAAGATTTACTGTGATCAAATGTTCTAATTTCTATTGGGTATGTACCTGGAAATAGAATTTCTGGATCACATAGTAACTCTATGTGTAACTTTTTGAGGAATTGACAGACTTATTTCCAAAGCAGCTACACCATTTTACTTTCCCACCAACAGTGTTATTAGAGTTCCACTTTTTCCACATTGCTGTCAACACTTGGTATTTTCTCTTTTTGATTCTAGCCATCCTAATTGGTATGAAGTGGTATCATTGTGGTTTTGGTTTGCATTTCCCTGGTGACTAATGATGTTGATCACCTTTTCATTTGCTTATTGGCTATCTATATATCTCCTTTGGAGAAATGTCTAGTCAGATTCTTTGCCCATTTTAATTGGGTTATTTGTTTTTTAATTGAGTTGTAGGAGTTCTTTATACTAGGTACAAATCCTTTGTCTGGCACATGAGTTGCAAGTATTCTCCCATTCTTTGAGTTGTCTTTTCACTTTCTTGGTGGTATCCTTTAAAGCACAAAAGTTTTTAATTTTTTAAAAAAGTTTTTAATTTTGATGAAGCCAAATATATTTTTTCATTTGGTTGCTTGTGTGTTTGGCATCATATCTAAGAAACTATTGCCAAATCCAAGGGCATGGAGATTTACACCTATATTTTCTTCTAAGAGTTTTGTAGTTTTAGTGCTTATATTCAGGCCTCTGATTAATTTTGAATTAATTTCTGTGTATGGTGTGAGGTAGGGGATCAGTTTCATTCTTTTGCACATGGATATTCAGTTGAAAATACTATTCTTTCCTCAATGAATTGTTTTGGGATCCTTTCAAAATCAATCGACTGTAAACCACTGAAGAATTTTAAGCAGAGGAGTGACAAGATTTCTTTTATGTTTTAAGACAATATCACTGGCTGCTATGTAGAGGATTTCTTGGAGGGGCCAGGGGTGGTTGTAGGGAGACCAGTGAGTAGGAAGTTGCAGTTATCCAGCCCAGAGATTATGGTGACTTGGACCACAGTAATGGTAATGGAGATGGGAGAGAAAGACAGGTTATATTTGGGAAATAAAGTTGGTAGGACTTGGGGACTATTGGCTAAGGTGGTAAAAAGAGGGAGAAGTCAAGGGTGACTCATATCTGGGTTGGAGTCAAGGATGATCTTTAGATTTCTAGTTTGTATGGCTAAGTGGATGGTAGTGTCATTTATTACCACACAAATGGAGAAGCATGTTTTTAGAAGGAAAATTATAAGTTTAATTTGGGATTAACTGAATTGGAGATGCCTGCGAAACTTTCAAGTGGAGATATCCAGAAGGCATTTGGAATACGGGTCTATACTAGAGCTTGAGGGCAAGCCCTGGGTTAGAGAGAGTGCTCTGGGAGTCATGAGCACATAGAGGGGAGTGGAAACCCTGGGGGAGGATAAGGAGAGAGTAAAAGGAGTGAGAAGAGGACCCTAGACTGAGCCCTGTGGGAGGAAGAATAAGTCTTAAGAAGGACACAGAAGAAATGGCCAGTGATGGGGGAGGAAACCAGGAGGCATCTATAGGAATCCAGTGGAAGGAAAGAATTGTAAGGAGAGGATTATCAGTGGTGTGAAATGTGTCACAGGGATCCAGAAAAATAAGACCTGAGAAGTGCTCATGTATCTTCCTGTTTCCATGCTCCCACAGTATGGGTTGGGTGGTTGGTTTTACAAAAAATATCACTCCATACTTCTTATGGGTGGCAGGTTTTTTTTTTTTAATACTGTGGAACCAGTAACCTTTGCATATACATTTCCGACAACTAGTGCCTGAAGTTGTTGCTAGCAGTGTCTGCTGGATATTTGTGTCTTTAAGTGATGCCAGCTTTCATTGGCATCTTCTGTTCTAATCTTTCCCATGCTGAATCAAGGATATTAAGAGCTCAACTGTGGTTTGAATTCCGAAATGGACTCTGAAGTGTTCCTAGACTGAATGTTCAATCAATTTCCTTTCATTCTAATCTTGTATCAATCTCTCTTAACCTATTTTTTAAATTATTTTTTATAGATATGTGAAAGAGGCCAAAGAAGCGACTAAGAATGGAGATCTAGAAGAAGCACTTAAACTTTTCAATTTGGCAAAGGACATTTTTCCCAATGAAAAGGTGATGAGCAGAATCCAAAAAATACAAGAAGCCTTGGAGGAGTTGGCGGAACATGGAGATGATGAATTCACAGATGTGTGCAGTTCTGGCCTGCTGCTTTATCGAGAGCTGCACAACCAGCTCTTTGAGTACCAAAAGGAAGGCGTAGCTTTCCTCTATAGCCTGTACAGGGATGGAAGAAGAGGGGGCATCCTGGCAGATGATATGGGATTAGGAAAGACTGTTCAGATCATTGCTTTCCTTTCTGGGATGTTTGATGCTTCCCTTGTGAACCACGTGCTGCTGATCATGCCAACCAGTCTGATCAGTACATGGCTAAGAGAATTTGTCAAGTGGACTCCAGGAATGAGAGTTAAAACCTTTCATGGTCCGAGCAAGGATGAACGTACCAGAAACCTCAGTCGGATTCAGCAGAGGAATGGCGTCATTATCACCACATACCAAATGTTAATCAATAATTGGCAGCAACTTTCCAGCTCAAATGGCCGAGAGTTTGTGTGGGACTATGTCATCCTTGATGAAGCACATAAAATAAAAACCTCATCTACTAAGTCAGCCATATGTGCTCGTGCAATCCCCGCCAGTAATCGCATCCTCCTCACAGGAACCCCAATACAGAATAATTTACAAGAACTGTGGTCCCTGTTTGATTTTGCTTGTCAAGGGTCCCTGCTGGGAACATTAAAAACTTTTAAAATGGAGTATGAAAATCCTATTACTAGAGCAAGAGAGAAGGATGCTACCCCAGGGGAAAAAGCCTTGGGATTTAAAATATCTGAAAACTTAATGGCAATCATAAAGCCCTATTTTCTCAGGAGGACAAAAGAAGAGGTACAGAAGAAAAAGTCAAGCAACCCAGAGATCCGACTTAGTGAAAAGAATCCAGATGTTGACGCCATCTGTGAAATGCCTTCCCTTTCCAGGAAAAATGATTTAATTATCTGGATACGCCTGGTACCTTTACAAGAAGAAATATACAGGAAATTCGTGTCTCTAGATCATATCAAGGAGTTGCTAATGGAGACGCGCTCACCTCTGGCTGAGCTCGGTGTCTTAAAGAAGCTGTGTGATCATCCCAGGCTGCTGTCTGCACGGGCATGTCATTTGCTGAATCTAGGGGCTGTCAACTTCTCTGCTGCAGATGAAAATGAAGGGGAAGATACCTCAGATGTGGACCATATTGCTCAAATAAGTGATGATACACTGATGGGAGAATCTGGAAAAATGATATTTCTCATGGACCTGCTTAAAAGGCTGCGAGATGAAGGGCATCAAACTCTGGTGTTTTCCCAGTCAAGACGAATTCTCAACATCATCGAACGCCTCTTAAAGAACAGGTGCTTTAAGATACTGCGCATCGATGGAACAATTACTCATCTTGTAGAACGAGAGAAAAGGATTAGCCTATTCCAGCAAAACAAAGATTACTCTGTTTTCCTGCTTACCACGCAAGTGGGTGGTGTTGGCCTCACACTAACTGCAGCAAGTCGAGTGGTCATCTTTGACCCTAGCTGGAATCCCGCAACTGATGCTCAGGCTGTGGATAGAGTTTACCGAATTGGACAAAAGGAAAATGTTGTGGTTTACAGGCTGATCACTTGTGGAACTGTAGAGGAAAAAATATACAGAAGACAAGTTTTCAAGGACTCACTAATAAGGCAAACTACTGGTGATAAGAAGAACCCTTTCCGCTATTTCAGTAAACAGGAACTGAGAGAGCTCTTTACAATCGAGGATTTTCAGAACTCTGCAACCCAGCTGCAGCTTCAGTCTTTGCATGCTGCTCAGAGGAGATCTGACAAGAGCCTCGATGAACATATTGCCTACCTGCACTCTCTGAGCATAGCTGGAATCTCAGACCATGATTTGATGTACACACATGATCTATCTGTTAAGGAGGAGCTTGATGTGATAGAGGACTCTCACTATATTCAACAGAGGGTTCAGAAAGCTCAATTCCTTGTTGAAACAGAGTCTCAAAATACAGAGCTCTTAATGGAAAGACAAAGAACTGGCAATGAGGGGGTCTGGCTGAGAGAATCTATATTTCCTTCTCAGACAAAGAAGAAATGCCCTGAATTCAATAAGCCACGGCCTCAGCCTTCACCCTTTCTACTTACTCATCACACCCAGGAAGAAGAAATCAGTTCCCAAATGGCAAGTGTAATCATTGATGATCTACCTGAAGAGAGCAAGAAACAAGATCTCTCCAGTATAAAGACAAATGTTACCATCCCGCGAGATGGTAGGCACCCACGTGAAAGTACATTTGATGCTGACTTTGTAGCTTCTTTACCCAAGGGGTGTGGAAATGTGGAAGAAATGTGGACTGACTCTTCATCGGGTATAGCACTACAAAAAGAGTTACCGCGAGAGGGCCCTACGCAGGAGGCACCACAAGAGAGCCCTCTGGGAAGTTCTAATTATCTACAGAGCAAGTCAGTCAGAGCTGATCTTGGGACAAACCTAGATCAACTACAGGATGATGAGATTTTCCATCACTGTACTTCCTGGCCTGCTAATCCCACAACAAAAGAATATCAAAGTAGAGAATCAAATGTATCTGTTATTAAAATAGCTGATGATGACTTATCGGCATCCTATCATGCACTGCAGGATGCTCCAGAGAATGAGGCCAAGTTGGAAGAGGAACCATTAGCATCTTCACCCCAGTATGCATGTGACTTCAATCTTTTCTTGGAAGACTCTGCAGATAATGGACAGAATCTTTCCAGTCAGTCTTTGGAGCACGTGGAGAAAGAAAATAGCTTGTATGTCTCTGCAGCTAATTCTCGACCAGAATCTGTGCACAGCAAAGCACGTCTCAGTGTAGATCTTTCTGAGAAAGATGATGAGCCAGAAGAAGAGGTGGTTAATGTGAAAGTCAGAAGTAAAGCTAGACGGATCAATTCAGATGACGAAGATGAAGGTGATACTTTTAAAGATACTTCAAGCCCCAATCCATTCAGCACACCTCCCTTCCCGTCTTTATCTGTAAAACAGTTTGATGCTTCAACTCCCAAAAATGACCTCAGTCTACCTGGAAGCTTCTTTTCACATCAAATATCTAATAGTATAAATAAGTCCATCAACTCTAGAAGATCCCTAGCTTCTAGGAGGTCTCTTATTAATGTGGTTTTAGACCACGTGGAGGATATGGAGGAAAGACTTGACAGCGGCAGTGAAGCAAAGGCTGCTGCTGATTATCTGGAGGAAGGAGCAGAGGAAAGCAGCAGTGAAGCCCCAGAGGCTACAGAAGATCCTTCCAGAGAAACACTGCCTTCAGAAAATAAGTCCAGCCAGTTAAGCTCACCTATGCCCGGTGCTCCGGGTCAGGAGGCCTCTCCTGGCGACCCTGAGCCTTTGTCTGGAGAACAGTTGGTTGACTCTCCCCAGGATGAGGCGGTGGAGGCTGCAAACGACTATGAGACTCTTGTCTTGCGTGGAAAAGAGCTGAAAGAATGTGGAAAAATACAGGAGGCCTTAAACTGCTTAGTTAAAGCACTTGACATCAAAAGCTCAGATCCTGAAGTGATGCTCATGACTTTAAGTTTGTATAAGCAACTGAATAAAACTTGAGACTATAACCTGTTTATTGTATTTTTAAAGCCAAACTGAGTAGGCAGTACTTTGTTCCCGTAATTGGGTTCTTTGGGAGCATGAAGCATTTGGGCTTAAGGTGGGAGGGAGAACTCAAAAAGAGAGTTCTTGTTTCCAACTTTCTGGTAAATTCTGCCTTTACTGCCTGTTCCCCCTCCCCGCCCCCATACATATATTCTGGTATTCTGAGCCCTAGGTTAATATTTCTTTACTCAGATATTTGTGTATTTTTCTTTTAGGTATACTCTATAAAATAAACTTCATAGAACTTTGTTATTTCTAGAAAAATTTTGGTAAAATTATTCTGGTCATTTTCAGTTTTATTCTGAAAATGATCAATTTTGTATCTCACAGTTCAGAAAATTAAAGTTATTTTTCTCAATGTTTTTCACTCACTTTCTTTCACTGAGATGATTGATTATTGGCAAATGCATACAGAAATTCATTGAGGCAGAAGTCAGTCATTAGTATTCTATTCCCAAGGCCCACTTATTAATATGCTATTTTGGGCTTCCAACTCACTATAGCCGAAGGCTGGGATAAGGTGCGTGGTGCTGAACTGTATCACTGTTAACCAACCCTGCAGTCACTTGGCTGACCACTGAGGCATCCTTCACTCACCCCCAACTACTTTCTGACACACACTAGCACATCATTATCTTTGGGTTATAGACTGAAGAGGTGTTTGGTTCCCTCTCAGAAACGTAAAGTGCAATTTTAGCACTCTGTTTTCTGTCACTAGAGATGATCAAGTACCTACTGTATATAAGGCACTCTACATCGGGCTCTTGTTTAATGCTTACCATAATCCGTTGGAGTCAAGGGTGGCATTTCCATATTTTAGTTGAGGAAACTACGTACGGCCCAGTGAAGCTCTGACCTGCCCAAGATCACACAGTAAAGGGTGAAGTGGATTTTTAACCATTGTTACCTAGTGAAAAGCCACTATAATAACCGAGCTGTTTTTACTCACAGCACTTCTGATACCAAATGTATGGTGTTTTTTCCACACCAAGAAGTTCAGTTCTCTGCAGACACCAACTGGGTGTCGTACAATTCAACTCAACTCAATTCTGACAGATTAAAGGGCTCACTTCTGTAAAGCTGGCCTCACTTCAGATCCTGGTTGCTAGCATTGAGTCCCTACATCACACGTCTGCCCAGTTTGGCTACTAATCGAGGGTTCCCATGACTGCCTCTTCAGGTTCAATAATTTGGCAGACCGGCTTATAGAATTTTGGAAAACTTAATGACTAGTTACAACTCAGGAATAGCCAAATGGAAGAAATGTATGGGGCAAGGTATGGGAGTGTGTGTGTGTTTAGCTTCCATGTCCTCTCTGGGCGCAGCCACACTCCTGGCACCTTGATATGTCCACCAACGCAAAGCTTTTTAAAAGATTTTTTTTAATAGAAGTTTCATTATGTAGGCATGATTGTTTAAGTCGCTGGCCATTGGCGAATAATCTCCAGCCCCTCTCCTCTCTAGCAGCCAGGGGGTGTGGCCAAGAGTTCTAACCCTGTAGCTAAGTCTCCATCTTTCTGGTGATGAGCCAACATCCTGAAGCTATCCGGGGGTCCCCAGCCACCAGTCATCTTGTTAGCATGTAAAAGACTCAGTCACTCCAGAGATTCCAAGGGAGTTGTGTGCCAGTAACCAGGGACAGGGACTAGATATTTATTTTTTATTATATCACACAGACACACACACACATAGTAAAAGCTACTTGTCGGGGAGGGTATAGCTCAGTGGTAGAGCGTATGCTTAGCATACACTAAGTCCTGGGTTCAACCCCAGTACCTCCATTTAAAAACAACCAAAAAAAGCTACTTGTAAATTATATGAATATACACACGCTACTATTCTCATATGTATATTACAAAATACATGGATTGAACCTTGAAAGAGATGAGCTGAAGTTTAAATAATAGGTTATTTATTGATAGTACAAAATTTTGCTCTTACAGAAAGAAATTACGATAATCATCCCTCGGTATCCGAGTGGGATTGCTTCCAGAACCCCCTGCAGATACCAGCGTCCACAGATGTTCATGTTCCTTGTATAAAATGGTGTAGTAGTTACGAATAATCTACACACATTCTCACATGTACTTTGAATCATCTCTAGACTACTTGTAACACCTTTTACAATGTAAATGTACATTGTGGATAGTTGCAAATAGAATATACTGTATAAATAGTTGCCAGTGCATTGTAAATTCAAGTTTTGCTTTTGGGGACTTTCTGGAATGTAAAACAAATATATTTTTGGTCTGCAGTTGGTTAAATCTGTGGATGCAGAACCGTGGATACGGAGGGCTAACTGTACTCATATTTTAGGGAGGGTAATGTGACTGAATATGTATCATTATTGAAAAAAACCCTGGTGAAAACACTGTGATTCATCAATTTCTAGTCTGCATCTGACTCCAGCTCATTGTTTACCTACGTGCACTGAATGGCTGTCCTCATGCACATATGTCACTGGCTGTGCCCTGCATCTTTTTCAGTCCCTTCCATCAAGCATACAAATTGTGGAAATACAACTGATAAATTCCTCTTCCCTGATATGACCAAAAGAAAGGCCGCACATGATTTATTTGCCTGCCAGGAGGCGTTAGGAAACTGTATCCATTTGATCTGAACAGTGAGGCTTAAATCCTAGGTGTATTTCTCACTGAAAAAAAAGCTTCCCGAATGTATATAATGACAATTTGGGGGGAAAAGTACATGCACGTGGTAAAATATTCAAACAATATCTAAGGCAGGAATTTTTAAACTGAAGTTCATGGAGCGGATTCAGATGTCTGAATCTGGATGGGGAAAAAAAAAGTTACATCTTTCCTTCCAACTACCCTGTATCTGGAATTTAATGTTTCCTTTCAGGATGAATGTAGGCGACAAACTGCAGAAATATGAGCAGCACCTGCGACTTTCTCACCAACAGAAATCACAGTGATTCCATAGTTACTACAGCTATCTCAAAATAACAATGAAATTTATCACTACAAAATCATTGATTTTCAGACCTACCACTAGATCTCAATCTATTAATAAAGAGGTACATAGAAAGCAATTGAAAAACTATTTTGACTACTCTATTTCAGCACAATTGGTGTCCTTTGTAATCCTATGGATTTTATTCATTTAAAATCAACATTCTTTTCAGAATTTTCTACAAGATTTTCAGAATTTGTAGCTCTTATTTAGAGACATTGTTTTGAATGGAGTTTTTAAAGGAGTTTCATCTGATACCTACTGTTCTGAACATCTCTCTGGATCCTATGACCATATCTATATCAGGGAATGGGCCACCTTCAGTCTGCTCAGTGGGGAAAGTCTCAGAGTCATGAACTGCTGGGGTGCTCGGAAACTTTTTCTCAAATGGGAAACTTAACTCTCTAAGGTGAAATTGCCACTATGAGGCATAATGTGGGCAGGTCAAATGCAGCTGAGAGAGAACACAGTCTGTTAAAAGAATCACTCTTAAGAATCACACAGTTGCGTTGGCAAAGTTTTATTTTTGAAGCAGTATGGTATTTATAATATTCTTTACACTTTTTTGTATGGTGTATTTATGGCATTATACATTAAAAATTGTAGATACACAAAACATTGGCCTTGGAAGGGACTGTCATAATATAGCCCATACATCTGAGGAAGAGGGAATGTTTTTATGCTGACATTTCTCCTTTTAATTAAACCAGCACTTGATGACTGGCTGCTGCTTAGTCTAGTACAAACAACCAGTGGAAGAACTGAGTGCCTTTTTTCTTCCAATAAACATTTATATAAAAAGAAAAGAGTTAACACTGAATGGCCATTATGTGTCATGTACTATGTTATGACAGTGGAGCTAATAACAACTGTCTTGGCAGATCAGCATTGGCTAGCTTATAGAACATGTGTTGGTCTAGGAACTTAACTTACACTCTTCATACGCTGATCCATCTATTTGATGTCCAGTTCAATGTGTGAATAGTATGAGCTGGTATCTGGCTCCTCTAGAGATGGTTTCTAAATTAACTTATGGTATATACTGAGAATCAGATAAAGTAGTCCTGGGAGGAAAGGGACTACAGGTTAACAGGAGACTGCTTGACTTATCTTTTGAGAACTACCGACTAAATACCTACTGCAGTGCACACCAACCTAACCCACCTGATTCTACCCCCACAAACCCACAATGACAGCGTTCGTAAAATACAAGGATCAGAAAACACCTTTTAAAGAAATAAACAATGTATAAAGCATGCAGCCTTTCATACAATTTTATTTTCTCCCTTCGACCATTATAATGTGATACCCAAATTTTGTCTTAACTGGAGGGTCAGTAAACACAGGCTTATCCAGCACACTTATAGGCAAGGCAAATGCTGCTTCTTGAAATGGTCCCACCATGGACCCTCTGGTCATCCAACCCAAGTCGCCCTAAAAAATGCAAAAGGTATGTGACGTTAAGTGACCCTGAAGAGGGAACAGTTCTACTGCAGCTTGAGAATTTCCCAGCACGAATGCTAAGGTTTCTAGGTTTATTTATCTGAGCTGGAAAGAAGCAGCCTCGACAAGGACAAACAGGTGGAAGAGGTCCAACCCTAGACTGAACACATAAGCACTCACTAGGCAGCTGGTGTCTGTTAGCTGTGCAAGTTTGGTCATGCCTAGGTTTAGACAAAGGTGACCTGTATTCCACAGTTCACAAGTTGAACATTTCTGCTTTTAAGATCTTTGAGCCAAGATATGGCTAAAATTAATGGCAGAACATAAAAATAATCCCTATTGCTGGGTGTCCTCCAGAGGGGGCATTTTAAATAATAAGAGCACCATACCCCTTGCCTGGCTTTATCTTCACTATACTGTGCGGCCACTTCATTGAATTTCATTCCAGACTTTAACTTTTCCATGGCTTCCAAGATCTTTCCATGTTTTTCACACAGAATGTGTCTGACCTATAAGAAAAAGGCATGTTCATGTAATACCTGGAGACCCAAATGATTCCTTTCCTTACAGTACAGCAGTCATGTCTGGATTTACCCCCACCAGTGAAAAAACACATTCGCTCCTGGCAATGGAAAATCCAGGAAGTCTGCCCAGTTGGGCAATGGCCATAACCCATTTCCTGTATCCAGACAATATCTCAGAACCCAGATTTACATGGAAAATGGGCACCTGGCTGGGGGAAGCTACCATCTTTTACCATGTTCCTCAATGGTGACAGGGAAAGGAAACGATAATGGTTGAGAACTTGGGTCCTGGAGTCAAATTCCCAACTCTCCTGTATGATCTTGGACATGTTTTTAAACCTCTAAATGTTTCCCCATTTGTGCACAGTACCTATGACTTCTCATGGGGTTGTGAAGATTGAGATAATGCAGCTAGCATTCAATAAAAGTTAGCTATTATCCTCAGAGTGGGGATGATATGAAAAAAAAAACAACCCCAGCAGGAAGTACTTTTTACCAAGAGGCTCAATGTATAAAGCCTCCCCACAAGTTAACACTTTGAAAAAGGATCACATGCTGAAGATTAAGAATACTCAACCCTAGAGAAGTATTCAAATGTAACCTACCTATGTTTACATAAAGCCATGTTTTGAAAAAAAAAACCACTATATCCTTAAAAATGATTTTTGTCAAGATATGTTTTGTAAGATTTCTCATTCAAATAGAATCTGTTATTCATTTCTTATTGTAAGTGATATACTAGGGTGGGGGCTAAAGGTGTCTCCCTTATAAATGTGGAGACAAACCAACCAAGGTTGTCCTCAGGGTTCAACACTGACATTGGGGGCGAGAGGATCCCGGGCCCACAGGAGTAACTTCCTGACTGGAGGAGCTACACAGGATATAGAGACACAGCAAAGGAAAGAATGTGTCAAAAAGCAGGCCTCAGCAAGGCAACTTCTACAGAATGTGTCCAGCACTGTCCAGGGGAGACAGGAATGAACAATCTGGACACTAGAGAGATACATGTTGGGGGACAAGGATGGTTCATCAGAGCTGAGCTCAGCCTGGCTAAAGCAGCTTGTTGACTGCCTCCCTCTTCCTGCTTCTGTGCTCACAAAGCAACCTTCTGGTTCAGTTCCTGGGAAAGTACACACAGCATTCATGATCACTGAAAGGGGACCCATCTACCACTTTATATATGAATAAACAAGTATTCTGGCTTAGACAGTTTGAGAGGTTGGACATAACGAGTCTGTAGCGCCTGTGGGTATGCGAGTATGACTGACCAACTGGCAACTGTGTGAGACCAGCGTCTTAGAAGACAGGCAGGCTCAGAGAGAATTTGGGGGTGATGGGCACGGAGGCAGGAGCTGATGCTCTGGGAAGTGATGGATCATCCCGGGAGGCTACCCAGAATGAGAAGAGGGGGAAAGCCAGCTAAAGACATCCTTGAAGAATATCAATATTTAAGAAACAAAGAAAGCAGCTCAATAAGCATATGAAAAGGGAGGGCCAGAGAGGGAGAAAGGTGTGTTAGCAGAAAACAAGGCAAGAGAAAGCTGCAAGGAGGAAATGGTCGACAGGATTAAATGCTACAGAGTGATCAGGTTAGAAGGACAATCACATTAGCCATGATTGACTGAGGACCTTCACAAAAGCCGTTTCAGAAGGGTGGTAAGTGCAGAAGCCAGGTGGCAGCGGGCAGACTGGGGCAGTAATGCGGGCGGGAGGAGCTCCCCCAATGAACTGAGTTAGAAAAAAAGGAGAAAGGGCTCTGGTCAGAGGGAAGGGGTCACAGGCATGGATATATTTTAAAGATCCCTGGGCACATTGTCAGAATGAAGGGAATGATGCAGTAAAGAGGGAAAGGTTGAAGACACAGTCAAGCAAGAGGGAGGAGATAAATGAAGGTGCAAGGACCGGCGTTCAGAGCACTGCTGGACAAACGAGTGAGCCTTGAAGGAAGAAGGTGAGGAGAGAGAGAAAGGGGAGGTGTGGGTGGAGAGAACATGGTTGGTAGGGGGCTGGGAAGCCAATGAGTTCCTACATCACAGGTGTGGTTTCCATTTTCCTGTGACAATTATAACAGTATTTAAGTTATTGAGTACTTAGTACCTGCCAGACAATGTGCGAAGGTCTTTATGTGAAATCCTTACACTAACCCTGAGACTGGATCAGTGTTTCTCAACCCTGGCACACATCAGAATCACCCCTGGAGCTTCTAAGAATATATCAAGGTCCAGTGCCCCCCCCCCCAAGAGATTCTGAGGCAGCTGGACTGGGGTGGGCCCTTGCGCTGAGAGTTTTAGAAGCGAGTTTTAGAAGCTCTCCAGGTGAATCGGATATACACCAGGGTTGAGAACCAATGGATGCAGATACCTCCTGACTGACTGGAGCTGGGTGGTGGCTGGCTTAAGGCACAACCAGGGCTCAAAGAACAGACACGAAGTCTGGGAGAAGGTGGGGAGAACAGGGGAGGTTTGAGGGCCTGCAGGTCTGTGTGTGGAGAAAAACACAACAGGACTGGGGACAGTGGGAAGTGAAGGGGAAGGAGAGAAGCTGTGGTTGGCAGGTGGGTTTCAGAATCTGGGTAGCTCTAGTGACACAGGGTGGGGGTGGGTTCAGAAGTGGGGTTTAAAACAGAATGGCAGGATGGGGAAAGAGCCTAGTCCCAAAAAGGCTGGAGGGTTTGAGGTCCCTCCCCTGTTGGGGCCTCTGCAAACACTGGAGACAACCCAGCTGTGCTCCAGCAGGTGAACAGTTAAACAAACTATGGCACTTCCAATCCATGGAGCACTACCCAGTAGCTCAAAGGAAAAGACTGGATACATGCGACAACTGGAATGCAATCTCCAGAGAATTATGCTGAGCGAAGAAAGTCAATCCCAAAAGGTTACATACTGTATCATCCCATTCATGTAACATTCTTGAAATCATAAAGTTACAGAAATGGAGAACAGATTAGTTGCTGCCATGGAGTCAAGGAGGGGGCAGAAGTAGGGGCGGGAGGGAAGTAGGTGTAGCTATAAAAGGGCAACAGGAAGGATCCCTGGGGTGAAGGAAATGTTCTGGATGTTGACTGTATCATTGTCAATCTCCTGGTTGTGCTATGGTACTAGAGTTTTGTAGGATGTTACCATTGGGGAAACAGAATAAGAGGTACATGTATATGTATCTTACAACTGAATGTGAGTCTCAAATTATCTAAAGAGGAAAAGCTGAACAAAATAGCTTAACCTTCCATGACTTTCCTACCTAATTACATACCACTCCTTTCTATAATCTCAAGTATAGACACACTGAACGTATTTTTTCCCCAGAAAGGGCAAGATGCCTCTTTAAAGCCATATGAAGGGGAGGGTACAGCTCAGTGGTAGAGTGCCTGCTTAGCATGCATGAGGTCCTGGGTTCAATCCCCAGTACCTCCATTAAAAAATAATAAATAAATAAATAAATAAATAAATAAAGCAAGCAAGCAAGCAAGCAAGCAAGCAAGCAAGCAAGCAAGCTAATTACCCCCTGCAAACCGCCCCCCCACCAAAAAAGGGCATATGCAGTGGAGGAGTCTCTTAGGTTAGGTGCTTGTGAAAGTCAGCACGTATGGTGAAAACTGCACACAGTCAAAATTACCCGATAACATCCCTTCCGAAGATGCCACACTGGAGACCAGCACATCAGCCCTCTGTGAGCCTCACACAGCCTGTCTCCCCAGCTTGTGCTGTAACAACCACCACTTCTTCAGCTGGACACCAGAATGAAGTAGCTGGCTTGTATTTAGGCATCCTGTTTTATGACAGTTTATCTTTGGATACCAGAATCCCACTTCACAGGTTGGATGCTCATACAAGAATGGTGGTCGACTGTGGAAAAGCAAATTCATGTCTCCCATCTCACTGTCTCTTTGGGGCATAGGTTCATTGCATAGAAAAGCAGGCACACTACATTCTCTCTCCTTCTTTTGGCTCCATGTGTATGGTTGCCTTTATATGATGCAATTCCACTACGGAAGCCACATCATACAGCAACGAAATTTCTGTCTTTACCTAACTGCTCCCAATTAGACTGTGATAAGAGTCTAATACCCAGAATTCAGTACACTGCCCGGCCCAGGGAAGATGTCACTAAATCCTTACTGAATGAATGAATCAAAGTATGGAATCCCATATCCTGATTGAAACAGGGAAACTGCCTTGTTACATACCACTAAGCAGTGTAACTGTGTTTGCAGATTAGTTTCCTTGGGCAGACACCCCACTGACATTAGGTCAAATACTTTGAATAGTTAGTTGCAATTTCCCCCACCCTCATTTTCATGGTCAGGGCTCCAGCTCGTAGCTCACCTGTGCCTTTGCCTGTTTATCTAAGCTCTTGGTCTTATCAAACACTATTTCATTCTGAGAAATCATTCATTCACTTACTTGGGAAGATCTAACTCAATACTTTTTAAGGAAAAATACTAAATTATGAAGAAATTCTGGATGTCTGAGAAAGCATTTGAGAAAATATTTAAAAGGAATTACAGGGGCAGAAGAGGGTATAGCTCAGTGGTAGAGCATGTGCTTAGCATGCATGAGATCCTGGGTTCAATCCCCAGTACCTCCATTTAATAAATAAATAAATCAACCAACCAACCAACCAACCTAATCAACTCCTCCCCCGAAAAAAAACAAAAAAAAATTTTAAAAAGAATTACATTTCATAAGTGAGAGTGATTGATATTTTCCATTTTTGTGTTACTTTGATCTTACATCAAAGTATTAGGTTAGCCTCTTAGAATGAGTTAAGCATACTGTCTTTTCCTTTTGTGTGTACTAAAATGACAGCTGCCCATGTTATTTATATTTAACTTTAAAAAAATAACTAGTTAACTTACCTTTACTGCATTTCCACCACCTTTGGGACCCTGAGCCTTCTTGTCAGAACTGTCACTCCCAGAGGCTGAGAAGAAAATGACAGGTATTCATTTAACTCCACCTTGTTATTTACAGAAAAGTTCAACACAGTGGGAGTTGGTACTTCCATCATAACACCAAGCTTCAAAAGGGAACTCTGTAGACACTTTACAACATCAAGCTAAATTAATCTGTGACTCACCTCTCTTAAAACAGGAAATTTGTGCCCTTCATAAACTCTTCACAGAAAATGGATACCCAAGTGAGTATGCTGATAGTTGAATGAGAGCACCAATAGCCAACTGGACCCAAGGTGAAATTCTGCCTTTTAAGGCCAAACCCCTGAACTCTTGTGAGATTTCTAATAAGCACTGCAACTATGTATTTGAATACTCACAATTTCAATAAGTAAAATCTCCAAGAATATACTTTAAGTAAAGATCAAACTTCCCACCACCCTTATTTGGCTAAAGAATACAATCATGTCCAAACTCCTGGAGTCTACTACATTGCCTATTGACACTTCCCAAGAAAAGTTATTGATATTCAGATTAACAACTGCTGGCAGCATCTGACATCTTATTACTGTGTCATTTTGCTAATGTGCCAATTTCTGTGTTGATGGCAGCATACTCACTGTAAGAGGCTGATATTCCTAAGAACTACTGTTAGATTACGTGCTCAGTTCAATAAACATTTCCTAAGTAACTAAGTTCTAGGCACTGAGGATACAAAGAAGAACAAGCCATGGTACCTCCCTCAGGGAGCATACATGCTGCTGGGAAAGATGGTTATGTAAAAAGGTCAAACAGATCATTTCAGGAGAATGAGCTATGCTCTACAGACAGGGGGCTATGGAAACACAGAGGGACATTTTAGCCAGTCAGGGAAGGTTTCCTTGATGAGTAGGAGCTGACTAGGCAAAGAAAGGACAAAGAGGAGGAGACACTTTGGGGTGGGGGAACAGCATGGGATGTGTAGGAAACTCTAGATGAACCCAGATGTGAGGTGGGAGTGCTGTGACATGAGTCCAGGGAAGGTGGCTGAGGGTTAGGGCATGAGGGCCTTTGGGCCCTATTAAGGAATTTGGAATTTATCCTAGAATAGGGAGCCACTGGAAAGTTTTAATCAGGATACTTCATCTTACTTGTCTTAGGATCTCCAATGCCTAGCATACAACAGTTGTTCAATAAATGTTCAACCAAGCGAAAATCCAAAATACTGACCACCAAACGCCTAAGAAAATGTTACTGCCAAAGGAGTTTTACAACACCAAACTCTTAAGTGGGCTTGCAGTATATTCACTGTAGAACAATGTCTTCCAGTTTTCCCATCCTCTCCCCTGCTGGACACTGTCATCTTCTGACTGCCACCTCACTCCCTCTGATCGACTGAGGACTCTAGCAGCTTCAGGCTGCCTTTCCACCCTCACTCCTGCCATCATCTTGGATGACATCACCATCTATGCAGAGGAATCATCCAACAGCCTAACCTCACTTCTGGACCTCCCTCCTCAATGCCCAGGCCTTCTACTCCAGGCCACCTGTTCCCAGGGGCACATGATGGAACTGTGCCACTCAGAACTCAGTCTCTGGCTACAACTTTGTTTTTCCAGCTTTCTCCTGCCTCATTCCAACATGGGCTCTTTAATATCACAGAAACCACACCCCCTCCATTCAGTCCCTTTACCTTGCTATGTTCCCCTAGACTATCAGACTTCTCCTTCCCTTCCCAGTCAGTTTTGTTTTAGTTTGGGGGGGGGGTAATTAGGTTTATTTACTTATTTAATGGAAGTATGGGGGATTGAACCCCGGACCTCGTGCATGCTGAGCACATTCTACCAGTGAGCTCCACCCTCCCCCTCCCTTCCTAGTCTGGATCCCATGCTTGATCATCTGAACTGCATTCCCTGGCCCCTTAATTCCCTTCTATTGCTTTCCTTCTATTATCATTGTCCAACAAAACCTCAACCTTGGCTCAAGGCTACACCGAGGTCTTTTCAATCCTGCATTGTGCCAGTTGTATTGTACTAGGTAAATCATGACTGTGCAGATCGTGTCCTCTACAAGTTCATGGCCTTCAGTCTTAGTCAGGCTCTCAGCCCTGACAGCAATCCTTTTATTAGTGTTTCATCCCCTCTCCTATCACCCCAACGGCTATTCCAAACCTTTTACCACTCTCCTCAAGACCCCTACTCATTCCCTGCCCCTCAGCCTTAAAAACTACCTTTGTCTTCCACATTATCGAAAAATCGAGGCCATTAAACCTGACCTTCTACAAAATCCACCCACCCTCCCCCCGGCCCCAATTTTTACAACCACATCCATCCTGGTCTCCTTCCCTGTGACCTCAAGCATAAGGTGCCCCTCCTATTCAAAGGTCAACTGCTCCACCTCTTTTATCTCAAACCTCAATCCTCTGTACCTTTACCTCTGTAACTTTACTGGATCCTTCATGTCAGCCTCACTCCCAAGTTTTGCCTGTTCTGAAGAAACAAACAAAATCAAACTTTCACTTAATCCTTTGTCCTCTGCTATCTACCATCTAATCCCCATGCTCTTTTTTTTTTTTTTTTTTTTTTTTTTTTTGCAGAGGATGAAAAAGTAGAAGGTCTAAGGTTAGAGCAGCAGGAGAAAGGCACAACATTGAATAACACGTCACAGTACAGTCTCTCTGTCCCATTGAGTGACAGTTGCCACTGGCACCGTCCCAGCGCAAGGACATAATCAAGGGTTTTCAGCTTCAGCACCAGCTCCCCATGTTTTTCAGCCAAAACTTTCCAGAGAAGTCCACATTGCCAGTCTCCAACTTATTTTTTCCCGGTCAGCCCTCTAGTCACCGGCCACCGGCTGCCTCCATCCCAGACCCCAGGGATCGCCGGTCAGCTCCCTCCCCTCGCCCCTCACCCGACCCCGTTCTCCTTGGTTGCTCTGGCTGCTCTACCTTTCCCCCCTTTTCCAGAACCGCTTTTTCCTTTTGGCGGCATCTCCGAAAGTTACCGTCCAACGCCCAACCGCTTCGGTTGCCGCATAAAGCCCCTTCAGGCCCCACGGGTATGTCCTACACATACGCCTGAAAGCGGCATCGCAATTGGCCATTCTTACTGCGGCTCAGGAAGCAGGCGTACCTGGGGGCAGACGCGGTCTTTTGGCTCTCGGGCCAATGGGACCGAAGATGTCTGACCAATAAGAACCTCAGGCCGGGTAGAGGGGCGGAGCCAAAGATTGGGCGGGGGCGAGAAGCCCCGCCTCTGCGCTTTTTGCTACCTCTTTCTGACACCCTTATTTGCGCGCGCTCTCCTGCTCCCCGCTCCCCAACCCGCCTCGTCTACGCGTGCGCAGTGGAAGCCGCGGGCCTCTGCAGTCCCTCCGCGCTGGCTCCAGCCAATCCCTCGGGGCCACCAGACAAAGACAAAGCCGGAAGAGCAGCAACTACCGCCTCCGCCTCCTGCGCCCTCCTACACATGGGCCCACTCTCCCTTGCGAGTTTTTGTTTTTAAAGTGTATTTTGCAGCTTGTAACTGATTGGATTCAAAAGGTAGTTTTTAAAAACCCTCTGCCTACTGCAGAACTCTGTGATGGAGAAAAATCGGAAGCAATCTAAATGCCTTTTAGTAAGGTATTGCTTAAATAATGTTTTCACCACACAAAAGGATGTGCTCCGTTTAAAATAATGAGTGTAAAGCTGTCGGTATAGACACGAGAAATGGCCTTAAGGAAGGTACAGACCAAGCTATAGAATATGATTCTTCTTTAGAAAAATTATGTAGGGTACTGTATAATATGTTCATACAGAAGACAAGAAGGCTATCCAGCAAAATGTGACCAGTGGTGGTAGTGCAGGTTATTGTGCATCTTTCTGAGTATTTTCCGAAATATCTTTAATGGTGCAGCATAATATAGTAGTTAAAAGCATGGATTCTGGAGCCAGACCGTCTGGCTTCAAATCCCTGCTCCACCATCTGGCTACTAGCTCTGTGACCTGATGGAGTTACCTCACCTCTTTTTTGGCTCAGTTTCATCATCTGTAAAATGGAGTTGATGATAATAATACCTACTTATAGGGTGTTGAGAGAGTTAAACAAGTTCATATTTGTAAAGCACATAAAACAATGACTAACCTGTGGAGTGTTAATTTAAGGGGAATGAGTTTTGAATTTGTGCCCCCAAATTTTCTCCTCTTACGCACGACCGTTTTCCCCCCAATTTGTATATAAGTTCAGAGATTTTCCTCCACTCCAGGAGATGGCTGTCTCCAGGAGATAGCCAGAATATACAGGTCTTCCAGCTCAGAGTTTGGGGTGCAGTCTTGTGGGACATGGGATGCTTCCCACCCAGACCCGGGGATTAGGTATTTCTGAGACTGTGCCACCCCTCAACTCATACACTGCAAGCAGCCCCCTCAAGCTGTACTGCTGTCTTTTCTGAACAGAGCACATCTTAGGCACTCCTTGTTCTGGATTGGGAGTGATCAACTGTGAGGAACAACACATCCAGCACTGAGGGGGTCACTGCTCCCCCACTTCTGAGGTGAGCCCACCTGTGAGCCCACTGACTTTCAAAGTCCAGCTGGGAGATGGGGCGGGTTGACAATGACAGTATGGCCTCATGTTCATCAGTTCATCCACAGCCAGAAGGCACCTTTATTTCTGGTTTTTGGTAGGGGGCAGCCTTTCCTGCAACCGTGGGCTGTGGCACCCTTGGAGTGGGAATGAAGCAAATTTCAGACCCCCTGTCAAGAACCAGCCCTAAATGGCTGATGTCCCTGGCAAATGCTTAGTGCCTGGAACATAGTGAGAGCTCTGCGCATTCCAGCTGATAACAGCAACAACAATAAGTGAGCGTGGGTAAGTGGCTGAATTTGCCCAAAGCAATGCCTAAAGGCCAGTAGTTCAAAGGAGAAACCGATGGGCATAGGTCCAGATGTTTGGAGGTCAAAAGCACTTTAAGACTGATAAAATCATGTACCATCTCAACTATGAAGTATGCGTCACAAAAATCTTAAGTGTTGATTGTGGCATGTGAGTTTCTGGCTTTCATTTTTTTCTGTTGGAACTATATTCTGTTTATGTGGATCAGCACGTCTTTTTTTAATTCAAGAAAAAAAAGGCAATGAATATTATTTGTAAAACAAACAACCAAAAAGCTAGCCTCTATACAGGGTTAAGTCTGTACCGGTCTGTGGGGGCTGACTGTGGAGGAGTCTGTGGGAGCAGAGTGAGGAATGAACAGAAGAGCGGGCAGTGGGGGCAGAGAGGAGAAAACTTCAGCCTTGTAACCATGGTAACGACTGCAGGAGTGTGCACCTATGAGTCAGAGCCAGGAATGGCTGCCAGTTAGATTTTCTATTAATTATCTTCTCAGACAGAGCCTTCCACACATGTCTTCAACGAGGAAAATCAGGAAGGGAAGCTGGCAGCCCTCTTCCCAGGACAGAGGTTCACAAACCTTGACCCGGGTTCACTGGCCCACTCCACCAGCTCCCCAACCAGAGGGCTTCAGTTTCTTTCCCATCTGAGATCCCAGCAGAGCTTATTCTGAAAGGGGACCTTGAAGGGACAAAACACAGAGATCTAGTTAATCCCATTCAAAGGTGGTCAGTATATGGGGAGCTCTGGGCTCCAGACTCTAGCTAGGGATGAGGGTAGAAAAAGGTCACCTTTGGAAACTGAAACCAGGAAAAATCAGTACCTGGTGGATGAGAACAGCCATCTGCAAAAGTAGCCACCTGTCAAGGCAAATAGATGCAGGTAGATGGCTGACAGGATGGATGTCTCCTGAGCACAGTCAGTGGCCGAAAAACTTTCTGTCTGGTCACCACTGGGTTCTAACTAGTCCAACCATGTCAGGTTACCGTCTACAGTATATAATGCTCTCTTAAGACACTATGCCTTTGCATATACTGTTCCCTCTGCCTGGAATGCCATTCCTCCATTTTGTATCTAGCTAAGTCTTGTGTACCTTTCAAGACCAAGATCAAGTGTTAACTTTCTCCTGGAAGCCTTCCCTGACCCTCTTCTCCACCTTCTCCCAGGCTGGGTTAGGCACTCCTCTATGCTCCCAAAGCATTCTATGCTTATGTCTACCATTTGGATGTTTTGGAGTAGTAGTCTGTGACAGAAGTGGACCATAGTTTGTTTAACCATTCACTCATTGAAAACCATCTGGCTTTTTTGCAGTTTGAGGGCTATTACAGATGAAGTAGCTATAAACGTTTGTGTACAAGTTTTTGTGTAAATGTGAGTTTTCATTTCTCTCGGATGATTTCCAAAAGAGTAATTATTGAGTTGTATGGTGATTGTGTTTTAATGTTGTAAAAAACTGCCATGCTCTTTTCCAGAGGGACTGTACCATTTCACATTGCTACCAGCCATGTATAGGTGATCCAGTTTCTTCACCTACTCACCAGCATTTTTTTCCTTTTCATGTTCTTTTTCATTATATTTATTTATTTGTTTGTTTGTTTTTTAATTAGAATAGTCAGTTTACAATGTGTCAGTTTCTGGTGCACAGCATAATGTTTCAGTCATATAGATACATACATATGTTCCTTTTCATATTCTTTTCCATTATAGGTTACTACGAGATATTGAATATAGTTCCCTGTGCTAGACAGTAGAACCTTGGTGGGAACATGAACTACTTATAGTTCTATGTGAGCTCCAGCAAGTTTCAGGCAGTTTCCTCCAAACAGATCCGTCCCCACCTGAACACTTGAGGAATACCCTCTGCAGGTCTCTGAGATTCTCTCTTTCTATGCGGTGTCCTCCTATCCGGAATACTGTCCTGTTGACTCTAGCTGCCTTGGTCTCCGTGGGCTCTCAGCTCCATTGACTCAACTCAGAAAGTCCACTGGGTTCTAACTGGGTTCCCCCTCCCTGCACCAGAGCCTGGAAACTCTCACATAGTAGTAGCTTGGGTGATTGTAGAGCTTACCTAGTTTGTTTGCTATCTCTCAGGGATCAATGTCCTTCATTTTCTGATGTCCAGTGTCTTGAAAACCATAATCCATAGTTTAATATAGTCTATTTTTTCTTGTTTCAGACAGAAGAATAAATCTGGTGCCTGTTACTCCATCTTGGCCAGAAAGAGAATTTCTGAACTTCATGTAAATGGAACCATATAGGAGGTCTTCCTCTGTATCTGGCTTTTTTTTTTTTTTGTGAGTAGCAGCAGTTCTTTTTTAAATTGCTGGTGGTGTTCCACTGTATGAATATTTTCTTTTTCTTTAATGGCTGCGTAGAATTCCATTGTATGGATGTATCATAATTTATCTAACTGGTTTCCTACTGATTTGCATTTAGAGATAATTTCTGGTCTCTTACTATGACAAACAGTGCTGCAATGAACATTTGAACATAGATTTTGCACAGATGTGAGATGTCTTTAGGATAGATTCCGACACATGGGTCAAAAGATATGTGCGTTTTGGTTTTTTTTAAATAATTCTTATTTTTTATTCCAGTGTAATTGATTTACAATGTTAGTTTCAGGTGTACTGCAAAGCAATTCAGTTACACATGTACATACATATATTTTTTTCAGATTTTTTTCCCATTACAGCTCGTTACAAGAAATTGAATATAGTTCCCTGTGCTATACAGTAGAGCTTTGTTGTGTGTTTTGAACTTAGATAGTAATTGCCAAACTTTCCTCAAAAGAGATAAGACCAGCCAGCATTCCCACTGACCATTGTAAGGGTGCCTGTTTCTCCACTAACTTCGTTAGCTAATAGTTTAACAAGATCATCCTAAGAAACTTTTTCTCCATGTTCAGGCCACAGTATTGCCTCAGGAAGGGAAGTCACCATCTAGCAAGGGTCTCTGATTACTTCAGAAATAAACCCCCTCTGGATCCCATCCAAGCCCTCTGGCCTAGTACTAAACTGGCTTTATGGGAAACAGTGCCGGGGCAAGGATCCAACGTGGTAGTCTTTGCTCTGCTGAAACGACATTTCTTAAGCAAAGTAAATTAATTACAGGCCTTTGAGGGCTTAGCTCCTTTGGGACTAGGATTACACCTAAAACACTTCAAGATAGTAACTGTTTTTAGTCAAGTTAGACAAGGTACTCTTTTGTAACCTCAACTAAATGCTTTCTCTAAAAAGGAAATGAAGTTCACATGGTCTAGTGGGTCATTTTGGTGTCTCAAAGTTTTGCCCCTTCTAACTTTTATATTTATGATTTTATTTATTTATTTATTTATTTAAAAATTGAAATATAGTCAGTTTGCAATGTTGTATTAATTTCTGGTGTACAGCATAGTGATTCAGTTATACAAATGTATATATATTATTTTTATATTCTTTTTTATTATAGGCTATACAAGGTATTGAATATAGTTCCCTGTGCTATACAGTAGGACCTTGTTATTTATCTATTTTATATATAGTAGTTAATATCTGCAAAACCTGAACTCCCAATTTATCCCTCCCCATCCCCTTCCCACCCTGGTAACCATAAGTTTGTTTTCTATGTCTGTGAGTCTGTCTCTGTTTTGGAAATAAGCTCATTTGCATCCTTTTTTTGGATTCCACATATAAGCCATATCATGGATGGACCTGGAGATTGTCAAACTAAGTGAAGTAAGTCAGAAAGAGAAAGAAAAATACCATATCCCCCTTCTAATGTAATGATGTGAAAGTATGCTAGGTCTGCCATAAGAGGTTACTATGAACCAGGTAGTGATGAATGTTAATTGACTCAAAACAATACAAAAAATGATATATGATGTATCTGTATATGTGAGTAGGTTTATACTGAATATAGTGAGGGTACTAGCTCTAACATCACAGGTAAATTACTTACCATTTCTGGCCTCATCTGCAAAACAGTAAAACTAGTATCTTCCTCATCGGACATTGGGAGGATTAAAAGAATTAATTTTAATAAAGCATTTAAAATGATGCTTAACACATGGTACACCCTCAACAAACATAAACAACTATTACATTTGCATCAGCCAGTATTTTTTCTTTCTTGGCAAAATGTGTCAATTAACATAATCAAAGCTCTTTGAGATGATATCCTGGTGGACGTTGAGATGTTTTACTGTGTAAGGTGCCTTCTCCTAGCAAAACCTATAAAAACCCTTAGGAGTTATTCCAAAAACAAAGAGAAACAAGTCACACAGAGAGAGATACACTTAGCAGCAATGAATCTTTATGAATGTCCTTAAAGACAGTTCATGCAGGGACTCAGAAATCACCTCCATGGTAGAAATTTCACTGTAAACTTTTATCCAGATATTTGCCAGTGTTTATTTTAATTAGATAGCTGAATGGGCTATTTGGTGGGGCAGGGCTGGGGCCACAGCTGGAAGCTGGAAGGAATTGACTAGAAGCATGAAGTGTAAACAAACAGTGGGTCAAAGTTCAGGGGGAGACTGAATAAGAGGGGCTAGAGGGGAGGTGAATTTTGAGTAGGGTTTACCCATCTATCTCCCTTTAGACTGTGAGCAACGTGAGAGCAGGGGCCCCATGTATTAATCATCTCTCAAGGCTGAAGATGATTCAGTAAATATTTATTGATGGCACTGAATAGAATTAAAATTAAGCAGACCAGAAACAGTGTCAAGGATTCTGAAGCAAGCAGGAGAGAACAGGCAGAGTGGATTCCTACAGAGTGTCTGGGAACAGTGTCCCTGAATGCTGTAGAGACAGATGGGTGCATGGAATTGGCAAAACTCTGTGAGAAAAAAATAGACCACAAAACATTGCAGAAAATTTGGAAAAACTATTTCTAATCATATCTCACTACTAACAACTACTGTCATTTTTGTTTATTCCCTTGTAGTGGTGGTGATGTGGTGGTTGTCCATATGTATATTACTTTTCATTCATTAATTCGTTCAACAAATGTTTACCGAGCACACGTGCCAGGCATGTTCCATACATGGTTGTACGTGGTTGCGATCAGAATTTGCATACCATTTGGTTGCCTGCCTCTCCACTTACTGTAGCATAAGCCGGTATTTCCCTCATGTGTTTTGCTGAGCACAAGCTACTCCAGGAAAGAAAGCTTCTCCAAGGGCTTGGGAACACTGCAATTTAGAGCCTTCTCTCAGCATTTCACAACTGAATTTCCTTTCTTGGTTGTTCCTTCTCTATCAGGTACCTAAACATTGGACGGCCCCAGGACTCATCCTGGGCCCCTCTTCTCTGTTTACTTTTGCTCCTAAGTAAAGTCATCCAGTCTCAAGGCTTTAAACGATCAATGTTCCAAGGACTCTCAAATTTCTCTGCAGCCCTGACCACTGCCCTGAACTGCTGATCTGTATATCCAGTGGTCCTCCTGGCATCACCACCTGGATGTCTAATAGGCAACTCAGACTTAATATATATAAAGCATAACCACTTGTTCCTCTGCCCCTCCCAAACCTGCGCTTTCTCAAATCTTTGCCATCCTAGTAAATGGCACCACCATCCATGCAGCTGCTAAAACCCCAAACCTAAGTTATTCTTTAATTTTTTAAATTTATTTTTTAATTTTTATTGAAGTATAGTTGATTTACAATGTTGTGTTAGTTTCTGGTGTACAGCATAGTGATTCAGCTATGTGTATGTATATATATATATATATATATATATATATATATATATATATATATATATATATATGTTCTTTTTCATTATGAGTGATTACAAGATATTGAATGTAGTTCCCCGTGCTGTACAGTAGGACTTTGTTGTTTATCTATTTTATATATAGTAGTCAGTATCAGTTAATTCCATACTCCTAGTTTGTCCCTCCCCCTCTCCCTTTCCCCTTTGGTAACTGTAAGTTTGTTTCGTATGTCTGTGAGTCTCTTTTCTGTTTTGTAAATTAGTTTTTTTGTATCATTGTTTTAAAATTCCACATATAAGTGGTATCATGTGATACTTGTCTTTCTCTAACTTATTGCACTTAGTATGATAATCTCTGGGTCCATCCATGTTGCTACAAATGGCGTTATTAAATCTGGTATTAAAAAGACCTGTTAGTAATGTCCTATGTGTTTTGGGAAAAAATACTTGGAGAAATGCTAGCATAAGTATTTTTTATGTTGCAGTGTAATGGAGTGAAAATAAAGGAGGTTTCATATTCAGACAGATATGTACTGAAATGTGAGTTCTGTCCCTCACTAGCTGTGTGATCTTTGACAAGTTAATTTGCTTCTCTGAGCTTCAGTTTCTCTGTATTTATTTATTTATGTATTTATTTGGGGGGGGCAGGTAATTAGGTTTATTTAGGCACTGGGGATTGAACGTAGGACCATGCTAAGCATGCACTCTACCACTGAGCTATGATCACCCCACCCCCAGTTTGCACATATTTAAATGGAAGTAACAATAAAAGACTTTGGAGGTGGCTGCATTAAACTAGATAAAGTAATGCACTTAGTATAGTACATGTTAAAAAGTATCACTAAATAAATGTTAGTTTCCTTCCTTCCCCATTATCGTAATAATGATTTTTACTTAGTAGTGCTTAACAAAGTTTATTCCATGGTTTCTCTGTTGAGGGATACTTGAGTCACTTCCAGACTCGTTCATATAACCTTTTCCTCCCTTTGCATAATTTTCCTAGAATAGATTTCCAGAAGTAGGATACTGAGTGAAATGGTATGAGCCTTTACAATTTCCTGGTGCATCCTGCCAGATTTTATTTTAAAGGGATGGTGTTTATTCCTAGCGTTAGCAGCCAGTAACTCCAGGCAGCAATTTGGTACTCTTTCCAGCCTGACATATTGTGATTTCTTCCGCCTCCCCTCAATTTTTGCTACTATAATAGGCAAAAAATGGCCATTCAGTTTTTTAAATTTTGTATGTCTTTGCTCATTAAGGAAGAGTAGACATTTCAACATATGTTTGCCTCCTAATAGTATTCTCTTCTGTTTGTGCCTTCGGTCATTTTCCTCTTGTGCAAGCGTATTCCTGTCACGGCTGCAAGGGCCCAGGCTAGTGGCTCTCAGCTCTGCTCTGATGTGTCCTGCAGAGCACTGTAGTCTACTCTCTTTGGAAATTCAGCAGCTTATTCTCTCCTGGTTTGCCAATCTGCCGTCTTTCCTAAACTCCTTTTCCTGCAGCCCTTTCCTTAAATTTGGTGGAACTCAGAATTGTATCCTGGGTCTTTCAAAAATGTTCTTATTGTCAAATATAACACACACAATGCATACAGGAAGTGCTTAAAACAAATATACACTTTGTACACTTGTAAAAATATTTACAAGTGAACACTAGTGTGACCGTCACCCAGATCCCCAAATAGAACTTTGCCAGCGCCCTAGAAGCCTCCCCTGTGTCCTCACCGATTACAATTTAGCCCTTCTCTTACAAGGAGCCACACTCTTAACTTTAAAAAAAATTAATTTATTTTTTGTTTGGGGGGATAATTAGATTTACTTATTTATTTGTTTAATGGAGGTACTGGGGATTGAACCCAGGACCTCATGCATGCTAAGCATGCGCTCTACCTCTGAGCTATACCCTCCCCTCTATTCATTGTCCTCTGGATGGACTTGTTAGGTAGTTTCCAGTTTGGGCTGTTCTGTGCGATGCTGCTGTGAATCTTCTGTATATCTTTTGGGAAAGACAGGTACACGTTTCTCTAGGATATATAGCTAGGAGTGGAATTGCTAAGTCCTGGGGGCTGTGTACCTTCAACTTGAATAGATAAAGACAAACTGTTTTCCAAAGTGGTTGAACCAGTTTAGATTCCCCACCAGCAGTGTATCAGAGTCTCTATTCCTCTACATCTTCCTCAACACTAGTTACTGTTGGACCTAAAAATATTTTGCCAGTCTGGTGGATGTGAAATGATGTGTGTGTGTGTGTTTGTGTGTGTGTTTGTGTGTTTTACAGCTTTGTTGACGTATAGTTGACGTATGCCAAAATGTACATATTTATCTATTTATTTATTGAAATATAGTTGGTTTACAATGTTGTGCTAGTTTCTGCTGTACACCAAAGTGATTCAGTTACACACACACACACACACACACACATATATATATATATACCTATTCTTTTTCATATTCTTTTCCATTATGGTTTATTACAGGATATTGAATATAGTTCCCTGTGCTATACAATAGGACCTTATAGTTTATCTGTTTCATATGTAGTAGTTTGTATCTGTTAATTCTGAACTCCTAATTTATCTACCCCCCCTTCCCCTTTGGTAACTGTAAGTTTGTTTTCTATGTCTGTGAATCTCTTTCCGTTTTGTAAATAAGTTCATTTGTGTCATATTTTAGATTCCACATATAAGTGATATCATATGGTATTTTTCTTTCTCTGTCTGGCTTACTTCACTTAGAATGACAATCTCCAGGTCCATCCATGCTGCTGCAAATGGCATTATTTTATTCTTTTTATGGCTGAGTAGTATTCCATTGTATAAATGTACCACATCTTCTTTATCCAGTCATCTGTCGATGGACATTTAGGTTGTTTCCATGTCTTGGCCTATTGTACATGGTGCTGTTGTGAACATTGGGGTGCATGTATCTTTTCAAAGTATAGTTTTCTCTGGATATATGCCCAAGAGTGGTATTGCTGGGTTATATGGTCACTCTATTTTTAGTTTTTAGGGAACCTCCATACTGTTTTCCATAGTGGCTGCACTAATTTACATTCCCACCAACAGCGTGGGAGGGTTTCCTTTTCTCCACACCCTCTCCAGCATTTATTACTTGTAGACTTTTAAATGATGGACATTCTGACTGGTGTAAGTTGGTACCTCACTGTGCTTTTTATTTGTATTTCTCTGATAATTAGCGATCTTGAGCATTTTTTCATGTGTCTACTTGCCATCTGTATGTCTTCTTTGGAGAAATGTCTGTTCAGGTCTTCTGCCCACTTTTTGATTGAGTTGTTTGTTTTTTTGTTACTGAGTTGTATGAGCTGTTTGTATATTGTGGAAGTTAAGCCCTTGTCAGTCATATTGTTTGCAAATATTTTCTCCCAGTCCATAAGTTGTCTTTTCATTTTGTTAATGGTTTCGTTTGCTGTGCAAAAGCTTATAAGTTTGATTATGTCCCATTTGTTTACTTTTGCTTTTATGTCTATTGCCTTGGGAGACTGACCTAAGAAAACATTGGTACGATTTATATCAGAGAATGTTTTGCCTATGTTCTCTTCTAGGGGTTTTAAACTGCATATATTTAAAGTGACAATTTGATGAATAAACATCTGTGAAACTAGAACCACAATCATTCTAATGAACACACCCATCACCCCTGGTTCCCTGCCCTTTGAGGTGATCCACCCTCCCTCACTCTTCACTTCTCTGATGATAGATGAGGTTAAGCATCCTTTCATGCTATTGGATATTTGGAGTTCTTTTTTTTTTTTTTTTGAACATTTTCAGGGGGATAATTAGGTTTATTTATTTACTTATTTTCATTTCTTTACTTTTTAGTTGAATGGAGTTCTTTTATCATGAGCCCATACAATTCCCTTGCCCCTTTTTCTATTGAGTTTTCTTTTTATTACTAATTTGTAGGAGTTCTTTGTGTATTCTGAACGCTAGTCTTTTGTTGGCTTTATGTGTTGCAAATATCTCTTCCTTTTCATGGCCTGCCTTTTCACTCTTTAAATGGTATCCTAATTTTAAACTGGGTGAGTTTTATCAATTTTCCTTCATAGTCAGTGCTTTTGTGTCTTATTTAAGAACTCCTTCTCAACTCTGAGGTCATGAAGATATTTTCGTGTATTATCTTCCATCAGCTTTGTATTCTTGCTGTTCATGTTTAGGTGTTTACCTACCTGGAACTGATTTCTTAGTATGATGTGAGGCTCATTTTTTATCAAGTGAATTAAAGAAAATAGAATGATAGGCATCTCAGTATTTATTGAGCCCCTATGGCCACAAAGAAAATGAAGAATAAAGAGATACAAGAGATATTTATGTGGAAGACTCAGCAAAGCTTATTGGATGTAGGAGAAAAGAAGAAATATCTAGGAAGATGGCTGGGCCTCTAGTTTGTGCAGATGAGTGGATGGTGATACAATTCACTGAGGGAGGAACCGTAGGGAGGAGGCAGTAGATGTGGCTGAGGACAACACAGGGAAACCTTGTAAAGGAGAAGGTGGAGAAAGCCTGGAACCCATGGCTGAGGACTCCAACACTTAAAGGCAGAGTGGAGGGAGAAGCAAAGGAAATTGTGAAGGCATGATCAGATAGGTGAGTGGGGAAACCAAGAGAGTGCAGTGTTTAGGAGGCCAAAGGAAGAAGCTTTCTGAGAAGGAAGTGGTGGCCAACAGTAAGTACCAAGTGCTTCAAGGTAAAAGATAGGACTGAAAGCATCACTGGATTTTTTTGACATGGAGGTCCTGAGTGGTCCTCAGGACAGCAGGTGGACTTGGTAAAGGGAGGGGAGCGGAAGTCAGAGCAGAGCAGATAGAGTTGTGAGCAGGCAGCACACAGGGAACAGAGCTGGTCAGTGCCGACAGTTCTTTCATGATGTTAATTTTTTTCCTTGTTCAGTATCGATTGGTTTTATATTTCTTGTTTTGAGATTAAGCACAATCGGAGAATAGATAACTTTCCTTAGGAAAATTTGGCTGAGGTATTTGAGTTTTTACATGTGTAAATAACATGACTTCTAAGTTGTAAGTGTTCACGAAATACTCTTTTACACAGCAGTGCACAGGTGAGATGTTTTATTCATGAAGGATCAAAATCCAAATTTGTTTTCATTATCAACCCTCAAAAGAAACAAATTAGCCATAAATGTAGTTAATGTTAAAGATTATCCTATCTTAACTGATTTTTTTTTAAAAAAATTGAAGTATAGCTGACTTACAATGTTGTATTAGTTTCAGGTATATAGCAGAGTGATTTAGATACATATATTCTTTCTCAGATTCTTTTTCTTATAGGTTATTACAAGATACTGAATATAGTTTCCTGTGCTATACAGTAGGACCTTATTTATCTATTTTATATATGGTGGTGTGTATCTGTTAATCTCAAATTCCAAATTTATCCCGCCACCTCCTTCCCCCTTTGCTAACCACAAGTTTGTTTTCTATGCCTGTGAGTCTTTTTCTGTTTTGTAAATAAGTATCATTTGTATCATGATGTTAATTTTAATGGAAGGACATAAGGCACAAGATGGTAGCTGGAACACAATGTAAGGTCCAGGAAGAGTTATTTTTAGGATGAGAGATGTGGCTGTGTTTCTTTCCCACCAGAAGGAGTTAGGAGAAGGGAAGCCCAGGTCACCGTGGGGACCTCCACATTGTCTTATTATTTCCAGAGAGAGGGACCCCTCCCCCAAGAAGGCCACACCATTTCAGCTGATGACCTTGCTTCCTATTTCACTGAGAAATCAGAAGCAGCTGGAAATGAACTTCCTCAGGCTCCTACACCCACACCAGTCCATATAGCCCATGCCTGTGCCCAAATACTCTGCCTTTTGTCCTGCTTCTATGGGAGAGCTGTCCTCACTCCAGTAAAAAGCCCACCAACCCTTCCTCCTGTGTTCAGGGTAATTATTCACTCTCACCTTTTCAAGGGCTTCTGCTTCATCAACATCCCTTCACTACCAGACCCTTTCCAGCTGGATACAAATGAGCACCCATGTCTCCCATCCTAAAAATACTCCCTCACCTGTTTCCCCCACCAGTTAATGCTCCTATGTCTTGGCTCTCCTTCACAGCAAATCTCTTGAAAGGCTTGTCTGTAGTCATTCTCCTCGTGCCCTCTCTTCAACTGACTCCAACTGAGGTTCTGTTTTACAGCTCTCCTGAAACTGCTCTTATCATCCATCCTACAAATCCAGTGGTCACTTCTCAGCCCTCATATTATTTGATCTCTCAGCAGCACTTAATGCAGCTGGTCACTCCTTCCCTTTTTATAAAACCTTCCATTTTGGCTTTCATTACACACATGCTCTTGGTTTTCTCCTGCTCTGTCTCCATGTTCTTTTTTTTTCAAAGGTTTATATATTCTTTTTTTGTATATATATATATATATATATATATATATATATATATATATATATATATATATTATGAAGTATAGTCATTTTATAATGTTGTGTCAATTTCTGGTGTACAGCACAATGCTTCAGTCATACATGAACATACACACATTCCTTTTCATATTCTTTTTGTCTCCATGTTCTTTGATGACCTTCTTCTACCCAGCCTCCAAGTGTTGGAGGGCCCCACAGCTCTGTCTTCAATCTCTCCTCCATCTCCATTCTCTCCCTAGGTGAGCTCATATGGTACCATGGCATCAAATACACCTATACGTCATGGCTCCAAATTTATATCTCTAACCCTGACTTCTAAGCTCCAGGTTCACATATCCTGCTGTCTCCTTGATATTTCCATTTGTATAACTAATAGGAATCACAAACTTAATGTGTTCAAAGCACAACTTGGTTCCCTTCGGCTCAAACATCACCTTCTGACAAATGCCTTCCCTGACCACCTTACCCAAAATGGTTCTCCCCTATTTCCTTCTTTTTTTTTTATTATTTTTTTTATTACTTTTAGGGGGGAAGTTGTTATGTCTATTTATTTATTTATTATTAGGTTTTTTTTTTTTAAATAGAGGTACTGGGGATTGAACCCAGGACCTCGTGCATGCTAATCATGCACTCTGCCATTTGAGCTATGTTCTCCCCCCGCCATTACTTTCTATTGTAAAAGCCTATTGTATTTCCTGAATAACCTAAAATCATCGTGCTTGTTTGTTTACTGATGTGTGTCTGTTCTCTCACATGAGAAAGTAATCTCCTTAAAGACAGGAGCCTTGACTACTGTTTTGCTCACCGTTATAGTCCCAGCTCCTAGCAGAGTGCCTCTTGTATAGCAGGTGCTCAGCTAATATTTGTTGATTAAATGTTGATTGAAAAGGAGAAGTTGGAGACACAAGGTAGAGAGGGGATAAGGAGGTGTGCACACACAGGTGGGATTGTGGACTTGTTGTTAGGAAGGTCAGGGACTTCCTGTCTGATGGTTTCTACTGCCTCTGAGAAGCAGGTGGCAAATCATCTGCTGGAGAGGTAGCAGGGAGGGGAGACTAGTGGAGGGTTCTGAGTTTGAGGAGAGTGGGCATTTGGGGTTGTGATGAACGGGAGACAGAGCTGTTTGTGTGTCAGAAGCCTTTTTTTTTTTTTTTTTTTTTGAGTAGAGCTGAAGGCCCATTTTGGTAGGAGAACAGCAGTTTGCATGGCTGTGTGTGGTCTTCCCTAGCAGCCTGGGTGTGGGAACAGAGAATGTGGGCAGTTGGCTTGATCCAGGTGGGGTTGCACTTGGCGGGTGGGAGGAAGGACAATGGAACTAAGGTAGTTGAGGATGTTTGCAAGAGAGTGGTCAAAATGCTAGACCTGAACTAATTGGGGTAGAAGTTAAAATAGAGAGAAGGGCTGTAATAGAAAGAAAAAGTATACTGATCTCCATGAGAGCAGGGATTCTGTTTGTCATATTCAAAGCTGTATCTCCAGTACTTAATGCAGTGTCTGGTGTGTTAGATGCCTACTAAATATTGAATGAATGAATGGGTTAAGTTATTGGAAGTCTCAAGGAAGTTGAACGGTGACATGGAGTAATGGAATAAGAGTTGGAAAGCTAGGAGGTTGTGTGAGACTGAAGTTAAGACTTCAGCGATATAGCAATTCTGGAGGACAACAAGGTCCATTTGTGACCTTGAGAGTGGGTGACTAGAGTGGAAAAGGGAGGCCATCAGAGGTGAGCAGGCCAAAGGAAGGAGAAGCCAGGGATTTGCAGTGCATCTTCCACATGAAGGTTGAAGTGACCCCAGATTTGGGCAAGTCTAGGAGTGGAGAGGAAGACTGAATGAACGGGAGTGATTGAGAGGTTCAGCAATCATGGGCTAGAAGGTACAGTGGGGAGTAAGAAAGGGATCCACTCCACCTCCAGATGCAGAAGTATTTGGGGAGGGTAAGAATCTATAGAAGTGGGGTTCTCAGGGGAGAGCCAGGTCTCAGTAAAGGAATGTGTAGGGAAGGCTTTCTGTTGGGATTGTAGGGGTAATTATTAATCCCTAGAATTAGGGTTCTAGTGGGCACAGTTGAAAAGCATGGGAGGAAGGGGGCACTGGAAGGTTGGGTAGAAGAGCGGGAGCTTACAGCAGGATGAAGTCAGTATTGCTCCATGAGGACAGGCATGGTGTCTCTGTTGGTCCCTACTCTACCCTCAGCACCAAGCGCTCTGCTGGGCATGTAGAAGGAGCTCGTCACATTTTTGCTGACTGGATGAATAAAAGAAGTGACTGGAGGAACATACGATGCCTGGCCCATTGCAAGTGCTTGATAGATGCTCATGCCATTTTATTCCTGGTATCTTGCGATGGATTGACTTATCGCTTTGCATCTGTGACATGCCCTTGGAGAAGGTTTGTTAATGGGCATTAATGAGGCTTGTGAAACACAAGTCCAATTAAGGCTACTGGCATGTATCCGAAGATGACAGCTACAATTTAAGAAAGTTATGAACCTCATCAAATGAACTGTAATCTCTCTGAGGGATGGAGTGGGAATCAGAAAATAAGAATTTGTTAGTGTTTCACCTGCACTGTTCCTGGGAGAAAGACACACTGGGGTGATGGACACAGAACCATGTTGCCCAGCTCCCCGTTCAAGGGCAGATGTTGCCCCGGTTGCTGGGAGTGCTGTCAGCAGGAACCATCTTTAGCTGTCAGCTCCTTCGAGGATTGCCTCAGCTGGAGAGAGCCACCTCACCCAAGGTCAGGCCCTTCCTAGGGTGGCCCACAGCCAAAGAATGAGTGAAGCAAGGGTGTGAAGGCCTGCCTTCTGCCTGTACAAGACAACAGGTCACGGTCACGTTAATGCCTGAGCTTGCTGTCAAGTCAGTCGAGGCTGTGTGGCGCCTATGTGGCTACCCTTTTCTCCTGCAGCCTAAGCCTGTTTTATTCCCTTCTCTCCCACTGATGTTAATCCCTAGATCAGTTCCTAATAAACATTCTGCACACCAAACTCCATCCGTGAGCCTGCTTCCTGGGGAACCCAACCTGCAACAACATCTTGGTGCAGAGGCCACAGGCTCAAATGCCTTTGGGAGCCTGGCAGGTGATAGAAATGAACGATGGTTGGGCTGGTTGGGCTTCATAGAACACAGAGTGGTGGGGAATTAGGTAAATTGGAGAGTTTGTGCCCCATCTACATTTTCAAAAATTAAAAACCAATATTGTGTATTCTGGACAATGTGTAAGAGCTCAGTTCCATTTCCAGGCCTCTGGTTTATGACCTGTGCTTTAAAGGTGTACTCTCTCTTCAGTTAATATACTGGACCCTGCCTTTGATGTCTTTTGTGAGTTTGGTCAGTGTGGGTCGGTCCCTCAAAGCTTTCCCAGCTCATAGTGGCGGGCACAAGGGGCTCAGACCCTGCCAGGGTCAACACTAGCCCCTGAAACACAGGGTCTCACCGAGGTACTACTTGCCATGAGGCCCACCTCAAGCCAGCCTCCTTCTCTGACCCTGATCTTAAGTCTTAACACCTACCTTTGTCTGAGAGTAGCACTGGCCCCTCTCCCTTCCATTGTAAGCTTTCTAGGTTGTTTCTAGCTCTGTGGTGTCTTTTCAGAAGAGCAGCAGCCCGGTGATGTCAGGGGACCTGAGCTAGCAACGGGGCCTGGGGGGACAAGGATGCTGGCTGCAAGGGCCTCAGCCTTAGAGTCCTGAGCCAATTTGGAACAAAGAACAAAGCTCCTTTTGGATGGGAGCTGAGCCTTGAATATAGCTGTCACCATGTGCATGGTGGGACCGTACCCTTTTTGAGGGATGGAAGTGATCTGGGCCACATCTGGTGTGCATTTTCTGCTCCCAGCCCTGACTCACTCTGGTCTGCCCTGCTGGGTGGCTTCATTGAGCCAGGGAACAAAGAGGGAGTACATGCCCTGAGCACAGTTGCTACAGCAACCTCCTCCCCCCAGGAGCCTGATGACCACCGCCCACTTCACCAGAGCCTCGCCTCGCTGCGGCCCCTTGTTGCCTCCAGGAGCAGTTGAACTCGAATCCCTGAGACAAAGTCCTCAAACACGAATCACCTGCCCCAATAACGTAGGTTCACAGCTCGGTGGGCCAGATTTCTGCAAGACACTGTGTCCCACTTATCTGTTTTGGGTTCTCGGGTTTGTGAGAATCAAAGGCCATATTTGTGGGCCCCACACTTGTGTGGTTGGGAAAACACGCTCACGAAGTGGGCTTAGTGTTTGAATAAAGGCGTCATTGCTACAATGAAAACCAGAGGGTGAAACAGAAAACGATTTTTAACAGAAAAAGTTTATTTTAAGAAGACACAAACAGCTCTAGCTATATAAAGAGTACAGTTCAATTGCTGGTAGCAAGCCAGTAAGGAATGCTTTTTTTTTTTTAAAGAAAAGAAAAAAAGGAAAAAGACAGAAAGATAAGAAAAACCCTTTGTAATATCACCCCACAGCAGGCTGTCTTCCATTTTGTGTTGGATTCTAAAAAGACTGGGATGACACTCTCCTAGTTTCTGCTGCTGCTTGTAATTTTTATCCAGGGATCCATTCTCATTACTGGGGCCGAGGGGTAGGGGGTGGTTTGCCTTATCTCTGCCTTCCAGTTTAGGATATTGGTCTGTAAATTCCTGTCTCCATTATTTTTCTTGAGTGTGTCATTGGCACTCAGTAAGCACTGAATGGTGAGTGCTAACTTAACAAAAGTCCTTCTCCTAACTATGCAGAGTAGGACTAGCCAGTCCTCCTTCCTCATTTTGCTTTTGGCAAGTGTAGTACTTTTGCTGCTTTCTAATCCAAGGTACAAGCCTGGTTCCCTTCCTAAGGCTGGAAATCTTAAACAAAAGGAAGAAAGAAACTATTTTGTGGATGCTTTCAAATTGAGAAATCCTAAAGTTCCTTGTGTCTCTGACTTTTTAAAATTTCAATTTCAGTATGTGGGTAGATCCCTGGGCTCAAATGACAGAAAGCAAACTAAAGGTCCCAAGAAGCAATTTACTTAGATGAAAAAAAAAATCCCACAGCCTGAGAAGTATGTCCAAGTGACTGAGTCTACATGGAATGAAATCCCTAGCTCTGTTTATGGTGGCCTGTCCAGAATTGCCCCAGAAGGAGTTTCTTCAAATGGCTTCCTGGGAGAAGCCAACACAAACGAGTGGAAAGAAGATTTCAAAAGATAAGAAAAGGGAAATGCCTCAGGAGCCCCCATCGTCTCCTTCTCCTTGACCAGCCCCATCAGACCTGAACCTGGACCAGAGAACTGGTAAGGGGACTGGATGGTGTGTGTACGTGCGCACGCGCGTGCACGCGCACGTGTGTGTGTGTGTGTGTTGTATACATCAGCCAACGGGGCTGTTACAGTCCAGCTGGAGAAACCACACACACATACAGGCACACACCTTCTCATTCACTCATATCCCCCGATATTCATATGAGCAAATGTGAAAATCTGAGCTTTACACACCCAAGGAGCACGAGAGGTAGAGACAGGAGTGAGATGGAGAAAGATGTGAAGAAGCTTTTAGGGAATCCTTTCAGAGGTTTGGAAAACAGGAGGTGGTGGTGTGTGGAATGCCTGCTGGCTGTGGTGCTGCATGGGGCGTCCCAAGGAGCCCACCCCTGGGGCTGGGGGTCTAGGAGGCAGAGGGTTTAGATAGGGAAAAAACCATGGACACTGAGCACCTTCTGTACCCAACAGGTTTCACTGCTGGGGCTGAGTCTAGAACAGGTCCAAATCACATTAGAAAATGGACACATGGACATTCTGGATTTTAAAACCAGCTATTGGAAACAAGAGAGCTGGTGAGTTTCCCAGGCAATTGTAGACTGAACTGGAATCTCCTGGCCTGGGCCACCAGACTTTCCAGAAACAGCCTTGAACTTGTGATGGCAGTATGGGGCGGGAGGTAGGGAACAGATGATCCAGGACAGAGGATTCCCCAACCACAGTTTGGTACAAAGGAAATAAGAAAACTCAGAAATCCATTCTTTCCTGCCAGCTCATCCCACACTCAAGGAAGCAGAGGCACATGGGCAAACCAGGACAGGAGATCTGGTGGAAAGAATGAGGGTTTCTACACTGAGGTAGTCAGAGAGAGAGACAGAGACAGAGAGAGAACAAGAGTCCATGAGGGGCATCTGTTGAAGATTACTGGTTGGCACTCACAGCCCGTCTCCACCCTGCTCTGCACCGGCCGGTCTGAAAGCGCAGTAGATGGGAGGGCAGGGAGCCACATCATCCGGTCCACAACCCAGTCATCACATGGGTTCAGTCACAGAAATGCCCATCCCAGAAGACAGTCTGGACCAGGAATCAGCAAACTCTGACAAGCGGGCCGAATCCAGCTGCGGCTTTGTCTGACCCAAGAGCTAAGAATTGTCTTCACATTGTGAAAGTGTTGTAAAGCAAGCAAATGAACAGACAACAACAAAGAAGAAGGCTATCTTACAGAGACCATCTGTGGCCCACAAAGCCTAAAAGAGTTACTCTCTGTCCCTTTGCAGAAAAAGTTTGTCAACCTCTGGTTGAGATGATGAGGAAAATCCCACCCATCTCGGAGTGGTCCTGAAAAAGGAAACCAGAGGAAGTCCAGGAGAAGGACGGGGACAAGGAGAGTACCTGGAAATACCACTCCATATGACAGCACGGCCTGCAGCTCCGCTAGACCAGACTAGTGAGGTATGCATGGGCTATGGAAGGAGGCCTGAGAATAACTAAAAGAGTCATACTAAGGAACATTAGGCAAAGAATGTTCTGGAAAAGAGACTGAATGCACAGCTCAGTACTGAGTAGGGAATTCAGTTATTGTTTGATAAGATGGAGATAGTTTGAGCCCAGGGATTGACAAAATATCAAGCCAGGTGAAGTTTCTAGAACACAGCTAAGTATTTCATGAGCATCTAACAGTCTGAAACTATCTGATAAAGTTTAAGAAGGAAAGGATAAAATAAATGGTAGGAGAGCCTATATTGGTTTGCCCTACTTTAAATAAAAACCAATTATAAAAGTTTACACTGAAAAAACAGTTGAGACATTAGGGAACATTGACAGGAGGATTTCTCATTTTTCAAAGGCAGTCACCAGAAAAGTCCCTTACATAGGTGGCTTCTCTACTGGAAAATGGAATTTTATCTATGAAATTTCATTTTTCAAATAACTTTTAGGGAAAACATCGGGTGTATAAAGTAGGGCACATACATTGAATTTGGAGGGAAATGAATATTTCTAAACTGAAAATCAGATTTGTCTTTGGATTCATGAACTGAAGAACTCTTGAACATTTTCCTTACAGTATATATATTGTTTGCTGAAATACCTGGGAAATTCATGTGCCATAAAAGTAGAAGCCAGCTGTGGGTCTTCTCTAAATGCAGTGCTTTGGATGAAAAAACACTGAGCCCAGAGGCAGAAGACCTGGGGTTTTGGCTGGGCCCTGCCACTGTGTGACCTTGTGTAAGTTATCTGACTTGCTGGGCCTCAGTTTCCTCATCTGTAAAGTGAGTGGTTGGTTCCTTTCAGTTCTAACATTCCATGACTATAGATAAATATAGAAATAAGATAAATACAACAATCTAGAAATAAGAAATATTCCCCAAAGTAAGCTTTGGAGTCAGTAGAAAAAAGTAGCAATGAAATATAATAAAAAGAATAAAATTTTAACTACTAGCCAGAGTAAATATATCTCATTTAAAAATTAATGAAAAGATTTGTAATTTACAATTGATCAGGAGAGGTAAGAAGATACATATTGATATTTCTTCACCATCATACATATTATGGAGGAGGAAATGAGTGTGAGGTGACTTGTACAATGAGCACGATGCTGCGTTTGCATGCAGAACATTTCATAAAATTGGACGTTAGAAAAAAAAAAAGCTCAACACCACGTAAGGAATACAATTCTGTAAAGCTTGGCATTAAAGAGAGAGGAGTTAACTGGTTATCCCAGTTCAGATTTTCTTTGCGGATTTGTTGATTTCAAATCCCACTCATAGGCAACAGCTTAAAATCAAATCTACTTCTGCCAGAGCCCTCTTGGAGAACAGCTACCACAGTGAAGACAGGCATTCAAGGGTTGGCAATACCAAACAAACGCAACACCTTTTCCTTTTTCCTATTTGAGAATTAAAAAGAACTTTTTTTAAAAGCCAGAAACAGGCCAGATGTGCCAGCTAAGTCAACTTAAAGGTTTTGCAGATTGAGCAAGTAGTTGATTCACTCTGATAATTTCTTAACACCGAAGAAACATATCTGACCAACGTGACAGTATACATCACGTGGCCAGAGACTGATCACGTAACAACAGCAGAAACGTTGGAAAAGGTTGGAATCATTTGAAGAGTCGTGGCTATGATTTAGGGGCTTGAAGAAGTAACATCACCGGAACACACACACACACAAACACACACACAGGCACACACACATGCACACATATTCTAGGGATGCAGCTGCTGCTGGTCCTGGGACCACACTTTTGAGAACCACTGGCCTAGATTTTGGGCTTTATTGAACGAAAGTATATACCCATTTCACATAACCCATGACTTATGCAAATTTCATTTTTGCTAAATTTATTCAAAGTGCCTCAAATATGTGTCTCTAACCATTTACTACTCTAGTCCTCCACAGATGTTTTAGAGTATTCTAAAACGTTGTTTATTTCATCTCCTTGTTAAAATCCTTATAGTTTTTGCTGCCCTTTGACAAAGGCAGTTCTTTGTACCTCTCATCCTTTTAAATCCCTAATAGTTTAGTCACTTATAGCTGAAATACACGCAAAGGCTTTGGAGGGACTGGGTGCTCTGGACTAGATCTGGTCTCATTCTCACAACAAGGAGAAGTGGTAGCACAAAGCACAGACTGGGGTTGGGGGAAGCTGAGGCTGCGTGCAGTAAAGTTGCACCTGAAAGAAGTTTAATAATCACCACTGATAGGGGACAGCTGACATTGATCTGACATTGATTGGACAGTTTCACCTTTCACAAACAGGACACATTGTCACAAATTCTTTAAATCCTTGTGTTCTTTACTCAAATGATAAGTAGTATTAATTCCATTTGTGTAAAGATGTTAAGGTACAATATGAATTATCTAGGCTTTCTCAGTGGCTTAGTAGCCATCTCTGAGAGTCTGTTGGTCGTAACCAGACTGAATAACACTGGGAATCAGGAGAATGTAATCAACCATCAGCAATTTACTAAGATAGTTCCAGGAGATTAAGGTATTTTCTATATTCTGGAGTTAGTCATCAGGGAATTTGACCTTTCCATGGTGAAAATACACTTCTGCAACTGATTGATGCCTAAAAATTCTACAAGTAGAACGTCATTCCTTTGGCTTAAGGCTTTTTCCCTGTTAAAATGCAAGTGACCCTCCAAAGAGGTATCATTAAGCCTTACAATCTCAAAGTAAAGGAATTTATCCCTTTCCTGAGAGCATGCTTTTCTTAGCGAGGAGAAGGACAAACAAGGAGGCACTCAGGAGATTTGGTGCCGAGAAGCAAAGTCTGGGGAGAATGGAACAGAGAGAGGAAATGGAGGATCCAAATGACAGACCTCCAACTCATTCGCTGTTTTGCTGAAGGGCTAGTCTCTGTCAGTATTCCTGCTGAATTGGGTGCTAACTTGCCACTTGGAGCAGGTGACTTAGAAATCAGCCACGTTTTCTGATAATATTGAAGAGTCTTTGATGTATAGGCATATAAAGGTTTAGAGCAATGGAAAAATAGATGGCAATAAAACATCTGCTGCAACAACAGATAGGGAGTTATCTGCACCCCTACAAAAAAAAAAAAAAACCCAAACAGAATAACCATGCATGCCCATAGGAAGAAGATAAACTGATACTACTTTATAGGGTGCAAATTGCAGGGCCGGGACGAGGGTAAGGCACTTGCATGGCCCTGAGAGTGGGTGCCTCCTTAAGTTTTGCACTCTGGGTGCCTCACTTACCTCACTCTAGTCCTGGCCCTGGCAAATCATATTAAAGTGAAGGCTTGCCATTGTGTTACAGGCTTGGTGATAATGGAAGGCTGCATTGACAGAGCCCTGACTGTGAACTCATCTTTTTAGCGGGTGGTTTGTTTCTGAGGAAGAGAGCAGGTGCATGGACAGATCTGCTCATACCAATGGGGCCAGAGGGACCATGAATCCCACCTGCGATGTCAGAGCATTAAAATGGGTATCCAGTGACGCACTTGTAAAAGCCTTGCAGACTACTCTCTGTCTTCGCACATTCAAGGTAATGTTTCCAGATCAACTGTTCAATTTGTGGTCAGCAACAGCTAACATGAACCATCTGGCTGCCTGCGATCTTGCCTCCTTAAAGGGTGAGCTATCAGCTGGGCAGGCAGTTCATAGGACTTGGGGCTGAAGGACAAGTAGGGGCCAGGTGGGAGGTCCAGGCGAGAGACTGAGGCAGGCAAAGTAGAGGAGACAGCAGCGAAGTTTCGTGTTGTGCTGAGAATGACTAGCTTTCAACCCTCAACTTTGGAACCACAAATACTAGACGACTACCCACCAAGTGCAAAGCACTCTTAGCTACTGATTAACCTCCTCCCCTGGGAACGACTCCCTCTCCTCCCTACTAGATGGAAGTCAGTCCAGCAGAGCCACCTACTGCTATTGGTTGGAATCAGAGGAAACAAAGGGACAGACACAACTTGCATTGGAAGCTGACCTCCTGGGGCCAACTTCATTTCACCTGAACCCCTTCTATATTCTACCTTCAAAAATGATCATCATTATTATTCACACTACTAATAGGGGCTAGTAGTAGGTTCTCTGAAAGCCTTCCTGGAGGGCTTTCAACCTCTCTTCCCTAGTCTTGGCAAGAGTGGTGGTATAAGGCAGCAAACCTTGTGGTAAGTGCCTGGGTAGTGGGGAGAGTTGGTGCTCTGATAACCAAGTGGAGGTGAGAAGTTGTGTTAGGACTAGAGAGATGGTCGGTATCATGTTTGTCAAAGATTGGTAGACATTCTACAGTTTGGTCCACTTGTCAAATGTTAAGTGACCATTTCCAGTCCTCAGTGTTAACTCTGACCACACCATCCCTGCCCTGAATCCTCTCGTACTAATGGGAACACCACTGGGCATTGGAGGGTCATAGCAAGGATGTAGACAACCTTCTAAAATTTCCAGGCATACGGAGTACTGCAGAGGAAAGCAAGACTCAAGGCAATTGAAAACCACCAAGGTGTCTGGATATTCAACTTTAGAATTTTGGGGGAAAACCACCAGATGTGGCAAGGTGAGGGGAGAGGCAAAACCCACCAGAAGTTGCAAACAAGAAGCTCCCAGAAAAATCAGCAGCGGTAACATGCCCTATACCACGTGAGTCTCATACTCGGCTTTGGAGCTCAACTGTGCGCAGTGGTTCCCGAGGGGAGGGTCTCCGGGGCCTTTCACTTTTGTTAAGCAAAAGCATGAAACACTCCTTCATTTCCCCACAGAGGAAAATGTTTCTATCTTTTGGAATTCTCAGTCTAGGACAGACAATTTTGGCATTCATATATAAATGAAGGCCAGGAATGCATCTTCTTTTATTTCAGGCAGAACCCCTGAAATGTGGTCAGGACCTTTGAACCAAATAGTTGGAATGCTTTCAAAAGCAACTGGGCTTTCACTAACTATTTATTGTTTTAAGTGGCTTCTGTCTAAATCAGGGGGAGGTGCTGATGGCAAGAGAGTTGCTGGGCCTGGCCTGGACTTGGAAGTCTAGAATTCAGAACTGTACCAACCAAGGGCCCAGGCCTAGGGCTTCAACGTGAGAGGGCCAAGTCCTCTCAGCACTCAGTGTGGTTTTCCAGCTGCTCTGTCCGCTGTAGAGGCAGTTGGGCTAAGAGCGTGCTCCTCATTGGTGCACACTAAGACCTATCAAAATCAAGATCTGCTTGTCTCTGGGGCAGTTTCCAAATCCCCCAGGAGGTTGACCAATGAATCTGTTGGGTAGGGGGTGAAGGAGGAGGGGGTTGGGGAACCCTCTTTGGGAAGCATGCTACAATTTCATTTGACTTTCTTTTTTCCCTCTTGGGAACGGTGGACAATTCATCCTCCATTATTGGCCATTTTCTTTGTTCAAGTCTGTCTGAATTTCCTCCCTCGACCTCCCAGAAAGCAGTCATATGAAAATCAAATGAATCATGGCTCTTGCTCTGTGTAGAAAACTGAACTGACAAGAATAGATAGTGACTATAAGCTTTGGCAGAGGGTGGGGGGAAGGGATCACAATGACTGTTCTGGGGCTCTGTCAGCCTCCCATTTACCCCAGTTCTTACGCTCTCCCCCAACATGGTTAATTGAAAACTGGTCAAAAGGTAGAACCGAAATGGCCAAAAGTAGCCCTTTTTGGTGTGTGTGTGACAGGCCATTGCAACTTGCAAGGCTGCCTTTTTAGATTTTGGATATATCCTTTTAGTCTGTACCCTCTTGGTTTGGGAACAGAATAAGATTTCTTTTAAACAAAACCAAACCATCCACAAACCACAATCTGGACTGAATGGTGGTGGGCAAGTTACACTTACTTCCTCTCCTCCTGGAGCCTTTGATGATGCTGTTCCTTCAGCTAATGACTTCCTGTAATGAATGCTATATGCCAATGAAATGAGAGTTCTTCGAATGCAGTATGAGCTGGGCACAGACACTAGCTATCATTGTTGACAGACACTTGAAGGATCTCAAGGCGCATGTGCGAGTGAACAAATGGTGGCCTCGTTTGTTGGCTGAACTTGGTTCACCCAAAGCAACGCAGTCCTGACCTTTTGTGGCAAAGGGGCGGGGAGTGGGGATGGGGGGCAGGGGTCTATATGTTTACTGAAACTCATCACCCTGATCTCCGTGTAGACAATCAAACTGAAAAAGGCCTAAAGTTCAGGACAGAGTCACATTCATATTTTGCCATCCAATCAACCCCATGCCGAAATAAGTGCACACCTGCAAGCCTATCGCAGGGGAGAGTTAAATTGTGGTTGAAGAGGCATCAGAGTCCTGTTTCTCCATGCAAGGCCAGCCAGGCCTCCCCGGGAAAGTGAATAATCAGCCGTGGCACCGTATGTCCCCTGGGTTTGGCAGCCCCCAGTCTGCTCTCTCACTGTGCCCCTCAGTGACAGGAGCCAGGGATGGAGCATCCTAGTCATTGATTGAAAAGATGGTGCACATGCCCTTGCATCTGAGAATTTCTTCTTAGTGCATACCGCTGGGGACAAATAAGGAGAAAATCGGCAGTCAGTAATGGCAAGATTCGAAGGATGAAAACGCAAATGTCTGAAGATGATTAAAGTGCCTGATGATTTGAGTTCTAGATGTGGCCTCTCTCCTGCTGTCCGGAGCGTGAGTTAATGTAATAGAAATGTAGGCTCTTGTGTTCTTTCCATGGTTCCTTTTTAAAACCCTTTGTCTCTTCCCCCTTCTCTCCTCAAGTTTAATAACTAAACCCTGTTTGGTGAACCCAGGGCTTAGGTACTGGGGTTATCGGTGGTTTCATAGTCTTTTGAAAACTGTGCAATAATTCGCCGAGCCAGTGGGTTAGTGGTCTTCAGCAGTTCGGCTGCTGAGGGGCGGGACCTTGTTGTTGCCTTGCTCCCCTTCTTCTGTAGCAAAGCCTTGAAGTCATCGTTTCTGCCAGCATCTAGGTTGGCACTGCCGCTCGACCCTGCAGAGGCAGCGGGCTCACTGACGGGAGACTCTGCCGTGCTCCTTATCGGTGAGTGGGAGCTGGGTCTGCTGCTGCTGGCAAATGCCTCCCCAGGTTCCTTCCAGCCAAGCAGCTTCCTTTTGGACCTAAATGACAGAAAGTTTGCTTGGGGTGAATTCTTGTGGCAGACACTTCCTAATGCTTCCTATAACTTCATGAACGCCAGTGATGTGATGTGTGAACTTGTATATGGCAGCCTCGCAAGCAGTCATGCTTACCAGCTTTCTCTCTCTCTGCTAAGTCCTCAGAACCCCTGTCTGGTCCCCTGTCCCTATACTCCTTTCAATGCCCACAGCTAGTGTCACTTGGCCAGTGCCTGCAGGCTCGGTCCTGCCCAGGTTCTGGGACCAAGGGAGAATTTAAGGAATCAAAGCTAGTAGCTCAGTGACTCTGAATCAAGACAGCCTGGGAACTGATCCTGTTGTGAACTGGTGCTCCAGCTCCACTAACTGGGCTTTTCCCAGTTTCCTCGTCACTGAGCCCCTGCTTTATGCCCCTGTCCAATAACTGGGTCCCCATCTAGTCCCCCTTTGCCTAAGTTCCTGCTTTGATGCTCGGCCTGATGCCCCACTTCACTTCTTGAGATTTTTTTGGTACAAGGAATTCTGTGAAGGGTTAAATGTCTCTGACTGCAGGCAGAGCTGTGAGAGAGCAGATGGAGCCACAATAGGCCGAGCGGTTGCTAGGAGACGAGGGGCCTCTCAGCACCTGGTCCTCCCTTCCCTGCCCGCCCCTCCTCCACTCCACCCAAAGATGTCAGTGAATTGGAGACGTGAGGCCCTGGACTACGTTCACATGCGTGGGTATCTCAACTTAGTCTCCAGTTTCCATTCTAATGACTGCTTAGAGGTAGCAGTTTTTCTTTTGGTATAAGAAGGGAAGGCAATTACAATAGGAATTAAGGAAATTGGTCCAGACCTGTGTATCACAGTAAATAAATCTTCAGTTGTGCGTGAAGCCACAAACACGTCATCATCATCTTCCGCGATCCACTCAGCTGTTTTATCACTGATTACACTTTTTTCTTCAGTGCTTGGTTCCATTGGACTCCCTAGGCATAAAGAACCAGAAGGAATTACTTTGACCACAACAGTTAGGACAAAGCAAATTCAGATATGTATTTTGTCTGACGTTGCAAGCAACTCTGGGAGGGCAGCAGGGCAGAGGCTCACTGTCTCCCATTTTGCAGAGGAACAGGATGTTCTGAAGGTTAGTGATTTCGTCAACAGAACATGGAGGGAGTGATGCAGATCAGCCTAGGTCCCTGTTCTCTCATGCCTTTTCCATTACAACAGGTTGCCTGAGCATTCTCTTGTTTTAAATGCATCCTTTTTAAAAATCAAGAGGCTGAGAGCAATCTAAAGCAATGACTCAACCAGTGGGTGGGAGCGGGACTGATCTGAATCTCAGAGGGAGCCTGTGGAGTTTGGGGAAGAAGATTCTAAAATTACCTGCGGCTTTGATTTGTTTGCTTGCACAATGATTTAACTTACATTAAAAATCCAAATCAGCTCAAGGAAGGCCGTAAGATTTTGATGTTCAGTGTTAAGGGTTCAAAAACAGATGAGAAACATGGACGAACATGGAGGACATTATACTAAGTGATATAAACCAGTCACCAAAAGACAAATACTGTATGATTCCACTTATATGAGGTCCCTAGAGGAGTCAAATTCATAGAGACAGAAAGTAGAAGAGTGGTTTCCAGGGGCTGGGGGAGAGGGTGATGGGGAGTTACCATTGACTGGGTGCAGGCTTCAGTTTTGCAAGATGAAAAGAGTTACGGGGATGGATGGTGGTGATGGTTACACAACACTGTGAATGTGCTTAACGCTACTGAACTGAACACTTAAGATGGTTAAGATGGCAAATTTTATATTTGTGTTTTACCACAATTAAAACACAAAGAGACAAGGGAAAAACCAAAAACGATGAGAGACAGTGTCTAGCCTAGTCTTTGGGTTCCAGGAAAAGCTAGGCTGAAACCATCCAAGAAAGTGAGCCCCCTTTCTTCTAGAAAGCACTAAGAGAGGTCACTGCTGGTGACGCATTCCACTGCTTCGGAAACCTGCCAGCCTCCCGTGGCACTTGAACTCAGGCTGGGAGGGTATCGAGTCCCATGTGTGAAACTAAATTCAATGCGGCTAGTGAAAAGTGCTATACAGTGAGGTGGAGAGACAGTGTCTAGGGCAGGACATGCCTGCCTGAGGAGGAAGGCGGGCTCCCAAGGTCCTAGGGCGCTAAGACCTATTTTGATTTCCTTAGCTCAGCACTGGGGGTTCCAGGGTAGACCAGCCCAAAGGAGGCCTTGGAGATCCACCCCTGGGTCAGCCCCAATCTCAAAGGCAGTGAGACCTATTTCGAGTCACTCAAACCCTTAAGAGGTGCCCTCTACTGATTTGGTCACCCTGGAATGAGGATCATTATCTGGGGGAGCATTTGTTTCTGTTTCTGGCACTCCGTCCTCACCCTCATCTCTCCTGGGACTGAAAGGAAAAGCCAGCAGACACATATACTAACCCGGAGGGCCTGCCTCCTTTTCATAGTCAGCCTGCACCGTGGAAGTCGTCCTCGTACCAGCCAAATGCAGGTGGTCACCACTTGGGAGACACTTGCTATCTTCCTCCAGGGTGATGATGGGGCTGAGAGGCAGCCTTGGTTCGGCCGCATAAACCTCCATTTGAGCTGTGGGTGAGGTGAGAGGCAGGTACAGCACGCTGGGCTTTTTGGGTACAGGCGGTGGAATCTTGCCTTTCTTTTTCTCAGCTTCTTCTTGGCTCTGGAGGCTAATTCTTTCAGGCAGGGCTCTCCCCTTGGGGCCCGCATCCTCCGTACTTCCCTGGGGAGACTGCTGTGTTCCTGAGCAGGAAGCACCAGAGGAACTGGCAAAAGGTGTGAAAACAAGAGATGAGGATGCTGTTGACTCCCCTGGGCTTCTGCCCTCAGGGAAGCTGGGAGACTTTGGCTTCCGTACCACCATGTAGATGTCTTGAGGGAGTGGCCTCGGGTGTTGAATTGAGCTCTTGGGGGTCGTAGCCAAGGTAGGTGAAGTTAGTGGGTACTCCTCATGAACAGATGGTGGCTTGTGGACCAAGCTTGGAGGCCTTCGGGCCAGTGGGGGCTTCTCAGCTATGGGAGGCTTCATCTTTCTCTCTGGCAAGGTGAAGACTTCTGCTCCTGGTTCCTCAGCATAGTCAGGACTCTCGATATCATCTTCCGGCTCAGACTTGCTGACTGACCTCAGGCGAACAGAACGTAAGTCAGACTGAGTAACCATGGGCATGATTGGCTGATTGGGGCTAGTTTTCTGGGCCAGCTTGGCCCCAAAATTCGTATCTGAGTGATGCCGGCTCACCTTGGTTTTGCTTCGGATGGAGATACTCATCCCAGACAGATCCAGGTTGGTTGAAGTGGTCAATGGTAGGTCAAAGGATAGCCGTGCCTTGGACATTTTCTCCATCGGTGATGTTGGGGGTAGTGATGACTTCCTCTCAGGGACCACTGGGCGCACCCGGACGTTGCCACTTGGAGGGGGCAAGTGACCTAGGGTCAAGGACATGGAGACAGTGGGTGTTGGTGTCTCTGACTGGCTGGAGTATCCACTGGAAGGTGACATCAGCCCAGTGGGCCTTCCCGGGGAGGATACCTCCCTGGCCTCCACCTCGATGGAAAGCTGGGAAGGCGTCGTGGCTCTGGAGGTGGAAGCGGAGGCTAGAGACTCCGAACTGCCCTGAACTTGGGTGCACTCAATGACTGTGGTGCCCGTGGCGGTGCTGGAGCTGGACAAGGATTGGTAGGTGTCACCGGACTTCCAGTCAGTAAGATACCAGTGGTGGGCGAATTGTGTACCTTCTGGGTCTTTGAAGGTTGGCACAGCTGGGTGACCCTGAGCATCTGGGTGGGAGGAGTGAGATCCTTGGTGTTCCAAGGAGAGGCAAAGGCTCCTGGGCCTCTGGTCCTTGGGGAGCGCTGACCCGCCTTCTGGTAAGAGAACTGGTTCATCTTTGACCAGTGAGACACTGCGAGTTGGAGGGGAAGGCTTCTTCTTGGCCTTCTTGAGTGAGATACTCTTGGACCTCTGCCTCCTGTGCTGAGCCTCCTGCTGAGCACTCAAGGAGGCAATGTTGTCGGCACTGTTACTGCCCTCCGAACTCGTACTGGTGTAAGGCAGGGCACAGGCCTTAGCGGACTTCTGTTCCTCGTCATAGTCCACATCTGTGGTGCCTGCATCTGTGGGCACGGACAGGGACCGCTCCCGGAACCTGCTGGCCCCACCTGGGCCTGTCTCCAGCCTTGAGGGACCCCCAGTCAGAAGGCCAGTCTTGGAGGCTCGTTCTGAGACTTGCCTCCGTTGAGTAAGGTGCTCAGAGTAGCCAGCCGATCCACTGCATCCTGCTGGGTTGTCACGAGTGACAAAGAGGGTAGTGGCCTCCTTAGGAACCAGAGGTGGCAGTGTGTGTAGAGAGACCCAAGAATTCCCAGAGGAAGGATTTTTTCCATTTTCATTGACTTGATTGCTCTGAGTGGCGGCATTCGGAGTCATATAGGTAAAAGCATCTCCCTTCCAGGAAGTGGAAAAGGCTGATTCAGTTGGTCCATTGCAAGAACTGGGGACACTGTATACCATTCCAATGCTCTCCATGCCAGAGGGTTTTGTGCCACCACGTGCCTGGAGAGGCTCTTCTTGATCACTGGCAGGACTTCTTAGTCCTGGCGAGGTGAGATTTGGGAACCGAGCTTCCTGACCAACTGCAACCCTTCCATGAACACCTTCTGGGACTGAATGACTGGGCCTGATGTCTGAGATGGGAGAGCAGGCCACACTGCCAGCGGGACTGTTGCTGTGACCTGGAGGAAGGAAACACAGAACATTAGTGGTGCAGCCAGGGATCCCCCCGCAGCTGTCTCCAAAAAGACGGGAGCACCAAATTATTTTTTGCCAAGAAGCATTTGCCAACAGCTCGGTCAGAATTCGTTGGTTCTTCCTTTCCATAGATGAGGAGGCTGGGGAAGTTGGGTCCTTGCCCATCAGCACACAGTGAATCACAGGGTGCCCTTGAATTGTCCGGATGGCTGCCAAAGACTTTCCAGCTTTGAGTATTCCTTTCAGATCTGAAGTGGCACGTAGGACTACCTCGGGTTTCTCCTGTGCTTTCACCCCCAGGCTCATGAAACCACCACGGACCTCAGTGTTCACCTCTCCTGAGGTGAGAACAGAGGTTTTCGAACCATTTAAGGACAGGAGTGTGACTTTCCGCTCCAGCAGTGCGTCTGGAGGATGCCACAGCTGGAACTGTCTGAGTTTGGTGGCATCACTGACACCTGTCACTTTTTAGCTCTGTGACGTGAGAAAGTTAGGATAACCTACAGATGTGAGGAAACCATTCAGATATTCAAAATCCCCAAAGATTTTCTCATAGGAACAATTATTACTGTTGATGATGATGATGATGATGATGATGATGATGATGATGATGATGATGATGATGGTATGACTACTCCTCCTATGATGATTTATAATAACAGCCACCATATGAACATATTATATACCAGGCACGTGGTAGGCAAATTATGTACAATAACTCTAATCTTCATGGCAACTCCAGCTGGTTGGAATGATTATCCCCAATTTACGGGTGAGAAAGCTGAGGTTCAGAGAGGTTATGGAATGTGGCCAAGGCCTCCCAGTTAGTAAGTGGAGAGGCCAGGATTCAAGTCCATCTCTCTCTGATCTGTACTCTTTGAACAGCATTCATTTAATTGCAAGAATGGTTAGGTTCAGATGGTGGTGCTTTGAGGGATGATTTCCCCCTTTATCTATCTGCCTCAATTTGACATACCTAGTTATATTCCACAAATAATAAGAAACAATAACATAATGAATTTATTAGGCTGGGAGACCTGCTCTCCACATTCTGTTGCTGCCCTTGACAAAAAGCCCTTGGTTACCCTTAATTATCATATTGGCTTTTTCAGGACGTCCAAAGTCGGCTCCCTCCTAGATTATTCCTGTTCCCTGTCACCACTTGGCAATACCACTAGGGTGGCAGAAATGGTAAGAGTGAGCAAGGGGAAGGGTCTGGGGGGATCAGCTCTGGTGGGGTCACCTTGGTCTCGCTGGGAATAGTTAGAGAATCCAATAATGGTCCGCCTCCGCCTCAGGGTGGATTTGGGGTTCACAGCTGTCTCTGTGTTAAACAACGAGTGTCGCAAACTTGCATGTTTATCAAACTGCTGTCCTGTAGCCAAAATAAAGACACTTGGGTGCATCCTGGTTTCTGTTGACAGTACAGTGGAAAGAGGTAGAGAGAAGGGATGATGGCAGTAGCAGTGAGTGTGAATAGCATCCAGGCAGGTGACCCTTCTTCCCCACCCCGCCTCCCTGCTGGCTTGGCCCCGGGCACCCACAGCTCCAAAGCATGCATGCTGGCTTTCAGAGGTCCACCCAGGGTCACCTGTGGGTCTCAAGTGGCTGAGAGCCATGGTTTTCAACACTGGCTCCATATCAAAGCAAACTGAGCAGCTTCAGAAACTCTAATAACGACACCCCTCAGAACACTGAAATCTCTGGGACTAGGACCCAGGTAGAAGCAGTTTTCTCAAACTCCCCGGGTGATTGATCATTTAGATGTACAGCCTGGGGTGAGAACCACTGGAGTCAAGAGACAGGTTGAGACTAGATGTTGCTTGATTGCAATCTTTCCTCAGAGAAAGCCTTTATTCAGGCCAATGAAAACAGTGTCTCCAAGAAGCTGCCCCATCTCCCCTCCCATCCAGGAAGCAGTCTGAGAGTCTGCCCTCCAGCCACCTGATCGTATTTGACCAAAGTTTGCCCCTGCGTAGTGATTGAGATCTATTTTTCTTAAAGCATCTGTCAGTCTTTGCTCCTATGGAATTGCTGGGGCAGGGACAGGGACAGGGGCAGGGTGAGGGCAGTGGGGGAAGGTTTGCTGCTTCCCCCACCATCTCTCAATCAGCAGCTGGCTAACCAAACCCTCCCCTCTCAGCCCCATGGCTGCATAGCGATCTCCCCTTCCCAGCAAGTGGCTCTGTGGGCAAAACTCAGGGCCAGCCTCATTGAGAACAAGGTAGAAGGTTAAAAACAAAGCACAGCCTTCACTTTGTAAGTTTCTCCTCTCAGCCTTCAAGTCTCTCAGTACATCTCCCTAGGCTCTGGGCTCTATTTCCTGCCTCTGATTTCCTGAGGTGACACCAGTGGTGCTGGATGACCCCATATCCTGGGAGCATCACCACAGGTGGCCAGAGCTATCCTCATCATCTTTATCAACTTTTTACAGCCTACCACAGGCCAGCGCTGGCTCACAGGGTGCCTCTGGTCCCCTTGGATTGTGAAGCCTTGATTTCATTAGGTCATTGGCCCCTCTCTCCTGAAATGACTGACCCTCCTCCCTTTCCAATTACAGCCGGTAGAGTGGAGAAAATGAATTAATAATGAGCATGGTACAGGGTGCCAAGTGTCTCCAAAGACATAGCCAGCTGAGCTGCGTACATCATTTCTCCCATCCTGAGGTGGTACTGGGTCCCCCTCTGGCCTTACATAAGTGGTGGAGGCCCACTTTGCTAGGAGATTCACTGCTGATTCAAAGTGCCACCATGCCCTGGATCTATGCCTTGAGTCTGATCTTCCCTTTTACACCAGCACGCCGAACCCCTCACTTCCCCTCCAACTCCTATCTGTGTATTCCAAACCGGCTTCAGGCACAGTTTTCTTTCCCCAAACCAAACATAGCCCATAAATTCTAAGTTTCCACAGCTGCTCCAAAGAGCACCCAAGTTCGTAAAGTTCTAGAGTTTTCCGTTAAGAGAGTTTTGTTTGCCATCAAATGGTCTCAGTTAGTGTGGCAGGGCCAGGAGAGGGTGAAGAAAGAGCATGCCTCCGTTCCATGGTGAGAGCCATGACCTTGACAGTGCATGGTGAACCAGCAGCAAAGAAAGTCTCACTCCCTCCCCCAGCACCCGGTGCGTCTGGAGAGGATGATCTGTAGTTGGCATGGAGGGAAGCAGAGATGGTGCTAAGCAACTCTACCGGAGACGTCGATGGGCACAATGTCAGAGTGTGTGCAGCAAGGCTGAAGCCACCGCTTCTCCTCGAGGACAGGCAGTGGGAAGGGGCTGTTCCAGACAGCTTGTTTGTCGGCTGCAGTAGGCAGGCTCAGGGGGGCCTCTGGGGCCCTCACCCCCTGCGTGGTCGTCTCATCTTCACTTAGCTGCCGTTTTGTAGGCTGTTGGGAAAGAAGGTGGTGGGGATGCTGTGCTCCTGACTGGAGACGAGCCGTGTGCACAGGATGGCTGTCTAGGTGGGGTGGTTGGAGGCTTCATCTGGGAGGTGGGAAAGTATGGACCATCTGCCAGGCCAGACACCCGCTGTGCAGGGCCCATCTTGGAGGGGCCTCAGGGTAGCCCTGCTGGTGAGCAGAGGTGAGCAGCTGCTTCCAAGGGGGCAGTGTGAGCAGTTCCAGGTCCCCCATCAGTGGGTGCGGGGCAAACTCTGCATGCTGGCTCTCCCAGGTCAGGGAAGAGGCAACTCACCATCAAGACAAACTCCAGACGCCTGGCAGACTGGGGCCTTGGGCTGGGGGTGGGCTCAGGGGCCTCATCAGCAGAACGGAAGGTCTGCCCCAGAAGTCTGGCCTCCGAATACTGTTCCTCATATTCTTCTGAAAAACAGCACAGTGGATACACACTCTAGGGAGCCATGGCCAAGCGCCGGGCTGGGGAAGGACCACGAGCTGGGGCTCCTGCTCTAGCTGCCAGGCCTGACTTGCATTGTTTCTTTAGGATAGTTCCAGGTGTCCGAGCCTATGGATACAGAAATGGAAAACTGCCTACTTCCTACGAGGGCCCCGGGAGATAAAAGGGTCAATGTATGTGAGTTGTGCTGGTTTGGGGGCCAAGCCTTTGTCTCCGTGGCCCCTGCCTTAAGTGCTTAACTCCAGGAAGAGGCTCCGAGTGCAGACACCTTTTGCTACTTTCAGCTGCAAGGTCCTGTCTTTGCAGCCCTGCAGCTCTTCAGATTTTCTGCAACCCTACCCAGGAAATGACCTGTGTCAAGCATGAAGAAATCGGTGTTGGGAAGTCCAAGGTGGAGCACTCCCTTGGATGCTGGGAACTCTTACTTGAGCCTTCGAGGGCCCAGTTCCTGGCACCTATAGTCCCATTGTGTGGTGGGGAGGTATTAGGTCCAGGGGGGGCTGAGGTGAAGGAGAGTGAAGCCAGCAGTAGTGGCAGAGAAGGAAGGAGTTCAGGGGCATCGTCGGGGAGTAAGAAGGATGCGTAAGATTTGAATGGATTTCACTGATGTGATGAATTCGATGAGTAAATGAAGAAAGCCAGAGTAAAGACCCAACTGTCAGGGCTCTGCATATTTGAACAAAGACTTGAAGAATCATAGAAACTCAGGGTCAGGAGGGGCCTCAAGGATTCTCTGGTCCAATTCCCCATGCTGAGCTCTGGCTTCCTCCTTGGCAGCCCTTCCAGGTGTTTCTTCAGCCTTGGCACACCCCTTGCAGAGAGGGGAACAGCCTTTCTCCCAAGGCAGCTCATTCCATCCAAGGTCAGTTGAGGCTGTCAGGCATGTCATGAAAGTTCTTTCTTATCTTGAAGTGAAATCTGCCTCCCTCTAGGTTTCCACCCATCCATCCTAATTCTGCCCAGGGTGGCCACACAGAGTACACGGACTCTTTGTTTCCACATGGCATCTCCTCTCTTATCTGAACACAATGCTCATGGTGTCCCTTGGAACCTTGCTTCTCTAAACTCGCTGCTGCCCTGGCAGTGAGGTGGGGGTCGTGGCTGTTGTCCAGTTGGGTGGCCCATCTGCAGTTTTCTATTCTCCATCAGCATTAGCCCTTGTCGGTATGGATGAACGACAGCAGACAAGACCACTTTTCACTTTGAATGTTCACTCAACACATGGCTACTGAGTACCTCTTGGGGATCCAGACCTGTGCCAGGAAACCCGAGAATAGTAAGAGATGTGATTCTCTACATTGAGAAGCCCAGTCTGGTTAAGTGGACAAAATATATACTGGGACTAGTGGATGAATGAATAAATGAATGGAGAAATGAATGAAAAAGCAGTTCAGAACCATACAAGTCCTCTTTAGCTGGATGGTACAAAGGGCCTCGTATGAGGGCTTATGGAGGGAACGGTGCAAAATGCAGAACTGGTGTTCAGGGTCTTTTTGGACATGGCAAGAACAGAACTTGTAAGAAAACATAAGGATTAAGTGGGGAAGAGGGAAGAAGGGCTTCCAGGCTTGGAAAAGAGTCCTGGATGGGACAGCGAGGGCCTGGAGGGTGTAAGGAGCTTGTCACTAGCACTGGGGTTTTATTTGTATTATTTTCTTGAGCTCTAACTTACCTACCATAAAGTGCACAAATCTTAAATGTGCAAGGTCAGTGAATTTTGACATATGCCTGCCCCTGGTAACCGCCATCCAGCTATTTGCACTACCCCAGCAGTCTCTCTCATAACACTTGAGTTTTAGTCCTCTCACCACTTACATTGGATAAGTCCCTCTGGTCAGTGTTTATGTTTTTAACATTGTAAGGTCCTACATTATTATCAGGGACCACATTATTTTTTCCTTTTCCATTAACTTTAATATTGTGCCTCGATCAGCCTATGTTCCAAAGGACATGTACTGGGAGTTGATGTGGCATCTTAACAGGGGGTCTCCAGCTGCAAGAGACTCTTGCTAAGCAGTTGACATACACTCTCTTTGCAATTCTCACAAAATCATGCCATGTGGGGAATCGAAATCCCCATAGTAAAGATGACTGACTAATCTGCAGCTCAGAGAGGTTAGGTAATCTGTGTAATGTCACACAGCTAGTTAGATGTGGGATTCAAATTAGATTCTGGCTCTCTCTGATTTCAAAGTCTAGGCATTCTCACTTCTGCCTGGCATGTAGTCTGACTGCTTAGGCATTATGGCTGGGCTGTTCCTCCTGGGTTGTGTGGACCCAACTTTGTATACAATGTGCTCATGGGTATACTCCAGAAACACTGGGTTGGGAATTGGGGATGAGGTGAGCTCCGGGTACTGTGTATTGGGCTTACTCTGGTGAGGCAGGAGCCACCCAGGAGATACGTGGACAAGGTTATTCCTGCAGATGCCTTTGTCTTTGGGCGCCAGGATTCCACAGGCATGGATGATGTGGCAAGAGAAGGCCTGAGGGTATGTGGACCCACATTGTCGGAGTCTTTGATCCAGCTCTCTTTGTAAATGGCCTGACCCATGGCCCTGCCTTGGCCTCTGTCCCTTTCCCCTAGAGAATAAACTGAAAAAAAAAGGGGGGGGGGAGGAAGGGAGGTGTAAACAGCTTGTAGAAACAGAGCCTTTTAGAGTCAGTAGTCTGGAAGGTGAAAGTGTATGTTTTGTTTTTTAATAGGTTTTTCCACTGTTCTCTGTTTTCCTCTGGCGAGTCCCTGTCCGCTTCCTTCGTCGCCTCCCTCCAGCCGATGTGCATCTGGCCCGTGGGCTCCGGCCGCAGCCCCCCTCCCTCTCAGTACCTTGCAACAGGCTCTGAAGATTGAGCTGCGCCTCGCGAAGCAGCTCCTCTACACTCGGGGGCCTGCCCGAGGAGAGGAACACGTTCACTGGCTGTCGCCATGACGACCTCGAGTGGGCAGTCGCTGTCGCATTTTCCCGACCCGAGTTAGCTGCAGCTAGGGAAGGAGAGAGGCAGTGAGAGGCGCCGGCGGGGGGGCGGCGCGCGGCGGCCAGTGGGCGCCCGCGGTTCCCCGGGACCCGCCCCGGCCGGGGGTGGGGGGGCGGCGCGGGCCGCGCTTAAAAGGCGGGGACGCGCCAGCCGCAAGATTTTTCCTCGACAGATCCTGCCGCAGTCCGCTCCCTCCCGCGCCGCCAGCCTCCGCCCGCCCACCCGCCCGATCGCCGCCTCGCCGCCTCCGAGCTCCCGCCACCGCCCGCCCTCTCTGCTCCCCGGGACGAGGTAACGCGCCCCCGGCCGGGCCCCCCCCCCCGGCCCTCCGCGCTCGCCCGGGTGGGTGTGGCTCGGCCTCTCGCGCGCGCCCCGCCGCCGCACCCCGCTCCTCTCGCGGCCCGCGGCTCCCCATCCCGCCCCCGCCCGCAGCCCCAGGCCCCCAGCCAGTCCCGATGTCCGAGGCAGCCGGGAATCTCAATAGCCTCCGGATGGCGAACGTGGCCCTGCGGGAAGAATTAAATGCCCTTCGCGGGGAGAACGCCAATTTGGGCCTTCAGCTCGGCAGAGCCCTGGCCGAGGTCAATTCCTTGCGGGGCAACGTCTCGAGCTACATGCGCTGGCCAGGGCCCGTGGTGCCCGTCCTTGCCGAGGAGAACTTTGAGTTCCCGCTCAGTGAGATCGACGCCGTTCCCGAGGGAGAACTGCCCTTCCTGTGCTGGCCTCCCCCGCGCGCCGAACCCGAGTACGCCCCGGACGAACTGTTGATTAGCGTGATCCAGGATTGCGGCACCTCCAGCGGGTCCGCCGACCCGCCCCCGCTGCCCGGCCCACCCCCGCCGGCGCTGCCCCCGCCCCCGGCCAAGGAGCTGCCCCCGCTGCCCCCGCAGCCTTCTCTGCCGCCGCTGGAGCGGCCCGAGATAGAGCCCTTTTCGGGCGACCCAGTCTACCTGGCTGAATTTCTGATGCAGCTAGAGACTTTCATAGCCGACCATGAGGATCATTTCCCCGGGGGCGCTGAGCGGGTGGCCTTTCTGATCTCCTTTTTCACCGGTGAAGCCAAAGACTGGGCCGTCTCGGTCACCCAGGAGGGAAGCCCCCTGCATGCCAACTTCCCGCGCTTCCTGGATGAAATCCGTAAGGAATTCTGTGGCCCCATCCCCCCAAGTGTGGCCAAAAAGGCCATCCGCAAGCTCAAGCAGGGTGACTGTACCCTGGGCAGCTATGCAGATGCTTTTCAGTTCCTGGCTCAATTCTTGTCTTGGGATGACTGCCGCCTTCAAAACCAATTCCTCAAAGGCCTTTCAGAATTCTTCCGCAAGGAGCTCTTATGGTCAACTGAAATGGCCGACCTGGACGAGCTGATTCTTGAATGCGTGGAGATAGAAAGAAAAGTGCGTGTCCCCAAGCCGATCCCCCTCCCTGGGGTTCGCAATATCTTCTTCCCTTTTGCAGCAGACCCTAACCTCGAAGGTGAAGAAGGCGAAGAGTGCCACAGTGGGGATGAAGATGAAGAGACGCGCAGGCGCAGGCTTCACGACAAGGACCAGCGGAGGCGCGTGAGAGCTATTCAGCAAGAGACCAGGGAGGAGGAGGAGAAGAGGAAGAAGGAGGAAGAGATGAGGAAGAAGCAGCTGAAACAGAAAGGTGAGAAGGACGAGGAGGAGGAGGAGGAAGAAGAGGAGGAGGAGGAGGAAGAGGAGGAAGGAGAGGAGGAGATGAGGGAGAAGAAGGAGGAGGAAGATCAGAATAAGGAGGAGGAAGAAGAGGAAGATGAGAGCGGCCGCCAGGAACCGGAGCAGGAGCCAGAGCAGGAGCCAGAGCAGGAGCAAGAGACGGAGGACGAGACCCAAGACGACGACCTGGATGAGCTGATGGAGATGGAGCCCACATATGCCAACGCTTCGTCCCAGACTTCCGGCTACTATCATGAAAATTTCCTAGATGTGTCGCCTCCCATCGTACAGCCCAGCAGACGGAGGAACCAGAATCGAGTCCCACTTCTGGAGGGCCTTCCAGGGACGAATTCGCCCTTCTACAGTTCGCCGCCACTGATTCGCCGCGCAGGTCGCCTGGGGCAACGCCAAATTCGTAGACGGCCCCCTGTGCTCTTCCGCCTCACTCCGAGACAGGGGGGCCACCGGGCTGCACGGGGCCGCATTCGCGTGTGAGCCCTGGGGCGAGCCGGCCCCCCCGGAACACACCCTTCTACTGCGTCCCCTGCCCCTGCTATCGCTGCCACACCTGCCCCATTCACAGACCAGTACTTAAGGGAGATCCAGACCTGCAGAACCCGAAGAAGAGCTGTAGAACTCCAGAGCTTCCTGTGACCGAGACCAGGGAGTGACACGTGCCTGGCCGAGGCCACCTGGGAAAGGAGGGCTCGGCAATCGCTGTCCTCTCAGTGTGCACGCTGCTCAGTCCTGCCACGAGCTGGAGAGCAGGTTTCTGGGCCTGTTACCATCCATGGACTGGTCACCCTCTTGTATTTCCCCTCTAGTTGTCCCCAGCCCTCACTTCTGCGTTTATTCACTCTATGTTCTCCAGTTTAATCCTCTGACTGGCTCACCAGGACTTCACCCAATGCCTCACTGATCTGCCCCAATGAATGAAAGGACAGGCTCCACTGAACTCCTAAAGCCACTGAGGCCACTTCCTGGGTATAATCGGCAGAGAGTGGGATGCTACAAGAAACATGCCTGGAAGCCTGCACTTGCTTCCTGTCACACCTCCAGCAGAAGGGCCCCATAGAGGCCCCTGCATCTAGCCCAGTGAGAAGACGCGAAACCATGTGTCCCATGGACCACCTGGCTGAGACCTGTTCTCGACTGACAGAGCAAGCTGGTTCTACCTTCTCACAGATGACTGGCCCAGGGCCTCAGAGCTCTCCAGATGTGGGACCCTCTCCTCTCCTGACACTGCCCTCCTGGGCATCCTCAGTGGACAGAGCCCGATGTTCCAGGCCCTCCCCCTTTCCTTGATCTTGCTTAAAGGGTAGGCGTAGGGTGGGGGAGGAGGAGGAGAAGCAGCAGTACCATCACAGTGTGACCTTGGGAGGAGTGACTCTTTCCTTAGGGATGGTGGTCTCCTCCCCCGGCCAGGCCTTGGACTGCAGTCTCCAGCCAAAGGCCTTGGCAGAGATTTGCTGTCCTTGGGGTTCTGGAGGAAGCCTAATTGGCTTTTCCAAAGAGAGAGAGGCCTGAGGCCTGCTCTTTAACTCCAAATTAAAGGACTCAGTTCTGAGAGGAGAGAGGAAGGGTCTCTCTACAGACTGTACCCATTGCGGTCTCACAGGATGTACTGGCATCTCACGCAGGGCCCGCCAGGGCCTGGTGCTGGGCATGGAGTATATGGTGAGGCTTAAGAGGTTGACTGCCTAGTAGTAACTCCTGGGACTTCTGGGTACTAACTCAGCGGCCCTTGTAGAGACTTACTGCTTGCCTGGGGTACAGAAAACACTGCTTCGGCAGTGGAGTACACACTATGTCACTCTGGCCACAGAATGCCAGCCAGATGCACTGCTGGCCTGAACTGCCCTCCATACTGGGCTTCCTGCATGGGGCCCGGCAGCTGGGCAAGTGCAGCCAAAGTGTCTGTGGCCAGAGAGAGGAAAACATAGTAAACTAAGCCTCTGCTCCTCACCGGAGTCTGACAGATAATCTCAGCCCAGCCTTAGGATTCTGAGCCCAGAGGCAAGAGGATGGAGCTGGAGGAAGAGGAGGAACCCAGTCCTCCGCTGGTTTCTGGTGAGGTCTCTATTCATCGATGGGAGGTAAGAAGCCCTTTTGCTGCTCACACACACATTTCTCCAGCCTAGGGAATTGCTGGAGCCGGGCCTTTAACCTGTTGCTCCCTTCTAAAAAGGCTACTGCCCCTCCTCCAAAGAGAAAAGTAATACCTAATCTATTCTAAACATTTGGCAAAGAGAAGACTGTAAGGGCCAACCCACCCCACAGACATTCACAATCTCACTGCACAGACGCCCACACAGTTAACACTTTGCTGCCTTTCTTTCTCGGCTGTTCTCACCATGTCTCTTCAGAGCTGAGATCATCCTGCAAGATCCTGATCAGCAGGATTTAAAATGGCTGCCCCCTCTGCAGTCACGCATACCGAATAACTGATTGAACAGTCTCCTAATTTGTCGGACAGGTTGATTGCCTGGTTGCCCCCATCCCTACTAGTGTGGGAGGAAATAACCCTGTTGTTTGTTTTTCAGCTGTTTCCTCAGGAGAGAGTTCCAGAAGGGGAAGCGCTTATTCTCTGAGGCGACGGAGCCTGTTTGCTGATGGTCAACACGCTGGCCCTGCTGCCCACGTCCCTGCCGGAGAAGTGCAGAGGCAAGGTGCCTCGCACCCCCGCCTCCAGGGACCCCTCAGCACAGGCCCTGCCTGTGGCCATGGTGCTTCTCATCCTGAGCCCGTGGAGCCTCAGCTAGGGAAAGAGCAGATGAGCAGTGAGCTGGTTTCTGGCCCTCTGGTGGCAAAGGGGCTGGGGCTTCCCTTTGACCCTCTCCCCCCCTTTCCCAGATCTTCAATATTGTGATGTAACAGCCACAAGAGCTGTAAGAAGGACTATGGGCTCTGGGAAACTTTCTTGGGTTGAAAGAAGTGGGGTGGGGGTGGGGGATGCATGCCGGGGTCTGAAGGCAGTCCAAGAATTTCCAGAGACCCGGGAAGACATCGTTTGAAACGAATGCGTTACTGTGTTCTTGTTGCATTACTGTGTTGTGAAGATAAGAAGTTATTCTGTACGCTAAAGCTTTCTCCTCAATAAAAATATAAAGGGTGTGTAAAGATCGTGTGTCTCTGGGTTATTGAGCAAGCGCAGAAGCCCAGCCGGGAGGCATCAGGTACTTCCCAGGCTCCTTGCCTGAATCACCCCTAGCCTGAAGCCTTGCAGGCCTTCAGTGAGGAAACTAAGGCCCGGCAGGCTCAAGCCACCTACCTAGAGTCCTCTGAGTTTGTGGACGGCGAAGTTGTTCAGAGGGAACTAGGCATCTTGGAAAGTAGCGTTAGTTATCCACTAATATAAAGGTATGAATGGCCTAATCCTACCATCCTGTAACAGTTCCCCCCTCCCCCACCACCACCAAATACACACACACACACACACACACACAGAGAGAGAGAGAGAGAGAGAGAGAGAACTTTGGAGGGAAGGAGGGAGGCCACGTTGGGGAAGTTGTGGAGGGGCTGGAGGAGGGCGGGGGTGGGGGTGGGGGCTCTTCCACTTCTTGGCACTAGATGGTGCTATGGGACACCAGTGAGTAAGCGGGTGAAGATTTTCAAGCATCCCCAGGACAGTCCACACGGACACCCTCCAAGCAAGATTTCACTGCTCCTCAAAGACTGTGGGGTCAGAAGAAACTGAATCTCATTCTGGGATTTGCTCGAGTTTCCCAGCCACGAGTTGGATTTTTCCCTGCCCTGAGACAGTGGGTGGGAACATTTACTGAGCCCCCTACTAGGTACAGGGGCTCTGCCAGGCACTTCACATCCGTTATCTCAGATCATCTTGCCCTCATTGTAGAGATAAGGAAACTGAGGCTTAGAGAGAAGTCACTGGCCCCAGGTTGACAGCTGGTGAGTGGCTCTGTCACAGCCCAGCAGCTGCCCATAGGTCACCTCCAGGGATGCATCACCCCTCTCTGCCTCCCCTCCAAGGACCTCCTGTCTCCTGGGTCTCTCCTGTCCAGCCCGTCCACCCTCCTGCCCTGCCCACTGTCCAGGCATGTAGTGAGAAGTGACACCCGGCTTTGAAGGTGCACTTGCTTAGCCTCTTTATGGGGAAGAAAGGCAGGCAGGCAGGAAGGGAGGGAGGGAAGGAGGAAACCAGTGTGTTTCTGACTGTGTACCAGGCACTTTCACCACATTTCATTCCCACCCTTAGGGAGGCAGGTAATGATGTCTTCTCTTAGGCCCGAGGAATCTGAATTTCAGAGGTATTAGGTTCCATGGAGGACTTGGGGCTTTGTGACTCCAAAACCTACACACTCTCAACTCTGATACCCCATGCCATTTCCCAGGAAAGCCCTCCCCCGACGAGTTCAAGCCTCAGCCTGACTGGATTCTGGGTCTTGGCCAGAGCAACCAGGTATGCATCAGGTGCACTGTCCCTGGAGGCTCTGGGAGAACTAGCCACTTCTGCCCGGCAGGGAAGGGCCCTCAGAGTAAGGCAGGCTAGTGGCAGGGCTGAGTTTCATGCTGATGAGAATGCCTGAGTGTGTGGCTGACTGCCCCTTCTGGGGAGGGAAAGGGCTGTGGGGCCCTGAGCGGCATCTGTGATCACTGAGGCTCCCCTTTCTGCTTCAGGGGGTCAGGTAAAGTCCCCAGCACCCCGGGACTTTTACATGCCATTGCAGGTAGGGATAGGCGGGCCCAGATTGTGTGATGGATGGCCCACCAGCCTTGCCCAACCCCGCAGCCAGCAGCCCCATGAATATAGGGAAAAGAGCTCTGGATTCCAGTCTGGCCCTGCCGCTGCTTGGATTTGCGACACTGTATGAGTCCCTTTCCTTCTCAGGCCACAATATCCTCATCCATCTAGTCCTTGGGGCCCAGCACACGGCTGGGTACACAGTAGGATCGCAACCCTAGCATGGTACCTAAACAAATAAGTTAGTGAATGGATGGAGACTTAGAGGCAGTCTGCCAAGGGCATCTGCAGATGAGAGGGAGTTTGGAGGACTAGAGGATCCTCTCCAAAATGGAATGAGAAGCCCCCTCCACATCTCTCTAACCTGGAAGGATGTGTTAAGATGACCTTTATGAGGTGCACATGTGAGATCTTATAGTGACGTTCAGCAAATCATCTGCAGAAGCCCAAGTTGGGAAGACGTGGCTTAGAAGAAACTTGCGAAAAAAAAAAATCTGAACACGAGTTGATGGGGGCTCAGAATGAATCAGCAGACTGTGGAGGCTGCCAGACATGCTCATGCCTTCCTGGCAGCTGCGACAGAGCACATGCAGGATCCAGGAGATGGGCAGGTCCCACCTGGGGTCCTGGCTGCCCAAGGGAAGGTGACCAGGTTGCATGCCACAGAAGCCCTTTTGCATGCCAAAAATAAGGCAATTTTTGAATAAAAGAAAGTGGGAAGGAAAGAGTGGGGGCAGTAGAAGAGTGACAAGGATGGTGAGAATCATAAAAACTGTTTCCAAGGGCTGGAGAAAGGCAGAGAAAATCTTGCTGCCTGTGAAGCTGGTCTCACTGTTCCCTTCATTCATTCTGGGAGGAAATTGGCAGCTCAAGGTCACTCGCTCCATTTATAGAGTTCAACTGTGAACTCCAGCGGTTAGACAGCCAGGATCCTTACCCTCCACCCTCCACTCACATCCACACTGGTGGAATCAGAATCTCCAGGAATTTCTATTTCTAAAAAGCTCCCTAGGCAATTCGAATGCCCAGCCCAGCCAGGTGGAGAAAAGAGCGCTTTGGGGACCAACTAGCCCAGGTGACATTTAACAGCCAGTTGGGTTCTGAGCCTTCCCCTAGAGTTCCCTGGAGCAGGAACCAGCCCAGAGATCCTACACTAGCACATAGTAAGTAATCAAGAAATGTTTGTGCAATGACTACCCTCCTCCCCCCACATGCACCATAGTCTGGTGCGAGCTCGCCCCTCCGGGGTACCTGCTCACAATGCACCTCCAGAGAGACAGTATGGGTGCAGAAGTCTGGCCCTGAGAAACCAGGTCCATCAGAGTTGAAGCCTTTACCCTTGACCACCAGAACTGACTCCTGTGGGGCCTCGGCCCCTCCCAGGGGATGAGGACAAGCATTAACAAGGCAAGAGCTTACCCCCGAATGGGGGAAGGGGCTCCACCTCCGGCTAGCAGTTCCTGCATCCTGCCTAGATGAGGGAAAGCTCTGCAGACCACTTCTCCCCCTGGGAGGTCACAGACACAGAAACACAAAACCCAGGGTTCTTGGTTGCCCTGGTAACAACAGGACCTACTTGGAAGAAAACAGTCTTTGAAAGGCTTAGGAAGGTGCCTATTTCCTTTGACAGAGGGCAGGCTCTGACCTGCTCCTCGCAGCCCCTCTCTCCTTCCTCCTGCCACATCGCGGGGAAGAGCTGGGGCCCCTCACCTCAGCTCCTCTTCTGAGAGGGTGGGGCCAGAAAGTAGGGCCCTGGCTTTTAATTCTGCTCTGACAGTGGGCTGTTAATATAAGAAAGAGGCTGAAACGGAAGGTGTTAGCAGGTGAATTCATGGCGATTGTCCTCTGGTCCAAGGAAGCCTCGCCTGATTGGACCCATACACAACAAAACTTGAGGAGGGCAAGCACCCCCAGCAGCTCCAGTCTTACCTCTTCCTCACCATGTACCCTGGAGATGGAGCTGGAGGGAGGGTCAGAAGTTCTAGACTCCTCCTTGCCCAGTTCAGTCCCTCATCTCTCATCTGGACTCCTGAAGTAGCCTCCTTGCTGGTCTAACCAGCCTCTAGACTCTACCCCTTCGAAACAACCCACCTTCTACATGCTTGCTTGTGGAGTGGGTAGACATGGTCCTTTGAACACACAGATCTGGTCCTGTTGCTCCTATACAAAGACCCTTCAATGGCTCTCCTTCCTTTATGGGAAGACTTGTGGACCTGGTTCTGGCGTTCCTCACCATCTGATCAGAAATAAACTACCTATGCTATTTCATCTGGCCCATGCCGTCATTCTTCCCCCTCCCATTCAGTCCAAACCACAGACATCCTGAGTGATAGCGTTCTTTGCTTACATACCCTCCATGCCTCTGGCCCTTTGCACACCCAATTCCCTCTTCCTTAAAAATTCATCAGCACTCCTGGCCCCACTCCAACTGGCAATCTCTTCTGCTCTAAGACTGCTTCCTCCACGAAGCTGCCTTCACTCCTCAGACAAGCTCCCGCCCTTCTAAGTCCTCACTTGCTCCCCTGCCTCCAACCCCAGTGCTCCGTAAGGCTTGAACAGAGACTGGGTCATGACTCCAAATGAGCTTGTTGGTCACTTGTCCCTTCCGCAGGTGGGGGCTGCATTGGCAGGAGCTTATGGGAGGAGGAATGGCCTCCTGAGATCTGGTGGAGGGCTGACGGTAGGCAAGTGGATCTGGGAGCACCCTTCACATCAAGGTGGAGGTGTGGACAGTCGGAGCAAGTTGAGGAAGAGAGAGTAGGAGTATGCCGAGCTGGTTGGCCATTCCCCACTGAGTCCCCTGCTGATGGCCTCCATCTCTTTGGGGGGGCCATCACCCCTAATCCAGCAATGTGGTGGAGAGTGACTTCCACTGGGCTTCAGGGTCACACTGAACAGGCTTTGAACCCTGGCCCTGCCACTTCCTCGTTGTGTACCCTTGGCTTGGTCACGTCACCTCTCTAAGCCCTAGTTTTCTTTTTCAAAAAATGGAGATAATAATAGTATACATTAGTGAGATAATTGATATGGAGCAACAACAACGATAGAAATAGCTAATACTTATTAGCACTTACTATTTGTTGGGCACTAAGTGATCTACATTTATTAACTCATGGAGTCATCGCAACAACCCTATAAAGTAAGTAGTGTTATTATTCCCCATTTTGCTGATTAAGAAACAGCACGGAAATATTAACTTGTCCAATGTCACAGCACTAGCATGCAAGTGCTTTTGAGCCCTCCAGTAAGGCAGGGAAAGTTCTGTGGATCAGAAACGAGGCCAGTGGATCAGGAGAGCACCGAGTTCCAGGGCAGGGGTCTCAGTCTCTTTAAGGTCATGGGTCCCTCTAGCAGTTTGATGAAACCTCTGGACCCCATCTCAGAATAAGGTTTTCAGATGCACACAGTAAAATACATAGAATTGCAAAGGAAAGGAATCATATTGAAATTGTTACAAAATAGTTATAAGAAATTGTGATCTAGTCATATTACTACTTTAATAATGCATTAAGTCACAAGACTGAGTGGCAAGGAGTGGGTATCACTCAGTGATAGTGCACATGCTTAGCAGACAGAAGGTCCTAGGTTCAATCCCCAGTACCTCCAGTAAAAAAAAAAAAAAAATATATATATATATATATATACACACACACACACACACACACATATATAAAATAGATGAAAAATAAGTTTCTTCTGTATAGCACAGGGAATTATATTCAATATCTGATAGCAACCTATAATGAAAAAGAATATAAAAAGGAATATAAACATGTATGTGTATGACTGAAACATTATGCTGTACACCAGAAATTGACGCAACATTGTAAACTGACTATACTTAAAAAAAAAAAAGATTGAGTGACAAGCCTATATATTAAAAGTTTTGAAGTGATGATGAACATAAGTAACTTGTTGGATATACAGTTACTGTAATCTGATATAAAAATATTTGTGATTTCTACTGGGGATAAAGTCACAAATACTGCTAAGACTTTTATGGCTCATTGCCTACCATCTTAATTCGAGGAAATGCTAAATTTCTGGTAGAGGTTAGTGGAAAAAGATCAAGTAATTTTCCCATCCAAGTTCATAGACCCCCTTCCTAAATTCTTTCCACACACCCCTTGGAGGTCTATGAAGCTCAAGTTAAGGAGCCCTGCCCTCGAGTATCAGAGGAAAGACAACGGCGGCACTGTAAGCTCCAAGGAGAAGCTAGGGGCTGGCAGAAAGACAAGTGTGTGGTTTCTCTTTCAAGAACTGTTTACAGAAATCATGAAGTCTGGCAGCTCCCTCTTCCTTTTGGTCCTGAGTCAGCAGCCCGGGGTGGGGCTGAGGCTGTCACACTTGGTTGGAGTTTCAGGCTCACCACACACTCATCCCTAAGAGCTGATTTGTTCCACTTCCTTACCAGTGAAATCTTGGTGGGTTTTGCTCCATTTTAAAATTTGGACTTGCTTGCACACACAGATTTCCCATTAGTCTGGAAATCATCTTGAAGTGGACAATCTGATGGGCTCGACATTTTCTGAGCTAATGGATGCTTTAACCCTAGCTTCCCAGCCAGGTTTAAGGCTCGCAGAGAGAAGGGGAAAGATCACCAACTGTGCCATGCACCCCAGCACACCAGTCAGAATCGATCTTCCTCAAATACCAAATGCTTTTTGCTGACTTCCTGGCTTTGCCACCTGTCGCCCAAATCCCTGCCAACCAGGGCAGCACAGTCTGGGCACCTCGGCCAAAGCGACAAATGGTCAGAACAGCAGTAAGCCTCCCATTCAAGACTCAAAGAGTACTGTTTCTCAAGACCAGGCTCCAGGCCTATTCACAATGCTCTGCTTTGGGGGGGGGGGTCCCAGCTGGCCAAGGTCTACTGCCTTCTGCTCTTACCCAGGGTACTGTATTTTACTCAGAACTGAGCAATGCTTGGCTGATGGCCAATGTGCTAAAGAGGCTGCAGCTTAACTTGCAAAGTGAGAATGTGAGATTGTGATAGCCTTAGGAACTAGAGCCAGTGGCTAATAAAGAGGCTGGTTCAGAATGAATCTGACTCAGTTGATGGCACAGCACAATATGCTTTAGGGGTTCAGGCTGAGAGCTCCGCAGGCTGGAATATGAAGAAGACATTTCCTTGAATACAAAAGAAATATATGAATGCTCCTAAGCTTGGCCAAGGATCCCAAACATAGGCTGAAGGAAACTGAGGACCAAATGAGAATTCAAAAGAACTTGAATTAGAAAAAGAAAAAATTTTGATTAGCTAGATTGACCAAGAGAGAGAAGACCCCAGTTACTTAAACCAGAAATAAGAGGAGACCTTACAATCAACTTTATGGAAACAAAAAGGATTAGAAAGGAATACTATGAACAATTGTGTGACAATAAATTATACAACTTAGATGAAATGCATGAATTCCTAGAAGACATAAACCATTGAAAAGACACAAAGAAGAAATAGAAACTCCGTTACAGTTACCAGGGTTCTGGAAGTGGGGAGGGAGGGAATAAATCGGGAGTTTGGGATTGGCTGCTACAAACTACTATATACAGAATAGATAAACGACAAGATCCTACTGTCTAGCACAGGGAACTATATTCAATGGCTTGTAGTAACCTTTAATGAAAAAGAGTACATGTATATGTATATATGTATAACTGAATCTGGCATATGCTGCTGTACACCACAAACTAATACAACATTGTAAATCAAATAATTAAAATTAAAATTAAAGTAAAAAAAAAAACTCCAGATAAACCTATTATAAGTAAAGAGATTGAATTAGTAATTAAAACTACCCATGAAGAAAAGCCCAGACACAGATTGGCTTCTTTGGTGAATTCTACCAAATATTTAAAGAAGAATTAATGTTAATTCTTTTTTTTTCCATTTTTTTGGGGGGGAGTGGGAGGTAATTCGGTTTGTTTGTTTGTTTGTTTGTTTGTTTGTTTATTTATTTATTTATTTATTTTTAAAGTGAGGCACTGGGGGTTGAACCCAGGACCTCGTGCATGCTAAACACATACTCTACCACTGAGCTATACCCTCCCTCCTTTAATGTCAATTCTTCACAAACTCTTTCAAAATATAAAAGAGGCAACACTTATAACTCATTCTATGAAGCCAGTATTACCTTGATACCAAAATTAGACAAAAAACAATCACAAGAAAAGAAAACTGCAGACCAATATCTCTTATGATTATGGGCACAAAAATCCTCAACAAGATACTAGCAAACCAAATCCAGCAACATATAAAAAGGCTCATATACCATGGCCAAGTAGGATTTCTCCCAGGTATGCAAAGTTGTTGTAACACTTGAAAATCAATTAATGAAATACAGCAAATCAATAGAATAAAAAAACCCCATAATTATCTCAATAGACATAGAAAAAGAAGTTGACAGAGTCCAACATTCTTTCATGATTAAAAAAAACTCTCAACAAACTAGGAATAGAAAGGAGTTTCCTCAACCTGACAAAGGGCATCTGTGAAAAACCCACAATAACATCACAACAGTGAAATGCTAAAAGCTTTCCCTCTAAGATCAGAAGCGGTCCCCTCTGGCCACTTCTACTCAACATTGTACTGCAGGTTCTAGCCAGAGTAATTTGATAAGAAAAAGAAATAAAAGGCATTGGAAAGATCTGAAAGTAAGAAGTAAACTATATTTACAGATGACTTGATCTTATATAAGGAAATCCTACAGAATCCACTAAAAAACTATTCACATAATAAATGAGTTCAGCAAAGTTTTAGAATATGAAATCAATATAAAAATTGTATTGCTATACACTTGTAATGAATAATATGAAATAAAATTGAGAAAATAATTCCATTTACAATATCACCAAAAGAACAAAACACTCAGAATAAGTTAAAAAGAAAGTGAGAGACTTGTATACGGAAAACTTACAAAACATGTTGAAAGAAATTGAAGATTGAAACAAATGGAAAGACATCCGACATTCATGGATAAAAATACTCAATATTGTTAAGATGACAAGACTCTCGAAAATGATCTACAAATTCAGTGTAATCCTGATCAAAAGCCGAGCTGGATTCTTTGCAGAAATTGACACACTGATCCTAAAATTCATATGGAAATTCCAGGGGCCCAGAATGGCCAAAACAGACTTTAGAGAGAACAAAGTTGGAAGACTCACACTTTCCGATTCCAAGACTTTATACAAAGCTACAGTAATCAAAATAGTGTGTCACTAGCATAAGGATAGATATGTAGATCAATGGAACGGAACTGAGAATCCCGAAATGAACTCATACATCTGTGGCCAGTTGATTTTTGACAAAGGTGCCAAATCCATTCAATAGGGAAAGAACAGTCTTTTCAGTAAGTGGTGCTAGGACAACTGGATTTCCATATGTAGAAGAACGGAGTTGGAATTCATTCTCACACTCATACAAAATCAAACTCAAAATGGATCAAAGACTTACACATAACAGCTAAAACTATAAAACTTAGAAGGCAATATAGGTGTAAATCTTTGAGACCTTGGATTGGGCAATAGTTGCTTAGATATGACACTAATTGCACAAACAACAAAAGAAAAAATTCATTAAGATTAAATTCATTAATGTTCATTAAAATGAAAAACTTTTGTGTTACAAATAACTCCATCAAGAAAGTAAAAAGCCTAAAGAATGCCAGAAAATATTTGCAAATCATATGTCTAATCAGAGACTTGTATCCAGAATATATAAACATCTCTTACAAATCAATAATAAAAAGACAAATAACCCAATTCAAAAATGAGCAAAAGATCTGAATAGACATTTTTCCAAGGAAGATATACAAATGACCAATGAGCACATAAAAAGATGCTCTATATCATTAGTCCTTAGGGAAACGCAAATAAAAACCACAGTGAGATCCCACTCTACACCCACTAGAATGGCTATAATCAAAAAGTCAGACAAATGTTGATGATGTGGAGAAACTGGTACTCTCACACCTTGCTGGTGGGACTGTAATATAGTGCAGCTGCTTTGAAAAATGGCTGGTCCCTCAAAACGTTAAATATGGAGTTATCCTATGACCCAGCACTTCCGCTACTAGGCATATACCCAAGAGAAATGAAAACACACATCCACACAAAAACTTGTACTTGAATGTTCGTAGCCACATTATTTACCATAGCCCCAAAGCGGAAGCAATCCAAGTGTGCATCAGCTGGTGAATGGGTAAATAAATAAAATGTGGTACAGACATACAATGCAATGTTATACCTCCATAAAAGGGAATGAAGTAATGACACATACTATGGCATCAACGAACCTTGAAAACATTATGCCACGTGAAAGAAGCTAGACACAAAAGGCCATATAGTGAATGATTCCATTCATATGAGATGTCCAGAATAGACAAATCCATAGAGACAGAAAGGAGATTAGTGGTTTCCTAGGGCTAAGGAGGGGGTTGAGGGCACAGGGTTTCTTTCAGGGGTGTTGAAAATGTTCTAAGATTGTGGTGATGGCTGCACAACTCTTTAAATATACTAAAACCCACAGAATTGTACATTTTTTTCCCCTAAAAGCTGAGAATTAGATTTTACTCGGCAGATTTCATTAGGACTTGAGGCCAGGACACAGCATCTCAGAACACTCTAGGAAGCTGTTCCCATTTTAAAAAGAGGGGAGGAAAATAGCTCAGTGGTAGAGCGTGTGCCTAGCATGCATGAGGTCCTCAGTTCAATCCCCAGTACCTCCATTAAAAATAAATAAACAAAAAAATAAAAACAAACAAACCTAATTGCTTCCCTCTCACACACAAAAAATCTAAAATGGGTAAGCTATGTGATATATGCATTATATCTCACTAAAGCTCTTACATATATAAAAAAGAATCCTGGTAAGTCAGAAATGTACCACAATATCATACTCAAGCATCAACACAGAGGCCACAAAATGAGATCAGTGTAGTTGCGTGATAAACTGCAGAAATTCTAGTGCATCTTAGTAGATCCTACAGTGACCATGTATCACAGGTAAGCTACCATTTAAAAGTAAACTGGTTACTGGGGTGCAAAGAAATATACTATAGAGACAAGCACTATACTCAGATCTTAGTAGACTCTAACTGGAGTGTCTTTGTTTCAGGTACCATAGTTTAAAAGAGGAAAGTGGGGCTGAGAGTGGTACATATCATTGGATTTTCAAGCTTACTACACACCCACCCCAATAATCTGACCTAGATCTTGTAAGTCCACTACCCTGGCCCAATCAGGAGTTCCCTGATACCTAGAGATATTTAGGGGGCAAGATGGGGCTATAGGCCCCTCTGGCTAGCTGTATTTATTCCTTTTTTGGGGAGTGTTGGGTAATTAGGTTTAACCCAGGACCTAATGCATGCTAGGCGTGTGCTCTACCACTGAGCTATACCCTCCCCCATATTTATTCCTTTAGACATGAAGATCTAGTTGAAGTTCTCACCAAACGTTCACTTTTCCACAGTAATCAGCAAGGTCTCAGAGCTCCCAAGCCACGCTGATTCTCAGGTGGAATCTTTCTCCCTTTCTGAGGGTGAGTTAGAGAACTTACTGTCCAGCCCTCATGCCCACCTCCCAGTCATCCTCACTGGGGCCAGCCATCCTTGGTGTTGTCATTGAGGTTCCTCAGATGGATGAGACTCCGACTCACATCTCTTCCCTTTTAACCTTGAAGGACCTTGTGTTTTGCTCCAATGTGACCTGATGAGCCCAGAGTTGCCCTCCTGTCCCTAAGTGGAGATGGGGACTCACGTATGGCAGTCCTGTATCCTGAGTCCTCTAGCGTAGTCTTTATTTCAACTCTGTTCATTGGTTATCTATGCTCCAATACACTTTTCTTGTCTAACCCAATTTGTTTAGTATTTTCATTCCAAAGATATATTTAACCACATTCAGATGTTTGTGACTAGAGAAAGAAATCACCTGTAATTTTACCTTGTCTGTTTGCATACACATTTTTACATAAGTGCAACCACAGTAAAAATACAATTTTGTACCATATTTTTTTACTTATCAAATCATAGGAACTTTACAATCCCCTTTGTTTTACTTAGAATCATTGTCATGCTGAAGGAGCAGACAGAACCCTAGGCTCCATTATTTTGAACAGTAACAGTTGTTAGCCTTTATAAATATAGCCCCTTACCAGAACCCTCCTGCACTGCTGGTGGGAATGTAGTTTGGTACAGCCACTGTGGAAAACAGTATGGATATTCCTCAAAAGACTAGGAATAGACTTACCATATGACCCATGAATCCCGCTCCTGGGCATATATCTAGAAGGAACCCTACTTCAAAAAGACACCTGCACCCCAATGTTCATAGCAGCGTATTTACAATAGCCAAGACATGGAAACAGCCTAAATGTCCATCAACGGATGACTGGATAAAGAAGTGGTGGTATATTTATACAACAGAATACTACTCAGCCATAAAAACCAACAACATAATGCCATTTGCAGCAACATGGATGCTCCTGGAGAATGTCATTCTAAGTGAAGTAAGCCAGAAAGAGAAAGAAAAATACCATATGAGATCGCTCATATGTGGAATGTAAAAAAAAACAAAACAAAACATAAATACAAAACAGAAACAGACTCACAGACATAGAATACAAACTTGTGGTTGCCAAGGGGGAGGGGGGTGGGAAGTGACAGACTGGGATTTCAAAATGTAGAATAGATAAACAAGATTATACTGTGTAGCACAGGGAAATATAGACAAGATCTTGTGGTAGCTCACAGAGAAAAAAAAGGTGATAATGAATATATGTATGTTCACATATAACTGAAAAATTGTGCTCTACACTGGAATTTGACACAACATTCTAAAATGACTATAACTCAATAAAAAAAGTTAAAAAAAGAGGAAAAAAATAAAACACACACACACACAAATATATAGCCCCTTACCATATCCCAGACATTGTTTTAAGTACTTCGCAAATTTTATCTTCACAATAACCCTATGAGGCAGGTACTATTTATTATATCCCCCATTTTAAAGATGAAGAAACTGAGACGCTGAGAGGTTAGATGGTTTGTCCAAAGTCATATAGCTAGTAATCCAGGCTGCCTGGTACCAGAGTTTGTGCTCAGAACTCCTCCAGTGGGTCTCGAACTTTAGTGAGAACCAGAATATCCTGGAGGGCCTGTTAAAACACAGATTGCTGAGTTGCTAATCGAGTAGGTCTGAGTGTAGAGTCCAAGATTCTGCATTTCTCACCAGTTCCCAAGAGATGCCGATGCTCTTGGTACAAGGATCACATTTGAGAACCGCTGCCTCCCGACAGCAGCACGCAGCTAGAGATACCTGGAGCCCTAAACCAGTCCTCACAGTGGTCAGGGAGGGGGCATCACTAGTCGCCTGCCTCCTCTTCTCCTCCCCTTACCCTTCCCTCTGCAGGACATCCACCAAGGAGCACCGCATCACAAGGGGCTTGCCTGAAGAGAGGGCTTGTTCATGCCATTCTCAGACTCAATTAGCTAAATGCAATCCCATCCATTAAAAGGACTGATAAATCAGTCCCTGGCTGTCAGGCTGCCCCGGCCACTGCTGAATTAATGCCTGTGCTGTCACTTTCCTGGTGCCTGCAGCCAATTGATCTCCCAGGTTAATAAGATCAACTTAAGGTTAACTCAGCCAGACTGCCTGCAGCCTCCCATGTCCCCCCAAACTGGGAAGGCTCAGGCTGGTCCTTGGTGCAAGAAAGCTCTGCTCCCCCTCAAAGAGAGCAGCTTTCGAGGAGAGTGAGGGCCATTTGGTGTTGCATCCACTAAGTCAGATTCCACTTTGGGATTTGCCGGATTGAGATGAGCTCTTCTGGAAACTGATTGGCGGGCGTGGGGAATGAACTGGTTTAGCATTGATGAGGAGGAACAGATTTGTCCATTTGACCACAATACGAGTCACTTGAAAGTTTGTGCAGCTGTGTCACCAGGGAAAGAGGGTGGGACCAGGAGCCAGACAGAGCTGGCTCCGAGTCTGCCTCATCCCCTCATTGCGGCCTCATCGCGACCTCATCACGTCTCCTCTCTGAAGCCAGGATTCCTCCTTGATAAAATGCACAGATAGGATTTCCACCCTGTCTGCATTCCAGAGCAATGACAAACTCCTAGGAGACAAAGCCTGAAGCAATGTTTTGGATCCTGGGAAGCACCTAAACTAAAGACTAGCCCATCAGTGGCCCTCAAAGGTCACTGCCTGAGGAGACAAATCAGGAATAGAGATCAGGGCTCAGAATGGTAGAGGAGCCAGGCATCTGAGTTCAAAAAATGAGGCTTCTTCTTTGAAAAACCCTCTAATATCTGCCAGTGGTTTTGCCCTTCATGGAGGTCACCTCCACCGGGCAGTCCCCTTAGAGTGGACATTGCAATGTCCTGCCCAGATCTCACCTCAGGGACAAACAACTTAGTCTCCTAAGTGTCAACAGAGCTGCCATAAGGCAGTGTAGTGCTGCCAGCCCTCCTTGGGGATTGCTTGTCAAATGTCACTTCTTGCTAGGGTGGCTCCTTTGACTCAAGTCAGCACAACTCTCAGGAACCGTTTTAGTGCCAGAGCCTCCTGCTTAGAGAGACTGAGGTCTTTGTCAGGACTGCGGTGCAGTTTATTTTGTCCCCTCTGCACAATCCCGCTTCCTTACCCACTTTCTACAGCTGTTGATCCCAAGATCCTCCTTAACAAACTTTCTGTACACTCATCTCCATCTCACAGCCCACTTTCTGGGACACCCAGCCCCCCCTGGCAGAGAGAGCACCTTGCATTTTGACTGGTACGTTGACACACACTGACATCAGCTTTTGTGGAGACTACCTTTCCCACTCCTTTTTCCTGTTAATGACCTCTAGGTGATCTCTCTCTTTAAAGAAATCTGCCCATTTTAGTTTCTTTCTCTTATGCCTTTTTTTCTTATTACAAAAGCAAAACATGTTCATCCCAGTGAAAAATCAGAACATCCAAACAAACTGAAAGAGGAAAAGAACACATATCATCCTACACGCCAGAGACAAGCACTGCTGATACCTTAGGTGTATCACTCCGGAAATTTTCCTATGCCAAACAAATTATGTGATCATACTGTAAATCTAGCTTTGTAGTTTGCTTAAACTCTCTATCACTCCCACAATAAATCTTTTCTGCCAGCCTCGTTCAGCCACCCTGTGAGAGTGGGGAAGTGAAGACCCAGGAGCCTGTGGGGAGCCAGAGACCCTGGTCTAGCCTCTCCCATAATAGAGATGTGGCAACTGGGGCCCAGAAAGAGGAGAAGCGTCTTCTCAGGTCCCACAGTGAGTTAGTGTGACAGCCACCCAAGGCCATCCAGGTAACCTCCTGACCTGGCCCTGAGTCTGTTATCCAGATATCTGAGTTGCCCAACCAGGTTCAAACCAGGAGAGGAGCAGAAAACAGGATTTGCATAAAAGAAAAGCAAGAAAATGAGGACATCATGTCAGTGTTTGTGCCCAGGTCTGGGCCACTCTGCAAGGTCCAGACCTCAATCAGGAGGCCAGGGTTCTGCATTGGGTGCTCAGAGCACCCCTCACAGCCACTGTCATCCTGCCTCCGCTTGGCACTCTGCAGCGCTGCCTCCTGTCTCTTCCCAGCATGATGGCTGGAAGAGTCATTCTCAAAAGTCAGGCATAATGAGATGGATTCTTAGCTATGACATCAAAGGCACAAGCAACAGAAGAAAGAAATAGATAAACTGAGCTTCGTTAAAATTAAAAACTCGTGTGCTTCCAAAAATGAGTAGATATTTCTCCAAAGAATATATACAAATAGCCAGTAAGCACATGAAAAGATGCTTGAAAAAAAATATTAAAAAAAAAAAGAAAAGATGCTTGATATCTTTAGTCATCAGGGAAATGCAAACTGAAACCACAGTGAGACCCCACTTCACACTAAGATGGTTAGAATCAGATAATCACAAGTGTTGGCAAGGATGTGGAAGAACTGGACCCCAAGTACACTGCTGGAGGAAATGTAAAATGGTGCAGTCACTAATTGAAAATGGGATTAAACATAGAGGACCCAGCAATTCCACTTGTAGTTACTACCTGAGAAAATTGAAAACATATTCACACCAAATCTTGTACATGAATGCTTGTAGCAATACTATGCATAATAGCCAAAAGGTGGAAACAAACCAAATGTCCGTTAATGGATGAATGAATAAGCAAAGTTTAGTGTATACACGCAATGGAACATTACTTGGCAAATAAAAAGGAATGAAGCTCTGATACATGCTATAACATGGAAGAACCTTGTCAACATTGTGCTAAGTGAGAGAAGTCAGACACAAAAGGTCACACATTCTATGATCCCATCCATATGACATGTCCAGAATAGGTAAATCCAAATAGACAGAAAGTAGATTAGTGATTACCAGTGGCTGGGAGTGGGGGTTGGTGGAAGTGGGAAGTGACTGCTAATAGGTAAAGGGTTTCCTTTGCGGATAATGCAAACTTTCTGGAATTAGACAGTGGTGATGGTTGCACATATCTGGGAATATACTAAGAACCACTGAGTTGTATGCTTTAAATGGGTGAATTGCAAAAAGATACATGCACCCCAATGTTCACAGCAGCACTACTGACAATAGCCAAGGCATGGAAGCAACCTAAATGTCCACTGACAGATGAACGGAGAAAGATGTGAGATATATATATATATATAGATATATATATATATTTTTTCAATGGAATACTACTCAGGCATAAAAAAGAATGAAATAATGCCATTTGCAGGAAAGTGGATGGACCTAGAGATCATCATACTAAGTGAAGTAAGTCAGACAGAGAAAGACAAATGTCATATGATATCACTTATATGTGGAATCTTTAGATACCAACAAACTTATTTATAAAATGATACACTTGCAGCAACATGGATGGACCTGGAGAATGTCATTCTAAGTGAAGCAAGCCAGAAAGAGAAAGAAAAATACCATATGATATCGCTTATATGTTGAATCTAAAAAAAAAAAAAAAAAGACAAACGAACTTATTTACAAAATAGAAACAGACTCACAGACACAAAAAACAAACTTATGGTTACCAAAGGGGAAAGGGGGGAGGGATAAATTAGGAGTTTGGGATTAACAGATACACACTACTGTATATAAAATAGATAAGCAACAGGGACCTTCTGTATGCCACAGGGAATTATATTTGCTATCTTGTAATAGCCTACAATGGAAAAGAATCTGAAAAGGAATAGATATATATGTTTAACTGAATCACTATGCTGTACACCAGAAACTAATACATTGTAAATCAACTGTACTTCAATAGAAAATAAACAAACAAACAAATAAATAAGTAAGTAAGTAAGTAGGTGAATTGTATGGCATGTGAATTACACATCAATAAAGCTGCTCCTAAAGAAAAAAAGTAAATCATATCTGTTGATCCCCAGCACATCTTCCCATTGCTTCTCATCACACTAGACGAAAATGCAAAGTCCTTACCATGATCTGGCCTCTGGCCCCCTCTCAAGCCTCATCACCTACCACTCTCCTTGCTTCCTCTTTTCCAGTCACTGCTGCCTTCTTGTCGCTTCTCAAACGTGCCAGGTCCAATTCCCACTTCAAGGCTTTGGCACTGGCTGCTCCCTCTGCCTGGAACATTCTTCTACCAGAGAGTCACATGGATTACTTCCTTCTGTCATTTGGGTCTTTGCTCAAATATCACTTCCTCAGGGAGACCTCCTCTGGTCCTGCACTACTATGGTGCCCAGATCCTAGTCGCCCTGGCCACATCCCTCTACGTGCTTCTCTTCAGAGTGCTGCCACCATTTGAAACTTTTCTGGTTTGTTGATTTCATTGTTTCCAGTCTGTTTGCCCTTCACTGGACGGTAGACTCCCTGAGGCCAGGGACTTTGTCTGTCTTGGTCACTAGCCTATCCACAGTGCCTGGACATAGTAGGTGCTCAGCCAATGCATGCTGAATGAATGAAACAAGTGAATCTCACTTTAGCCAACTGTCTTTGCAAATACTCACTCCTGATTCCAAGGGGGACTGAGTGTGAATGTGTGGACGGTCAGTGCCGCCCCTCCTTACTGCTAACCTGCTACCTTGGAGCTGCTACTGCTGCTGCAATTCCTTTTTTTTTTAAATCAAAGTATAGCTGATTTACAATGTTGTGTTAGTTTCCGGTGTACAGCACAGTGATTCAAATATATATATATGTGTGTACATATATACTTTTTCATATTGTTTTTCATGGGCAGAAGACCTAAACAGACATTTCTCCAATGAAGACATACAGATGGCCAACAGGCACATGAAAAATCCTCAGTGTTGCTAGTTATCAGAGAACTGCAAAACTACAATGAGGTATCACCTCACATCAGTCAGAACGGCCATCATTAAAATGTCCACAAACAATAAATGCTGGAGAGGATGTAGAGAAAAGGGAGCCCTCTTACTGCTGGTGTATATAATTTGGGCAATTCTTTTTTAAAAAATTCATTTATTTTAATGGAGGTACGGGGGGTTGAACCCAGGACCTTGTGCATGCTAAGCACATGCTTTACCACTGAACTATACCCTACCCCCAAATTTGGTGCAATTCTTTAATTTAGCTTTCAATGGTGCTTACCACCTGCTGTCAGCTGATTCTAGGCCCAGCACCCTGGCTGCAGTTCTGGCCACAGTGGACTATGGTTGCCTGGTGACTTGTATCTTTTCCACTGGTCAGGAGCTCCTTAAGGGGAGGGTCTATGAGCATCATTCCTGGAACCCCATAGCCTGCTCCAGGGAAGTGCCCAGGGAGTGACCCCTGTCTGCTTGAGTACACAGTACCATTTCCTTCACAAGCACATCTGCCTCTCCTCTCAAATGCGGCCTCAGAATGGGCATGCACCTGAGGGTGGACAGGGCTTTTCAACCTCACCTGCACCTTAGAACCATCTGGGAGACTTAGACATACTAATACCTGGACTTCACCCTCAGGGATTTTGATTTACTTGGTCTGAAGTGAAGCTCCAACATGGGCTGTTTTTAATTTTTTTTAATTTATTTTTAAATTGAAATATAGTCAGTTTACAATTTTCTGTCACTTTCTGGTTCACAGCATAATGTTTCAGTCATACATATACATACAGATATTTCTTTTCATATTCTTTTTCATTATAGGTTACTACAAGATATTGAATATAGTTCCTTGTGCTGAACAGTAGAAACCTGTTGATCTATTTCATATATGGTAGTTCATATCTGCAAATCCCGAACTCCGAATTTATCCCTTCCCACCCTCTTTCCCCTCTGGTAACCATAAATTTGTTTTCTTTGTCTGTGAGTCAGCTTCTGTTTTGTAAATAAGTTCCAACGTGAGTTGTTTTAAAAAGCTCTCCAGATGATTCTTTTTTTTTTTTTTTTCTGACTATTGAATTCCTATTGTATGTCAGGCATTAAGAAAGCCCCGTACATAACATTTTCTCTAATTCTTACAACAAACACTCATTTAAAAAGTGAGACTGAAGGGCTGGGTCGGTACAGCTCAGTGGTAGAGCACATGTTTAGTATGCAGGAGGTCCTGGGTTCAATCCCCAGTACCTCCGTTAAAAAAAAAAAAGTGAGACCGAAAGGATCCGCGCATCACCACATGGCTAGTAAACAAGAGCCCTACACCTAAATTCACATCTCTCTGACAGTTAATTCCCCAACCCAGTCTGCAGAAACAGATAGGGTTTCCTTTCTTTTTTAATTGAAATACAGCCAGTTTACAATGTGTCAGTTTCTGGTGTACAGCATAATGTTTCAGTCATACATACAAATGCCTATATTCCTTTCCATATTATTTTTCATTATAGATTACATTAAGATATTGACTATAGTTCCCTGTGCTATACAGTAGAAACTTGTTTATCTATTTTTTATATAGTAGTTAGTATTCGCAAATCTCGAACTCCCAATGGTAGGATTTCTTAATCACATATCCCCAGTGATTCCAGTGGACAGTGTCTTCACTAACACTGGGCTGAACAAAAATAGTGCTTGGGGTGCTGAGGCAGTCGACAGAGTCATAGGGCGGTTTTCGGGGGGGAAGAGGTTTCTTCTGGTCAAGTTAGCAGTGAGGGATGAGAACTTCTGTGGTTCTTAATCCCAGCTCTATGACTTGCCAGCTGTATGATCATGGGCATTTCACTACTCCTCTGAGAGCCTCTGTTTTATCGTCTATAAAATGGAAAAAATAGTATCTATCTTATAGTGAGGATTAAATGAGAAGGGAGATGTTGAATTGATGGCAAAATTTATTCCCCTACTCAAAACTGCACAAGACCTGATGTGTGTGTGTTGGTGGGAGTGGGACGGTCCTCACTGGGTCCCCTGGGTGCAGACAAACCCTCTTTGTGCTCCCTGGTGAGCAGTGACTAGGTGTGCTGGGGCGAGGGTGTACCCCGCTGGGTCCCAGGTTGGTGGTCCTCCAGGCAGGTTCTGAAGGCTTTGTCTTGGGCGGGGTGAGGGGCTCTCCGTTAGGTCCGTGCTATTAGCCGGGCCTCAGCCCATGCTGACAGCTGCCTAGTACACAGCAAAGCAGCATCCAACAGGCTGGTGATCATCTCACAGAAGTAGCCTATTGGAGGCTAGAAAGAAAAGAGGGCAAAAGGCTTCAGTGCTATTCACTGAATACTAAATAGCAATTTCAAAAAAGCAACAGATTCTGCAAGAAAATCTTAAGAAAAGCCTAGCTCAGTTTAGCAGGATGGAACCTGCTCTTTCTAGCAGGCCCAAGACACCTCACAGCAGCCTCCTAAACTCCGCCACTGCCTAGGTTCATGGTGCATTTTCCAGCTTTGTAGGATAGGAGGCAGAAAACTTGACTGAGGCTGGCCCCTCTGACGGGCCTCCCTTCCTGACCCTTGGAGTCTCAGGTGCTCCCGCTCCTCTCCTCTGTTGTCTTGAGCCCCTGGACCTCTCTGCTTCTCATTCCAAAGGCCAGTGTTTCCTGAGTCTCAGGAGCCCTGTGGCATATCTGAAAGGGAGAGGGAATCATGGAGGGAGAGCAAGGCCCATATGGGAGGGCACATCTGTTGCACCTGTGGTCTGGGGCCTTTGGGCTCCCCTGCTGCCCCGCATCTTGCTGGGGGCGGCCTGTATTGGTCCCTGTCTTACTGCAGAGTTTCTCCCCCATGCCTCCTCGGACTTGTGAAGGCAAAAAGCAAATGTAATCTGTCTATGTTCTTCTTGGGACCTGGCACAGAGTAGGTGCTCCATAAAGGATTTTTAACTAAATGAATGAATGAATGAATGAATGAAGACATAAGATAATACCTGTTTTCATGCTTCAGCTTAATAGTCCCTTGACTTTGCAGCAGAGGTCACAAATGGAGACGAAGATTCCAGTTGCAGCTCTGCACTTACTGTGCGACCTTGGACAAATCACTCTGCTGACCTAAGACTCAGTCTCCCTATTGGCAAAACTGAGGTAATAATAATGCCTGGCAGGGTTGTTGCAAGGATTGAATGTGAGTGTGTCAATGACTTAGCTCAGTGCCCGGCACAGAGTAAAGACCTAATCAAGAGTAGCTATTGTGAAGAGAGCACTATTATATATAAAATAGATAAACAACAAGGTCCTACTGTCCAGCACAGGGAACTGTATTTAATACCTTGTAATGACCTATAATGAAAAAGAATATGAAAAGGAATATATATACACATACATGTATAAATGAATCACTATGCTGTACACCAGAAATTAACACAACATTGTAAACCGACTATACTTCAATAAAAAAAAGAATAGCTATTGTGATTTTTCTTCAACTCTCCCGCCTTCCCCTCATTCCAGGAAGCTGGGGCACTCTTCTAGCAGTGGAGTGGAGGGCTCACTTGCACACACAGTGCTGGACCTCTGGTCAGGACATCCTCTTCCCGGGTAGCTTCCTTTCCCACATCTTTTCTGACCTCAGCCTGTATCACCACACGCAGGTTCCCGGGGAGTGGCCCCCAGCGCCTCCTGCACAAGTCCACCCAGGCAGGATGGCCCAGTCCTCAGCAGGCCCTCCTCCTCCTCCTCCTCCTCCTCCTCCTCCTCCTTCTCCTCCTCCTCTGGGCAGAGCCAGGGGACAGGGAGATGGGCTCACAAATTGGTTTCCACTCGTGTGAAAGTTCTCAGTCCCAGAACATTGCACATAACCTCCTTGGCCACGTTACTTTCCTAATCCCAGTTGCCATAACAGCATGAGTTAATGAAGGAGCAATTTTTTTTCTTAAAATAATTCGACCCGTTTCCATATCAACAGAGGTTTATTTTGGTGGCACACTCAGCGAGGGCTTGGTAGCCAGCACTTGGTAGCACCTTCTGCACCTTGGAAGGGACCTGGATTTCCACAGGAGCCATTTGAGAAGCGGCATAGGGATGGCAGCAGTCAGACATGCTGAGGAGGCGATGCCTTCAGTGAAGAGAGCAACAAACCTAGCGTGGGCTCCTCAGAAGTTCCTCGGGGTTTTCAGGGTGGGAGGATGGAGGGAGCAGGGAGGGGATAAGCCTGTTCAGCGTCCTGTCCAAAGTCTAAGGCCTATAGCGACAAACTCCCTGTTTGAGCCTCCTTTGTGGGACCACAGGCCAGGACGGGGTCCCAGGGCTGGGTCTCTGTGTTGGGCAGCTTGCAGGAGCAGGTGACAGGAGCGGGCAGGGTGGCACAGTGTCCTTAGTACATGATTCTACCTACGCCTAAGCTGGTTGTATGTGCTAGATTCTCCACAAATCTACTCATTCAACACACATGACTGAGACCCCACTAGGTGCCTGGCACTGTTCAGGGACCCTGGGGACACAGTAAGGCACAGCCCTGCCCTCAGGGTACTTCTGTCTGGTGAGAAGCTGGGTCACTCTCAGAGGCTTCCCTCTAGTTCACGGTTTCTCAAACCTTTGCTACATATGAAACCCCTGAAGATCTGTTTAAAATGCAGGTTGGAATCAGTAGATGGGGAGAGGGTGCGTGCAGAGATGAGATTCTGCACTCCTAACTAGGTCCCTAACTGTTGCTGCTGGTCTTCACATCACATCCCAGGTAACAAGGAGTTGGCCGAGAAAAGACATCTGGAGGCATTTCACCCCTCTGTTCCCAGCATCCTTCCTGGGATGCTCGGTCTTGTGGGTTTCAGCTGCATCTCTCACTGGGGTGGGATGACTTTCTCACTGAGCAAGAACTCTGTTTTGCCCTCTGAGGTACTTCTCTAAATCTATGGAGTTTTTAATGAACGAGAATGAAAACATAAAAAAAGGACAACCAGGGTAGTTAACCACCCCAGCTGAGAGGTCACTCGAATTGTTTCAATTCCTTCCTGGGAAAGCCCAAGTCAGCCACCTGAACCAGTACATGGAAGTACAGAGCCCCGAACTTCTCGGTTAACATCCTGTTTGAACGCACACTTTGGAGCAATGTGTTGTAGGGGAGCCAGCATCAGTCAGGAGTCAAATCACAACTCTGTCTCTTCCTAAGCCCCGTGACCTTGGGCAAGTCACTCCACCTCTCTGTGCCTCATTTTCCTCATCTACAAAATGGGGATCATAAGCACACCTAGCTTACAGGGATGTTTCAAAGATGAATATTTGCAAAGTACTTGACACACAGTAGGTGTCCCCCAAAGTTCATTCATTCAACAAATACTTTTGGGTCCTTTCTGTGCACTGGGCACATAGGCATTGGGGGATAGTGGTGACCAGGATGGACACTCTGCCCTCTTGGACTTTGCTTTGAAGCAGAGGCCACTTGAATGATGAGAAGGAATCAGCCATGCAGAAATGGGTGGGGAGGAGAGCAAGCCTAGCAGGAGAAATTGCAAGTGCAAAGGCCCTGGGGTAGGGAAAGAATGACTGAAAGGAGCCAGCAGACCTGGAGGGTAGTGAGTGAGGGGGGCACAGTAAGAACAGATTTGATTGCCAGAGTGATAAGAAGCTATTAGAGGGTTCATGGTTTGGAACGGGACAGGATGCGCTGTGTTCTGACTGCTCTCCTTCCTTGCCTGCAATGCTGGCCGCTGGGGCTTAGCGTTCACCTCTTCCCTGTCTGGCCTGCATCTCCCCAAGTTCTTGGAACCTGAGAACCTAGCTAGCGCCTAGGGGTCTCCAGTCTGTGTGCTCCCTGGAGCTGCTGGGCCGGCACCATCTGCACTGGGTCTGTTTGTTTGGCTTCTGCTCTTCCAGCAGCCCACACAGGCAGTAGTATGTTGGCTCTGGAGGGGACTACAGGGGGTCAAATCTTTGCTCTGTAATTTATTAGCTGTGTGACCCTGGGAGAGTCACGCGGCTTCGAGGAGCCTCAGTATACTCATCTGTGAAAATGTGTAAGAGCTTTATCTATTTTCATAGACCCAGGGAGCGACTCCGTGGGCAAAGCCCCCTACCTGGCACACAGCGGGTACTGCCCAAAGCCTTGCTGTCCTTATGGCTAAGGTCAGGATGGGTGCCCTGTCCCAGGGTGTCAGGAGGGGTGCTAGGGAGCTCCTCAAAGAGCCGGCTACCTATGGACAGTCAGTTGGCTGTCTTTGGCTTTGCAGTCGGAGTGCATGAATGGGTGTCCAAGTGCAAATATCGCAGAGCCCCGAACAAAGGGCAGCCTCTACTGCGGTGGGGACGGCAGAGCTCAGCAGTGCACCAGGGTGCACACGGGTTCCCACCCACTTTGAGGAATCCCGGGGACCTGTCAGTCTGACCTCCCAAAGCCCTCTTGAATTCCTTCCTTCCTCCACTCACTGGCACCTTCCCAAATCAAAGCCCTGACTTCTCACCTAAGCAATTGCCAAGAACCTCTTGACTGCCTTCCTAGCCTGTGATCTTGCCCTCCACGGGGTCACCAGAGTCATCTTCTTGTCACATGAGTCAGATCAGCTCATGCCTCTGCCTCAGAACCTCTGAGATAAAATGCTAATTCCTTAGCCTGGCCGACAAGACCTCCTTGATCTGGCCTCCACCCTCTCAGCTTCACACAGGCCACTTCCTTTAGAAGCGCCACTCTCTGGCATTCTTTTGTGTTGACAGTATTCTTTCTCCCACCCATGCCCTCTTTTCCACCCAGTAGAAGTCTATCCGTCCTCCTAGAATCGCTGTGAAGTTTTCCTGACTTCTCTCAACCACATTTGTGGCTCCTTTCCCAAGTCCCCACAGGACTCTGTCTTTTCTGTCTGTGGGTGCACATGGCTCTGCAATGCCTTGGTTGGTGGATCTGAGTCCCACGCAAGGTGGGGAATCGAGGAGGGCAGAGGAGATGGAAGCAGAGCCATAATACCATCCACCATCATAGCCCCAGCATCCTGCTTGGCTGAGACTAGCGTTCACGAACACGACCACTGACATGACAGGGCCCCTGCTGAGGAGAGAAACAGAATGAATGCGGCCCGAGGGATGGGGGGGGGCACGCCCACCCGCAAGGGGGCAGCACTTCTCAGTTCTAGCTGATGGGTCCTCTGTGGTCAGATCTTAATAATTTCTTTTTTCTTTTTTAATTTAATTTTTAATTGAAGTATAGTTGATTTACAATGTATAATTTTTTAAAAAGTGAACTGGCAACTAACTTAAATTATTTTTAAAACGATGTCAAACAACAACCACCAAACTGGCCTCCAGGCCACACTGGGTCCATCAGCCTATCATTCTGCAAACTCAGAACCCATTGTTCTTTTATGGAATGGATGAATGAATAAGTGAATTTTGGGGGATTCAAGTTTCCTAGCGCTATTCCACATTTCAAAGTGTGGGGAGAGTTTGTGCCTAATCAGTTTGGTTGTGACTTGGTCTGTTTTTTCGGTCAAAATCAAAAGTCCAGTTTTCACATATCTTGCTTTCAAGATGAGAACCTCCTTTCACATGGCAGCTCTAACAGTACCATTTCCTGGACAGCCTGCAGGCCTTGTGGGCAGGGCTGTCACCTCAACGGTGGTGACATCCCCTCTCTGAGATGTTGGTTGCTCCAGAAGGAAGGGAGGGCCACAGAGGCCACAGAGCATGTTTCTGCTGTGGTTGGTTTGCTTAGTTTGGTAACCCCTTAATAACAAACTGCAGAGGGTGGCAACGGCTCAGCCCTCTCCAGCTTCCCTCTACTGCACCCTACCCAGCCTAGCCCTACTTGAGGTCAGAGGAGATACTGAGGTCTCTGAATTACAGGCATCAAGGATTCAAATTCCTTTCAGGCTCAGGACTCCTGCAACTGGCTGTGGGATGCAGGGAGGGGCTTGCTCAGAGGCCTGTGGGGGTCTGGGGGAGCAAGTTACAGTTTCTGCAGGGCTGGGACAACAGACCTTGAGCTGCCCCAATTCAGGACCAAGGTACTCAATGCTCCAGCTGCCAAGGGTGTTGGCTGATAGCTCATAGTTGAGATCCTATCCAAGGTAATGTCCCTTCCCTGGGGCATTGGGGGGGGGGAGCCTACATCTGAAGCCATGGTGTTGGAGGGAGAAAGGCCCAGCCACTGCACAGCTTCAGTTGGGACCCTATAAAGGACCATCCCAGCTCAAAGCGCCTCACGGGATCAGCTAAGGTCTCCCATGTGACCATATTGCAGTTCAACTCCTGCCTTTGACCAATCCTGCTTCCCTTATGCCCTCACAGTGCTGGTCTAGAAGCCAGTCCCAATATATCTGCATGCAAATCTCTGTCTCAGAATCTGTCTCCTGGAGAAGGCAGCCTCTGACGGCCCTTTCCAGTGGCCTCTTTTCTCCTACTGCCCTTTTCCTATTTTTTTTTCCCTTTTCCTATTGATGACCACAATTATTCCAAACGCTTCCATGACCATCTTGAAGGACCCCCAAATCTTTCCTGTTGCCTTGGCCACTCTCCCTATTTGCCCACTTGCATTTCCCCGAGCTGGGTGGACAACTTCACCTGGATGTCCACTTTGTTTTAGTCCCAGATTTAATATATTTAAAGCAAAACCCTTTCCTTCTACCATGATGAGCCTTTCCTCTTGACTTCTCTATTTCTTTTTTAAACATATATTTATTTTTATTTTATTTATTTATTTTTGTTTTCCCCCTTCATGGACGCACTGGGGATTGAACTCAGGACCTTGTGCACGCCAAGCAAGCACTCTATCACTGAGCTGTAACCCTTCCCTTCTTTGACTTCTCTATTTCTACTCATGTTACCACCATCTCTGGAATCTGAGGCTGGAAACCTCAGCATCATCTTGGGCAGTCTCCCACTTAGAAACTTTTCGCATCCTCCTGGTGTCTACAGAGGACAAACCCGTGTTGCTTCTTCTCGTATGCATGCCTCCTCCGTTGACCCCAATCAGCCTGATTTCCTGCCAATGCTTCAACCCAGGAGTTCTTAACACATTTATGGCATGGACTCCTTTGGGAGTTTGATGACACCTATGAACCCCTTCTTGGAATGTTTCTATAAGCATAAAATAAGATACAGAGGATGACAAGGGAAATCAATTATATTTAAAGACGGTTGGTAACATACATGCTTTAAATTTTGTGATATAAAAAATGTTGTGATATAGTAATAAAATAGATAAACAAGTTTATACTGTATAGCCCAAGGAACTATATTTGATATCTTGTCTTAGCTTATGGTGAAAAAGAATATAAAAATGAATATATGTATATTCATGTATGGCTGAAGCACTGTGCTGTACACCAGAAATTGACACAACATTGTAAACTGACTATGCTTCAATAAAAAAATAAATAATAATTGTCAAAACATAGTTCATTATTAGCACACTGAGTAACATGATCGAGTGGCGGGTCCAGTAACTTTTGAAGTAGCCATGAGTGTAATATTTCAAAATATTTGCAGCCATGGAAATGAGATATAAAAATCTTAGCAGTTCCGGATTAGAGACAAAGTTACAGGTACTGCTAATGTTACTTTAGTGCGCTGCCTGTGTTCATGGTGGAAGGGGAGGCGAAATTTCAATTAGAAGTTAATGAAGACAAAGTTGTCATTTTTTTCCTTCCCACCAAAGCACATGGACTCTCAGTCAAGCACCTCTGTGCTCTGGGGAGTCTGCTGGAGCTCAAGTTGGAGATTCACATTTCCCTGAACCCATTTCATGCATCCTACTCCCATCCTGGTTGATGCTGGAAAGCTGGCACTAGGGCCCTGGTGCATTCTCCATGTGGACACTCTGGCACAGGCTGGACCAGGCTTAGTGCCCTGAGCAGAGTGATTCACTGCCTGCCAGGGGTACAGATCCCATTTTGGCTGCTCCTGGGGGAATGTCTGCCCTGGCTTTTCTCCCCTGCAGTCCCAGGTCCTGTCTGAGCGCTTTTACATGTCTCCACTGGCCCAGCCAAGATGACCCAGGTATTAGGCTCATGGGGTAGCTCACGGCCATGAGGCCAACACAGAATTGCGGGTTGAAGAAGTCATCCCTAAGGTGCCATCCAGAGTGATGGCAGGGCTGCCACTCTGCTGGGGCCCTTCTCTTGAGCTTCAGCAGTGGTGACTCACCCAGCTCTCAGGCTTAAAGTGTGTATCCTACCCTTATCTTGCTGTCAGATGCCACTTGTCTTGCAATGCATGGGACAGTCCTGTACAATGAATTGTCCTATGCAAAATGACAATTGTGTCCTCAGTGGGAAACACTGAATAGGCTCTCTAGAAATGTCTTAGTGTCTCCATGATCCTCATCTGCCTGGGGTGCCAGCATCGGAAGCGTGATCAGTCGATGGACTTTTCTCTTGACTCCTTCCATCTCCCCTCCCCTCCCACCTGAAATCCCGGTGACCTTTGCAGCTAGAGTTGGGATTGAGTAGCCGATATGTCGGATGGCAAGAAGGGTTTCCCTTCTGTGGCCATCATGGCTGTCAGTTCCAAACTGGAGCTTTGACAAGCTTGGATCTTTGCTGGGTCAAGGGAAGCTGGGCTTGACAGCTGCCGCTAGGGAGAAAAAAGCTGGCAGACAGCTGCTCTCAGTTTCTTCCAAGTACCTGGTGGCCTGGGACCCTTGTGGCTCTCCCCTTGAGAAGGAAGACCGATTCTATGCCATCTCTGCCATGGAACTTGACCTAGGGTGTGGGCACTACCACCCAGGTCAGAAGAAGGTGCCAACTCCTACTGTGCTCTTGTGGGTAAATCATTTCCAAGTCAGAGCTGCCTTGAGTCATCCTGTTTCTCACCTCCTTTGCTTTCCATGAACCAGTCTAATCTCTTAAAAATACCTGGTCTCCATTTCCCAGGCCAAACTACTCCTGGAAATGCCTGCAGCCGTGATTGGTGGAGTGGCTGCTTCTTAGTTTGACCGTATTTTGATGAAAGAGATTAATCCTTATTGCAAAAAGAATATCCCAGCTTTCAAATTATATCTCTTATGAATAATGAATACTTATGTAAGGCCACTGATTATACTGCTTCATACTTTATAAAGCACTTTATATATTAGGTTGAATTGTATAAAATTGCTGGTATTCAACTGTTTGGGGCAATTTCTTTGGGTTCAGCCTAACACATTTTCTCATTTCTTCCTTACCACAATCCCAGACAGATATTCTTAGCTCCATTTTACATAGCAGAGTACTAAGTCTTGGAGAGGCGAAATGACTTTTGAGTAAGGTCATATAGATAGGAAAAAGCAGGACTGAGACTTGAATCTAACCCCCATGCTCCTGATTCTCTACATAGGATGAGTCAGAAAACCCAAAAAGCAATAATGTGAGGAGAGACAAGATTGTGAGACCATTTTCCTAGCCTAACCTCGGGAATCCCCAGTCAGGCTGTACTCATCACCTTTTCTTAGTTAGTGGAGATTAGTGGGAGCCTAGGTGCCTGGAGTATAAGGCACTAAAGTGATGATGTGAGAAATTGTAGTTTTAGGGCTTTGGGAGCAAGTGGTACAGTGAAGACAGTATCTATGTGGGAGAATGTTCATCCATCCACCCATCCTTCCATCCATCCACCCAACCATCCATCCATCCAAGAGAATTCTACTGAGTAGCTCCCATATATGTGCCAGGCTCTTCACTAGGTGCTGAGCTACCGACATTCAGGGATGAGTCTTAATCAGCAAGGCTTCCACCTTTTGGCCAGCTAGGGGAGGGGGCTGGCAGGTGGAAGCTAGGGCAAGGCCACCATATGCACATGGGATTTTGATTTGAAGCTGCTCTGTCTTCCTAATCCTTTTCCCCTGGCTCGGGCTTGACTTGTTGGGAGGCTCCAGCTTTATGTGACCAGGCAGAAAGCAGCTGGGTTTTGCCTGGTGTTTCAGGAGTCTGATACTACTGAGAGTTTCTAGGCTGCAGGGCTGGAGGAGGCTGCAGGAGGGAAAGAGGAATGTTGGGGCTCCGCCCCTAGGCAAGGCAGCAGCTGGAGACCGGGGGTGGGCCGATGAAGAAGAGCTCCTTCCCAGCTGCCACCGGAAGACATCCCTTTCTCCTGTCCCAGAGACCACTCTGAGTCCTTGGCCCAGCCCACCACCATGGGTTGCTTCTGGGGGCCGGCCAGTGGGGGAAGGGTAGGCTGGCGGAGGGCTGGTTTGGAAATCAGTCAGGCAAAGGGCTTGGGGCCACCGTCTTTGCCCAGGGACAGCATGTTGCCCTGCAGGGGATTATCACATTTCTCAGCTTCCTGCCAACCTGGGGGGCAAGCCCTCAAGCCCGCTGTGCAGTCCAAATGCTTCACAAAACTGGCCTGGCTCAGGCCAAGTGAAAGCCGGCTTCCCCATGCCCAGTGCCCGGCAGCCACCTGCCTCCTCCCGCACGGCCAGCCCCCATCCAGGTGCCCCCCCTCAAAAAATCCTGACATGAATCCCCTTGTGGTAGGCATTGTGCCCATGCTCACCCGTCCAGGCGCTCGGCTGGGCCTCCATGGCTGTTGCCACTGCCACCGGGAACCGCAGCAGCTCTGGGGCCCCGGGGTTAAGATCTCACAGTTGAGTAAGCCACAATGTGGGTTCCTCCCACCACGCCCTCCCCGACCCCAGCACCAGGGCTTTCCTCAGAGCCTCATTGCCACACCACTCTGCTTCTGAAAAAATGAAACGGAACCCTGGGTACAATGCTCATTGAGCACAATGCGAAGCTGTGAACTGCGGCACCTCTGGAGGCAGAGAAAGAGGAACCTGCGACAGGCCCCAGATAATCACTTCCTGAGCGCTCGAGGTCCTTTCCTTATCTCTGTAGCCAGCTAGAGCCCATGATGGGTAAGGAGTCGGGCCTCTTGTTTAGTGGAGCTATTGAGGATTGAACCCAGGACTTCGTGAATGTTAAGCACGCATTCTACCACTAAGCTATACCCTCCCTTAAGTTGGGCCTTTTGTTCGTGGGTCAGCTATTCTGTCCTGCCCCAAGCCAGTGTGCAGTGAGTTTACAGGGGGTCCACACATCAAGGTCCCGAGAGGCTCCGGGAGTTGCCCTGAGTGGTGACATCCTCAGCCTCTCCTCCTCCAATCCGTTCCTACCCACCACAGGGACACACAGCTCAGGTGACATTTTGGGCCTCCACCCACTGAACCTCCACTGTCCCTTACCACAGCCATCAGAAACATGTGGCTCTTGAGCATTTGAAATTGTCTAGTCTAAATCGAAATGTGCTGTTAAGTGTTAAAATTCACTCTGGATTTGAAAGACTTAGTATGAAATGAAGAGTGTTAAATATCTCATTAATATTTTAATATGGACTTCCATGCTGAAATAATATTTTTGATATGTTAGATTCAATTAAATATATTCTTTAAAAATTTTCATTACTTTACTTTTATTTTTTATTGAACTATAGCTGATTTACAATGTTGTGTTAGTTTCTGGTGTACAAACTAGTGATAAGATTAATTTCACCTCTTCCTTTTTAAAAAAAATTAATTAATTTTTACAATAGAGGTACTGAGGATTGAACCCAGGACCTTGTACATGCTAAGAATGCACTCTACCACTGAGCTATACCCTCCTCACCCCCTTTCTTTTACTTTTTAAACATGGCTACTAGAAATGGGGGATATGGGTGTAGAAATTGGTAAATTGCTGAATGAAAGAAAATAGTCCCAGACAAATTCATGAATATGTGGGCATTTAGAGTATCATAAAGGTGGCATTTCAAATCAGTGGGGGGAAAATGTGGGCACTACTAGAAAATCCAAAATTCCATAGGAGGCCCTCATTTGTGGTTCACATTCTATTTCTATTGGATGGTGCTGTGCTAGACTTCCTATTTTACTCAAACGTCCATTGACAGGGTTCCACACACTCAGGGCATCCATAAAATGGGCTATGCAGCCATTAAGAAGAATGAAGTAGATCTCTATGAGTAGAAATGGGAAGGCTTCAAATACTGTAAATTAACTATACATCAATAAAAAATAAATTAAAGAAGAAATGGGAAAACTTCAGAGTTATTAAGTTTAAGGAAAAAAGGACAAGGAATGGGCCAGCAGGCATCCTTTGTGCATCTGGAAAGCACACACATATTTAATATAAACATGTGTGGAACAAGTCTGCCAAGGACACACATGGACTGTTACCATCAGTGGCCTCTGAGGGGTGTGAGGAGGGCTTGGAGAGGGAGAGGGAAGGACTCTGACCTGGATTTTTTCCCTTAAACCCTTCAGTGCTATTTGAAGTTTTAATAACAAATGTGATATTTTTACAACAATGAAACCATTACATATACTTATATTTTATATGTTGGAAAGTAATTTATTATAAGAGTTTATATAGTAGTATAAAAGTATTAATATTTCTCAACCAAAAAATCAGAGTTTGTATTCTTTTTTAAATCTTTTTTTATTAAGTACTTTTAGCAGTCTCAATCTCACTTTAACTTAGTTTTTTTGGCAGCAGGGGAGGTAATTAAGTTTGTTTCTTTATTTGTTTTTAATGGAGGTACTGGGGATTGAACCTAAGATCATGGACATGCTAAGCACGCACTCTATCCTGATCTATACCCGCCCCGCTTCTACTATTCTTTTAATAGCTTTATTTCTACTTGCAAGCACCCTTCTCAGCTTCCTTTTTCTTTTTTTTAATTGGAGTATAGTTGATTTACAATGTGTTAATTTCACTATGTGTACAGCATAGTGATTCAGTTATGTATATAGTCTTTTTCATATTCTTTTCCATTATAGGCTATTACAAGATATTGAATGTAGTTTCCCTGTGCTACACAGTAGGACCTGTTGTTTATCTATTTTATATGTAGTAGTTGGTATCTGCAAATCCCAAATTCTTAATTTATTCCCTCTTCTTTGGTAACCATAAATTTGTTTTCTCTGTCTGTGAGTCTGTTTCTGTTTTGTTAAATAATCACCTTCCTCTTTCTTACTCCTCCCTTTCTGCCCTCTTCTCTCCTCACTTTCTTTTTCCTCTCACCTTCAAAACCCTGTACATGGGGAGCCATTCCACTTCTGTTGGCTCCTTGCTCAGCCTGAACCTGATGTTCCCTGTGCCTTCCCATAGAAGAGGAAGGCGCCATGTTCTATAAAGCCCAGCTCTGGACACCATTATTGAAGATGGCCACATCAGCCCCATCAACTGTGGAGAGAAAAACCCACCTAGTGGAGATACACACTACCATTTCTCCCTAGTGAGTTTGTCACATTCACGTTAAGACTTCTCAGACAGGGAAAAATAACAGCTTAGGAAAATGTGTGTGTGTGTATGTGTGTGTGTGTGTTTCTTTCCTCGTTCAGGGGTGGGTGGAGGCAGGGTAAAAGCAGTGGGCTTTGTAGAGGCTCGGTCTGAGTTTGGGAAACCAATTTCATCTGCCATCTGCAGTTAAAAATCACTAAGAGGGTCAAGTGTTTTGAAAAGAGGACTATCGAGGTTGGAGAAAGGAAAAAAGCTCTCCAGCTTCTGGGAAACAGGTATAACAAAAGATTTGTTTGCTCCAGGGCAGATGGGAACCTCAGTCCTCAGTGTTTAATTGAGAGAGGAAAAAAGACAAGAGGTCTCAGCCGATTGTCAAGGAGATAATAGCTTCTGAAGGGTGGGCCAAGCTACAAGCTGCAAGGATTGAGAAATGAAAGCCCTGTTGATGCGTGCAGGGGACAAGTGGTGTGGGAAAATACCAAATTTTCTTTTAACAATCGTTCTCAATGCAAAGGGAATAAATTGCTTCAATACAGAAGGACTTTGAATGTCTGTTGGAACTTTTTTGTTTTTCCTGGCAAGACCTGCCCCTACCCTACCCTACCCCTACTCCTAGTAAAAGTTAAGGACCGGGCAGTGCCGTAAGTAGGAAAGCACTGGACTTGGAGTCAGGACACAGCTCTGATTCTGAATTTACAGAATATGACAACAAATAATTGGTGTGAAATTCCTTTGAAAACCAGAAAGTGTGGTTCGCTGGAAACTCCACCTTGTCTTTGGCCCTTCCAGTTGCCCCTCCCCTTTCAGGCCCTCTTCTCTAGCCTCTTGGAACAAAAACTACTGAGCCAGAGGTTTGAAAGGCATCCAATTTAAAGAACATATGCCCGCCCTTAAGGAGATAACCTGGATTGAAGAACTTTTCCAGATCCTAAATGAATGGAAACTATATTGTTTTTTAAAGTAGCATTCCATTTGAAGTTTGAAAGCAAAGGATTTCCCTTTAAGTAGAAATCTGCATTCACCCTAAAGCCAGAATTCCATGTATTTGCCTTTATTATTTACTCCAGAGCAAAACTGTGAATACTGAACGATTAAGATCAAGTCTAGCAGATTGATTTGACTGAAATTGCACTGCTCTACAGAAGTGAGAAGAGGAGAAATGCAGCCTCCACTCGGGATCCCTCAGCAGCCTTGGGACTGTCTCTGTGGCTCCAGTGGCTAAGATACCTCCTTGTCTCTTCCTGGCTCCCAAACATCATCCAGTTCTGTTGCTTCTATCCCTAAAATAGATCCAGAATCTGACTCTTTCTCACCAGCACCACCACCACCTTAGTCCACATTACCATGGCTGACAGAAGCCTCCTAAGTGGCATCCAGCCCCCTCTCCTGCCCCCTCACTCTACAAAGTAGCCAGAGTCAGCTTTTAGAAAGGGCAGCTCTACTTTTCCTCTCCTCTGCATGAACCTTGGATTGGTGATTCTTTGGCTAACGTCTGTTAAACCCCAGGCTCCAGGCTAGCAGGGACCTTGTCTGTTTCGCTCACATCTGTAGCCGCAGGACTGGCCTCGTGCCTGTCATGTAGTGGACACTAATTGGTTGAAGGAAGGAATGAATTTTAACAACTAACACTTGTACCAGCTTAAAGGTAAACATCTCATTTGATGTTTGCTCAGAATAACCCAGTATCATAGGTATTTAAAAAAAGTTTTTTTGGAGGTCCTGGGAATTGAAACCAGGACCCAATGCATGCTAAGCATGCGCTCTACCACTGAGCTATTACCCATCCCCTATTGTATTTATTGTTCTCATTTTACAGATGAGGAAATTGGGGCTCAGAGCATTGCCCAAGTTGATAGAGTCGATGCAAAGAATATTGAAACCCAGGTCTGTGAGGATCAAAACCTATGCTATTCTGGTTATACCTCCCTGGAGAGCTACAGGGGTGGGGAGGGCACGGGGTCCAGAGGCACTTTGATGTTCCTTGGCTGTATCGGGGCCACCTTGCTCAGGCCTTTAGGGCCCAGGGGCAGGCACTGTGGAGATTCCCTGCCACCCAGTGGGAACAGAGTGAATTCTAAATCAGCCTTTCCTGGATGACTTAGAGAGCCACTCTAACGACAGTGACCTTATTTTTTGAATCTCAAATCAGGACCTTGGTCTGACAAACAGAACCCAATACTTGAAACTGGGACTTTTCTGGAAAATCTAGGGCACAGAGTTGCTGTACTCGAAACACATGGCAGCTGCATAATGGGCACTTCTCAGCTAATTCTGACCCAGTCACCTCGGTCCATCCCATCTCAAGAAGATGCTTTAAAAGAATCGGTTTTCATAAACAACAAGTTCATAATGTATAGCACAGGGAACTATATTCAATATCTTGTCATAACTTATGGTGAAAAAGGATACGAAAACGAATATATGTATGTTCATATATGACTGAAGCATTGTGCTGTACACCAGAAATTGACACAACATCCTTTCAGCTAGTGTGAGCTAGAGAGATCCTGGCAGCTGGACAAAGACGTCAGATCTAATTGTCCTCCCAGCCCTCCGACCCTCCCTCTGAATCTCCTCAATAAAATGGTTTGACCCCCTCCAAATAAAAGAAATTGACACAACATTGTCAACTGACTATACTTCAATTTAAAAAAATATACATATATATACCAAAAAAAGGAACCTGTATTCTGGGCCTTATGTTTCTATACACCACATTCTTTCCACCCACTCTTTGTTTAATTACTTCCCGACTCTCTTATCTTTTCTGTTAACCAATTTCTCCCTGGTCTGCCTCAAAGAGCTTCTAGGTCTTGCTTGCTGATGGATGCCATGAATGGTTGAAAGAAATAATAAGCAGAAGTGCTTGGGGACCATGGCAACAGGAGCCATGGCAACAGGGCCAAGCACTGAGGACCGCCCTTCCTACCCCTTCTGGTTTCTGTTTTAGACCAAGTACTGCTGATAAGGCCTGATGGTTTCATTGGGTCACCTAATCAGGGCAAGGCTGCTTGCAGGAGGCCCTGTGGCAAAAAATTCAGTTCTAGAAAGAACTTTGCAATACTCTTGCTTCACTGCACCTGTGCTGCAATGGTGGCTCCTGGTAAAGGTTGTCGCCAAATCCGGACTGGATCTAACATTTGTCCTAAGACATGCATCACACTGGGTTTGAGTATACTCAGAATCCCTAGGTAGGTGGGTAGGGAGGCTCCAGCCTTTGGGAGACAGTAGCAAAAATTCAGTGGTCATCCTTTTGGGCTGAAAAGCCAAGAATCAATGTCATTACCCAAGCAATCCACTCCAACGATTTATACTGGAGCCTGGGAGAGAAGGAGGTTCTCAGTGAATCAGGGTTCAAGGTCCCTTCCTATAGAGGTTTTTGTTCTCTCTGATGTACTGGATGCCCCTGGACAAAAGAGTGGGCTCTAGAGGGGATATGAGCCTGTCTGAGCCTCAGTTTTCTCATCTATAAAAAAAGGAGCCCAGGAAATCTGCCGTGCTTTTCTTTTCTTCTTTTTCTAAGATGATGAACTATTTCAAGCATACAGAAAAGTAGTAGGAAAAATAAATAAATATAAATATATCTGTATGCATAACTGAATGACTGTGCTGTATACCAGAAACTAACACAACATTGTAAATCAACTAAACTTAAAGAAAAAAATTTTTAATTCAAAAAAAGCATTAGGAACAAATATGTCTCCCAATATTTGCCCCAGAGCCTTTTCCTTAAAGAAATACAGTATTAAGGGTTCAGCTGAAGCCTGTTGTGCCCCTCATCCCAGTTGCATGCTCCTCCCCCCAGAAGTAGCCACGCTCCTGAACTGAGTGTCTCCAATCCATATGCACGTTTTAAAATGTACTCTGCATATGCTGATAAACATACAAATCCAGTATTGTCTTGCATGTTCTTACAAACTCTGTATAAACTATATTGAACTGCACATATCCTTTGCAATTTGCTTTCTTTGTTCAACATTAGGTTTGGGAGAAATAGTCACACTGATACTGGTTCAAACATTTTCACGCTGTGTAGTATTCCACTGTTTGAATTGACAATGATTTCATTTATCTATCCTCCCGTTGTTTCTCAAGTTTTTGTTCTTATAAATAATGCTGTCATGAACATTCCTGATATATGTGCCATTGTTCACCTGTATCCTAGAGTTTCTTTAAGATAGATACCTACGCATGCAAAAGTTGAGGTAAAGGGTGACAGTGGACATTTTTAAAGCCTTAAAAAAAAGAATTAGCATATTATTATTTTTTTTATTTGGAGGAGGTAATTTGGCTTTTATTTACTCATCTTTTTAATGGGGGTACTGGGGATTGAACCCAGGACCTTATGCGTGCTAGGCATGCACTCTGCCACTGAGTTATACCCTCCCCTCTTGAAGCCTTTTTTGAGGGCAATCTTCTGGTATTTATCCAAAGTAACTGCTCATACACTATTTGATCCAGTAACTGCATTTTAATAACGTTAGACTAGGGAAATAGTAATACATGTACACACAGATATATGTACAAGAATGCTCACTGACCCGTTGGTAGTAATGGGTGAAACAGGAAGCATTCTCAATGTCCATCAGTGCAGAGCTGGGTGGATGAATAGCCTGTGGGATCCTCACCCTAAAGAATACCTTGGACTTTGGAAGAAAGCAATGTTAAGCAGTCCTTCTCTCACCTACTGCCTTGATTCTTGGACTGAAGAAATAATGTTGCTCACAGCACAGGGTCAGATACCCAGGAGGTGACTTGTAACTGGTGGTGTATTCAATGGAGATAGCCTCACTCCTGCCACGTAGAGACCTGGCCAAAGTCCCATGTCTGCAAGGAAGGTGCCTTTCCTGGCCATCAATTTTAATGAAATTGGGAAATAGTCCAGGGAATAAATTAGAACTTAGGCTGTGGAACTGTCAGAGGGAGACAGAATTCATAAGTATTTGAAAGGAACACTTGCAAATTGATGAGACGGCTTGCCTTGTATCAAAGCTAAATGGCCAGCAGAAATAAAAGCAAGAAAAGGCTTTTTTCTTTTGTAATGAACATCAGTAAGAAGAAATGTTTGTGGCACCTGGTGGTGTTTGACTTGAGACATTCAAACGTCTCCCTAGAAATGCAAGCTCTCATTTACTTGGAGCTTAATGGATAAAGCCAGAAGTTTGAACTTTTAAAAAATGACTTTAATAATTGCAATAGATAATACTTCTTGAACACCTTTAAGTCCTAGGAACTGCAGTGGGCACTTTGCATTCTTTGTCTAGATTAGTCTTCCTAACGACACCACAAGGTAGATAAATTCTGAGCTCCATTTTATTGATAAGGACAGGGAAGGGTCAAGGAACCTACCCAAAGCTGCAGAGTTATAATCAGGCTTTGAACTTAGATCTACCTCATGACAAAGCCTGCATTCTTCTCCTTAGAACACGCTGCACCTCTACATTGGAGATAGACGTATATCAGAAACCTAGGTAATCAATTTGTTAAATTTGGCCTTAAGCTTAATGTATTAGAGACAGCTCCCACAATGCTCTTCGTGCCTGCCTCACTCACAGCTGCCTTCCGAACAAAGTGGAAAGAAGTGATCCCTTGATTCTGGATTACTATTTACTCATTCAGTATTTTGTTGAGTGGCTTCTCTGTGCCAGACACTGTTCTTTTGGTCACGACAGTGCCTGAGTCAATGGTAGCCATCTGCCAGCTGGCTCTGAGGGTCCCTAGTGGCTTGTGAGTGTTCTGCACTGAGGACCCAGAATGACAGGTGTTCCGGAATGCAGAATGACCAACTGACCCCATGAGAGTTCTTCCCTGGGGAATGTGGTTTGTGGACCATGGGTAATTCCTGGGTGCCACATAGATACCTAGGTCTTGGGGATGCAATGTTTGTGGGTTACATCCATCATCAGGCTGTTACAAGACCTCAACTGTACCCATGGGGAACAACTGGGCCATCTCTGCCTTCCTTGATTCCATTCCTACTCCACCACCTCAGGTTTTCATCCTGATCCCCAGGCACAGATAAAAAAAATTTATGACCTGGTGTGATGGGGAGAGAAGGTAGGGAGGGACAGGTACCCTCCTACATGGCTAGTGGGAGGGTCCACCGGAAAAACTGCTTTGAAAGACAATTTGGCCTTATCTGTCCAAAATGTAAATATGCATTCATTTTTACACAACAATGCCACTTCTAGGAATTTAAACTAGAGACAAAGTGAGTACAAAGATGTGATAACAAAGATATACATTGTAGTAATATGTGCAACAGGCAAACTACTGGCAACAACCCCTTCAATAGAAGAGAGGTTGGATAAATGATGGTTCAGTCACAAGATGGAATACTCTGCAGCCATTGAGAAGAATCATGTACACAGGGAACTATATTCAATAACTTGTAATAACCCATAATGAAAAAAATATGAATAAGAATATATATGTATAACTGAATCACTGCATACACCAGAAACTAACATGATGTTGCAAATCAACTATACTCCAATTAAAAAAATAAAAAGAATCATGTAGCTAAAATACACGCTGATATGGAAAATTCTCTCTTTCGCTGCCCCCTTCCTCCCTCTCCACACATATACACATGCTCTCTCACACACACTTCTATAGGCATAGATAACTTCTGGAAGGACACACAAGAAACTGATATCTGTGGTTGCTTTTTTAGAGGGGAGATGTTAAAGTCGGGGTGGGGTCAGGGGTAGGCAGAAGAATTTCTTTTTTCACTTAGTACTCTTTTATACTGTTGAGCTCCTTTTGCAACATGCATATGTTACTTTACAGGCAGGAAAGTAAAAAGAAAAAGCAAAATTCATTGCAGAAATCTTCATCAATAGGGGATGGGTTAAATAAATAAATCACTAAGAAATGCTGTACCATCATTCAGAAGAAGAGATTTGGCCATAGAAGAAGTTATAAAAAAAATCAAGACTGTACAAAATGTACAATAGAATCCAACTTATGTAAAAAGATATGTATACACACACGGGCATATTCATAGGAAAAGATCTGGAATGAGTCACAGCATGCTGATGACAGATGTAATCTTTGAAAGTGACTGGGATTGGGAGAGGGGGGAGTTAGAGGGGGACTTTGAGCATCTTTAAAAAATTTTTACTTTAGTTTTTAATTGAAGTATAGACAGTTTACAATGTTGTGTCAATTTCTGGTGTCCAGCATAATGTTTCAGTCATACATATACATGCAGATATTCCTTTTTATATTCTTTCTCATTATAGGTTCCTACAAGATATTGAATATAGTTCCCCGTGCTATACAGTAGAAACTTGTTGTTGATCTATTTTATATATAGTAGTTAGTGTCTGCAAATCTCTAACTCCCAATTTATCCCACTGAGGGGGACTTTTATTTTTTCTCTAAATACTTCTTAATTCACTTTGGATTTTTGGGGTATAATGATTCTATATTTTATCTCATAATAAAAAACTTATAAATGGTAAATAAATTATGAGGAAGGGAAGAAGTCTGATCTTAGAGGAATCTGCATTCTAAAGCTTGGTTTCTTCACAGGCTCCTCTGTTCAAAAGCTAGCTGGTAACCTCACACTTAGAAGGCTCTGGAGGCCTCCTGGTCTAGCTCACCTCCCCATTTCTCCTGCTGTCCCTTCACACTTTCGTCTGTGCAGCTCAATTGGCCTCCTCAGCAGCCCCAAACAGGGGTCCATCTCTCTTCCCTATTCAATTTGCTTCCCTCCTGCTCCACACCCAGCTCTGCCACCCCTCCCCACCCCCACCCCTCACTGACTCTGTGCTCATGCTTCATGGCCCATCTCAAGCAAGCCTTCTGGAACCCTTCTGTCCGTTAGTAAGCAAGCACGATTGGGACCCACTTGGAGCTTGGGAAACTGCCTTGTGACCTTCTCTATTTGGCCATCTTGTGTTGTTATTGAACTTTCTGGAAACATTTGACTACAATGTGGATATCATGTTCTGGTTTACAAAGCACTTACACGACTATCACTTCATTGGAGCCTCCTGTCCATTCTCTGAGGGAGGCAAGGCAGGTATTACTATTTAAATTTTTTTTAAATTGATTTTTATTTATGTTTAAAAAATTTTGTTGGAGGGAGGTAATTAGGTTTATTTATTTATTTATTTATTTATTTATTTATTTTTTGATGGAAGTACTAGGGATTGAACCCAGGACCTTGTGCATGCTATGCATGTGCTCTACCACTGAGCTATACCCTCCCCCCCAGGTATTATCATTATTATTCTCATTTCATTGATGAGGAAACTGAGGGGCAGGGAGGCTTCTTGTTCAAGGTAACCTAGGTAGCAAGTGGCCAAGAGGGAGCTGGGTCTGCCAGACTCACCAAGAGCTCCTGCTTTTGTTTTTCCAGCCAGAATGTAAGTCCCTGGAGGACAGGGAGGACACGTTCAACGCTTCTGTGCACACTGAAGGGACAAAGGAAAAAGCAGCAGTGTTCCAATGAGAAGCTTGCCAAAGGAGACAGGACACTCAGTCAACCACCAAAGGGCATGCAATGGGGACTGCCAAGTGCTCAGACCAGTGCTGCCTGCAGACGGACACCGCAGCCATAGTACCTGTCCTCGGGGAGCTCACCATCTTCAAGTGAATCCAAACACACCGAACAATTAGAACACAACCAAGTAGGAAATAAACGTGATTTGAGGTGATACCCTGATGAACTTTCTGGAAATAGCTTATTAAACGTGCGGCTTTGGGCAAGGAAAAACTTTCAAAACGAAGTTAATTTTTTTGAAAATTAGAAAACAGTACAGATAGCAAATGAATGTTGTGACCATGGTACATGGATGACTGCAATTGGGGAACTGTCATAAGCCCATTAGGATAAGAGATGAGCCAGAGACATAAAGTGAGAGTGTCTGCCTGAGCAAAGGTTAGAAACACAGCAAGGAGATGGGAGAGACCAACCTGGCTGGGACTGAGGGCACTGAGGCTTGCAAGCTCCTTTCCAAATCTTGAGCCAGGCTACCTTCCAGAGGCTTCTGCAAACCAGCCTGGAAAGGGTGGGCTAGATCAGGAGACATTTCAGTTCTGAGTGTGGGAGGAACAGTGAAAGTGGTGTCTTGCAAGACCAGTCTGGTGGTGATGTGCCGTGTGGACTGAAGTGAGCCTGACACATGGCCCAGGACTGTACTTTGCTAGGTGTCACTCAGAAGACACCGAGATATTAATGCCCCTTGAGAGTCAGGCCTTGAAGCTAAAGTTAAGGTTCTGGAGGAGGGTATAGCTCAAGTAGTAGAGTGCATGCTTAGCATGCATGGGGTCCTGGGTTCAATCCCCAGTACCTCCTCTAAAAATAAGTAAATAAACCTAATTACCCCTGCCTCCCCCCACACACACACAAAACAAAAACACCCTAACTCTAAAGTTCAGGTTCTTTCGTGGAGACTCATCTGGGAGTTGTGGTTTGTCATGCATTACTTGATGTGTTAAGAAAAACTATCTAAAACTTGACACAGGGTAAAAAATATTTCTGACTGCCCTTTCAAGAAGACAGGAGAGCATCATGCAAGTGGTGGTTTGACTATTCACTGTTTAAAACAAATTTTAATTGAAGTATAGTTGATTTACAATATTGTGTTAGTTTCAGGTATATAGGATAGTGATTCAGTTATACATATATACGTAATACATGCCTATATTCTTTTTTCAAGTATTTTCCATCATAGGTTATTACAAGATATTGAATATAGTTCCCTGTGTTGTACAGTAAATCCTTGTTGTTTGACTATTCACTATTGATTAAGGCCTACTCTGTAAAGTTAAACGTTAACTTGTAGAAGATTGATAAGTTGCAAATGATTTTTGTCTGGTAGAAATGAAAACGATTTCTGTCTAGTAGAAGAGATAGCCCCAAAGGTTACAGTTTTATTATCCTGTAGAACTACCCAGTTTTATATACAGTTTTTTAAATCTTATTCCAGCGTTCTTTCAAAGTCCTTCATATCTTTTAGTCCCTCAAACATTTTTTAAACTATTTTAATGTAGTAAAATATATATAACATAAAATTTGCCATTTTATAAACAAATAGGACCTAATTAAACTTATAAGCTTTTGCATAGCAAAGGAAACCATAAAAAACCAAAAGACAACTGACGGAATGGGAGAAAATATTTGCAAACAATGAAACCGACAAAGGCTTGATCTCCAGAATATATAAGCAGCTCATACAACTCAATAACAAAAAACCAAACAACCCAATCCAAAAATGGGCAGAAGACCTAAACAAGCAATTCTTCAAGGAAGACATACAAATGATCAAAAAGCACATGAAAAAATGCTCAATATCACTAATTATCAGAGAAATGCAAATCAAAACTACAATGAGGTATCACCTCACGCCAGTCAGAATGGCTATCACTGAAAAGTCCACAAATGACAAATGCTGGAGAGGCTGTGGAGAAAAAGGAACCCTCCTACACTGTGGGTGGGAATGTAGCTTGGTGCAGCCACTGTGGAAAACAGTATGGAGATTCCTTAAAGAACTAAAAATAGACTTACCATATGATCCAACAATCCCACTCCTGGGCATATATCTGGAGGAAACTCTAATTCGAAAAGACACCTGCACCCCAATGTTCATAGCAGCACTATTTACAATAATCAAGACATGGAAGCAACCTAAATGCCCATTGACAGATGATTGGATAAAGAAGATGTGAGATATACATATATATACACACACACACAATGGGATACTACTCAGGAATAAAGAGAATAAAATAATGCCACTTGCAGCAACATGGTTGGACCTGGAGATCATCATTTTAAGTGAAGTAAGCCAGAAAGAGAAAGAAAAATATCATATGATATCACTTACATGTGGAATCTTAAAAAAAAAAGGACACAAATTTGACGTGTTAAGAAAAACTATCTAAAACTTGACACAGGGTAAAAAGTATTTCTGACTGCCCTTTCAAGAACACAGGAGAGCATCATCCAAGTGGTGGTTTGAGTATTCACTATTTAAAACAAATTTACTTATTGTAAATTGTAAAAACTTATTTACAAAACATAGACTCACAGACATAGAAAACAAACTTATGGTTACCAGTGGGGGAAGGTGGTGGGGAGGGATAGATTGGGAGTTGGGGAATCTGTAGATACTATCTACTATATATAAAATAGATAAACAAGGTCCTACTGTGTAGCACAGGGAACTATATTCAATACCTTGTAATGGCCTATAATGAAAAGAATATGAAAAAGAATATACACACACACACACACACACACACATATATATAACTGAATCACTTTGCTGTATACCTAACACATTGTAAATCAATTATACTTCAATAAAATTTTGTCATTTTAATCATTTTAAGTGTACAATTCAGTGACATTAATTATATTCACAATGTTGTTCAATCATCACCACTGTGCATTTCCAAATTTTTTCATCTCCCCAAACAGAAACCTTAAACAATAATTTCCCTTTCCCCCTCTTCCCAGCCCCTGGTAACTTCCAGCCTACTTTTTGTCCCTATGAATTTGCCTAGTCTAGATGTTTTACATATGTGGAATCATAGAGTATTTCTTTTGTGTTTGGCTTCTTTTGCTTAGCACAATGTCTTCAAGGTTCACCCATACTGTGGCATGAATTAGAATGTTACTCTTTTATGAATGGATAACATTCCATTGTATGGATATATCATATTTTGTTTGTTCATTCGTCCATTGATGGACATTTGGGTTATTTCAACCGTTTGGCTATTGTTAATAATGCTGTTATGAACATTCATGTACAAGTATCTGTTCAAGTCCCTATTTTCAATTCTTTTGGATATAAACCTAGAAGGAGAATTTCTGGGTCACATGGTAATTCTATTTTTAACTTTTTGAGGAATTGCCAAACTCTCATATCTTTTTAAAAACCAGCTTTACCACAGTGCTGGTTCCTTCATCGAGTTAAATAAGTTTTTGATACACGATAACTATATATTTCAATGAGAGTCATGTTTTTAACTCTGTGAAAGTTACTCTTTGATAAGGGCAATTTATTTACCTTGCTAATCTTTAAAGCATAAAATTGACTCTTGCCTTTTGCAAGCTCCATACAAGGTAGTCAAGGAAATGAGTAGAAATGAGGGTTCCCTTGCTTAACCCATGAGGCCAGTGTGGTGTTTTGGTCGTTAAAAAGAGAGGGGAAATTTTAATTATGGTCCTGTGACAGTAATGGCAAATGAAATCACGCAAGGCTAGGCATGGACACAGAGTGTGTACATCTCTGTTTTCACCGGAAACACATAGAGACTTCTCTCCTCTGGAGCATAGAGCAACTGTTGTTTCGCTACAGTGCGATAGCTTCTGCTAGGAAAACGCTAGCAAAAAGCTTCGCTTTAGGTGACCTCTGGCACCGGAGAGACCCCAGTGGAACCCATTGGGAGAGATGCTAGAATTCTTTTTGGACAGCCTCAAAATTTGCCTTCCTCAGCATTTGACAGGAAATCTTTAAGGCAGCGAATGAAGAGAAGAAAGAAACTCAGCCTGGAGTTGGAGGAGGAGGGTGCGCACATAGGAGGGGAGAGGGCACAGCCTGGGGAGATCCAGATTCTCAAGGGTGATTTTGAGTTGCCTCTAAGTGGCCTTTGAGTCAAACCATATAATATCCCCCATAAAACATCTCTACAAGAGTATTAATCACACTCAAAATCAGAGGTATTCTTGGTTTCATCCATTTTTAATGTTTCAAACCAAGAAAGTTTTGGCTTTTAGAGTAAGATTGAAAATTTAAAAAAAAACATATATTTTCCTCCTCACAGTTTCAAAGGAACGAACTGGATTTTGATCACAATTTTCTCACTTTTGAGACAAGATATGGAAGAACAGATGAGGGGAATGGAAGAATTTCACAGGTGGTTAAGAACGTGTAGGAAAAAGAAAACCAGAATAAAAAAGAGTGTCACTGTTATAAATACGATCAGAATATATCTATTTCTGAAAGCATACCAAGCAGGTTAAGAAAATAAAGGTAAAAACCTACTTTCTTCTGACACCCCCTATTTTCCTCCCTCACAGGGCTGTGACAAGATGAAATACGTGGAATAAGCACTTTGCAAGCTGCAAAGGACTGCGCTTGGCTAGGAGAGGGGCTGGGGGCTCTGACAACCCAGCGAGCCTTGGGCCAGCCCGTTTGGAGGATCTGAGTGGCAGTGAGGTCGAGAGCAAATCCCTGGATCTCAGTTTTCACGTGTGTAGAGTGAGGACAAGAATTCGTGCCTTAGAGGGTTGTTAGAAAGGTCGTGAGATAAATTCTCCAAGAAAAACAAGAACAAAGCCCCGTGGCAACGTGGTCTTTGGTACACATTGCAGCACCTACCACACTGTTCTGGAATAGTCTCTTTTACATATCTGTCAACTCGAGTATACCATAAGTTCCCTGTGACTTGTTTGCCTCTGTATCCTCCATGAATCTAAGCACTGTGCCTAGAACATCATACTCAACCATTCATTAAAATTTTTTTTATTCCTTTTTTAATGGGGGGAGGTAATTAGGTTTATTTATTTATTTAATGGAGGTGCCAGTATTGAGCCCAGGACCTTGTGCATGCTAAGCACAAACTCTACTACTGAGCTGTACCCTCCAACCCTTGACAGTTACATCCTGCCCTTCAAATCACTGCTCTAGTCTCCCTGCCCACGCCCAGCACTGAAGCCCCAGGGGTAAGATGAGGCCACTGTCTTGACACAGTGATGCCGCCTGCTCCAGCCTCCCCAGGACTGAGTGCTGTTGGCTGACGGTCTTCTTTGAGGATTGCCCAGCTGCCTCCTCAGCCCAGTGTTGCCTCACCCACAACCGTGCTCCCTCCCTGGGGACAGCCTGCTCTAATGACTGGTCCACAGGGAGTGATGTCAATGCCTGGTCCCCTCACCCTAACTCAGAACAGCTCTGAAGGGCCAACCCAGCTCCAGAGCTCCTCACAGGGCCAGCTGAGGCTGTCATTAGCTGTCACAGCCCAACCTCTCCCTCGGACCAACCCTGCCTTCTTCCCTTAGATCCCAGGTGTTGCTCCCAAAGGCACCCCAATAAACTTCCTACATGCAGCCGGCAACAGCCCCCCAGCGGCAGTCCCCAGGCTGGCTTTGTGGCCTGAGTAGGCTCTGGCTTGGCATCTGGGAAGCCTCAATTCCAAGTGATCCCAGGAGCTGTGATGGTCTCCAGGGCCCAGTGGCTATGCACAGGCCTCACTCACAGTTATGTTTTTAATCCTTTCTCTCTCTTTCTCCCTCTCTAAGTTTTTCTTATGAAATACATTTGGAACCAATAGGGTGGAAGATATCAGCCTGGAAGAAAATAATGAGAGCCATGGGAGAAACACTATAATAGAGAAACAAATGAACCTAATGCTTGGCTGAAGGAAAGCTTCCTAGAGGAGGCACCACTTAAACTGAGTCTTGAAGGGTGAGTTAGGGTTTGATGTGTGGATGAGGGATGTGGGGGAGGCACTCCAGACACAGGGTACAGCATGAGCAAAGGCTGGCAGGCTTGAAAGGGTGTAGGGTGTGGGAGGGAGGGGAGTAAAGGACAGTGAAGTCTGGGACTCTAGCAAGGGAGGACTGTGCAGGGACCTATAGGTCACGTTGAGGAACTTGGTGCCAAACGAATACCACGTTCCAGTGCTGCCCAAGTGTCAGCCATTTAGGTACCACTGGCATGACTTTTGCCACATCTGGGCCCTGGTGGTTCTATTTACTTTTTTTTAAAAAATCTTGCTTCATTTAAAAAAAATTTTTTTTCTCATTCTCTTTTTTTTAAGCTTTTCTTTTTGGAAGGGGTTAATTAGGTTTATTTACTTAAAAGAATTTTTGGGGGGAGGTAATTAGGTTTGTTTGTTTGTTTGTTTGTTTATTTATTTATTTATTGATGGAGATACTGGGGATTGAACCCCTATTTACTATTCATTTCATCTTTTTCTCGACATGAATTTTTTTTTACTTAAATATATGTCTATAAAAAGAAATTTTATATGGCTCCTGAAAACCAAAACAAAAGAGATACCGTTTGCCGTAAAGAAAGTAACTGTAAAAATGGATACAATGGACACAGAACAGAGTAATTAAATTCTACGGAGATATCATTGCCTGTCATTGTTTTTGAGCCCAAGGCCTACTCTAGCTCTGTTTGGAAAGAAGATTAGCAAGCATTACAGAGGGGAAAGAATAGCATCACACTGAGACTTTCTCCTTGATGTAGTCAGAAAGCTGAAACGAGAGGGAATCGAGAATCATTTTCTCACCATGTAATTTAATGTTCTTTAAGGCTGTACCACGTACCATTAAGATCACCTTGGAGTTCCCCTCCCTACCACTCTGCTGACTGTGAGAGCGGATGGTAAACAATAAAGTGCCCTACAAATGTGCTTGTTGTTACCAGTTGATTGCTTTGTCCATTGGCTCTGGGCCAGTTGCTGTGAGGTTGCTGCCCTTTTATTGGCTCGGGGAAGGTTTCCAAACCAGTACCTGTGGCCACTCGTTCCCCACATTGTGCGAGTGAAGGCAGCAGGGTGAGGGCAGGACCCTGGGCATCCCAGACTCTTGGAACTGGGAGGGCCCTTACAGAGTATCCTGTCTTCCCACTTTACAGCCAGAGGAAACTGGGACCAGAGGAGGGACATGACTTGTCTCAGGCCACAGAGGTGTTAGCGTTAGCGGTCTAGGGGATAGAAACAGAAGAAAGAATCATATAGCTTGTTGTGTGAGACTACTGGTCCCAGTAGCTACTATCTGCGGGGCAGAAGAGAATAGAATGTGGAAGCAGAGGTAGGGGGAAGTCAGCCCATTCAAGGCCTGAGAACTCAGGGTCACCATCAAAGGACCCTACTTCTTGGGCTGGGCTCCACAGCTCTGGGCAGAGGCTGAGGTGGGCCTGGGGCCTGTGTGGTGGGCAGCATGGAGAGAGCTTGCAAGGGGCTCAAGTATTTGCGAAAGACACCCAAGGAAATGAGGGAGAGCGGCACACCAGAGCTGCTCCAAAGGGCAGTGCCTACTCAGTCAGGGGTGTCCTGGGACCTGGCAAAACCACCAGGCTTTGGAGTTTGACAGTCCTGGGCTCAATCCTAGTTCTGTCTCTTTCTTTCTTTCTTTCTTTCTTTCTTTCTTTCTTTCTTTCTTTCTTTCTTTCTTTCTTTCTTTCTTTCTCTCTCTCTCTCTCTCTCTCTCTCTCTCTCTCTCTCTCTCTCCCTTCCTTCCTTCCTTTCTTTTCTTCCTTCCTTCCTTCTTTTTAAATGTTGGTACTTGAGATTGAACCCAGGACCTTGTGCATGCTAAGCCCGCGCTCTACCACTGAGCTATACCCACCCACCCAGTTCTGTCACTTCTAGCTGTGTCTGACTTTGGGTAAGTCACTGAACTGCTCTGAGCCCATCGCCTCATTGGAGATGATGTGGGTAATACTAATATCTACCTCCTAGGATTGCCATGAGACCCACACAAAGCAGTGTATGCAGAGCTTTGTATACAGGGCCCAGCACAATACTTAGCATTCCTTCCTCTCCCCCTCCTATGGCCACATCTAGACCCCCGACAAGACCATTTCTTCTCTCCTGGTTCCCTACCCCGCCCTACCCCAGCCCACACCTCCTGACCCTGTCATCTGTCCTATTTTTGGGCTCACCTGCTGTCCCACTCATCCAGCTATGGGATTCATAAGGAGTCTTTCAAGTATTTACAGACAAGAAAGCCGAGGGGGTCTAGTCCAGGGGGTGGAACGGGGACTTCCTTCACCTAGAGACTGAGGGGAGAGTGGGTGCTCTGGGGTGAGTGGCCTATACCTGCTGCAAGGAAAGGCTGGCCCAGGCCTCAAAGAGAACAAAGAAAAGGCGCTGGTCTCCTGTGGCATTAGAAGGCAGTGCCTGAATCAAGTCCCTCCATTAAAAGCTACACGGCAAAAAAAAAAAAAAAAAAAAAACCAGCTACAAGGCAGAAGGTTAAATATAGCCCTTTCCAGCTGTCTGGGACATAGATTTATGAAATGTCAGAGCTGTGTTAAGAGTGAGAAATGATTTTATCTCTGCTCTGTTTTTAGAGAATAGCAAGGAGGCAATCAAGAAGAGAAATAAATCTGGTCTTTCACCAATGGGCGGTGGGCAGCCATTGGAGGATTTCTGAGCTGCTGGGGCTGTTTTATAAGAGTGCACTCTGGCTGCAGAGTGGAGAATGGACTGGAAAGGGCAGGGCAAGAGTAGAAGCAGACAGTCGAGCGGGAGGCAGGGCGAGGGCGATGCCGGACCAGAGAGCTGGGAGGAGGGAGCCCAGTGCAGGATGGGGCCGGACCTGCAGCCCAGATGCCCATGGTGCCTCCCTCCCTCCCTCCTAGGAAGAGGAAAACCAGCTCCCACTTGCCCTTGTCTACTCCCTCGCCCTGTGACAGACACCCAGACGCCTCCCTCCTTTGCAAGGCAGCCTGTGGAGGGTCTGTTGGAAAGTTTCTCCTTGTCCACAGGTCCCAGTTCTGCCTCCTAAGCCCCGCTCAGACCCCATCTATGCCCTTCACCCTGTGATAGCTCCTCAAAGACCTGAAGACCAGAGACCACTTTCCTGTTTCTTCTCCTTGCCAGACAGCACATCATCCTCACAGTATTCCGTTTGCAGTTTTTCCAACTCCTTTAGCTCCTAAACTCCTTTTGAGTATACTCCTGCCCCAGAGGACCAGCTCGAACCCCGAGACATAGTATGGCCTCATGATCTGCCCTGCCAGTGCCTTCTGCAGCCGGAACTGGAGCTTCTAGTACATTTTCAAGAGCAGGCAACTGCAGTGTCACCTCCCCCATCGCGGCTCATCCTTTTCACACAAGCCTTGGTGTGGCTCAGGACCCTGAACTTGACTCCACACTCCTGCCAGGAAGTCTGGCTTGAACTGCGTTTAGAATGCACTTGGTCCCTGGGTAGTAACCTGTGTGGACGGATGTCCAGTGATAGGCACCCCTTCCCTGCCCTGTCCCAATACTTTGGTATTGCAAAAAAAAAAAAAATCAACATTTTAGCCAGAGTCCAGGTAAAGCCCCAAGACTGACTGAGACGGTACTTTCCACCATCCAAGAGACAAGGCCTCAGAGAGGATGTTAAGTCAACTTCTAGAAAATAAGATACAGTATTTCTTACATACACACAATTCTCCAGTCACTTTTCTCATCCCTCTAGAATCCCAGATTATCAGGGTTGGGATGTGATCACATCCACCCTCTCCTCCTCCAGAGCCACCCAATTTTGAATTCCTTTTATAGCCCCTCTGCCAAGTGGCTGTCCTGCCCCTCTGAATGGTCGCACGTTTCTAGTTCTAAGGGAACCTGCTTTCCCCTAAGCAGCTCAGGCTGCCAGCCCATGACCCTCCCCCTCAGTGAGCCCCGATGCTTCCCCCATCTCCCCTCTGCTGAGCACGTGACCCTGCTCCCACCGAAGACTCACCTCCCCGGCTCCAGAAGAGGGTGACAGCCTCAGCTCTCTCCATCCTAGCAGTGTGGATGTCCGAGACGCCACATCCAGCAACTCCTCATGCAAGGGAGAAGCGAGTGGTGGGTCCACACTGGGGGCAGGGAGCCCAGGGGCTCCACGCTGTTCTGAACCCTGTCCCCAGGCTCCTTGGCAGGCGCCCAGGGACTCTTCCTGAACCCCGTTTCCCAGCACCCTTGCTGGGTCAGTTTGGCCCCATTGGTCACATGCTCCGTTGCCTGTAAAGTTGTTCCTAGGCGGCCCAGCCCAGGGCAAGTGATACAGGATTCAAAAAGTGAATTTCCTCTCTCTCCTTTTCCACTCCCCACTGCCCTCACTTGCCTGCCCACAGCCACACCGGTCCAGTCCGTCCTGTCACAACGGGCCCTGTCTGTGAGTCGGTCTTGTCTTTCTCAAGGAAAAGTTCTCGGCCAAAAGCCCGAATCTGAGCCCCACAGAGGGCTGACCTCCCACTCGGCTGCTGTCCTGCGGCGAGGGGAAATGAGCAGGAACTGGCTGTCTGAGTCAGCGCCCTTGCTCTATTGTCACCGTGCGGGCCCCTTCCTTCCCAGAGGAGAGCCGTGCAGAGAGATAGGCCTTGTTTTTTGCAAGTCTCTCTTGCACACGCGCGCGCGCGCACACACACACACACACACACACTCTTTCTCTCTTGGCCTGGAACAAGTCTGTGCACTATGGCTGAATGCAGTTCAATTCAGTTCCCCCAAGAGGGATAAATGAGGAGTTTGGGATTAACAGATATACACTACTGTACATAAAATACATAAACAACAAAGACCTACTGTATAGCACAGGGAATATTCAATATCTTGTAATAGACTATAGTGGAAAAGAATCTGAAAAAGGATATATATATATGTATGTATAACTGACTCACTTTGCTGTACACCTGAAACTAACACAACACTGTAAATCAACTATACTTCAATTTAAAAAAATTAGTTTCCCCAAGTCCTTGTGAGTGCCTACTCTGGCAGAGGATCATGCCTACAGCACACAGAGGGTCATCTCCCAGCATCCTCGCCACAGACAGAGGAGCTAATGATGATGAGTCCCAGTAATGGGGAAGGAAGCTGAGAGGGAAAGGGGCTTTCCCAAGGTCCAACAGCCAGAAAACAGTGAGGCTCAGAGTCCGACTTTGCTCTCCATGGCATCAGGTGGAGAACCCTGCTGACCTTCCTCCCTGCTTCTTCCACCTCCACCCTGCCAGCCTTCTAGAATCAGATTTGCAGATTCTAGCAAAGTTTATTTCCGAGGGCACAAAGCATGAGAGAATTGCTGGCTTTAAAACTTTGAAAACCTATCTCATTCAAATTTGTTTCTGTGTGTTTAGAAAGACAAGGGCCCGGGAAACAAGCAGTGTGTGCCAGAAGCTTGTTACAGAGGGACTTCATGATCGCACTGGCAAAAAGCACAGGTAGATGGCCCGTGCCTTGTCCCAGTAACTGTCTTCTAATTGTTAGAGAGGCATCACAAGTTCTTGCTCATAGAGTGAAAAGACCTACCTGGAGCTGTGTTCTCTTTCCCATTTTTTTGCCAGAGGTGCAGAGGTACAGGAAAGCAACTTGAGGGAAGGAGCTGGGGACCTCCCCTGGAGGAACCACCTGGTCACCTAGAGGATGCTAAGCACCTCCTGTACCGACAAGACTCTCAACTCCTCCAGGGCAGGAGCTGGGCTGTGGGTCTCTGGAGGCCCCACCCTCAAAATAAATTTGTGTGGCTTGGAACAAAAAGCCATCTAAAAAGACTGACATGAAATTTCCAGACAAGGAGAATGCCTCATGCCTCGAAGGCTGGGAGAGGGTTAGCTTCTAGGAGCAAGGATCCATGGACATCACCCACTGCATTCAAGAACTTAAGTAGGCTGAGGCCCAAACAGTGAATGTGCGCTGTGCAACACCGAGAGGGTGGCCTCGGCAAGGCTGGCTTCCAGAGGCCCGACTGCAGCAGGTTAAGGAGGGAAATAGGAGGGGAAGGGAGACAACTCTCAGGAAGTCTGGCTGTGGTTAGAGAGGAAAGAAAGAGGGCCACAGCTGGAGGGAGAAGCAGAATTATGTATGGCTGGTAGTTAGATGTTTGTCAGGATGGGAGAGATACTGTGTGGGTTTTTTTCCTTTTCTTTTTCCTTTAATTTTAAATTTTTATACAATTTTAAAGGTTACTTTCCATTTACAATTATTACAAAATATTGGCTATATTCCCTGTGCTGTACAATACATCCTTTTTTTTTTTTTTTGCGCTTGTGGGGGGAGGTAATTAGGTTTATTTATTTATTTATTTTCTAGTGGAGGTACTGAGGATTGAACCCAGGACCTCATGCATGCTAAGCTTTCACTCTACCACTGAGCTATACCCTTCCCCTGGATGCTGTTTTTAAGTTGAGGAGTTTCCACCAAAATTGCTGCTCACCCTACCCTCTACAGCCCCTGTGGGCTGGACTTCATCCCAGACCAATTAAACCAGAATTTCTCAGGGGTGGAGCCCAGGCACTGATAGTGTTTTAAATCTCCCCAGGTTAGAACCCTTGCAATAGTTCTTGGTAGAGACTGAAGTCCAGTCTTAGCCCAGCTGGTGGGTGGAAGGCAAAGGCAGCCTGACTGTCTTAGCTCCCTCATGTTGATAGCTTAGAGTAGTGAACGGATTCGGGAGCTCTGTTGCCTAGACTCGAATCCCAGTCTCACTGGTGTGACCTTGGGCAAGTTACTCAACCTCTCTGAGTCTCAGTTTCCAATCTATAGATTAGCTATATAATTTAGTTTCTAAACTGTATATCCCCTTTAGAAGATAATAAAGGTACTTATACCATCAGGTTGTTGTGTGGATCCAATGAATTAATATCTGCAAAGTGCTCAGAATGCTGCCTAGTTTGGTAGAAGCTATGCTGGGGCTGGCCTGTGTCTTCTGTTATCTCTCCCGGACATCCACCTAAGGCTCAGGAGGGCCTCCATTCAAAAAGTCAGTGGTTCTGCCCTTGGTTTGGTCTCTCATCGGCTCTCATCCCTGGCCTGCCACGCACAGGCTGGAGTCTGTCATCCTCCCTACCCCCGGCAGCCACTTCTTACCAGGCTCCTGTTGGCTGGCACTGGCTGCTGCTGCCATGATGGCAGCTGCCACCGCACATGACCAGAGCCATGCCATTTGGGTTGGGAAGACTCCACTATTACAGTCTCTGCCGATATTTGTCTTTTGTCCCCCCAGCTAAGGTTATTGAGTTCTTTTGGCTGGAGTCAGGGCAAACAGTGGCCCCTGGTTGGGGAAATGATTGGTGTGTGTCAGTTTCCACACCACGCACTTCATTTGGCGGCAGTGGGGGAAGAGGTTGGAGTGCGACCTTCAGCTCTCTTAATCAAGACCCTGGCTTGGGTGGCCACCAAAAGAGATCGTCACCTTTCTGCTTTTGGTCTTTACCCTGAGCAGACAGCCCTTATCCCCAAGCCAGGCCCCAAAGCACCCAGAGAATAGGAAGGAGCTGGTGAGGGAACTGAAGGTTGGGGTAGATGTCCAGGAAGTCTGTCATGGTGCAGGGGCAGGGGTAGTCAAGAGTCTGGGAAAGGAGACAGTGGAAGCATCAGTGTCCAGCAATGAAAGCAAGGGCCGAAGCGTGAGGAGCTAAGCCACAGAAGTCAGAAATCCCAGAAGCCAGGCCCCCACAACCAAGTCCCCAAAACAGGAGCAAGGTCCCAGGCTGCTGGGTAGGTGAGAATACGTCAAAGGAACAATGTGCTAGACTTGGCACGTGCCTTTTATCTCCATGTGTGGCATGGGAGTGGGGCACATCTTCTCCGAGGCAAGCGGAAAGGGCCTAACCAGCAACCCTACCCCTCCAACCCTGACCTCCAGGTCTACAAATTCCACCAAAGAAACTCACAGAGGTGGCTCAGTGCCACCGTCCCCAATGCCAGAAACCAGACTCAGAGAAGACACTCCACCTGGATGGCAGGGAGCAATTGGGAGCCTCATCCGGCTTCTAGGACCCCACACTCCTCCATCTGTGCTTTTTGAGAATCTGACAGGAGATTGACTTTTTAAAATAGAAAATCTGCTGCTGAGAGACATGAAGGTTTCATCAAAGACCATTTACTCCACAGGGATGCAGATGGCAGTTAAGAGGCCATGGGAGCCCAGATTGTTTGCAAGTCCTGTCGGTGGGTGACGCAGGGCTGACCTATCAGCGTGCAGGACCCTCTACCAGGGACCTCTTTCCTTGTCATCTCAAGCATCATTTTTGCTTCTTCTCCATGTCAGAGCCTTGCCTGGTTTCTCCCAGCTTGATAATGGTCATATGGCCGTAGCCACGTGGCACAGGGTGTCCCCACCATGATGATGAGGACATCCTAGAGGATATGAGGACAACCCTGGGGCAGTGGTGACAGCAGCGTGGGGGTGAGGGGAGAGCAGCTGGACTGTGACGGGGTAACCATGGGCACATCTCTCTTCTGTGGGTCTATAAAGTGAAAGGTTTGTGGGAGATGAGTGGTTTCCAAGAGCCACATCTAACCTTTATTAAAATACCGGGGCAAGGTGGGGAGGGTATAGCTCAGTGGTAGAGTGCATACTTAGCACGCACGAGGTCCTGGGTTCAATCCTCATTACCTCCTTCAAACAAACAAACAAACAAACAAACTTAACTACCTCCCTCCCAGCCCCCAGAAAAAATACCTGGGTTCCATCATGATAGACAAAAATTCTACTTCTCCCAAGGAAGACTTTTCAATGTTGACATGTAAAAATAATATATACATGTTGTACTCCCCCAAGGCTCCCTCCACATGCCCGTTGAGAAGCTCAGAATCAGGTGATCCATAGAGACTCCGTCTACTCTGACAGTTGCAGGCAGTATTGAAGGCAGCACACGTGTGCTCCTTGCTTACAATGTGCCGGGGCTCCACCTTGTTTCATCCTCACAACCACCCTATGAAGTAGGCACTATGAGTCCTACCAGAGCCCTACCAGAGCAAAGAGGCAACTGAGACTCCAAGAGCTCAGGTCACTTTCCTAAAGGCCTGTAGCTAGTACGTGGTCAAGTCTGGCTGAGAACCCAAGCATCTGTAGAAGTCTTCACCACATTTTTTTAATCAATTATTCTAATTTCTCCAATGAATTTTAAACATTTTAGAAGAGAAATACAACCTTGCCCCAGATATTCCCCAACCATGGCTAAAACCAGAAAGTTTCACTTCATCAAATTTCACTAGCCTCCCATGCTCAGAGGACACACCTGAAACCACCCAGCAGCATAGTCCCAGCCTGGCTTTGTTGTCAACTGATGTGGGACAGTGACAAACAGTACCTATGACTTCTGTCTCCAAGTTTTTGTATCTCCACCATGATGAGGCTTTACACTGTGTGGCATTTTGCACCTGACAAAAAGCCCTTTAAAACATCCTATATCATTTACTCCTCACCACCAAGTAAGGTGGTGGTGGTGATTATTAGTATCCTCACATGGCAAATGGAGAAACTGAGGATATAGGAGTGAAATAACTTCCTCCAAAGACCTTAAGTAAGAATCAGGTCTTGGACTCAAACCAGAGGCTTCCACACTATGTCCACACACTTGGGGAGGGTATAGGTAGAGTGTGTGCTTAGCATGCACAAGATCCTGGGTTCAATCCCAATACCTCTATTAAAAAAAAAAAGAAATCCAGACACTTTCCTATTCCCTGTGGCTGCCTCTTTCCAAAAATGAGGCTCCTACTTCTGCATTTATGTCCTTCAAGGGTGTTTGCTGGCTCAGAGAAATTATATAATTTGGTCTTTTGGCTCGACAGAATGATTTGCCAGTGTCATTGTTCTATATGTTAGTGGTTTTTATTTTTCTTTGCCCAAACAACATTATAACAACATTAATGGAAGTCTAAGGGAAAGAAAAATTCGCCAAGAAGCCTGCCACCCACAATAAATCAAGTTTTGCTTTTTCCACAAATTCCCTTCCAGTCCTCACTCATGTGCAGACATGCTTTTTACAGGGTTTGTAGAGCAGCCTGGATAAAATTTGATACTGTGTCTTTTATATGTTATACTTTATTATGAGCATTGTCCATGTTGCTCAACTGTCTTCATAATTAGCTCTTTAGTGGCTCCATCGCACTTCAGTGACGTTGGCTGCATCAGATTGACTTGGTCATTCACCTATTATTTGACAGTAGGGTGGTCACTGTACTTTTCTTTTTGTTGTTGCTGTTGGGGGGAGGTAATTAGGTGTATGTATGTATGTATGTTTTTATTAAGATGGAAGTACTGGGGATTGAACCCATGTTAGGCATGCACTCTACCACTGAGCTATACCCTCCCCCTGTAGTTTTTTTTTAATGGAGGTACTGGGGATTGAACCCAGCACCTCAAGCATGCTAAGCATGTGCTCTACCCCTGAGCTATTTTCCTCCTCCATCATTGTACTTTTCATACCCGCTTTTTGCTTCCTTCTAGTTCTGACCCAAGAGATGTAGGAGCATCCCTTGGGACTGGCCTCAAGCCCAGGGCCTATGCCTCTACCTCCAACACATCTCTCAGGTGTGGGAGGTGAGGAGCACTGGGAAATATTTTGTTGGGTGGCCTAAAGTTTCAACTTCTTCCATACCTTCCAATGGGCTCATGAACTTGGGTTAGGAAATATACCTTTGGGAGGAGGGCCCCCAGGGGAATAGAGGCCACTTGACTCTCTTATAAGTCTCTGCCACTTTAGTGTCCATCATACTGAAATCAAGGCTTGTGAGAATTCCATAAGCTCGTGAATATGCCAGAGCTGGGTCAACTACGAAAATGCCATGCAAATGCAATGGGATGACTTCTTCATTGTGTGGTCCAGAGAATGATGGACTTATTTTCACCTGGAAGCACAGGTCACCTTGCTCATAGTGCTGGTGTGGAGAGGGATTGGGAAGCAGCATGATACCAGTTGTCTCTGCATCTGAAGCCCCTCTCAACACCTGATTTGGCCTGAAATTCAAGAATCCCTCCTCTTTCTTGCTAAGTCAGGAATCCTCAGCTCTAGTTTCTGGACCCAACATGGAGCCTCCAATGAGTTCAATTATTCCAACAACACAAACGCGTCATCAGACAGACATACAGTAGGACTTCTCCAAGGCTGAGAATTGCAGTCCTAGTTGCTATAGAGATCTGCTGGCCCTCCCAGAACAGAACCACAGAACCCTCCTTTCACCACACCCAGTCTCCAGAGTTACTAACTCCTGCTACAGATGCAGAGATGCTGAAAAGCACGTGGCATGGTGCAACAGGCACGAGCTTGACCATCAGACAGACTTGGCCTCAAATCAGGCTCTGCCACTTCCTTGTTATCAGACCATGGGGGCAGCTCTTCCCCTGAATCTCAGTTTCCTCCTCTGTAAAATGGTATCAACAATCCTTGCCTGGAGGTTGTTCTGAGTGTTAAGGAAAGCTGTAGGTGAAAAGTGCTGGCATAAAATAGGTGTGTGACAGTAGTTCCCTTTCTTGTCTCTGTGGGATACTGGTTCAAAGAGATGGTTCACATGCTGTGTAGTTACAGTAGTGCTAGCACGTATCTCTCCCGACCCCATACAGATTCACAGGGCAACAGGGCTACACTTACAAAGCAGGTGTGACCATTAATGAGAAATCAATTCTAACTCCCAAGCCTGGTAGACAGGTCTTCCCAGTGTCAAAGCAACCTATGCTCCAAGGTCATGTTGGGCTTTCACATGCTGTGACCACCCCGCCCCCACCTCCACCTCCACCTGCACCTCCACCTCCACCTGCTTTGCAGCTGCACTGGCTACACCATGGCCCCCTGAATATGCCAAGGTCACTCGTAGTTCCATTCTAAGTCAAGAGCCAAGGTGTTCCCCATCTGCAATCATAATCACTCCTATTTCACTTGAAAAGCAATCTCTACTTTCTAAAAGCTTTTCTAATATCTTACACCACATACTCCCAAGCCCCCTTGGCAGGGGTGGGATGGGGTAGTGTGCTAAGGATCCCCTTAAAGGATTTGTAGCTTTTTATAGCTGAAGAATGGAGGTAGTGGAGGTGAATGACTTGCCTAAGATCACCCCGCTTGTTCACAGGCAAGAGAGGTCAGAACCCAAGCTTTCCAAGGCTTGGTCAATGGCTCTTCCCTACCCTTTAGGAAACACATTTTAGCTCTTGCCTTCGAAAAGCTCACATTTTACTAGGGCAGATAAGCATTTAATAAACAACCATAAAAATGACAATGCCTGAAGGAAGTCAATCTAAAAAGGCTACATACTGTATGATTCCAACCATATAACATTCTGGAAAAGGAAAAAGTATGTTAATATTAAAAGGATCATTGGTTGCTAGAGGGGTTGGTGTGGGAGGGGGAGAGATGAATAGTTGGAGCACAGAGGATTCTTACGGCAATGAAAATACCCTGAATGATACCATAATGATGAATCCATGTCATTATACATTTGTCCCAACCCATAGAATGCACAACACCAAGAGTGAACCATAATGTAAACTGCAGACTTTGGGTGATAATGATGTGTTAGTGTAGGTTTATCAATTCTAACAAATGCACCACTCTGGTTGGGGGTGTGGATCACCAGTGGGACTATGCGTGTGTAGGGTCAGGAGGCATGTGGGAAATCTCTATACTTTCTCTTCAATTTTGCTGTGAACCTAAAACTGCTCTTCAAAATGAAAGTCTTTATTTAAAAAAAGACAGATGAAAAGCACATTGGAAAAAAAAAAAGAGATAATGCCAGCAATGATAAACTTATGTACAAGGTACCAAATTAATACGGAGGAGGGAAGGATGAACTCTGCTGATTTTGTACGGAGGAAAGAGGTCATTCAGGCAAAGCTTCAAAGAAGAGGTGACACCCAATCATGGTTTTGAAGGATAAATAGGAAATTGCCGAGAGAAGATAGGGGATTAGAGGCAGGGGCCTAGGCAGAGGAAAGTACACTTGTGAAAGCATGGAAGTGTGGAATGGGCATGGTGCATTTGGAAAACCACTAGTCATTCAAGATGGCTGGATGGTCAAGTTCAACAGGAAGTTACAGAGTTAAGGCTGGAGAAGTAGGTGGGGCCGATCATGGAAGGTCTCTAAGGTGTACTAAGGAACATAAACTTTACTCTAGGCACTGGTGTTCCCAAACCTCAGGCAATCATGTTTCACATTCTTAACTTTTTCCATTTCCATGCACCACCTCTACTACTATTTACTTAGCCATTTCATTGAAAAAGATTCACTTTAAAAACATTTGATCTTGCTCTAATAAAAAAAATATATGAGAAACCACGGGTTGGATTTACCAGTTAGATTTTTTCCTCATATACATTAAAATATATACAGAACTCTGAAAAGCAAAAAAAAAAAAAAAAAAAAAAAAAGATTTCATCTATACCACCTGCAAATGATCCCCTGGGCCACCTAGGATATGCAGGGCATGCATTGGGTGCAATCCTGATCTCCCTTCGTCCAATTAGCAAGGCTTGGGTTCATAGCAAAGGAGTGCAGGGCCAGATCTGGGAGAAAGGCAAATGTGGAGGCAGGGAGCCTAGTTCTGGAACAGGCCAGAGATAACAAAGGCCTGGACTCAGATACTGTTAATGGGAGAAGAGGAGGGACTGTCAGGTTTCAGAGGAAGACTCAACAATAAATACTTGTTGAATAGATGGATGGGTGGTTGGATGGATGAATGGATGGTTGAGTGGACAGATGGGTGGGTGGATAGGTGGGTGAATGGGTGGATGGATGGATGGGTGGATGAGTGGAAATTGTGTGAGGTAACGGAGACAGAGGAGTGAAGGATGACTCCCAAGTTTCTAGTTTGGGTATCTAGAGAGATGGTGGTATCATCAAGAGAAGATGGAAAGGAGAAAGGGGAGCTTCCCTGCAGGGGTAGATGTGCTCAGCTGAGTGTGAGGTCCTTGTGTGATATTCAGGTAGAGATGAGGCAGTTGACTATGTCAGTTTGAGCTGGAGGTAGAAATTTGGAGGCCAAGCCTCTGGAGGTGGTCTCTGGGTGGGGCCTTGACTGCCAGAGGGGAAGGCACAGAGTAAGAGGAGACAGGGCTGAGACGGCTCAGAGGAAAGGACATTTGCATGTAAGGGTGGGCAATGGAAGAAGTTCTTTCTTTCTCCACAAAGTCTTTCCTGGTGACCTCAGGATAGACCACCTCCCGTGGTCAGGGCCTCACCTCCTCCCTTAGACCATTTACTGCCTATTTCCTGTACTCAAATCCTCTCCTTGACCAGTCTGTGGGCAGCCTGGGGTTGGGAGGCTAACCAGCCTTTCTCTAGTTAGCTCAGTGGGAGTGAGTGTTCAACTAAGGCTTCCAGGACTGCCTCTAGGGATGGCGAGCCTGCAGGAGCAGTGCTGGGGGAAGGCGAGGGCAGGAGGTGGAGTGAGAGAGAGGAAGATGTGGTCCTGAGATGACTTCCTCAGGCAACCAGAAGCTGGTCCAGGAGTTACTGCCTCCAGGATGACCGTGGATTGGAGCTGGCATTGAAGATGCAAAGCAATTTCTAAGAAATGAAATGGCGGCTCATAACCATCCCAAGCTGTAACACCAGTAGTTCTGTGCTACATAAAAGTTATCCTTGAGCTCCTGCACTGGGCTGTACAGAGCATCACTATTTAAGACCAGCAGGTCCTGAGCCTCCAGCTCTCTGGCAGAGGCAAGATGCTATGAGGTGATGGTTGGGCCATTCACCTAATGGTAGCTAGTGTGAACCCAGAAGATTCCAAAGAAACTTCAATGCCCAGAACTTTTGCCATTGGCTCAGTCCACCATAGGGGCCCCAATTTAGCCCACCCAGGAGGCCAAAACAGGCCCTGCTTTGACAGGTGGGCCCCAGTGGTAGTCACCCTGCCTGTTGGCACATCTCGAGTCATTTGTCTGTAGCTTCCCTCCCTGCTACACCCTGTGAGACCCCCATTCTAGGGCTGCCCCTAGGACTGGATGGACAACTCCCCTCAACCAGATGGCCAGCCGAGTCCCCAGGAGAAGGCAAAGGCAACCCTCTGGGACCGAGCACAGCAGACTTTCAGCAAGACACCAGTCTATTTGTGGTTGTCTTATTGTAAACTTGAGTTAAACTTGGCAAAAACTTTCCCTTCCTTCCCACTGGCCTGAACAGTAGATGAGGGCCTCCCAGACAGGTACAGAGGGAAAACCACAGGCTTCTTTGTGAGGAGGGATGCTGAGAAGGAAGAGGCGGGGACACTATCAAGACAGAGGGAGGAGGTCAAGGAAGGTACCCCCTGGCCCTAGTGTCTGTGGCCTGATCTGAAGCGGCAGTGGCAGGTGCTTCCCAGTGACCATGGGGTAAGCAGAAGGGAAAAGAGTTGGTGGGGGCGAATGGGACGAGAGAAGTTGCATCCACGTTGCTCCTGCCCTGCCTGAGATGGCAGGCTAGGAAAAGTTGTCTCCAGATCCCGTCTCCAGGATTTCCACACTGTCAGCATCCAGAAAGGGGTCGTTGAGGGGATCTATGCCAGCACCCTCGAGTCCTCGTCTGGAGAGGGACTGGGGGCGAAGCAGGGCACGCCCAGGGTAGGAGGGCAACAAGCTCAAAGCTGGCACGTGCGGTGAGGAGAGCTCCCTGCCGGGGCTGGGGCGGGAGATGGGGGCAGGGCATTACACAGCAAGAAACAGATTCATCTGGATCATTCGGTGCATGCAGCATAGGAGGTAGAGCCAGGAGAGGTGTAGGTGTACCGTGCTGGGTGCGGGCGGCTGAGGGAGATGAAGGTTTGAATAACAAAGGAGGCTCGGAAAGGCTAAGCCCTGCATGGTTCCAGGTCTCTGCCTACTGGATGCAGACAGAAAGCACAGTCCTAGCAATAAACTTCAGTCCACGGCACGTTGCTCACTTCCCTGACGCTCCAGCTCCCCTCCAGAGGCTACACGGGCTTGCTGGCGAAGAGGCCGGCCCCTGCCAGCTTGGGGAGCTCTGACTTATGCAATTCAGGCTGGCGCGGGAGCAGGAGAGCGGGGAGTTCACCGGCATCTCCCTCGGGCTCTCTCCCCGCCCCCTGCCAGCCCCTGAAAGTCACGCCAAGGGTCAGGGGCCCCCGCGCGGCTGCAGCTGGGGAGGCCCTGGCTGCAGGGGCCCCGGAAAAAAGGAGGGAAGGGAAGAGAGTACCTGTTGCTGAATGCATCCTGCTTTGGCTCTTACTCCTCGGTTGCTTGTGGTGAGAGTTGCCCATCATTCTGTTCTGGACTGGCAGCCGCCCCGTGGCTGCCGCCGCCGCCTCCTCCTCCTCCTCCTCCTCCTCCTCCTCCTCCTCCTCCTTTTCCTCCTCCTCCTCCTCCTCCCCCTCCTCCCTCCCTCCTCCTCCTCTGCCTGTGCTCCTCCCCAGGTGCTTACATCACCTCAGCTTTGCTTCTCACACACATAGCTCATCCAAATCCCACTTGTGCCCCTGGCACACAATTGTCCAGACCTGACCCTCTCACTTGGACTAGAGCCTGCTAGGAGCTTCTCCCAACCTCTCTCTCCCCCTCTCTCCCTCTCTCTCCCTCCCTCTCTCCCTCCCTTCCTCTCTCTCTCCCCCTCCCTTCCCCCTCCCCCTTGCTTAGTGCTCTACTCAGGTTGAGCAGCCCAGGTTCCAGGAGACCCCTAGCGAGCCCCGAGTGTGGCCCCCGCCGCATCTGCCTCTGCAGCCGGGGCCAGCACGGGCGCCCTTGGGGACCTGTCTCGCCAGCTCTCACCGTCCCTGGCTGCTTCTGTTCCTAGTGCTGTCATTTCTGCTGCCGCTAGCTCGCGGCTCCGTCTGCAGAAGCTCACAGGAGCGAGGGGGGCCAATAACAGAGTCTAATCCGGGAGTGTGACAGGGACCAGTGAAGGAATGTGCTCCCCAGGAATTCTAAGTGACACAGCACCCCGCTCTGCTGGGAGATGGATCCAGTTCTGTAAGTGACAGCTGCCAATGGACTCTGGGCTCCAGTCCTGCCTGAGACCTGGGGAAATCTGGGCAGAGCACAAGGCTGCCACTGCAGACTGGGAGCGAACATAGCCAGCTGCCTCTTGCATGCCCAATGCAGCCACTAGGCGTACCTGCCTCCTTGTCAGACACACCTGAAGTCTCACTCCACTCTCCCCTCCATTGCCTGCCTTGTCTTCCCAGGGAAGGGCAGCGCTGGCAGCCCAGAGATGCACAGACTGGAACCGGGACCCTTGGCAGCCAATGAGAAGGCTCCTTCCACGAGTCCGACTGTAAATCCTTTCTCGCGCTCTCTCTCTCTCTCTCTCTCCCTCCCTCCCTTTCTCTCTCTCTCTCCCTTTTCCTCTTTCTCTCTCTCTCTCACACACACACAGCTGCTCACTGCAAGTGCTGCAGCCTTGTGGGATAAATGACACGGGGCAGGTTGTGCTGGCTTGGCAGCTCATTTCAACCCCAACAGCCTGGCAGCCAGGAAGGGCCATGGCTCCTGGAATCAACTCTGCCAGAGCCAGACAGCCCTGAGTGACTTCACTTACTTAGCGGAGTTGTGGTACTGCCCAAAGCTGATGTCATCAGACTCATGCTCACAGAGACAGGGGGCCTGTCAGTCACAGTCACAGAGCACTGTGGGTGCAGGTCCAGCTAGAGCCTCAGCCTGGCAGACTTGGGGCACTGTGCCACCGAGAAAGCAGAGCTTTCTGACTTGGGGGCAAGACGTCCAAAGAAGGATCCACTGTTCATCCATCCATCTATCCATCCATTCATCCACCCACTCTTCTATTCAGTCACTGAGTCATTCTTTCAACAGTTCCCAGCGATCTGCTCTGGCAGTCAGGCCTTGTGCTAAGTGTTGGGGACACAGAGGCATAAGTCACTATCTAGGAGGGGTGACCCAAGTGTCAACAGACCATGACAGTACAGTGTGATCACTGCTATATCAGGAAAAGGATCCACATGTTGTGAGAGCAGCGAAGAGAAATTTCTTCAGTCTGGAAGAATTGAAGATACCTTCCCAAAGGAGGTGACTCTTGGACTGGGTCAAGAAGGATGAAAAAGACTTGGCCAGATCCAGCAAGGAAATGGGTAGATTGTTAAGTATTTGGAATAGTACCCATGCTAGGAACCTCTCCTGCCAGGCCCCCAGCTGTCAAGGGTCTCTTCAGTTTTCTTCATCAATGCCATACACATCCCTTAAGCTCCACCTCTGTGCCAGACAGAGGCTACAGAGGGAGACAGACACTGACTTCAAGGCTCCCCAGCCTCATGGGGGAGACAGATCATTATACTGAGAAGTCACAGGATGGTGTGATCCTTGCTTGGGTTTTGCAGCTCACTGTAGAATGTCTCAGGAGGCCTCCATGGGGATCAACCAGAGGTCAGAAAAGAGGTCTTGGAAAACAGAGGTCCCAGAGAAAGTGTGAAGGACCAAGAGTGCAGCATCTTGGGAAAATAGACTTATGAATATGAGAAAAATCTTAAGGATGTATGAACATAGCAAAAACTTTGAAAGTGAGGTTTGGGGACAGTTTGGTCCCTGCCCTCTTGTCCACTTGTGATGGGTCCTAGATATGAGTCTTGGTGCATTTAAGGTTGTAAACATGGACTGAAAAAAGCTTAGAGAAGCAGGAAGAGATAGAACCATGATATCTTGAGATGGTCCTAAAATGCATGGGATACCCTGAAAGTCAAAACCGAATCAAACTCAACTGGGCTGTGCACCTGGGACACCCGATTATATTCTCAGGGACTAGGTGAAGGAACTTGAATAGGAAGAGGCATGTTTTGGAAGTGTTTGGGGAGCAAGGGGATGGAAGTGACTGCTGAGGAATGAGTGAACGATAAACTGAACACATCTGTGTACCCACTACCCAGGTCAAGAAGTTAAGCCTGACCAAGACTACAAAAGCCCTCCTCAGAGCAGTTTTTAAATCATCATTGCAGATCTCCTGATAATAGCTTTGTCGGGTAGATATTATTAGTTCATTCCACTTTATAGATACCGAAATGGAGGCTAAGAGAAGGGAGGCAGCTTGGCTAGGGTCTCCATTGGCCTCTCCACTGGGCCTCTCCACATGCTCAAGTTGTTTCCAGAGGAGAAAAGCCAACAGAACAGAACAGAACAGAACAGCAGACACAGAGACCCCTCCTTTCTCCCTGTGTCTCTCAACCTTATCATACCTCTCCCTCCTCCTCTTCTATTTTAAAAAAGTTATTGAAGTGTAGTTGATTTATAATGTTAATTTCAGGTGTACAGCAAAGTGATTCAGTTATACATACATACATACATATATATATTGTTTTCAGATTCTTTTCCATTATAGGTTATTACAAGATACTGAATATAGTTCCCTTGCTATGCAGTAGGTCCTTGTTGTTTATTTTATATATAGTAATGTCTGTCTGTTAATCCCCACCTCCTCTTCTTGTCTGAGTTTCTCATATGGGGAGAATGCAGCCTGTGTTCCACATCCTCACCTCCTCCCTACTGTAGCCCCAGCCCATCCTACCCACTACCACAGCTTCCCTCACCCAGTCACCAGTCTCCCTGTGGCCACAGCTAGTAGATTATTTAGCATCTTTTCTCATTGGACCTCCCTGCTCTGTTTGCCAGTGGGGGTGGTCATACACTCCCTCTTCACCAAATTAACCCAACTAGTACCTGGGGTAGCCAGGATTTGAATCCCTGTCAGTTTCTCTCCAAATTCAGGGCCATTGCCACCATATCCCTCTTTATCATCTAAAGGGGATGGGAAATGCCTTTAGGCATCTTTACCACTTTCCTCTCCGCCCCCTATCCTTTCACTGAGTCCTGTAAGTTGTTCTTTAGAACTGTCTCATATCCAAGCACTTCTCAGTGTCACCCTCAGTGTCACTTCCTTCACCCGGGCCCCAGCCACCATTAGCCCCCTACCTTGGAACATCCTCTTCATTGGGTTCCCTATTTCTACCCCTGCATCCTAGAATCTATTCTTCACTCAACAGCCAGAGTGGGGTTTTACAAACATAAACCAAATCTCTTGGAACCTTCCAATGATCTGTTGTCTAAAGTGTCAAGTCCATGATCTTTAGCCAATACTCAGAATCCAACCCATCTGACTTCATCACCTTCTCTCCCTTTGTTCCCTGAAACAAACCCCTCTACCCATTCAATCTATGGGCTACTCATATTCTTTACCTTGTCCTTGTCCTGGTCTTTTATCACTCCATGGTACAGCAACTCGGGAAAGGCTTTGGAGTCAGAGAAATCTGAATTCAAATCCTCACTCTGCCACTTCTACCCGTGTGATCTTGCAAAGTTACTTAACCTCCCCAGCCTTGATTTTCCTAATCCATATAATGGAGTATGAAAACATCTAACTTGCAGTCTACTGTGAGACTTCCATTAGCTGATGGGCATCAGGCACATAGTAGGCACTTGCTAAAAAGTGCTTCTCATCCCCTTCTCACTGTCTCTCTCTCTCTCTCATGTTCCCAAATCCTACAGCCCCTCAAGCTTCAGCTCAACCTCACACTCCCATGGAAGCCCCCACCCTACCTACCCTCAGTCTGCAGGGATTACTCCCTCGTCTGAGTACCTTCAGCCCGAGCTGTATGAGCCATTCACTTGTCCCTAAACATAGATGTCCTAGAATTCTTAAGAAATCTTCCATGTGCTCATGAACATGTGCCCCGGCAGCTTGTGAGTTCCTTGAGAGATGGGTCAAACTTTGCATCTTCAAGTCTGCTCTGCACAGGGACAGGCACAGATGTCTTAGTGTTTGCTGGTGAATCAAGCTGAACCAAGCTACCCTGCCCATGCAGTCCTTCCTTCCTCCTCTTCCTCCACGGCTCCTTTGCTCCCTGACAACACCTCCAAAAGTTCCACATGCTTGGTCGTCATGTCCCCACCAACCTGAGAGTCTTCTGAGAATGTTCTCATCCTTTCTAACTTAGCAGGGAGGACCTCCAGGACCTCCGGGCGTGTGGTGCTAGTGACAGCTGTTCTGATGGTTCCAATGATGCAAGATCACTGCCTGTGGAAAGGTGCCAGGAAGATCAGCTACCCTTTGAGTTGAGCACTGTGCTGGGGCTGGGCTGGGGGAAGGGGGATGCAGTGGCTTTAGGAAGGGGTTAGACCCCTCATGGTGTCCTCATGTGGAGTTTTGGAGGGAAAAGGGCTTCCTTCCGGCACGCATGCAGGCCAGTCCAGGCCCCTCACCCAACTTGTTGCCTTAGACACACCAGGAGAGGTGACTGAGAAGTCTGAGGCCTAAAATAAGCAAGTCTGGGGTCCATTTCCCCAAAGTGAAAGCGTTTAAGGCTCATTGTTGTCACCTCATCAGACATGCCCAGCTGTACTTGGGGCAGGGGGACAGGGTGGACAGGGTGGTGCTGTCTCCAGACTGTCCCTGGGAGCCCACGAGCTGGGACTAGAGCCAGTGTGTCGCTTTAGTCATGTTCTCACTCACTCCCTTGAAACCACCCTGCAATGTGTGGGTTATTAGGTCCAGTTCTGCAGATGAGGAAGCAGAGATGGGGAAGGGAGGTGGGGCTGCTAAGTGGCACCGTCATTGGGACCGGAACCCAACCCGGGTCCTCCTCCCTCTGCTGGCCTGGCTGCCATGACCCGCACACACACTGACTTGCTGTGGGGAATCTCCAGGTGCAAGTTCCATAAGGAGAAGTGGATTCTTTCCCCCCACCACCCTTTTCATAAATACTTAACTAGTCCTTTTCAAGGAGAAGCAGATTCTGATACACAGCTCTGACTCTGGCTCCAGCGAGCCCCTGGTGGTTCACTCAGCAGTCTGTCCTAGGGACACTTTCCAAGTGCGCATCAGTCACAGCTCCTCAAGCCTGAAGTTCCTACCTCTCTTCCAGCCCCAAATAAGAGCTGTCTGTTTTCTATTTCTTCTGCCATGAGTGCTCTTCCTTCCACTTCCTTCTCTGCTTGTGAGAAGTCACACTCATCTCTCAAGACCCAGCCTCTTCCTCCTGGACGCTCTCTCTCAGCCTTGCAGGCAGAAGCAAATTCACCTCCGCGTGGCCATAACTTCTTCACGAATGTCAGGTCCACTGCGCATGCCTCCTTGTCCTGCTTCAGGCCTTTCCTCATCTTCCCAAAGGTAAACAGCCTCCTCCTTGTGTTTATGCCCACAGTACAATACAGTGTTTCCCAAAGTGTGCTACACACTTTGCTGGTAGATGTGAGGCAAATGGCACGAGAGGAGATTCTCAATATACGTGAAGGATCTTTTTTAAGTTTAATAGTCATGTATTTATTTTAATACATATTAAATTCTAATAATGTTTAGAGGAAAAATCTAGTACATAAAATGTGTAATTTTCTGAGAACTCAAGGCTGAATTAAATGAGTTGGTTTAAAGAAAAATAGTTCAGAAGCTGTAAAGCATATTCAACTACTTACACTTTCCTCCCAGGGCTGTTGTAAGAAGATCTGCAAACACTGCTTTGAGGGGAGCTTCTTTAGCCCTGGTCAGGCTCAACCTCTTGACCTGGGTAGTGGGTACACGGGTGTGTTTGCTTTGTCACTGTTCATCAGTGTGAACATTTTTTGGTGTGTACTTGTGATGTGTGTGCTTTTTGGTGTGCATGTTAATTACCCATAACTATTTATTTTTGCAAAAGCAGCTGACACAATTTTAAAAACAGAATACTATATATAAAATAGATAAACAAGGATCTACTGTATAGCACAGGGGACTACATTAAATTTCTTGTAAGAACTAATAATGGAAAAGAATCTGAAAAAGAATAGATTTTTTATATATACGTTTAACTGAATCACTTTGCTGTACACCAGAAACTAACACCACATTTGTAAATGATCTATACATCAATAAAAAATGGTTTTTTAAAAACATTACCCTTTTTATTTTTTTGAGGGGGAGGTAATTAGGTTTATTTATTTACTTATTTATTTAAATGGAGGTACTGGGGATTGAACCCAGGACCTGGTGCATGCTAAGCATGTGCACTACCACTGAGCTATACCCTCCCCCCTAAAAACTGATTTTTTAGAAAAGGAAAAGAACCCAGTCCCTCACTCAAGGGGATTTGAATACTTTGTATTTAGGGTCCACGTGACTAGAAGGGCAGTGATGCCATTAACATCCAAAAGAGAGGGGGGTGGTGTGGGTGTACAGAAAGGGGGTTTTGGGAAGGCAGGAGGCTGAGGATTTGTGATCTGGGGCATGTTTTCTCCTTTGGCTCCTGTCCCAGTAAGAAAGCCAGAGCACCTTCTGAGAGCTGGTGCTGACGAGTAGCAGGCCAAGAGGGTGGAACCAGCCTGGATCATAAACGAGCAGAAATCCCAGAGGCTAAGCAGAGAGGCCAGCACACAGGACAGAATGCTGGCCGGCTGCTTCATAACTTTGGGTGGGTCTTGGCCTCTCTCTGAGCCCCACTGAGTTTCCACCTGGGCAGTGAAACATACAGACCTAATCAGTCCAGAGGGTCTTCTCAGCTCTGACATTCAGAAACGTCTCATCCTGGGCACTGATGTTTGTTAGTCAACGCGTGTGTTCTCGAATGATCAGAGCACTCATTCTGTTCTAGGCAATGTGTGGCCACAGGGGACATAAGAATGAGAGTCCCTAGCTGCTGCCCTTAGGGGTCTCTCAGGCTTCAGTTTTCCCCTATATACTTGCCAATGGGGATAGACCAGCACCAGGTTCCGGAGTAGAAGGGTCTCTGGAGACTTGCAAAGGAAACCTCAGCTGGGGTTGGAGACGGACACGCCTCCGAAGGCTGGAAGGCCAGAGAAATGTGTGAAGGAGGCTGGGGGAGGCAGTAGGGGCTGGCGGAGAGCTGCAGTGTGTCCACTGCCCACCCCAACCCCGGCCCCCAACTCTCAACCTCCAATCGGGGAAACCTCTATGGTACGCTGGCCCGACACAACCTATCTGTGGTCCAAAGGCTGCCAACAGTTTGCCAGTTTGCTTCCCACCGGTTTTGGCCTCCCAGTCCTTTTGAGCCAATATGCCAACATATGTATATTGATGTATCAATGATATTAATGTAATACTGTGCTAATCGATTTTATAAGTTATAAAACATAAACAAATATGGAAATTAAGATGTGATCAAAATGAATGTTAACAGGAATGCTAATATTTCACTCCTGCACTCCAATAGATTATGCACCCACTTTGGAGTCCACAGGTTTAGTGACCTACCCTCCGCCTCACAGCCGAGGGATGGAAGAAGGCCAAAAGGAAGGGGTAAACATGCGTTGTGCTCTCCAGTACTTCAGACCTTGTTCTCAGTCCTCTGCATGCCTTAATCACTCATCCATTCAATAGATTTCATTGAGCTTATTATATCTAAGCCTTGTACTGGCACTGGGGTACAAAGAGATGGACAGGACACACACAAGGAGTTTACAATCCAGTCAGAGGAGATGGACAATAATTAAATACACAAATAGCCAAAGAAGGGCAAGCTTATGAAAAGTACTATGAAGAAATCAACATCGCAATATGACAGTGAGCAATGGGGTGGGGGGAGCTAGCCTGGATCATTGGTCAGGGAAGGTCTTCCTAAGCTAGGAATAGAGGATGACAAGGAGCCAGCAGAAGGAACAGAAAGTGGCAAGTCCATGAGGTGAAAAGGATCTTGACGTTTTTGAGAAATGGAAAGAAGGCCCATGTGTTTAGGGTTGAGGAGCTGGAGACAGGGGAGAGTGGTAGACTTTATTTCAAGTACAATGGGAAACCATTAGACAGTTTTAAGCCAGGAAGTGACAAGATCTGATTTAAAAATTGAAAAGGCCACCACGTCTGCTATGTGGACAATGGACTGGAGGGGGTTCGAGTAGAAATGAGGAAGTCAGGAGGCTATCATACTGGTCCAGGCTAGAGATGATGGACCAGGATCAGGGCAATGGAAACAGCAAGAAGCAGGCAAGCATAAGATATATTTACAAATCCCGACTAGCCCTACTGTCCAGCACAAGGAACTATATTCAATACCTTGTTATGGCCTATAATGAAAAAGAATATGAAAAGGAATATATATGTATGAATGAATCACTATGTTGTACACCAGAAATTAACACAACATTGTAAATCAATTATACATCAGTAATAAATAAATAAATAAATAAATAAATAAAATGTAAAAAAAAAAAAAAAGGTATATTTAAACCTTGTGATGACCTTACAATAATGCCCTTGAAAGGCCGGTATTATCATCCTCACTGCACATATGAGGAAACTGAGGCCAAGAGAAGTTAACTTGTCCAAGATCACACACTTTGTGAGTGGTAAAAGCAGGATTCACCCAGATCTGCCTAGCTACATTCCCAACCTTCTCAGAATTCTAATTCTGTTTCCTGCTCCAGGGACTCATTCACCAGGACAATACAGGGTCTTCCTGTTTTAATCCTGAAAATCACTGGGCATCCTGAACAAAGAAAAGGGGATTAGAGGCTATTTGACCCAGCACTCAGCCACGGGTATATAAGTGATTAAAACAGTCCATCTGGCCCATTTTCTTAAACATGCTGAGTTCACCAGAGCCCAAAGTAAGGGAAAAACCATTCTTTCCTTTGGAGGGGGTGTGGACAGGCAGAGGGTGGTGATGGTATATTTGGAAAGAGAAAAATTAAAAGCTGCCAACTTGTGCCTTCAAGGAAAGCCCAGGGGCTCAGGCCAAGACAGGGGAAGTGACTTGCCAAATCCCTCACAGCCCCCAAAGTTATCTGTGTGAAAAAGAAGGCAGAATTGTTCCTGCCAAAGACATGAAGTCCTTTCCAGAGCACTTTGTTAGCAAAGCCTAGCATCCCTGTCACTATGCAAAACATGCTGGAATGTTGCCATGGCAACAGGCAGCTGGGCGCCTGAATCAGCTCAAGGGCTGCCTCAACAGAGAGGCCCAAGCCCGTGGGGGTACCTCCCAGAGGCGCAGGGTGGGGGGCTGAGAGGCGGTTTTGTGTATGTTGATGAGGAGCCCTGAGCTCCCTTCCAGGTTACCAGGGTCCAAAGCCTGTGTCTTGGAGAAATACTTTCAGTTGGCACTTCTGCCTAACTTCCCCCAAACCCAGCAATCTAGGTTGGCATGACCTGACCTTTTTCCCTGGTTCTTTCTTGGCTGTGGGGTAGAGAGAAGAACAGACAGCGGTAGTAACATGGGGATAAAATGGGCGATGCCATTCTCCAAGTTAGGTGGCTCCGGAAGAGGAGCAGGTGCAGGGAAGGGGTAGAGAGCTCAGCTTGGCCACTGGGCCTGCACAGTACCTCTGGGCACAGCTGTCTGGGAGGTGGTGGGGGTGCACAGTCTGGAGTTCAGGAGAGGTCAGGGCTGAAGCTGGAAATGGAGCAGTCACAAGCTCTCAGGAGTATGTGGAGCCAAAGAGTAGGTGAGCCGGTCCAGTGTGAGTGGGGAGAATGGGAAGAGAAGGGAACACTGATGTTTATGTTTTGTGTCCTGACTTTTTGTGAATCTTCCTGGCTCTGCAGTGGCAGCCTTCCTGATGCATCAGTCCAACCTTTAGGAAGGCCCCGCCGTGCAGACCAACGCGCTCCTGCAGCTGGGCAGACAAAGATGGTGCCGGCTCCTGTGCATAAGGCCTTAGCAATCCTGGAGGGCAGCTGGCCCCCTTGACATGAAGATTTTCTGAAAGAGACACTTGATAATCCCAACAGGTCAGAAAGAATGAAAGGGCAGTCAGAGAAAGCCTTTAAATATTGGGAAGCTGTCAAGCCCATGGTGGCAGAAACAAGTTTTCCAAAATTCTGATTTTTCACTTGAAATTTCACATTTTATCTTCGGTAACAAACACTGTCAGCTGTTTTCCTTGAAGTGACAGGCTCCCTCCATTCATTTTTGAGAAAATGTCTGCCAAGTACCTAAGTCTGAATAACCATAGTTTGTCTGTCAGTCATTCTTTCAAGTAAAAATGATGCTCCCAGAAAAGAGAGACCTGTTGAGTTCACATCTCAAATAATTGCACAAATGCTTTTCCTGGAGACGAACATCATCCCTCGGCGTTAGCACAAGTGCTTTATGCGTTCTTCCTGGTCCGTCACACAGAATGTCGAAAAGACCTGAACTCAAAGATCGGGATTTAATGAAATTAACAATTTTTACCGCCTTATCAAAGCCATCCTTTTTTTTAAAAAAATTTTTTATTGAAGTCTAGTTGGTTCACAATGTTGTGTTACTTTCTGGTGTTCAGCATAGTTTTTCAGTTACACACATACATACCTATATTCCTTTTCAGATTCTTTTTCATTATAGACTATTACAGATATTGAATATAGTTCCCTGTGCTATACAGTAGGACCTTATTGTTTATCTATTTTTATATATAGTAGTTTTAGTATAGTAGTTAGTAAGATTGACTTTCAAAAAAAACTGGGAGTGTGTGGTGGTGAAGTATACAATGACTGCTAGTACAGGTTGGTGGCACTGCCTTGATTCACACTAAGGTGCCAGCAGTTTTGCCCTTGGTGCAAACATCAACCTCGTGAAAAAGGCAAATAATGTCTTAGTATTATTTTGAAAATAGCTTTGACTCTGCACACTCTCTGAAAGGGTCTCAGTAACTCCTTGGGGGAGGGTCTGTGGACAACATTTTAAGAACTGCTAGTTTAGAGGAATTCTTGCCCAGGTCCATGGAGGCAACTTAAGGAAGGTGTGCTGCAGTATTATTTGCAATCACATGAAGTTGGTGGGACCAAGACTGCCAGTCTTATAGGAACAGAGAAGTAAAACGTGGCAGATGTGTGCTGTGTCGGGAGTGATAAACTAGATGTGTACACAGCAGCATGGGGAGACTTCAAAAACTGGGTGTTGAGGGAAAAAAGAAACAGAATATGGTCTATGGATCAGCACCACTTATGTAATTTAAAAGTATATATATATATATATATATATATATATATATATATATATAACACTATATATTTTTCAAAGATACCCATACAGGCATACCTCATTTTTATTGTGTTTCGCAGAGAGCACCCTTTTTCTTTTAATGCATTGAAGGTTTGTGGCAACCCTGAATTGTCTGATAATGATTAGCATTTTTAGCCGTATTTTTAAAAGGTGTTTTATTGTTTTTTTTGTCAGAGTAAGCACATATGCATTTACTGGTTTTTTCTTTTTGTTTATTTTTGAGGGGGAGGGGATTAATTAGGTTTATTTATTTATTTATTTAACGGAGGTACTGAGGATTGAACCCAGGACCTCGCGCATGTTAGGTACGCACTCTACTGCTGAGCTATACCCTCCCCCGAGCCATAAGGCATTTTTAAATTAAGGTATGTACATCTTTCTTCAGCCATGATACTATTGCACAGTTAATAGTATCATGTCTTAAAAAAAGTTATGTTTACCCTATGTATAGTGTGAACATAACTTTTCTATGCATTGGGAAACCAAAAAATTAGTGTGACTTGCTTTGTCGTGATATCTGCTTGATTGCGTGGTTTGTAACTGAACCCGCAACATCCCTGAGGTAGGTGTGTATTTGCAAGAACATACACCAACCCAGTAGAGGGGAGATGGGAGTGGGGATTGACGGTGAAAGGGAAAAATAAAGTAAAAAATTTTGTAAAGGACTTTGCAGGGATAGATGGTAGCGTGCAGAGCAATATACTTAACTGTGCCCTTGACTGCAAATAAGGACAGAGTGAATGGGAGGCAGAAAACAGTCTGCTCTTTCAGGAGCTCCGATGGTGAAAAGAAGGGGAGAATCACTGGAGAGAGGTCCCAAGAAAGAAGCCGGTGGGATATCTGAGTTTTGTCTTCTATCAGTCTACCCAACACGCACTATCCTGAGTTACCACTGGCTTCCTGGTTCCTGAAGTTCACAGAATAAGGCTCAGAAAGTTAAGGGGGGCATGGAAGGAGCTTCCACTTGCTGGCTCCTATTTTCTCTAGGATGTAGGAGATGAGATCATGGCTATAAGTAGGAGATGGCATGTAGTTGGGGCTTGAAGAGCCAGGGAAGATGTGAAGCAGCTGCCCTAGAGACCAGAGAGAAGTAAAAGTATTTCTAGGCAGCACTGAAGGCCCAGCTGGAGATAAGGAACCTTGGAGATGGATGGGAGAAAAAGTGCCTCGATTTTTCATTCATTTATTCAGCCAGTCGATTAGTCTACAGCTATTCACTGGATGTATGTTATGAGCTGAGAACCTTGCAAGGTACTTGGGGTACCATAAGGAGTAAAACAGGCATAGTCCCTAACCTCCTGGACCTGTCAGCCTAGATATGTGTGTGTGGTGGGGGAGGGGTCGGTGTTAACTAAGCACACAAATTCAAATAGAATTAAATCATGATAACCACAAGGAAAGAACAGGGCGCTGAGAGAGTTTGCTGGTGAGGCTGGATACAGTCTGGGAGGCCTGCTGGTAAATAGAGATCTCCAGCCTCATTTTCAACAGCTGCATAGTATCTCACTGTAGGGTCCCTCCATCACTGACTTAGCCAGTCCCCTACTGTAGGGCATTTAGAATTTCTCCTCTTTCTCTCCATACAGTAACCAACATTTTGATGTACTTCTTTGTACACGAATCTTTGGGCACTCATTTTACTATTTCCTTAGCATGAGTTTCTAAAAGAAGAATTGCCAAGCCAATGCGTATATACAGTTTTAAGGCTTTTGAAATCTACTGCCAAAATGTCTTGTAGAAAGGTTGTACCGATTTACATGGGATAAAGTCTGCTTTGCAAAAGAAAAGATTAGAGGGGGAGGGTATAGCTCAGTGATAGAGTCCACACCTAGCACGCATGAGGCCCTGGGTTCAATCCCCAGTACCTTCACTAATTAAATAAACAAATAAACCCAATTACCTCCCCCTCAAAAAAAAATAAATAAATAAAAAGTTAACAGTAGTCAGGTCTAAGTGGTAAACATTCTGTAATGATTTTTTTTAATGTTCTCCACTGAAATTTCCCCTCATTTCTCCACCTTCTAACCACTCTTGTGTGTATGCATATTACTTATTTTAAAATGTTTTTTGAACAGTTAATGCAGACACACTGCATGCACATTCAGACTGTACAAAAGTGAATTCAGAGAAAAGTGAGCCCTGGCCCCGGCCCTTGAGCCCTGGCCCAGCTTCCTGGCCATCCTGCCGGAGGTGTTCTCCGTGTACACAAGAAACTAGACGGTAGCATCATATCACACATATTTTGGGCACTTTACACGTTTCATTTAACTCAAAGAGCCACCTCATTTTAAAAGGCTGCATAGTATTCCATGGTTACTCAGGCCATGTCTACTCTTTCCAAAATTTTTCCCATTACAAACTTTTAAAAACCGTATTTAACAATGATAATAACAAAGGTGGAAAGGAAGAAAAAAGACCATCTACTGAGGTTAAACTATGCCACCATTTGTTCAAGTTACATGCTGGGTGACAGGGACAAAGAGATAAATTTTTGTTAGAGTTTCCTGAAAAGAAAGCAGATTTTTTAGTCTCAAGGTTTGGAACACTTGTGCTTTTACTAAGCAATCAATTTGCTTTTATCTGTGAATCGCGTAACTGCTCATGGCTCCCCTTTATGCTATCTGCCATGAAAGCTTAAAGCCAAATTTTGCGATTCACATTTATCAAGAAGGGACTTCTTCACTGGTTACCCTTGTTTTCCCCTTGCTGCATCTAGCTCTCGTACATCTAATTTAGGCTTTCTCCAAGTACTGGATGTACGCCGTAAGCCACCTTAAATCCTCTTTGGAATAAGTCAAAGTATAAATCATTTTTTACAAAAATTGAGCTAATGCTTGGGTCTCTCTTCAACGGAGTCCTCCAGAGAGGAGGGCAAGATGCAGGCAGAAGATGCCGCAAGAAAACAACAAAAACCTAATGAGAGGTCAATCGATTTCTGGGCAACATGCGTCAAAGCTGAGGTCTTTAGCTTCCAAACACGCCAAGAAATTGAGCGCTCGAGTTCCCATGGCAACTGTGTGGGAGAAGATGCAGGAGCCCGGCCTGGCGGTTGCTGGGGGAGCTCTGGCTGCTGGCCGCGTGACTTCACTCAGACCTGAGCGTTTAGATGCTCGGGGACTTTCCCTTAATGGGAAACGGTGGATTTGGACCTAATTGAAAATGTTGCTGAGAAGAGGTGAAAAGCAGACACTGGAGATGGGGTGACAGCAAGGTAGCCCTCCAACCCTTGAAGTTAGTTCTTTTCTTTCCCTCCCTCTCCCCACTGAGAAGGAGGTTAGGAAGCCAGAGATAGAAAGTTAGTGGGAGGGATCCACACCACTCTGTCCTTTGTCAAAGGGGCTGAAAGAGTGACTGGGGTATAGACCTCATTAGCATATTTAAAGCCTCCGCCTAATTGATTGCTTTGGCCTCCATTGAAGAGAGGTTGTGTTCACCACAGGGGGAGGGGCTGCATGGAGGCTGGAAGAGGGAAGCTCAGAAGAAGTAGAATGGGGCAAGGTCGGGGAGCTTTGGGGAGAATGTAGATGAGTATTCATCTGATCCGGGAAGAGGGAAGACTTTCTAAGCATAAGAATCACCAAGGAAAATGGCAACACATTTGGCAGCGTCATTTAAAAAAAAATGTTAGCACAACCCAAAGCACAATAAATCAAAAACATCAAAGACAAAGTAGCAAACCAGGAAATAAAAAGATGTTTGCAGCACAGGTCAGAAAAAGGTTAATATCTTTATTCTATAAAGGGCTTTAAATAATAAGTTCTTTACCAATCAGTAAAAAGAGACATATTTAACTTTCATAATTAGGAAAGTCAATTCTATCTAAGACAATGGGAAACCAGAAGAACATGTCATTCTCTGAAAGGGAATCTATGAAGATGCACAGAACATGGATTAGCTCAAATGGCCCAGAGAAGAGAGAGTTTGAAAATTTCCGGCTTATTGCACTGGGGAGGTGGGAGGGTCTCCTAAAGCTTATTGCTCCTGACTAAAAGCAGCCAATTTACAATAACCTTTCAAAATGGTACCGGAACTTGTCATTGACATGTGCAAGCAGGACAGCTCTGCTTCCCATACAGAGTAGAGAGAGGAGTATAGCAAACAACCGACTGCAGCATCTCCTTGGAAAGAGGGCTCTGCTGTATCCCCAGCACCCAAAGCAGACCTGGCTCAGAGTACGAAGTACTCAGTGAGATCTTGCTGAGGCTTTCTTCATGATGATCAATTCCTAAGGTGGAGTCTCTGCTCCCAAACCACCCTCTAGGGACTCACCCAGGGGCAGCAGACGTATTCTGTGCTTCTGTAGATGGTAAGACTATTCCTTCCTCCCACAAACATTGCTTGAGACCTTTTATGCACTGGGCATGAGAAGTTTATTACCAAAAGTTCCCAGTTTGGGGAAGATAATATGCAGCTTGTGAAAGAAACAGCTTTTGAGATGGGCTTTGAAGGTGGGGTAGGAGTTCGGGAGGCAGAGATGTAGTCAAGGAAGGCATGAGAATTGTAGCGAAGGCAGAGACATGAGTGGGTGGGATGATGTCTCGGGCCCTTTTCAGCTCTGCCAGCCTATGGTTCTGAACTTCAGCATCATCCTAAGCTATAATACCACTGTGAAATCATGGATTTGATATGCTGCTTATACTCTTCTCTAAGATATAGAAAAATAAATATATAAGCACTCAAACAAAAGGAAAAGTTCACCTGTACCTCTTGAAGGTATTTTAATTTATGAAAGTGGTGGAGGTTTCAAGTTTTGGGAAATTGTGCTAAAGGTAATAGGGAGCCACTGAGGGCTCTATCTACAGGATTGAGAAGATTGGTGGGGGAGGGAATGGAGACAGGCAAACATGTCAGGAGGCTCTCACAAGAATCCAGTGAGACGGGTTGGGGCCCTCAACTTGGGAAAAAATGGCCCTGAAGCCTGGGGTGTGTGGGGAGAAGTGACTGACTAAAAAATAGGCTCCTAATTCCTGGTTTGCTGCACTCAAATCCTAGTGAGGCAGGGCTCGCATTCAATTCTGGCCATTATGTTCTTCCCAACATGGAGGAGTATTGTTTTTCATTTCCCTTCCCCAATTTGGGACACATTGTTATGGCTGTTTAAACAAGGTGCCAATCCAACTGGGCAATGGCAGGAAATGTTTCCCCACAGGAAAGGCTCACATCAGATCCCTGCTGCCCTTTTGCAAGTAGAAATCGAGCTGCCTCCTACAGAGGCCACGAGGGCTAGCCCACAGCGGTATCTTCAACAGGTGTTAATAGGAGAGAAAATTCTTCTTTTTGGCTAGCAGCCCTGGAATGGAGTGTCTGCAGAGGGGCTGTGCGGAGCAAGGTGGCAGTGACACATCCCCAGATCTGTTGCCTGAGCAGCGGGGAGAGAAAGCTCAGCGAGATGGGGGGGTTCCTGAGAGGCCACTGCTTGGCTTTTCCATTGGCAACCTGGAGGGGGGCCTTCCCTCTTCACACACAGGAAAATGCCAAGTTTGGAAACCACCAGAGCATCAGCGCAAGTTGGAGAGGCAAGTGAGAGTGTCCCGTGCCCCTGGAGGACTGGGAGAGGGGCACAGGGGGAGGTGGACCAGAGGAGCAGGAGTGGGGAGGACCAGAGAGTAGCCAGGTCCCTGCCCCATCCCCTCCTGCACCCCTACGCCCAGCTCCTTCTGTTGAGACTCCTAGCTTTATCCCAGAAATCATGTGGCCTCCCAGGCAACTCCCAGGGTGGCTGGCTTGGTGGCCTCCTGGGACCTCTGTCACCTAAGTGAGGCCAGCTTCTCTCCTCTTGACTCGCCAAGCCTTCCAGTACCTGGCGTTTCACACAAGCAAGCTCACTCTCAAGATCCCTCCTCGGTGCCGGGCACCAGGGACATAAACTGGGACCTGGGCATCCAGTCACACGCCTCAGAGGCCTGAGGACCCACTTTCTCAGAGGATGGCAGGCACGCTTGTTGCTCCTCATCCCATCACACTGGAGTGCCAGGAGGGCAGGGGCCTTGTTGGGCTCAGCCACCAGCCAGTGCCTGGCCGTTGGTAGGCATGTGATTCATATTTGTTTAATTTGTTGAAGACATTCTGAGCTATAAGGAAAAATGAGATCTTCGTTGGCCAAAGTTACTTTGTAAGTAAGAGTCCAGAGGCTCTATGTCTGATTTTTTCAAGCTGCTTGAATAAGGTGGAGGGTACAGCTCAGTGGTAGAGTGCATGCCTAGCATGCATGAGGTCCTGGGCTCAATCCCCAATACCTCCATTAAAAAAATTAAAATTAATAAATCTAATTATCTCCTCCCTCCCAACCCCCCCCCCAAACAAGCTGCTGGGATAAATACTGTATCAAGTGCAGTGGGAAGAACCAAGAGGAGGTTTTGCCTGGAGGTATCTGGGAAGGCTTCCAGAGAGGGTGTCATCGAGGCAAGCTTTGAGGAATAAACGAGGTTTTCCAAGGTGGAAATGAACCCTGTGGCTAGGTATAGGAAATGTTGGCGTGACCCAAGGTGTGCAGGCAACAGATTGAGATGAACAGATTGGGATGCATGGTTGGAAGCCTGCAAGTAGAAGACTTTGCTGGAAGCAAGTGGCAGGAGGTGATGTTGGAAAGATTGCCTGCATCCATCCTGTGGAGGGCCTTAGATTCCAGCTAGAGGAACAGATCAGGAACGCATTGTAGAGAAGGAAATCTTAACTAAGACTGACCTGTCTGTGATGTGGGAGAAGCAACGGAGAAGTGGGTCAGGTGGGAGGTGATCATGTGGCATGACAGTGTCTGGGATGTGCAGTCACTGTGGGAAATGCTGATGTCGACACAGGGAAAGAGGTCCTCTCACATAACTGGCGGAACTGTAAATTGGCACAGCCATCTCAAAGGGCCGTTTTGCAGTATCTAGACATACCCCTCAACCCAGCAGTCTGACTTCTGGATACATACAGTTGGAAATTTCTACATGTGCGTGGGGAAACATATGCACAAGAACATTGACTGCAGTATAGTTGGTAATGGTCAAAAATAGAAACAACCGAAGATTCTATCACCAGGGGATGGAAAAAATAGATTTTACTATTCATATGATGGTATGCCATGTAGCAGTTAACATGAACAACCTACATCTATATGTGTGAAAGGAACAGAGACCAAAAATACAGGGCTGAGTGAAAAAAGCACATTTTAGACAGTGATTTCACTAAGAATATCAATTATGACAAAATTTAACTGTACAAAAACTAATACTACACACCATATATAGACACATAAACATGACCCAAATGCGTATCACTGTCAAGGCAATGAAGGATGGGACCGAGAGGACAGCACAGGACTTCAGTGGGATCTGTGATGTGTTATTTTGCTAGAAAAAAAATCTCAGGCAAACATGATGCAAATGTTAACATTTGTTCATTTGGAGTGGAGGGTACATGAACATTTGCTACATTATCCTCTGACTTTTCTTTAAAAAAATTATTTAAGTAAATGAGAAAAAAGGAAAGGAGGGGAGGGATGAAAGAGACAGAGCTGGTCATGACCACATCCAGCAACTAGAAGCCCACAGACCTGTACTGAAGGACGCCACAGACACAATTAGGAAAGATAACAGGAAAAATGACCCTACCACTTCTAATAATTGCCGCATCACAGAGCCTGGGTTTAGTGCCACATTTGCCCATACCCAGCTTCACTGGATTTCAGGCAAGAAAACAATAAATAAACAGTGAACAAAAGTGATCCAAGGTGGAGAACAATGATTTGAAGCTTTCTGCCAGGCCCAGATGGAAAGGCACTTGGAGAGTGAAATTTACACATATGTTCCTCACATGAGAAACAGCTCCTCCCTGCAGGGTGTCCGAGCACCACAGCCAAGGTGGCAGGTCAAGCCTTTGCCAGAGCCAAGAGGGGGCATTCCGGAAGAGGATGAGATGAGGAGGGTGTTCAGGTCATCAGACCAAGACAGAAGGACAGGGAAATCATAGGGAATGTGATCTCACTAGACCTAGAACACAAGCTCCCACAGGATTTACTCGTGCCTGCTTGGTTCACTGCTGCGTCCCCAGTACCTAGAAGAGTGCCTGGCACAGAGTAGATGCTCACTGCCTATGGGCTGAGTGAATGAAGGGAGCACTGAGTGGCACAAGATGGAAAGGATCCTTGAATGTCTCCAGCTCTCCACCATTTTGATGGCTCAAGTGACTGGATTTCAGATGTGCTAAAGCAGGCACTTGCAGTGTTTCTAGTACATGCATGCTGCTGTGTGAGGTAGGAGCTGGGGACTGGGATTGAGGCATCGGCAGGAGGAAGGGTGATAGACCTATAGAGAAGTGAGGCTCCAGGAAGAGGAAAGAGCCAGGAGGCTTAGGCAGAAAACATCGCTAAAAAAATGTATGAGGAGGGTGCTTTTGGAAACAAAATGGACACCAGAGAGGATAAGGAAGGTAGGAGGGTCTCACTCCCATCGGACCCTGCTAGCTCATAAGGCACTTTTGTGCAAATTTAAAAAGGTGACTTCTCCTGCTGGATGCACAATTTAGAGAGCTGTGATGCCTTTGGGAGAATTAGGGAACATGGCCTCAGGATGCAGGGCTTGACTATTGGAGCTTGAGCTGAATTTCAGTCCCCACTCCCTTGGGTGCCCTTGTGCAGGGCACAACTTGCAGAACCATACACAGCGGTCCTGATCCCCATATCAGCCTTCCGGGCAACCAAGTTCTTCCAAGACTCCCATCATTCTGCAGCCCACTGCCACCTGCTGAGGGCACTGCCACCACCCTGGCTGCCACCCCTGCTTCCCGGCCCCTGCCATGCCACCTTGCCCTGGAACACAGCAGGACCTTCCCTAGCAGGAAGGCTCGTTGAGCCAACAGACAAAAATCAGTACTTGGGTGAATTTTGAATATTATCCTACAAGCAAGGACTCTTGTGTTCTATTATCAAGAACATCTCAACTGCGTCAGTTAGGGAGGTACATGCTTCTCTACCCGCCTACAGAGGTCAAGTAAAGTTTGAGAAGCCAGAGACTAGAAACGAGCTGCTGCACCCCCTGGTGTTGCCTAAAGGAAATGCTGATGACATCTCTCCTGTCACTCTGGAGGAGAAATAAAAGGCTCCCCCCACTGCCATCCCCAGGGGAGGTTTTGAATCTGCCAGAACATCTGCATCGTAAACAAAGCATTAGCACTCTCCCCAAGAACGTGGTGGGATCATGTCGCCCCTTCTCAAGCCAGGGAATACGGACAAATTCCTAATTCTGACAAAGTGATGGCCATCTGACGGGAACTCTATCACTCTGCCCCTCCCACCAACGAAGTTATCTGCACCTGCTTTTCGTGTGTTTCTTTCTGCCCACGATGGCAGCTCCTTCTTTTCTCAGGGTTGCCCCTGCCCACCTCCACCTTGAATCACATCCCATCCTCTTAACTACCTTTCTTTAAACTCAAGTCGGGGAAAGTCACTTAATCTCTGTGCCTCTACTTCCTCATCGGTGTTATGGGAAGAAAACAATACCTGCCTCACGGAGTTGTGAGGACTGAGTGAGTTAATTCACATAAAGTGCTGAGCTTAGTGCCTTCCTTAGAGTTGGCACTCAATAAATACTACCCATCATTATCACTACCATCACCACCATCACCACCATCACCATCATCACCATCATCACCATCACCATTATCATCATCACCACCACCACCACCACCATCATCATCACCATCATCATCATGAGCATGAAGGCACAGTTAAAGGAAAAGAAGTGTCAATGGCACTGAACTAGTCTGGACAGCCAAGTCTGGGTTGGATAGCTCAGGGTTTGTTTCAATATGGAAGCCCTACAATGAAGGCTCCTGGAAGCCACTGCCAGGCTGGATTCCAGAGCCCTCAGGCTGCATTCCTTTGTGTGGCAGAGTTGGCAACGTTTTCCTCCTGACACTCTTGGCTTCCAATGTCTCCTCCTCTTCACCCTATTTAGACTTGCTCCCCTGATCTGAACTGACTGGGCAGCCCCAAGGGCTGCTAGCACTAGGAGCTGGCCTCAGGTGCCATGTTGCACCCAGGCACAAGGCATGCCTTTTCTATACCCAAATCAGCACACTGGACCTCACAGTGGTTGAGAGAAATTTACTAATGATTCACCTCCTTGGGACTGCCTGGAATCCAGTTTGGGAAGATAACTATTGAGCTAAAGATCTTATAGTCAGGACCAGGCTCAATATAGGCAGAGAGGATTTGCCGAGCAAGAAAAAGGCCCCAAAGTGTCTCCTCTGTCATTTAGTGACTGTTGCTTAAAGTTCCACCACTAGAATGCTTCAGTCCACGGCCATAGCCATTGTTCCCAGTGGGAATGCAAAGACCCTGAGAATGGGAACACTCTGAACCAGTCTCCAAAGCTGATGGCTTTCATGGAACAGTTTACTGAGCAAAGTCTCAGCAAAACTGAGAAACACAATGAGTGCTAGCTCCCTTCTCCCCTGCTCGGCCTGCCAACACCTACTGAAAAATAAAGTAAGGGAAGTATAATGGGGGAGACCCATTGGTGGGAAGCATGAGGGCAACTGGGCTCCTGGATATGATTTCAGGATGGTGAGCAAAAAGGATGATGAAGTGAGGTGTGTAAGAGGGAGGGGACTAAGGGGGCAGCCACGTTTTAAGTTCACCACGTTCAGGGTGAACAACTGCTGTAGTTTTTGTACATCACATTGCATTTGGGGGGGGGTGAGCAATGACCCACTCACTCTTGCAAGATTATCCCCTTAATTCTCTCACAAGGGATTCCCCAACTTTCACGTGATTTTTTTCCTCTTCTCGCGAGACTAAGCCCACTGCTCTGGGGAGTATAGTACCATCTCTCCCAAGACAAATCTATTTTTTATTCATGTGAAGAGCTCCATCTGTCACCAGGATACTCCCTTACTTCATTTTCTAGACTTACCCCTTTTTTCCTCCCGAAATGGACCCCCTTCCTTCAGGAGCAGTGACCTATTCATACATTACATTTTGAATTAAGCAAAACTGGAGTTTTGATGCCAGCTCTGTCACTTATTAGCTGTGTGACTTTGGAGAAGTCACCTAACCTCTCTGAACCTCTGTCTTCTCATCTGCACAATCCTGATAACAACAACAACAATACTAAATTGGTCATGTTGTTTTGGGGCTTAAATGTGTACAAGAGAAACTAGCCAAGTGCCTGGCACAGGGGAATTCATTTATTTGTTACATCTGAATTTTGTTCTGGGCCAGCACTAGGGGCTTTGCCAGCCATGGAAAGACACTGAGAAGCAGAAACACAGGGCAAAAGTGACCCCTGAACCCCCTCTCTCTGTAGTGTCTGTCCTTGAAATGTCCCCAGAGAAGAGAGCATAATCCTCAGCCCAGGATTTGGGAGCCAGAATCCAGATGGTATGGCCCATTTATCAGTGCCACCAGACTCTCAACTTTAATAAGCTTTCTGCATTCGTAACCACAGGAAGAGGAGGAAATGGGCCAGATTCCTTAGCGATCATGAACACTGCCAGCTCACTTTGATACTGGCAAAGTGCAGCGTGATCACTCTGATTAGTTCATTCTCTTATCAGCCCTCAGGGGGCATGGGAGTATTTTTCTTTTTGTTTTAAAGATGTGGGAATTGGGAAGCATAAGCTTTCTGCCATTTCCAACACCTGGCCTGGTCAAAGTCGTCTTCTGGGTATGCGCAGTTGCCTTGTTGCTGTTAGAATTTTAAGGATGGCTTTTTAGCGTCTTGAGCCATTCGACACTTTTCCAGGAAGATAGGCTGCCTGGTGTTGTCTAAAAGACTCTCTTTTACCTATCAGATGGGGCTGTGGGCAGGCCTAGGGGCAAAGAAACTCCAAACCTTAAAAGGTTAGGAATGCAGGGCCCAGGGAGATAGTGGGAACGGACCAATGAAAGTGCTTAGCAACATCTAAGGACCAATGGCAGGTGAGCCCCTCTGTTTCCATGAGGCAACCTTGATTCTCATTGGCTGTGAACATGAAACTGTCTCTCTGAACTAGAGGCAGGGGAGGAGGGGGTCTGCAGCTGTTTAGGTACTTATACCTGTCCATGGAGGGGGCTGGGGGAGCTCCCACTCAGGCCTTTGGCGTCGGTAAGTTCTCATTCATATGGAAAAAAAACTAAAGCAGCTTTTAGCAGACTTTTGCTTTTGCCAGGTCTGTACAAATGCAAATTGTGCGGGCCATAAGCATGTGGTCTGTACATGATATAAAAAGGCACACATGGTCATCTTAAACCCTTGAGTGAAGGAAAAGCTATTTATATGTCAGTTTCTGGCTGCTCCAGGCCTGTCTCAGTAAGCAAGGTCAAAGACCTTCTGCCCACTCAACTCGGCCCAGCTCTGGAATCGACGGGAACCTAGCCTGGCAGGGTGCTAGAGGGT